>NC_090934.1:855776887-856424319 GCF_040938575.1 Ambystoma mexicanum
TGAGCACTTTTTTTTCACTCCATAAAAGAAATTATTTTACTTTAAAATTCCAATATGGAGAGTAAAATAATCTTACCTCACATTCTTATCTGGATCGCTACCACCATTACTCCTCTCAACAGATCTTTATTTTTCTTTTGGCATTGCATGCAAACCTTCAGAGTGTTATCCTCCTGTATATTCACAGTGAATGAGCACAATGCACATAATCTACAAGCCAAAAGTATCTTCTCTCTCAAGATCAGTGACAAAGCATCACAGTAACAATGTCGACCAAAACACGTTGCTCCGTCTGTCCTATATGGCCAAGACTTCACCAACTCTACTCTAAGCTCCCAAACACTCCACAGTGGTCAAATCAACACAAGATCTACAACAATTAAGATATTCATAATCTCTGCCCTGATTAAGAAGCACAATGCTATCAGCATTGCCAACAAATGGTTTCTGTATTTTATATGTCCTCCTGGGCAAAAGAATACACTCAAGATCTCGACCATAATCAGTCACAACAGACCTAGAACAAATACTATGGCACGGAAATCAGAGCTCCTTCCCTTTGACACTAGCAAATGAATACCCCCTAAATCTTATGGGTTCTTCAAACACCCGCAGGAACCTCAAAATGCCTTCTTGACACCAATTCACCGTTCATGAATGGTTTGACCTACTTCTTTCTGCCAAAGTGATCTAGCATTTAGTTTTGGATAAAGACTCTCAAATGAACACCAATGTTACCGTTCTAGGGGATTTCAACCTTTGGGATGATGCCTCAGATACCTCTTTTTCATCTAGAGTTCACAGCTGGCAATCTTAAATTCAAATACCAACCCTCAGGCCTTGCAAGCTGACCAACAAATGTTCTTAATTTAGCTTTCACCATCGGACTCAAAATCGGCTCCGCCTCCACCACCCTTTTCACCTGTTTGAGTCATCACCTCTTCTGATTTTATTCCCCGTGTCAATGCCCTCTTAGGTTAGTCAAGCTCTCGTAGCTCTTCATGCTTTGGCACTGGGCAACTTTATGACGGGCTTCTCTGAATCATTCTAACCATTCAACAAAGTGTAGTTAAGTCAATCTCCCAAAGAACTCCTTGTCAGTACTCTGACAAATGCTATGAGCTATAAGGGTGAAACATCAGGTCCAGAATGGCATCTGTGGCTTTTGGGGCAAGTGTTACATTTTCAAGTGCCAGGAACACTTTTAACTTTGTTTCTCTCGGGGGTCAGTATATTGCCCTCAGCTTAGGAAGTACCTAAAGCTGTCCAAGGGTTTCCAAACTCATATGTGGACCTTAAGGCGTGATGTCACAAGTGACACATGTGGACCTGGTACAGGTTTGGACTTGAGTAGTTAGTAAAAGAGTACTTTGCACATTTCAAGATATCTGCTGTGCTTTGTTATAACAATAATGTCTCTGCGGACTTGCAGTAGCTCTATCCCCTGTTCTAGCATGGCTTCAGCAATGCCCGTTCTTCATTGGAGGATATCAGAACTCTATGCCCTGGTCTCCTACTTCATTCTAGACCTTCCCTTGAGGGGAGGCACTATGAAGAGAGGGGTTTTCACAGAGACCTTTCCGTGCCGGTCCTCTCTTCTGTCCGGTATAGCAACCAGGGTGGCGAGACTGTCTACTAGGAAAGGTCATTCCTTTCACCTGAGATCAATGGAAGGGACAGAAGCAATACTTCAAGATCTTGACTTTGAAATCCCTCAAACCCACCAAAACCATACTATCCGGGTTGAAAGCTCATATGTTAAATGTTAATTTCTGACATCTGGCAGCATGGATTTTACAGGTTTGACTCCTGCTGTAGCAAAATTTGAACAACTTTAAAATCTCTAACAGACATCCTTGTGACTTTCCCTACATTGACATCAGGTTTCTTTTTAACTTTGGCCCTTTCTTGACTTAGGGGACACTGAATGCCATTGAAAGTACTTGACAAACTACCCCCCACCGCCATGACCCTTACCAAGCATGAATATCCCTCTGCTTAGCAGATTTTCTAACTACAGATCTTATATTAATTATTAGCGCCAGGGAATGCTGGGTAACCAATCAGGTTGCTCATGTCAAGGAATTTACCTGATGGTATAAGCCAGTGTTCTGAGGAAGCTATTGGCTGCTAAGGATCTCTTAATATGATATGATATGATAGGTTATTTATAACGTGCTTAATACCCAGAGGTTTCTAAACGTGGACCCAGTGATCGAACCTGTGTTGCTCTGTGTCGTTTTGCTTCCAAGGAGAGCATGTTGCCGCTGAGCTTTCCTCCCGAGACCAATCTCTTGGTGTTCTCTTCTTACCTCCCTCATGCCACTGCCATCTCACAATACTCCAAGTGCCACATTCAAAACAAACATGCTTACATTGACCACTCGCATTCACCTCAGATGCCCCACCTCATTTCTAGCCGACACCATAGAAATTAAGTGGGTTTCCTTCTGCAGTCTCGGCAGTCATTTCAATGGCAGCGCACTTAGTTGTAGATTTTTGGTTTTGGGGAGAAAAACGTGTCCGGGGCACCATGTGGTCAATTGTTCTGTTCAAAATAATGGCTTTTTGCATCCTTGAGTACTAATGGCAATAAGGCCCTTGGTGGCAGGCCCAACCGACCGGTAACAGTACACCACATCAGCTTTATTACCAGATGAACAAAGCTTTTTAAGAAGCATCCTTTTATCACTGACTACAACATGTAAATGTCTTTGCATTTTCGAAAGGTCATCTATGGTGACTTCCCTCCTATTTTAGGAGAAGATGGCGGTCAGACATTTGCAGAGCCAAGACAAATGTTGAACTCTCTTTAATGAGTTTGAATCTGGGGTCTGACAAATGCACGAGACAGAAGGAACTCTCCCCTCCTTCAATAGTGCCTCCTGGAGGACGTCCTTTTAGTATTATGATTATAATTATGATATGATGTTATAGCACAAACCTATTTTGGGGGCAAGAGAGCACTGAACAGGTGATCAAGAAAAACATTGGTAGTGAGGATTTAACAAGTCATCACGCAAACTTAGCTCAGAACTCTTCGCAAAGAAAAACGAATTTCGGAATCACACTGGAAAAGTAACCCCATGGAAGCCAATAAAGCTAGCATCATTCTAGCAACGCTAAATTATAAGGAAGCCATACTCCAGGCAAAAAAAGACACCTACAACAAACGCATTGAGCAAGCCAAATCTAATACTAAAGAACTATTTAGAATCTTAAAATAGCTTGAAACCCCTGTCACTGCACATGATACCTGTACCAAAGACAGCACTTGGTGCATTAATATCCAAAATGCACTCCTTGGCAAGATTGCCTCCCTCCAAGTTAAAATTAATGACAAACAAACTAGTCTACAACCCAACTTGCGACTTAACACTCTTCCGATTATAAATAACCCTACACCTGATTCATTGTTTCCGTTCAGCTTCTCACCTCTATCAGTTACTGAAGTGGAAAATATTATGAATAGCCTTAAACCGTCCAACTGCCAGGGGGACCTCTGCCCTGCGCCTATCATCAAGGAGGCCACCCATGAGCTAGCTCCTTTCATTACCACATTCATTAACTCCTCCTTCAGCACTGGGATCGTACCGGACAATTTGAAGGATGCTTGGGTTATCCCGCTCCTAATAAAACCAACATTGGATGCTAATATACCTACAAACTACAGGGCCATCACCACGGTGCCTTTTCTTCTAAACATTCTTGACCAAGCTGCATACTTATAGATTCAAGACTACCTTGAATCCAATAAACTCTTGGGATTAAGGCAATCCGGGTTTTGACCGCGACACAGCACCGAAACTGCCCTTATCGATCTTAAAACTCAGATCGAAGACCTGAGAGATAAGGGTAAACTCACATTACTACTCCTTCTTGACCTCTCTGCGGCCATCGATCTCGTAAATCACCAAATACTGTGTCGACACCTTAAACTAGCTGCACACTTTTCAGATAAAGCCACAGCCTGGATCAGCTCATTCCTGGACAACAGATCAATGCACGTCTTTTCCCCCTTAACAGCAGCTTCACCCTCACCTGTCACCTGTGGGGTACCACAAGGATCCTGTGTCTCTCCTACATTGTACAATGTGTTTACAAAACCTCTATTTGATATCTTGGATTATCTGGGTGTCACATACACCAAGTATGCTGACGGCACCCAGATACTCATCCCGATCTCAGGAGACTAATTATCCGATTCTCTCTCGGTGAATGCCATCTACCAAGTCATCCAAGCCTGGATGGCGTAACACAGACTCTGTCTGAATGATGAAAAGACAGAGCTCCTTTTTCTCGGTTCTCCCCAAAAACCTACCAAACTTGACCCTGCTTTCAAATCCTTCACCATTGATGGTAATACCATTAAGGCCTCCAAGGACACAAAAACATTAGGAATCTACATCAATTCTATTCTATCTCTGGTTAGACAAACTAATGCAGTCACATCCGCAGCAACATACACCTGTAAACTTATCACAGCTAGTCGCCCCTTCCTAATACCAGCCAACTGCGCCACACTTGCCAGGACCCTTGTGCTGTCAAAAATTGATTATTGTAATGCCCTCTACTTGGGCACTAACCGCTGTAACCTAAACAAGTAACACATTATCAAAAAAATGCCATCAGAGCAGCACTCAACATCCCCAGGAACCAACACATCTCAGACACCAGACGTAACATAAGCTGGTTCTCAGTCCCACAACGAATTTCACTGAAAACACTTACTCTCTCCCACAAATGCCTCTCAAACCAAGCTCCTTGCTATCCAGCCAATAAATTCGCCCTCCACAAGTCCAATAGACCCCGTAGAACTGCTCAAACCAACTGCCTCTCCATGCCACGCTTCAACCTACAAAGATCAGGTGGAACTAGTTTCCCAGTAATGGCGGCTAAACTATGGAATTCACTTCCCAATCTGTTAAGAGCGGAACCATCCTTCCATAGATTCAAAAACATGGCCGAAGCAGAGGCGTAGGCAGGGTAGGGCCTGAGGGGCAAGGCCCACCCAAAATCTGTAAATGCCCACTCAGCAGTTCTGTGTGGGTATTTACAGATATTTTTGTCAGTGCAGTGGGCCCAACTACATTAGCATCAGGCCCCATTTGCTAGACAATCCTGGCTGCGCCTCTGGGCCAAAGGCTGGCTATCCGGCCAAGACCCCCCACCCTCCACTCGCCTACCTCCTTCCACGCAATAGCCACCCACCTCACCTCATGTATATAGGTCACTGCTTATTATGCTCACTCCGTAACTGCCTTATGTATATAACTGTAACTTAAATTGTAATTCTAATGTTCTGTTTGCCTTTATCATGTTGTAACTAAGTGATGTGCCCGGATTCCCTCGGGCCTGGTGCGGCAAATAAATAAATAAATAAATAAATATTAGTAATAACGATCACAGTATATCATACACATGATGGTGTGCACAAGATATCCAGAATCTAGGTACTGTTGGAAGAGACAGGACTTCAGTTCTTCCCTAAACTGAAGGAGACTTGGAGACATCCCTATTGCACCGGGATGGAGCACCAGAGGACCGGAGCGTAGCATGAGACTGACTGCTTCCTATTCTCTCGATGCTAGCACACACAACTAACCTTGGTATTCTTCTAGATGTGCCAGCAGCCTTTTGCTCATTGGACCATGAGCGGCTACTTGAATTCCTTGTTGAGATTGTAAGATTGTTTAGTCTGCCCAGTGCTGCTCTCATCTGGCTAAGAGCTTTTCCCTCTAACTGACCATAACAGGTGAACCTCTGTCCATACCCCTATCCGAGCTATTTGCTTGATTGCAAGTAAGGCTTCATGTTTTCTGTTTTCACTGACCCTAAAACATAACATACACGCAGAAATCAGTTACCTACCTTTTTAGTTTATTAAAAATGGAAGAAAACGGAAAAGCAGGACTCTTCCTTTGCTCCTCATGCGGTCCATCATGTCTGGCAAGTCAAAGGATGTGCACAGCGGCAACAAGGAGACTGTAAAGTAGGAGCCAATATCCCCTTAAAGTTGTTGAAAGGATTGCGGGGGTGAGTTGCTGTCAGCAGTGGTTCCTTTGGATTGAGGCTCAAGAAACCAGTTCCATTGTCTCCATGTGCATAAGAGAGGAAACAATGAAAATATGACTGCTCTCTTGGAGACCATTTCCTCGTATGTCGCACAAAGATTGAAAAAAAGCGATGTCTCTACGTGTTGCTGTTGGCAGTGAAGATGTAAAGGACGCTTAATATGTGTCCCATAGATTGTACCCCATTTTCAATGAGTGCCAAAATAATGGTAGGCTTACTCTACAGGGGCCCGATCACTGCACATCCAATTACAGGATTCAAATCAATGTTTGTTTTTATTTGAAAAGACGTCGAAAAAAACTTGTTGCCAATGAAATAAAAATAAGTAAATATGAATGAATACAGATGGAAATGTAAAAACAACAAGAAATGCAATAAAACCTGGAGCCATAATTCTATAGAGCCTGAAGGGTCTTATAATTATAATTGTTCTTTTATAACGCGCTTAATATCAGAGATTGGTTTCTAAGGGTGGGATCGGGATTCAAACCTGTGTTGTCCAGCATTGTTTTGCTATCCCCCCTCACCAGTCTTAACTGTTCCCTTCCTTTGTTGATGACTACATATGTGCCGTGGCTGCAATGACCAGTTGTACGCTGATAGTACCCAACTACTGTTGCAACATCAGAAATCAGCCACAACCCCCTTTCAAGTCGCTTTGCAGGTGCCCCAAACCTATGAAAAGATGGAGGAACTTCAGTGAATTTGACAGAGCCCAGGTCCTAAAAACAAAACACGCAGAGGGGGCTAATTAGCAGATGAAATGTTCAACACTGCAGGATGTGATGTCAGAGGATATGAAGCAAGGTAATGGCAGACTCTTTTAGTAAATGGGTATGTACTTGGACGCTTGGGCTAAATTGCTTTGATGGGAAGTCGAACATGTTTATTCGCCTGCCGTACAGTGGTAATCTGTATGGAAAGTAACTGCTGGGGAGGAATTGCTGCAATTGCAATTGCTGCAATCCAGCAGACCTCGGAAAATGGCCGCCGATCAAGGACACGCCTTTGTTTACTGGCGTAACTAAGCAACAAACTTCTACTTTATCCAAACCGAGCCGCCGGCAGGCGGACGCCGGCCCTACCACAGAAGGCCCACAGCACAAGGCCCTGTTAACCCCTGTTCGCCCCGGGGCGCCCTTGGCGACCGCCATCGCATACGTGAGTACAATTCATCCCATCCTCATGATTGTGCAAAAAGGCCTACTCCCATAACCCCGCCACACCTTGAGTCCTTTGTCCCCGACTGCCGCACCAGCCAACATTGTTTAAGTCTGTCATTTGCCCGATAACTGCTCCCAATTTTAACTCTCCTACTGCGCCCACGTTGCCCATGAGGTATACATGCACGCAACGCTGCTTTCCACACGGAGCCTACCACGACTCCCTGCCACGGCGTCTCACTATGCGCTTCACGCTGAACTAGCGTTCCCAATGCACACTGCCTACCCTGTACTTCTCATGCACCTTCTTTTGTACTGCCGCAATCTAAGCATGAACTTTGAACGTGCCTACTTGCTAGCCACTGTGCCTTATCCTGTTGACCACTGTGCCTTATCCGGTTGACCACTGTGCCTTATCCTGTTGACCACTGTGCCTATTCTGTTGACCACTGTTCCTATCCTGTTGATCACTGTGCCTATCCTGTTGACCACTGCGCCTATTCTGTTGACCACTGTGCCAATCCTGTTGACCACTGTGCCTATTCTGTTGACCACTGTGCCTATTCTGTTGACCACTGTGCCTTGACCACTGTGCCTTACTTTGAACTCGCCTACCTGCTGCCCATTGTACCTTGTTCTGATTTTGACTATTTGCCCTTTTTGCCTATCTTGACCCAGCCTGCTCTCTCTCCACCTCAAACTATTCTATTGCCCCCAAGTCAACCTCACCCAACTACATCCCGGGTCTCACACTGACCACCCATGGCAAACCTCTACTTAACCGCTCTTTGCTTAACGGCTACACTCCCCTTGCTCCACCTCAACAATACCACCCTCCCTAAACCCCGACCACAACCACCCCTAACCCAACATCCCTCACACACCTCGACTATGGGTTTTTTCGAGGCCAAACATATTGACCAGCCAAAAGGCGCCCTCAGCCCCATAGAATGGATCCGCCTATTTGCTGCTCCACCCACTCCTTGGAACCCATGCCCATTGAAAGACAGAAATCTAAGACTCGGCTCTCGGTTCATAACCCCCAAGACACCCACCAAAAGACACTCCCCTCATCCCACGCACAACCAAGCCCAAGCTAACACCGCACAAATTTTGAACAACACCCAAACAGCCCCCTCTGGCACCTCTGATCAGCCACTGATCAAGGGCGCCCTCATCAATGCCCGCTCCCTGGTCGCCCATGCGCTAGATATCGCAGACTTCATCTCCGCCAACAACCTGCACTTCCTGGCTATCACTGAAACCTGGCTGCACTAAGCAGCAGGCCCAGCTCTATCCCCCGCCAGCCCAGAAGGTTACTCAATACTGAGGAAAGACCGGGACATAGGTAAAGGAGGAGGAGTAGCCTTCATCGCCAAAACATCCATTGGCCTTAGATTAACCTCACCGCCCAGCTTCCGGTCTGCAGAACTTCTGTCAGCCAAGCTTCAACTCTCTGCTACGCAAACCGTACTGTTACACCTCCTCTACAGACCCCCAGGCCCCATGGCCACATTTGAGGAAGAGATATCTGACCTCCTGACCACCAATACCAAAACAGGATCTCAAATCATCCTACTAGGCTACCTCAACCTCGGTCTCGGTGATCCAAATGATGCCAATGCGCTCTCCTTGGAAAACACCATCTCCCAACTAGGGTTCAAGCTCAGAATCACAGCCCCTACCCAAAACAAAGGTAGAACCCTGGACTGGTTAGCGGATCTCAACTGCTCCACGGCCATCCTTAAAAATGAGCAAATTGCATGGTCTGACCACCACGCCATCTCCTTCTCCATCCAAGGGAAGTCAGAAGTAAACACTCCCACCATCATCATCTCACAAACCCTCACCAGGAATAACCGCAACATCACCTTACAAAACCTCCGCCCACTCATACACAACATCCTTACCCCCGCAAACTACGCCAACCTAGATGCGGAGAAACGTGCTGACCTCTACAACAAAATGCTAGAATCAGCAGTAGATATCATCGCTCCCATCAAACTCACCAAAGCCAAAACGGCAGCCCACATGAACAAATGGTTCACACACCGGAGCTAAAAATCCTCCGTAACTCCAAACGAGCTGCAGAAGCCACCTGGAGAAAAACACCAAACCAATCCAACGAAACACAACTCACGATAGCAGCCACCACCTACAAAACTGCCATCCTCAAGGCCAAAAAAGAGACATATGACAACAGAATTGAGAGCGCCAAATCCAAAACAAAAGAGCTCTTCAACATCCTCAGGGAAATCAAATCCCCCCTACACTGGCAGAAACCTGCGTGAAAGATGCAGACTGGTGTGAGAGGATCCAAAAAGCCCTGGCAGACAAAATCAACATGTTACAATCCAAAATCGAACAGAAAAAGCTTAACCTATCCAAAAAAACAAACCATCCACCATCCCCCACCCCCAAAACACCCACTTGCCCCTCTTTCTCCTTCTTCCCAATATCCACTAAAGAAGTAGAAAGCATCATCAAAGGCCTCAAACCCTCCAGATGCCAAGGGGACTCATGCCCAGCTCCCATCATCCAGGAAGAGTCCAACAATCTGGCCCCTTTCATAACAGCCCTTATCAACACATCCTTCAAATCAAGCTCAGTCCCTAGCAGCCTTAAGGAGGCCTGGGTCATGCAACTACTTAAAAAACCTAACCTAGACCCCAATAGCCCAACCAACTACAGGCCAATCACCACCGTCCCCTACATCCTAAAGATCCTAGACAGAGTGGCCTACCTGCAAATTCAGAAGCACCTGGAAGACAACAACCTCCTGGGCATCAGACAATCCGGCTTCAGGCCAAGGCACAGAACAGAGTCAGCCCTACTGGACCTAAAAATCCAGATGGACGAGGCAAAGGACAAGGGTAATCTAGCCATTCTCTTACTGCTAGATCTATCAGCAGCCTTCGACCTCGTCGACCATCAGATCCTCACGGAACATCTGACGACCTCAGCGGCCTTCTCTAACCAGGCAACTGCCTGGATCCAGTCCTTCCTAGCCAACCGAACCACCCGGGTCTTCTCCCCTGGGGCTTCAGCACTCCCCATCCCCATCACCTGTGGCGTCCCTCAATGCTTTTGTGTCTCGCCGACCCTATACAATGTCTTCACTAAGCTATTGTTTGACCGCTTAGATAACCTGGGTGTCACATATACAAACTAGGCTGACGATACCCAGGTTCTCATCCCCCTATCAGGGTGCTATGATGAGGACTCCACCAGGATCAACAACCTCTACTTGGAGATCCAAGCCTGGATGGCAGAGCACGGTTTATGCCTCAACGACGAGAAAACGGAACTCCTCCTTGTCGGCTCCCAACCACGGCTAAACAAACTAGACCCCTGTTACGCTTCTATCAACATAGACGGTAACCTAATCACAGTAGCCAAAGAAATTAAAACCCTTGGGGTCTATCTAGACTCTACTCTCTCGCTCAAAAGACAGGTGAACGCCACAGCCTCATCCACAGCTTATACAAATAAGCTTATCAACGCCTGCAAACCGTTCCTATCACCTTCCAGTTGCATTACACTAGCCAGAGCACTAGTGCTCTCAAAAATTGACTACTGTAATATTCTCTTTCTCGGCACGTCAGAACGCAATCTGAACAAACTACAGGTACTTCAAAATAATGCCCTCAGAGCCGCCCTGAGTATCCCACGACACGCCCACATCTCCAGCATCAGACAAGATGCACACTGGCTCCCTGTACGAGACAGAATCACTCTCAGATCCCTCGTCATCGTCCATAAATGCCGCTCCAATGACGCGCCCAAATACTTGGCAGACAAGTTCCACAATCACACATCAACCAGACCAACTAGAACGCCATATTCACGCTGCCTATCCGTTCCCAAATTCTCCCTAAAAAAAGCAGGTGGCTCCAGCTTCCCAGTCCTAGCTGCCAAACTATGGAACGCTATGCTGTTGAACCTTAGAGCAGAACCCTCCTTTTGGACTTTTAGAGCCAAAACAAAAACATGGCTTTCCAACAAAAATTCTGCTTAATGTACTTCTTCTCCTCATATCCTTTGTCGACCATCATGTAACCCGGTCTAGTGCACTTACTGTTGTTATATCTCAGTCTTTATTGTATGTTTTTACTATGTTGTAACCTCCTCTAAGTCTCCGGTGCCCGGTTACCCCAGGGTTCGGCGCGCGGTACAAATAAAGAAACTAAACTAAACTAAACCTAGTAATGATACAAACTACTGCCCACTTTTCCTCATCCAGCATTAGTACTTGGTTCTTCACACATATGCAAGTGATGTTCTGCAAGTCCAGGCTTTTAGCTCTGTCATTTTGAATTCATACAATGTCCGACCTGTGCTATTCTCCCGTTAATAATGCAGGACTGCAAGTACCATAACGCAAAGGGAAATTAGCTTTTCAGCCAGGACTAGCTGAACAGCTTACACAGACAGGGGGCAGCAAGGAGTCTCTGCAAACACCAATAATATTGCAAAGGAGCCTGTTTGATAGCCCTTGTATTTAGTAATTTTGTTAACACTTGAATTTACTGCGACACAAGGGACCGGGATAAAAACATTCATGCTCATAATGAATGACGTCATCAGACGTCATAAACCATGGATGCAACCAGAGAAATGTGGCCAGCTCATTTCAGAGGTCAGCAAGGATCCCTTGAAGCAACCGGCCCTCATTACGACCCTGGCGGAAAGTGACTGACCGGACCGCCACAGCGTAAATAGCGTTTCCGCCATTGCACGAAGGAGCAAAGTGCGGCCCATTCCGACCCATCGGGCACGAGCACCACGGCATGGCGGAAGTGTAAAGTCCGCGATGGCGGAAAAGACCCCAAAACGGCCCACACCGCCGCCGTACGGCGCCCTAGGTGCAATACCGCCACCCATCACAGCGGACACCGCAGTGTGCGCCTACCGGAAAGTACGGTGACCGGAAATATACGGAAACGGAAGTTAAAACATGGGCCCGGAACGGGAAACATCCCGCGTACACCTATAAAACCACTAAAACCACACAACCACTAAAAACACTACCCTGAGACACACCCCAACCCGTCATCCACCCTAGCGAAACCAAGAAAAATGGGAAAAGTAGCGAAGAAAGCGTGCGACCGCAAGCGGCAGGTCCACTTCTCCCGTGAGGAACTCACCGTGCTAACAGAGACCCTCCAGGAGAATGCTGCCGTCGTCTTCTGCACACAAATGACCAGGACGGCACTTGCAAACAAGAAGGCCATATGGGCTCTGGTGGCACAGCGGGTAAGTGCGGTGGGGACCGCACCCCGCACCCCACAGCAATGCCGAAAGCGATGGGACGACCTGCGGATACGCGTCCGCAGCATACTCTCTGCCAACCGCAACATTGCCACAGCCACCGGGGGAGGTCCTGAATCACCCATCAAGTTGACCCCCTGGGAAGAAATCTGTGCCTCCACCATCGGAATGGAGAGCATAGAGGGAGTCGGAGGGATGGAGAAAGGAGTGCAGACATCCGAAGATTCAGGTAGGTGGGCCAGATAAAACAATGCCAAATCCACAAAGTCCAACCATGTGAAGTACCATGTGTCCACATAGTGCAACAGAAACACATGTCCAGGAGAACGTCCACACACATCGGCCTGATAGCGCACGTTAAAACCCACAATAAATACATAAATAATTAAAAACCCCTAAAACACGCACTACACGTGCAGCAGGCACACCCTAACTGCAGGCTGCCACACAACTGCACCCTCACTCCACACACAAATGAAAGCACCTCCAAGGCCCCGACCCAAATCACCCTCAGGTACCACCCCAATGCATGTGATACAATGCCATTCCAATTCCCACAGACCCATCAATAACCCTCGCCCTCCTTTACTCCACCACAGGGTCCGATCCAAACGACGAGCTTCAGGACACCCCTACCAGCACACCTGCAAAGAGGGCCAAGACCAACGGCCAAAGACCCTCCACCTCAGCTGCACGCATCAAGACACGGCAGCAGCACAAATCAGGTGGCAGCACAGAGGAGGGAACATCAACAGGCACCCCAGCAGCCAGCATGCCCACACCACCACCACCACAGGTCCCCCCAACGGATGCCACAGAAGGCACTGCCTCTGGTGGCAGCAGCACCATAGGTGACACCCCATTGATGGCAGCATGCTCCGACACAGAAGACGGGGATGTCGAAGACAGATCCATCCATGACCTGTCCCAATCCCCCTGTCTGTCCCATCCCGTACAACATGAGGATACCACGCAGGGGCACCCACAAGACGACGACTGGCCATCCCCCACAAGCCCTGTGGCAAGGCAACATGAGGTCAACAGCCCCTCTGTGACACCCCCGCAAATGGCCATGGCCCAGCAGAGGCAACAGTCCCTCGACCAGTTAATCGTGCAACAGCAGCAACTGGCCACGCTCCTCAAGGACCATGCTGATGAATGTGGGGGCACTAAGGCAGACATAGAATCATCAACTGAGACACTTAGGGCAGAAATGGAGAGAGGTACAGAGACACTAAGGGCACAAATGGAGAGTAGCACCGAGAGCCTGGGAGTCCAAATGGAGAGAAGCACCGAGAGCCTGAGGGGGGAACTGCATGCGACGTCCAAGGACGTATGTGCCGAACTTGCCGCAGTGCGCCGTGTGCTCACTGAGCTCTCGCAAACCCTTAGGGACATGCATGGACGTGAGCAGGCAGAGACATCATCCGTTGCAAGTTCCGTCCAGGGCAGCCCCCAACGTAGATCTGGGAGGAACCTGCGCTCCACAGGCAGGGGTGCCCCTGATACCCGCAGAGGGGGCTTGCAATAGCGACTGCCCACTGACAACGAGCATCTGTGGACACTGGTGTTCGGGGGGGAGGTAGGAGGGTGGAGGGGGTGTGTTGGGCTCACTTGGGTGGCGGGTCGATAGGGTGTACAACATGATATCACATATGCCATAAACAGTGCACGATCAACCAATGAGATGTGTGGACATTGACCTTTGTGTACTAGGCCATCATAGGCGTACAGTCCATATTGTGCATGTCCCAGACACACACAGTGCCACGAGTCCCGTGTCCATGTATCAGCCACCAGGCGTGAGTGCTAGAAGCATACATCAATGAGATGCTGACGAATGTCACGGCCCTCCGGTGCCTCGCAGACTCCTTGAGGTGCTGCCACATCCCCGCCCTCATCATGACCATCATCAGGTGCTTGCAGTTCTGCGTCAGGGGGCATGGGCACATTTCTACGTACGCACATGTTGTGGAGCATGACACATGCCATGACCATCTTTGCAACCTTCTCATGGCGGTACAGGAGTGCCCCGCCAGACCTGCTGAGGCAGCGGAAACGACCCTTCAGTAGGCCGAATGCCTGTTCTATGACTACACGGGTACGTGAGTGGGCATGGTTGTAGTCCTCCTCATGCTGGTCCCGTGGGTTCCGGACTGGTGTGAGGAGCCATCTCTTCAGTGGATATCCAGCATCACCTGTATGTGGACGAGAAACGTATGATGTGGAATGCCATTGCTACGTACGCACACCCCCCCCCCCCCTTCCTGCCAGGTCATTGCCGAATCACATACCCCACATTATCATGCATGTAATGAGACTCACCGAGTAGCCAGGATCTGTTCCCTGCGTGTCGCTCCATGTAGCGTGGTATTGTAGAGTTCCTCAAGACCATAGAATCATGGGTTGATCCAGGGAATCGGGCACAACAATGTGTAATGATCCTGTTGGAGTCACACACCATTTGTACATTCAGAGAATGAAATTGTTTTCGGTTGCGGTACTGGGCCTCCATGGCATGTGGGACGACCAATTCCACATGGGTGCAGTCGATGGCACCAATGCAACCCGGTATGCCGGCAAGTGCATGGAATCCCACTTTTGTGTTGGTAATTTCCTGCTCCGAGCGTGGTAGGGAGATGTAGTCGTCTGCGTGCTGCAGGAGGGCATCGAGCACTTGCAATAGTGTCCGTGAGAACAGTGGCTGAGAAATGCCATGCAACTGTCCGACTGTGTGCTGGTAGGTGCCTGTGGCCAGGAAGTGGAGTACAGACACCACCTTCAGTAGGGGTGGGATGGCGGTTGGGCTATCTATCATGCTGACAAGGTCAGCCTGTGTCATGTCCACAATGGCGGCTATGGTGTCCCGGTCCAGACGGTAGAGGGTGTGGATCTGCTCATCAGTGAGGTTGAACGGATGTGCTCGGAGGCGTGGGATTGCGGGCTGCCTGCGTGGTGGTAGTGGCTGTGCTGGCGGCCCTTGCTGGCCCTGCCTTGCCCTCCTCCTCCTCCTGCGTCTCCTCCGTGCGGCCGGTTGTAGTTGGTGTTCGTCTTCTTCCTGGAGTTGGAGTACTTGCAGTGCTATCAGGTCCCCCAGGGCCAACATCGCGAGTCCTGCCGGTAGCATTTCGGTGTGGTTGTGGGAGGAGACTGGCTGTGCAATTTATGTGTTTTCAGGCTGTATGGCCTCCACCTGTGGTGATTCATTCCACCTGTGCAAACTGCTCTCCCCTTTGGCCGAGCACGTCCCGCACACAAAGCTGCAATTCGGGGAATGGCATCTTGCTATTGCAATCATGTATTTGTACCCGATGGCCGTGTAACATTGGTTGATATGTTCATTCTGCTATGGTCCCATTGTTTCACATACTATCTGTGCAGTCGCGAACAGACTTGTGAAGGGTCAGTGGTACGTAGTACTCGAGTAACGGTGGGCCCTCATGCATCACTGTACCGAGTTGCAACGACGGGCGGGGCGTCCCATTTGTGGGTGAAGGCAGTTGCCATTTTCACACACAGCCGCACTAGATGGATTAATTAGTGATTTCAAACGGCCACAGATGCCTCTTCGACGTGATGTTGCAAATGAGGAATTCGAAGGGCGGCGCTTTCGGTTTTCAGCTAGCGGCGGGGAAATGCCCACAGGTCTGACTGCAAATATAACGTACTATTGTTCAATGTCCTTGGGACAGGGGCCATGGCGAGGATGCAATGATTGATATGAATGGTTTGGGATGCGCAATAGCGACGTGGGCGATGAGGCCGGACGTTCCCAAATACATGTTACTTCACAACACTGGCATTACGGGCTGGGGCACTGTGGATTTTGCAGGCTGCATAACGCACAGACTCAATGGATATTTCTAATGTTATGTGAGTAAATATTCAGGCGTTTTAATCCAGGGATGAGGGAATGATGAATGGATGCATGGGCAGGTGATTTGATACAGAGTTTGCCATGTACAGGGCTTCTTGGAATCTATACGCCTCCCCTACGCTATGTGATGCAGGGCTGCCATAGTGGGACCATCGTCTATCTGGCCTTGTTGAGCCCTCCCTGTCTCGACGCGCCCTCAGACACTTGTGTCCATGCACGTTACCAATCCCATCTGATGGATTCTGTTTTGACAGACGCATGCACAGGTACACTCGTTTGTGATGGTGTTTACACCTCGATATAGATAGTTATGAGTCGCAAGTGGTTTTTGGGTGGTGATGAACCTTTGGAGTGGGCTAGCATGCATATGGCTGTGGATTTAGTGTGATCATTGAAGTGAGTTGTTCGAATGTAGTTCTGATGGCCATTCTGTTCTTTTTCTTTTCTTTTGGTTGACAGGTATCTCCTCCCCTTTTGCCACTGCCATCTGTATGCCACTCCTGCAGATGGGTTTTACTCCCGACACCTGCTGCTTCGTGTTAATCAGTGGAGCAGCATTACGATCTTATGGGACGATCGCCAATGGGCCACATGCCCTTACGCAGTACTGGTGGCTCGGAGCAACATTTCGGCCTTTCAGCTGGACTAGTGCCTCCCCATTGGGACGGCCCTGCGGTTCTGTGCGCTTCCATGTTGCCTTTTCGTACGTGAATGTGGCTCTGTGTACCATGATGGAACAGGGCGTCACACAAGTAGTGGCTGGTCATTTCTTGCGGATGCAGCCCACAATGGTGAAATGTGTTTGGAGTTCATGGCCTGATGGCTGTATGGGCTTGGTGATTTTGTTGTGCATTAAATTTCTATTCTGATTTGGCCCGTGTAGCGTTCTTCTTTGCAAGTGATGTGGCATATTCCTATTTGGGGAGCGATGTATTGTGAGGAGATCTGCATTGGGTTCCAGCTTCGGAGTTTAGTTGCGTGGTACTGTACTGGACGCGTTTGCCTACGAAGCCCGTGAGGTCAGGGATGGGGGCTGCCAATATGACTGTTTGAATGTTGTCATGCTCAGGGGCGGGGGATTGGGTTTTGTGTAACAGATGCCGGTCAGCCAGGTGGACTGGTGGAATGATGTGATTTTCGGAATATTGCTGGTCACAGGTGCCTGTGTTTGCGTGCGTTTCTTGGTGGGGGACTGTGGTCATGTCCATTGGGATGGCTTCTGTATTCGTGCCATCTGTGCCCTGCAGCTCCCATTGGCCCCTCTTGTGTTTCATTTGTTCGTTGGCATGCATGGGTGACTTGTACATTTCAATGGTTGCATTGTGACTTCATTGCACCTACGGGGAGTTGTACTTTGTGGGCAGGGAGCGGTGTACAGGCACTCAGTGGGGCCGTTTACGGTTGATTCGCGATGCCGTACTTCTCACCATGGCGGAATGGTTCATTCCGCCATGCTTGATGGCGTTAGGTACATGTCCGCTAGGGTCGGAATTAGCGTACCCTTGCGCCATGGTGGTGTTTACGGTTTGGCATGGCGCGCGCGCGCGTGCTTGGTGCAGTTAGCGTTGGCGTTCACTACGGTGTCGCTAATGGCTTCGTACTTTGCGGTGACGGGTCATAGTCGCACCGAGCGCTATTCGGTGGCGGTATTGCATTTCCGCCATCGTTTTCCGAATTCCGCCAGGGTCGTAATGAGGGCCACCGTCTGCAACACAGAGCAAAAGGGCCCCAACATCGTGTGCCAATGGTTGTTGCATGCAGTCTGGAGTTGGAATCCCTCTGCAAGATTGTGGCGGGATTTTAATTAATTCTGCAACAAGATGAACAATCACAGGATGGTTTCCTTGAAATGCCCCTCCTTGCTTTCTGAACGCCAGCCAATCTCAAAGAAATGATTATAAGAAGCAAGCTGAATCCACGCTGCACAGAAAATTGAACCAAGACATGCAAAAACAAATGATGTCTTAAAAAATACATTAAATTGGCATTTAACGTCCTTCATGCTGGGACCGGGTATCCAACCTATGCTGCATGGCACGGTCTTGCATGGCACAGTTGACGCTGAGATATCCTCACAACCCTCTCGACATATTTCCAGTTCACGTACAATCAAGATACTCCACAAAGGACAGGATTACAAAATGGCCGAAAGTTTCAAATGTGCATCCAACAATGTTGTGCATCTCATAAGGTGTATGACACGGTTAAAACTATTTGGAACTAAATCACACCCTTGATGACTTTAAAATTGCAATGCTGAAATGTAACTTCAGAACAGAAAATGCAAGAAAAACATGAATACAAATGCATGCAGATTTTCAGTACTCTGGCAGATGGTTTCAACAGACATCATGTCTTCATGAGTCACCATGCCAATTAACAAATTCTCACTCTGCACCCATAGACAGTCAGGTGTCACAACACTGACACTTAACTGACACAGCCCGACCAGCCACCCTGAGACAGTGGTCTGTTGCCAGACTCACTCCAACCCAAGCCCTACTAACGTTTTAAAAACTGCTCAGCATAGGCTTCCGTGACAGCTGCCAGTGCTCCCGTTCCATGTCAGACTCCGACCTGTCCTTATCGGGTGCAGAGACAACCAATCTCAATATGATTTCTGATCCCAGCCTTTGCACACAAGCCTTCACAAGTCAAAGGGCCAACACATGACTGATCCCCCCCCCACCTCCCCAGCGCATGGATGACTGTGCAACCACCATTGGTGCTAAGGGAACAGCCTGACAAATGGCTTGTTCCATTTCAGTCTGATCAGCCTTTTGGAAACAATACACAAACAGCCTGATAAACTTTTTCGGAATACAATTTTCTAACGTATGACTTTGTTTCATACCCCCCCCCCCAGCTCCAGCATAGAAGGGCATGGTGGACAACAGGTTCAGTCCAGCTGGATATAGAACCAGCTCTGCCATCTACCGACCATCAGTAGGTTTGCACCTGCCATACTTAACACTACCCCATCCATTCATGCCTTTCAGACAGCAGCCTAACAGTGCTTCTTTCTCTTTTCTGCCTCCATCTATGTTCTGCAGTGCCCCATTTAATTGTTGCAGACTGCAATACATTGAGGTAACTTTTAAAGTGCATGGCTCTTTGAGAAGGTCCCACACGTCTAAAACACAGAGATGAACTGATAAGGAATTCCAGGGGCCAAATTACATAAACTTTGCACTGGTTCAAGTGCAAGTATGCACGGTATTAGCATTAGGGCAAAGTTTGCCCTATTTTAAAAAGCAATGCAACATATTAGAAAACATTTTCACGGTGACAAGTGCAGTTTGGCATGTTATAAGCATCAGGCCAAAAACTGCCCTTCTGCAAAAAAGATATATTTGAACACATTTTTGCACCAGGGCAATATTTGCCCTAATACTAATACAGATTTGTATTAGCACTAGGCCAAAGTTTGCCCTGGAGCAAAAATGCATTGAAAATATATGTTTTTTGCGCTAGGGCAATTCTTTCCCCTGATGCTTATAACATGCCAAACTGCACTTGTCACTGTGCAAAGGTTTTCTAATATGTCCCATCATTTTTAAAAATAGGGCCAACTTTTCCATAGTGCTGAAACCAGGCACACTTGCACTTGCACTGGTGCAACGTTTCTGCAATCTGGGCCCAGATGATTAAGCTGCCTGCTGTTCCAAGAGCTTAATTCCCTCTGTGCCTAATGAAGTGATCTGAAAATTAGGAAAGCTTGCAAATAAATGATGTTGTAAGCCTAACTAAGGCATCAAACTTGTATCTTTTTTGGATCAATTCCTTTTATGTTATATTAACCTTTCCAAACATGGTACAAACACACTGAATG
The DNA here is from genome assembly GCF_040938575.1 of Ambystoma mexicanum. Taxonomy (NCBI): domain Eukaryota; kingdom Metazoa; phylum Chordata; class Amphibia; order Caudata; family Ambystomatidae; genus Ambystoma; species Ambystoma mexicanum. The sequence goes on from NC_090934.1 coordinate 855,797,106, forward strand.
AATACATACAAATATATAATCATAATTTATTAATGTGATACAGTTTTATACATACGTAAAAATCTTTACACATCTACACAAAATTAATAGCAAAAACACACTTAAATATTCAGTATGTACAAATAATCAATTATCATAGAAACTAAAACAAACAATTTCTTCCTATACAAGAAAAAATAAAAGCATTTGAAAGAGAAAAGAAAAAAAGAGAAAGGGGAAAAATAATCCCCAACTAAAAATCATTATGTGATTAACAACATCATTGACGGCTTCAAGAGGGGTTTCAAAGACTGGTATTATGTCTGCAACTATACAGGATTAATACCAAGTGGTAAAAGAAGAAGAAAACAATCCCACCTGTATATTACTCATTCTCATAATTACATATTAAGAGGGGGGGCATCTTGTTGCTTGACCAACCCTACAGCACTTAGTCATACGAATAAGACCCTCACGCCACACCTGGAAAAGGGCCATGTGTAATTTGGGGTTTAAGGTTTTGATACACTGATACCAGAACTCTGCTCGATATAATCCGGGTTGTGTACAAAATCCCCCATATTCTTAACATGGCTTACTCTCATCACAGGGCAAAATGTTAATACATGGCGAGCGGTTTCCAGCTCTGATGGAAGGGCACACATTCTACAATATCTCTCAGTTGCAGCGAGCCCCATCCCCGGACCTCTAATGGCCAGAGTGGGAAGATGGTTGGGACGCAGCAACAGTATGAAACGTCTCAACTGATCTGGCAAAGATTCAGGTACAGCTGTGCCTTCTTAAAAGAAAACACTACATGTGAGATGTGATTATATCTTTTCAGACTTTTCAAATATGTAAAGTTACTCTGCCGGTCCCAGAGGTCTAGACACTTCTGCATACTAAGAAACAGGCGCTCATTGTCCCGTCCCCACTTAGGTGACCAGCTAATTTCTTCGAGTAATGTATTAATTTGGACTTCCAACACATGTTGTCTACCGGCCTGCATTTCCTCTTTAATAGCAATAAGGAGCTTGTTAACAGGCTTGTTGTTTAGTTTAATGTAGAATTCCATTTGCTTTCTTAATACCGTGGCTTTCAAGGAAATGATTCCTAACTCTAATCTAATAGCAGCCATAGGGATGCATTGGGGGAGACCAAGAATCTTCGCCCAAAACTTACCCTCAACCAGCTGCAGCCACTCCAAATTCATATTAATGAGGGGATCTAAGCCATACGTAACCATAGGCACCAGGCATTGTAGATAAAGTTGGCGTGCTGCCCAGATAGAGAAGCCACACCTGTCCCGTGTAAATTTATAAATGAATGCTGTGAGTTGTGCAGCCTTAATTCTACGATTCTGAATACATGAGATATAGTTTCCCTTGTGATCAAACTCGACACCAAGGTATTTATACGAGTGGGTATACTTGATTTCAATTATACCCACCATCAGACGTGGCCTCGCCACCCTCCCTGCTGTATATAATAGCAGGTTTGTCTTATTATGATTGATGGCAAGTTCGTTATCTTCAGCATACCGCCATAGTTGTTTAGCGTATCTTAGAATACCACTGAAAGTATGATCGAGGATCGCAAGGTCATCCGCGTACGCCAGTATCGTACAATGGCTAGAACCGACCTTGGGAGGGCAGTTGTTAATCTCCCGTAAACTTTCCGGTGCATCGGAAACAAAAAGATTATATAGCGTGGGGGCAGTGACGCAGCCCTGTTTTACACCTCTGTTCTGTAGGATAGGTTTGGTCACCGCACCTTGGTAATCGAGTCTTAATTGCACTGATGTATTGGTGTGCAGGAGCTCAATATAATATAGAAGAGATTCAGGGCAAGACAACTTCCTCAGTTTCCTCCACAAAAGGGATCGATTAACCGAGTCAAAGGCAGCCCTGAAATCCACATTTAAGGCGTAGAGTGGGGGATTATCAGGTGCTAACGCCTTACTTCTCAAAGAGTTCATAATAAACAGATTATGAGTAGTGGAGTACCCAGTTCTGAACCCGCTTTGGAATTGGTCTAATATCCCCACAGCCTCCACCCATTTTTGCAGCTCCTTAAGAATTAATGCCGCAAACATCTTTCCGGTGCAACATAGATATTAACCAATAATTACCAGGTTCTGTTCTATTACCTTTTTTGAATACTGGTATCAAAATCGCAGACTGCCAGGTTGCTGGGATTTTCCTCTCGGCCAAGATTTTCTCAAATAGAATTTTGAGCAGACCAGCCCAGAAAGGAGGGTTGCTTTTCATCACCACATTAGATAAACCATTGGGTCCAGGGGCCCGGGATGAATTCAACTCTCCAATTCTGGGCTGGAGCTCCTCGGTAGACACCACAAAGGGGAGGGGGGGTGCAGAGGTTTAGTATGGATGGAACTAATATCCTTACTGTCAACCACCCCATTGCGGTTTTCCAAATATGCATTCCACTCAGCACTACCTATGGGATTAATCATGTATGAGGCCTTATTCCCTTTCGCCTCACCCACTACGGACCAAATGTTGCGTGTATTTCTGCTGAAAAGAATTTTAACAGTGTGCTGCCAACTTTCCAACTTTCTATGTTTATTATGTATTTTGAGCCATAGTCGATAACTATTTTTCAGCTTCCTAATGTTGCTGGACATATCCTGACTAAGGAGGGCCCTGACTCTGACCAAACGGATGTCTTTCCTGAGCTTCCGTTTCCTATCTCGAATAGATCGAGGCATCCTTCGGTGCTTTCCCTGCCGTTATCCGTGCCTTACAGGAAGCATGTTGGTCAGAGAAGGCAACAATCCAGCTCTCTATTTGCTCAGGGGACATTAGGTAAAAGTTGTTAGCCTGATTCGTACCCCACTCACCCAAGGTCTTAGTAGCCCTTAACACATTCCGCACAGACCAGGAAATACGATTAAGTGAATGGTTAACTACCAGTTCACCCAGATTTGCACACCCCAGCTCAGGAGAAGAGATCCCCATACTCATGATCAAAGGATCGTGATCACTCCATTCACACTCCTTAACCCCCATGTCCATAATAACAGAAGCAATCTCAGCACTGGTAAAAATGTAGTCAAGGGTACTTCCCGTCTTCCCATTTCTCCAGGTATTCTTGCCGGGTCTATCTCCCATAGTTCGACCATTATCTCCAAGTTCCAGCAATCGAAGAAACCAGACCAACAATCACCCTCAGAATCAAAAGCAGTGTGTTTCCAGAGACAATGTTTACTCAAATGCCGGTTGTTACACGTGCCTCGCCCACCGTTAATATGGCAATTCAAGTCCCTGGCCACAATCACAAGATATTTCTCATTGTTTATTCTCCATTTGCTCAGAAGCTCATGCAGAATTTCATGGATATGTTCTCTATGTCTTGCTCCTGGGGTATTATGTATGTTAATTAGAAGTATTCTTTCCCATGATGCTTTTATCAGCAAAGACACTTCCACAGCACAGATAGAATTATCATCCCCTAGTGGAATCTTTGTGCTAGGGATCTCATTAGAGATCCCAATAATAAGTCCCCCAAAAGGGCGTCCGCATGCTCCTTTCAACGCCGGGGTGTGTAATATATATATTAATTTAAATATTACTGTGTCTCATTGCTCTTGGCCTAATAATTCTCAAGCATACAATTATTAATGATTTGACATAAAAAGGTTGTTTTATAAAGTTTTATGAGATACCATTGCCTGATGGAGGTTCTACGTGATATTGTCGAATATTAAACGCTGCACACAAAAAAGACAATTTCTTTCAGCCGATTTGGTACAGCCTTTAATATTTGCCAAAAATCTCATCACCCACCCCTTCTGCGCCCCGTCCCCTCTGAAATTAGGGAGTTTCACCCCCGAATCCCACCATTAATCCTGCACTTCTGTCTTCCTGTGCTCATCTCGTATGCACCTGTCAGTGCCTGCGTGCACTCATGTGTGACAGGGGCGTGCCAGTTAGATTTTAAAAGATCGCTCTGATCGGTCACAGAGCAGTCTTTCTAAATCAGTATTTTTTTTGTTTAAAAAAATACCCTTTCACGTAATACCGATTCTTAGTGACATCTGGAGCCAACACGTGTTTCGCTCTACACGGAGCTTGTTCAGGGCCATTACAATATTGAAATAATTCCTATCATCTTGCACCATTGATTGATACAATTCCTTTCTTGAATTTTTTGTTATCGCTTCATAGACTGTGTCAACATGTGTATCTGAGTTTTCTATACCAAAACCAGTATTTCACATACGTGTGAGGTGTAATTAAATGTTCCTTAGTGAGAATCACAAGCCACCTCTTCCAGAGTGGTATTTACATGCGTTTATTCACTGTCAAATGATACTGGATTATTATGCTCTCCAATGCACCCTTTCCTGCTGCAATATGTCACAGAACATACTATCAAGTTCTGACCAAAGAACATACTATCAAGTTCTGACCAATGTCACTGACTACTTGTGATTTAAATTCCACTATTTGATGTTCAAGTAGGGTACCATGTGCAGAGGAAGTAAGACATGCTGTCTGAGTAGTTTTGGTTAACAGACACCGGTCTGCCCCACAACCCAGAATTATAAGAAGTGAGAAGAAAGCCACAGGAGGGAAATGAGTTAGTTTGGCCTGAGACCTTTACAGCCTGCCTTAGCATATATATCTATTTATTTGAAGAACAGGGAGGTACATTTTGAACAGAAATGACTTACAGTAACACATTTATTGATGACAGAGGAATTCCCCGTAAGGGTGTCTGTAAAATAGCACAAATATGACAAACAAGTGATGAGCCAGTTAATGAGGGTGTGAACAGAGTGGGGGCATAGATCAGGTACAAAAAAAACGAAAAACAGGTGACTTACAAAGTCAACATTAATTAGCGAAATAAGTGCTACAAACTAAAGAGGGGTACTGTACAAATATTCAAAATGATGTGCGCATTGAGGAGCGCACTGGAGACTGGAGATATGGAGGGGAACCCCTGCCTGTGAACGAACCTGCAATTGTGAATATATAACACCAATGTTTGGTGGAAACCTGCTGGCTCTGCCCCCTTTCACACCAACTTCCTATAAAAACACTTGTCTGCGAGCATTTGGGCACGCATTGACGAGTGCATTGGAGAGTGCAGTTACGCAGTTAGCCAGGAGGGCCGGTGGGCCAGTGAGTGATCATGTCATCTGTTTTGGTTTAAATCTGTTATTGTGCCCTGAAGCTGTTATACCCCCCTCACTACGTAGAGTTGCAGCTCCGCCCAGGCTGCATCGTCTAAGTAAGCTTTAGCCTCCAGGACTGGTGCTTACTCTTTAAAGACAGCCATGCCACCACCAAATGAAATCAGCAAACTACTGAATCAAGCGAACACCAAACCCTGAGGGTTCTCACACCCACGAGTGCACCACATCAAGCTGTGACATTTTTGGGGCTTCATTCGCACCCACTAACGGCTGACATTAGAGGTTTTTGCAGCATCAAGTGCATTGCAAAAACACCCACTAGGAGAGCGGCGGATGGCCTGGGTCTAAATTAACATCTCACAGTGGAACTACAGTTTCTTGTATGGAAGTGCTGCTAATCGATTTAGCAGAAATACCAGATTTCATTACAGCAGCAGAGTTAACTTCTCTAAAAACCTGTCCAATACACATAGTAGCACAAAGTGAAGCCCAATTAATGGGGGCACCGACCGTCATGCCAACTGGCGAAATAATGGATCCCACTGTGATCCAACAGAACACTTTTACAATATCTGTGCAAATTCACACAGGTGCAAGTCCCCTGTCCAACTCCATTCAGCATGAAATTAATACAAGTCCAGATGAACATGCTGGCAATATTACAAATCTCACATCTGTTACACCTGCAGTTATAACTGAGACAGCTGATTGCCAGAATAATTAATTATGCACTGCAGTAGAGATAATTGATTCCCACAGTTCTCTGGGGCATTCGTCCCATCCCACCCCCATCAGCTTATCCCTATCCCCAAGCATGTTCCCCAATTCCATACACAATTCTACGCCCTTATCAATTTCATTCACGAATCTCACATTGCAGAGAGCGACTCTCTCCAAACCGGAGTCTTTGCCGCTTGTGAAGCTGATGCTGGGCGCTATGAATATGGCGCTAATATCCTTAGCTAAACTATATGAAACCCCGGACACAAAGATTAACAAACAAACATACTATCCGAATTGCTAGCAAAATGTACAAATGGCGTAGAAACTGTCTCTCCCCAGATTATGTCTGAGGGGGGCAATCAAATCATTGCTGTATCAAGACAACTGTCGCCAAATGGAGCTGCTCCCATTGTCTTGAAAAACCCTAACAACTATGTTATGCCATATGATTCTGTCATTGAAGCCAGAGAAACTCTTACCCAAGATATTATCCTGCCCCGTCAGTATAATTCTAAGCTGCCGTTTACAATTTTCTCCCATCATATAACTACCAAGTCTGTTAACTTACCAAAATAAATCCAAGTCTATGAAGCCACAAACTGGCTCTGCACAATCATACAGGTTTATACAGTCTTTGTCCATGTCCACAGAGCAAAGCTTGTGAGTAAAGAATGCCATAGCTAAAAAGTAGGCTAATATAACGCGAGCCAAAAAAGATTCTCAAAAATGCTCTACAACTGTTTCCCTTGAACCTGCAATTACAAATGTAATGCATTCTGAACCCCTGGATGATTTGGTGTATGAGGCAGAGCCTTTGAAGAGTGCAACATGTGGCAACAAGGAGGGGCCCCCTGAAATTCGCTCACCATCCTTGAATGTGCCTACCTTGAACGTGGCTTGCAGCTTAAAGTCAGCTCCACTCAAAGTACCTGAATTCTTCACATTGGAACAGAGGAGAAACGAAATTGCTAAATCACTTTTCTCTGCTCTGCCCAAATCTCAAATCAATATTTCTAAATCATCTCATGAGCTATCAGAAGAAATGTGGTCTTCCTCAGGTTGTAATGGCATAGCCAACCACGTAATGACAAATCACAATTCACATACTTTAACGGGCAGCCACTCGAAGACCTCACATTCTGTGATACATTTCCATCATCTGATTCTTCAATGTAGAGGTGGGTCATATGCGGTATATGATTTGAACATCTTTGTGATGTGCAGATCTTGGAGGACATATGTTCCTCCGATGTAGCCCAAGTGGAATTTCTCAACAATCATGATCTCACTGCTGTCAGACTTTGTGTTCAATCTGGCATAGTTTTAAATATCATATGGCAGGCGAGAACTGATCTATATCAGATGGGCTTCATTCTGATTCATGATCAGTTGCTTCAAAAACCTAACATGCATGGGGGGCGTGGCCAGCGGGCGGGCGATGAAGATGTGATCCTTTGTCGCTCCCGGGCCGCCAGCCGAATCCTGCATCCAGCCTGTTTAATATAACTTTGTAATACCCAGAAAAACACCCCAGCAAAGCGAGAAACTCTGCCGCATCCAAGCGTGGCACGGCGAACAGTGAACGGTGCGAATCGTTGCAGATACGACCGTCAAAAGTCGGAAGCACCAGACTGCAGAATGGCAACCAAGATAGCCACCGGAGATGAGAACCAGGCGGCGACCGAGGCGATCCTGTGAGGGAGTCAGACGGCGGAGCGAAACGACTGTCCCCGACTGTACCGGTGTCGTGGAGGCGGGAGACGGAACATACACTCCCCACCACCTGGCGGAACTGGGAGATGTGTGTAACCGGACAAGGCCAACCCAGACTAGCCATCCCCTCTAGCGGGTCAACACGGCAGTGATACGCGAAGGCGGCAAACATCCCCCACGCAGGGACTGAAAGCAGACATAACATAGAGCACCTGGGGTGAGGGAGTGACACCGGCGATCCGGAGACCCAGAGTGCACACTGCGCCCTGCCACGCGAGGATACATACACGAACCCAGCCCTACTCAATGCTGCCGTGGCTACACCTCAAGTGGGGGAAATAATACTACTGCCCGCCCCCCCGTGAGGATCCAACGTGAGACCACCACGAGCCGGCATATAGCTGTTAAGACCCAGGACACGGGCGTGGGCGCTCTGCCTTGCGTAGAGCGCCTGCTGATCCTCCCCCAAAGCAGCAGTAACTGCCTTGAAGTCCCAGAAAGGTACTGCGGTAAGGGGAGGGGAAAGGGGGAGACAGGAGGGGCATTTAGCAACCGCAGATCCCTGCCCGCTCTCCTAGGCAACTTTAAAGACCCCACGAATTCCAAACACCCCTGCCCCAATGCAACATCAAGCACACTAGCACGGTGGTAAGAGGACATTGAAGCTTCACAAAGACACGTGCCCACAGGCACCCCCACCCCCCGGCCAAACCATATAGCGCCACCGAGCAGGACATAATACTAGCAAAGGAAAATGGTGGCAACACCCTTCCCCAATATCTGAAACTATGACGCTGGGCACCATTGTGTAGGTGTGACACCCATAACAAGTCCAATCATCCACCATAACGAACAAACTGGGTATCGAGTGTTGATGAGCTAGGGAGGCCAAACGGTAAAACCCACAAACCGAAACGTGAACTACATAAACACCTCAAAATGACCTTTGCATGCCGGGCAGTGGGGTGGAACACGAAGGAACCTATAAGAACTGATAAAACCCACGCTGGGGGCAACAAATAACAGCAAACAAAACTATCACCCCCCCAGAGAGCGGTGCATGTGCTAGGACCCCACGACCTAGGAAAAGCACCCTAAATCTGGGCTGCACGAAAGACGTGTGTCTCAGCTCATCCTGTTATTGCACATAACCCTCAACTCACACGGCGGAAGGGGGGCAGGAGGTGTGAACACTCAGAGCTGAGAAACGAGAAGGACAAAATGCGGTAAACAGTGGACACACACATACAAACACCATACGTCGAGCAAGGCTGCACATAAAGATCTGTGACCTACAAGTACTCCTGCCCAAAAGTGGACACAATAGAGCAAGATCTCACTCTGTGCACTCCCATGGTACCGCCTCCCAAGAGACTCCACGATCCAGGGAGCAACAAACCCAAGATTCTGCAATACAATGGCGAGCCAACACTACCAGCCCCCCTACGAATCGAAAGAAAGCTCAGCAATACAACGACGTCGAGACAATATGGGGAAAGATAAACCCAGGAAAACCTCCACACAAAACAGGATAGAACAATACGCCACTACACCAATGTCTCGCTCGCCGGAGCGGCCGGCATCACCTGAACTTGACAATATGGAAGATAACATTTTCCTCAGGGATGTGATGAGTGCCATTGCAGCTCCAGGACATCAATGGAGAAGAAGAAGGACAGTATTGGTGCTAACGTATCCCTGCTGAGACACGACCTCCAAAAACTAACCTCACGCACTGGTGAGGCCGAAGCACGCATCTCACAAGCTGAAGACAACCTACGAGGACTCAACCGAAACATGTCTGGCGTGCTAGACTGCATCAAAATCCTGGAAGCAAGAGTGGATGAGAGTGAAGGAAGATCCAGGCGCAACAACATCCGCATACTCGGCCTCCCTGAGAAGGCAGAAGGAGCAAGCATGGAGCTATTCCTTGAGGAGTGGCTCATGGACACATATGATGCAAAATCCTTCTCCAAATTCTTCTCCATTGAGCGGGCACACCGTATTCCAACAGGCAAGCTCACACCAGGAGTGCCACCATGCACAGTCATTGCAAGATTCCTAAACTATAGGGACAGAGATGCCGTACTACAAATGGCAAGATCGAAGGGGCCCGTCACCTACAACGGATCTAAAATCGCCTTCTTCCCTGACTTCACCAGAGAGATGCAAAAAGCGCGCCAATCCTTTGATCCACTCAAAAAACGGCTGCAGACCATGGGAACGACATATGGCCTAATCTTCCCCGCCCAACTCAAAATGTTCCACAATGGTACAACAGTATAATTCACAGAACCGAAAGAAGCGTGGAACTGGGCGGAAAGTCACATAGAAGGCGATTGGAGCGCCAGAAAGAAAACTGGGGGCAAACGCAACAGACCGCACCCAGAGAGACCACCAGACATCAGACCCCAACAGCAACAAGACGTAATACCGCCACGAGGAAACGAATAATAACGAACGGCAACAATCGAAAATAACACAATCACTGTAAGCTGGAACATAACGGAGCCCCTGCTCCAAAAACGAAAGCATGTATCACAAGGCGCAAGATGGCTGGCAGCCAAACTAGAGCTGCCCCCCTGGCGAGGAAGCGACCACACAGCAGCAAGCAAGAGTACTAAGCTCCCTAGCTTCAGTGTACATACACACAGTGTGAAGCTCAAATAGTATGGAGCTGATCTATAATCGAGACTTTATGTTTTAGAGTAAGCAAGTTGTCAATTTGACGGCTACTAATGTTGTTCGGGCGACAGATACTTCAAGTTGGGTGGAGTGTAGGGTGGTGGGTAAATTGGGTTTTCTTTTTTAGTTCTGTTATGTATGGTTCATTGAGCAAGGCACAATCAACGCACACTTTGGGTCAGGGTCTGGCTCCCGCCGTAGGGATGCAATGCAATATAGCAGAATACATACAAAACACCCTGACATACCCATCCCCCAGCTGGAATGACAGGACCCCCCAATAGAACCAATACCAAATCCATTAGGATTATGACATGGAATGTGAACGGGTTAGGCAGTAGCATTAAGAGGCGCCTAGAATACAACAACTAAACCGGTACGCACCACATGTAGCGTTCCTGACCGAAACACACTTAGCAGGCACAAACTGCAATTTATTCAAAAGAACCAACTACCGCATAGCATTACATTCTGTTTTCTCTATGGGATCCCGTGGAGCACTCATCCTTATACACAAACGGTTACCATTTAACCTAATGTCCGTCACACAAGACACAGGGGGTAGATTCGTACATATTACCGGGACTCTCTGGGAACGACCCACATCCATGATGGCTATCTACGCGCCGCCAACCCTGCTTACCTGCCTAATTAACGACATAACACCCATAATCACTGTAGACCCTTCAAACCTGATGATAACAGGGGGGGACTTCAATGAGGTCATGAATCTAGAACTCGATTGCACACACATTCGCACAAGGAACCCCGCCACACGTACCAAACTAGCTACATTCACTGATGCTCTGGGCTTGAAGGATGTGTGGAGACATTTACCCCCTGATGAAAGAGAATATTCGTTCCACTCTGGAGCGCATGCCTCCCTATCGAGGCTAGACTACTTCTTTCTCCTGGCGATCGAGTTGCACCTAGCAAGCGAGTCACAGCTACTTCCCAGAGGCATCTCAGACCACTCCCCTCTCATGCTAGAACTTACTACCAACAGGCCGGCCCCCCCGCCCACCTGGCGGCTAAACAATTATTACTTGGGTTTCCCTGAACTAGTGGAGCATGTCCAGAAAGCTACGGAATCGTATTTTGAACTAAATACAGCCTCAGTGGAAAACCCGACAGTGCTATGGGAGGCATATAAGCCAGTATTAAGAGGGGAACTCATTTTCTGGATCACTGCCCACAGGAGAAAGCAGTTAGAATCACTCAGGGAAGCCAAGGCACAAGTACAAAGAGCAGAGGCAGCCCACTTGTCCCTAAACCAACCGGAGTCACACCGTGCATTACAGCTGGCACAAAACAGCTACAGAACATTGCCCTAGATAGCGCCAAGCAGGCACACACAGCAATGTGAGCCAGGGTGTATGAAACCAGAGACAAAGCGGGCAAAATGCTGGCATGGCTGGAGAGGAGGGATGAGGGTCTCAGACATGTTAGGGCACTCAGGACACAAGATGACGCACTAATAACAGCAGATCAGGACATAGCGGAAGGATTCACAACCTATTATGCTGAGCTCTATAAAACACCAACCTCCCCTATAGATACTTCAATCCTAGCAGGAATCTCTCTTCCTACTCTTAAACCCGACCAGATATCTCTGTTAGAAAAAGATATCACAGAGGATGAATTAACCACAGCCATAGCCGACCTCCAATCCGGGAAAACCCCGGGACCTAATGGCTTCCCAGTAGAAGTGTGGAGGAAAATAGGCCCAAACGCGATAACGCCATACCTATTAAGGATGTATGAAGCCTCACGCAGAGAGGGACGTCTCCCTCTGGATCTCAGGAAGGCCACTATAGTAGTTTTGCCCAAGGCAGACAAACCTCCAGACAGATGTAGTTCTTACAGACCCATCACTCTCATTAATACCGAAACCAAAATCCTGGCAAAAACACTAGCTAACCGACTACAGCAGATCATACCCTCCTTGATCCACCCGGATCAATGTGGATTCATGCCGCAAAGATCCACGCGTATGAATATACACAGGTTACACAATCTCCCACAGACAGAACGATACCACTACACCCAGCTGCATCACACACTACAGGTCCGCCTCCCCGACATGAACTCCCTGCCGGAAGACACCCCAATAGAACGTAACCTATTCTCAGAACAAATCAGCCACAAAATAACATCGACGTTGTACAGTGCCATAACCTCCTTCGGCACAACAGAACTGGCTACAGGCCAAATGGGAAACTGATGTGGGTACCATACTACCGGAGGAATGGGCCTCTGCACTAATGTTTCCCAGAGATGTGGCTATATCGTCAAGACTTACGCTGATTCAACTAAAGATATTGCATGGGGTATACTACCACAGGGTAGCCCTTTATAAATGGGGAAGGATAAATGATCCAGCCTGTCTGCGGTGTAGAACTGAGGAGGGTACCTTCTTCCACATCCTGTGGGATTGCGCCCACATTCAACAATTCTGGGAGGCATGTTGCAATGAATTATTGACAGTCATGGGCAAAACGATTCCTAGAGACCCAAAACTACTCCTGCTAGGAATGGAGGATGATATTGAGCTGTCAAGATATGAAAAGCTGTTTCTGTTCATCACCACTGCAATAATTAAAAGGAACATTGCAAAACAATGGGGGTCGGAAGTGACACCGAGTTATGATCAATGGGTGACAGATGTGGAAATTTGTGTTGCGATGGAGCGCAGGGTGTACACGGCCATAGGATGCCCGGCCAAGGTGCAAAAAGTAAGGCAAAGACAGGATGACGCCCACTGAAATACAACTCGGAATAGTTGATTGAAGGGACATGTTGGGACTTATCCTGGTGACTCTTGTGTGCTCATACTAAGCGGGTGGGGTGTAATTTTTTGTTTTTTGTAACATGTAGATTCACTCTCAACTATTTGCATGTACTGGGGGGAGACAGACAATGACCTTTTCATTTGTAGTGTGCTTGTACTTGTTTGTTTGTTTTAAAAAACAATTAAATGTGTTATCAAAAAAAATAATAATAAAAAAAAAACATGCATGCCAAACCCAGCCTTAGTGGTAATTCTAACGGCGCGGTTAAGAGTCACTTGCTCCAGGGGTGCTTTTGATTCGATTACACAAGTGGAAACTATACATAGGTTAAGATCCATAACGTCGGCACAGGGGCCAGTTAGCAATTAACAACTTATGCCCACGCAGCTGAGAACTTGCAAGTTAGCTAGCTGGAATACTAGGGGCTTCAAACAACTTTTAACCTCAGTAAATAACCCCCTGAATTAGTTTTACATTGTATTGTTGCAAGAAATATGGTTAAGAGAGTCTCCAGTATGGGATGGCTATGCTTTGTCGCTTTTGCCTGCTAAACGCTTGACCAAAAGGCAGACCCACAGCGGGCCTTTTGGTCGCAGTGAAAGCAGATTGGGTACTCTCCCGAGAGCCATAGGCTACTCCAAACATGTTTATCCAATTAGGCAAGATAGATACGCTTACTGCAGTATTGGCCCTTGTGAACCTGCACTGGAATCATGCTGTTACTGTGGCTAAAACCTTTGTTTGAGACATAGGGCCGCATTACAAGATTGCCGGTCCGGAAACAAGGATGCCGGTAAGCTCATCAGCACTCTTGTTTCCAGACCGACAAACTACGTGTTTGCCTACCGTGGCTGCTGCACCTAACAGGTCTGATCCTGCCGGGTGCAAAGGCCACGGTAGGCAGACCCTTCATGGAAGCACTGGCACCATTAACAACGGTGCTGGTGCTTCTGAGTCCCCACTCCCTTAGATTCCTATGGGACTCCATGGGAATGGGGACTTACATTTTACTAGTGCCTGACTTCCCGGCAACCGGACTTGTAATCACCTGGTGGCACCGGGAACTCAGGTGCCGGTAACATTTTACGAGTCCGGTAGCACACCGGCAGGGTTATCGCCAGATTCGTAATGAGGCCCTAAAGCACACATTAGACTTAATCACCAATGACCTGTCTATTAGCCATGTTAGATTGGCGGGTGATTTGAATCTTCATTGTTTATCCACGAAGCCGCACAAAACCTCTGATTTAGTACAACAATGGCTTAAGCTTATGAACGAAAGGCAATTTGTTATGCTCAATGGAGCCGTTGAGGGAGACACACCCCACAAAGTACATGGAAAAGAGACCAAACACCCATTATAGATTATATTTTTATTCACAGAGATATATTTGCCATGATTGAGAACTTTCAGGTTATTGCCCAAACACATAGTGAGCACGAATTATTATCACTCACATGGACATGGTCCTATCACTTAGCTTAATCATATTGCTACAAATCAACACTTGAACTCTCTAGTGGAAGGAATAGGTTTAGATGATCCTCAGAGTCCCTGGCTCACCTTGGCAGGTGTGTACAAGGTCATTATGAGCACTTGAACTCCGAAGTGATCAAATTATAGGGTTTATATGTGGCTGCTTTGAATCTATTTAGATTACAGCCATCCACTCACCACAAACCAACCTTCAAAACCAAAAATGTTTACGATTATGAGTTAAATATGAGAAAGACTCAATTACGCAAAGATATAAGAAATCTAACTGGCCTGCCTTTAGATTATAAATCATCTAAGGTGCGAACACTGAAGATGCAATGTAAAAATGGGCTCAAATCCCACAAATCCAATATCACGCAAAATGAGGCTGAACTAATGTTAGATGCCTTGGCTTCCAAAAACACTGCCCTTACGTGGGGAATTTTAAATCATGCAAACCATGACACACAGATTCCATTTCAGATTAATGCTGTGCAAGAAGAAGTTTGGGTCCAATAATATAAAACATTATATGCCCAGTTACCAACTATCGAAGGCGAGATAATACAGAACTGGTCGATAAGTAATGATATGCCAATGGATAGAGATGATATTATATGCCAGATTTCGAAATGAAGAACCTCCAGAGCTCCAGGCCCAGATGGGCTTACAAATGTAATGGTAGAAACCCATCCTGAAGCCTGGGTGGATATTCTTTTTTACATCTTCTCTAATGTTGTAATTCAAAGACAGATTCCTCCGACTTGGAAAAAGTCAATAATAATTCCTATCTTTTAAAAAGGTGACCGCAAGCATCCAGAAAAATATCGGCCAATTGCGCTGCTAGATATACCAGGGAAGATATTTGCGCGGTTGATCCGGAGAGATTTCAAGGATGACAGCTGTGCACTTGCGTGATCATTTCCAAACAGGCTTTGTGCCTGGACTAGGCAGAGCTGTTATTTTATTGGCTTTTGTTGCGATTAAAATGCATGAACATCAAGCCAAATAACATGTATACATGCGTTTGTTGACTTTAAAACAGCTTTGCACTCAGTGTTGAGAGAGCTTTTACTGAGCAAGCTGGCAGAGGCAGCATGCCCTTCTCATATACAAGCCTTGGTCTCACAGATCCACTCAAGCACATCGGTTCAAATTTGATTGTCTTTAGATGGAAGACTACCTGAGCCTGTTCCAAACTACAGAGGTCTTAAACGGGGCTGTATCTTGGCGTCAACCCTGTTTAACTTCTTCATCATAGACATTGGTCTCCATCTAACAAAGACTGTCAGATTCGCCGAAACTTGGCTTGCGCCCAGTGCTCTGGCTCTTATACGCGGACGACCTTGTGTTCTTCTCCAAAACTCCAAAGGGTTTACAGAACCTCTTAACAGCACTTGAACAATATGCTACCAAAAATCAACTAATAATTAATTTGCAAAAAAACAAAGTTATGATCTGTGCAACCAAACATCAGATCAAGAGGTTCCCTTATACATGGCACCTATATGGTTCGTGTTTGGAGGTCGTTCATGAATATCATTACCTAGGTCTTAATACCAACAATCATCCCTCAGATTTGCTGTATTATTTGGAGTTGAGGAGAAGAGTCAAAACAGCTGTTGCCCAAGCCCGAGTTATACACAAATAATATGGCAAATGTTCAATTGAACCATTCATCAAATTCTATGAACAGAAAGTGGTGCCAATATGGTGCTGGACCAGGGCTTGGAAGAATACAGCCTTTTGGACTAGGCTGGAGGGTCGATTCTGGAAACAAGTGCTCTCTCTGACAGCTAGTCAGCCCATGGTAATTGTAAGCTACGAACTTGGTTTGTTATCACTTGGTATAACTTGTATTTGGAAAATATGCAGCTTGTACAGGAAATGCCTACTGGCCTCTTATCCAGACTCCTTGTTATTCACCAAAGCCACCTATTTAAATTCTACCAGGGAGAATTCCATGGTAATTTGGAAAAACAAATTATCGAAATAATGTCAGCTGCAGATATTTCTGCTGACCTCTTAACCACTAATCCAGACCGTGCAAAGAAGAAGTTGTGGCTCCACGACTGGATTTTGACTCATCAACAATGCATGTCCTACTAATATTTCAAGGCCGGAAACTTTAGGATCAAGAGACTTAATAATCCAGAACCAAATCTCCTGAAGTTTCTGAGTCCTACATACAGAAATCTGTTTCTTCGCTTTCATTTGAATTTATGGCCCACAGCGGATGTACTGGGCAAGCGGATGCATGTTGCCCGAGCAATCAGATTGTGTAGATTTTGTAATAATGCAAAAGAACTTGAAATGCTCACACATCTCCTTATACACTGCCTACCTTTGCTATCAAAGAGGAAATTGTTTTTACAGCATTCATTTCATGATTACAAAGTGCTAACTTGTGACATGTTATGGTACAAAATATTTAATGGTGAGCGCATTTCTGTTAGCATTGCAGCAATGAATTTTTATTGTCTTTGAAACTCGAATCAGATTAATGAACCTTCGAGTATTTTAACTGAGCACATACTCTAACTTGAAAAAGAGTTGCTAGCATGAGGACATATCTCTTTTTATTTCCGAGATTTCAGGATAACAGACTTCTTGTTGTTTGTTCTTGCACATGAGCCTGGGAACCTGAAATCAGCAGCTTACTTCATAGCTTTAAATGTTTTATAATTATAACAACGCCTTATAAATAAGCATATCACCATAATTGTATTTGGTTGTTTATTTTTTCTCTTTGTATTTATGCAATTTTGTACCATTTGCATTGTCATTTAAAAATAACATCACAAGATAATACTGTTTTATAACATGTATTCCAATTATTGAAAAGTTAATATTTCACCCATAACAATATCTTAAAAAGGAAATATACAAAATTACATTATAAGGCATTACTGGATGGGAAGGATGGGAGAGAAGTGGGGGAACACCCTCTTTGGCCAGTAAGTGAAGTTTAAGCAGAGCTTTGAAGAGATCCACAATCAGCCTAACTTTGATTGTGATGGTCAATAGGCTCCACGAGAGTGGGGTGAGAAGGGAGAAATAGCAAAAGCAAGAGAAGCTGCAGTGGAGGTAAGGGACAGTGAGCGTGGGTGCAGAGGAATAACAGGGGGAATGAGATGGTGAGTAGACAGATAAAATCAGCCAGCTACTGAGGAGTAAGGAAACTGATAGCTTTGCGGATTAGAAGAAGGAACTTGAAAAGGGAGCGGTTGAGGATGGAGAGCCAACCAGCATGATATTGGTAGGTGGAGATGAGGGAGGATGTGGGTAGTTTTTAGAGAGTGGGGTAGCAAAGTTGACCACTTTGTCTAGCGGGAGAAAGGAGTGGAGAGGAAGGTCAAAGTGCAGGCATTATTAATATTCAAGTTGGCTAAGCATGAGTTTGGGGATTCGAGTTTCCATCAGAACAGAATAAAGGACAAAATCCTGCTTATCAATTTAACAGAATTCAAAGGTTTCCCACTTTATGAGCACTTCATGATGGCCCACAAATCACACCCGTAGCCAGACAAGCGTTCACTCACTTCAGAGTCTTATGTAGAATTCTCCATTTCTTGGCTTTTCAACAGAAATAGACCACCTTATTCGCAATCACTATTACTATTCCAACAGTCTTCACCTGTGTGCACCCACATACTTTGTAGCTAAACTCCAAAGAGTCCAAAATGGAGCCGCACGATAGATGCTACGCATAGAACACACAGTTCACATCTCTCCAGCCCTCATCTCCCCCCGCTGGCTCCCGGCGTTGAGGAGAATCGCGTTCAAAGCCCTCTGCATCACACCCAAAGCCCTAAATGACACTAAACCAGAATTCTTCAGTAGAAAACTCAAAATATACAATCCCTTCTGTAATCTTAGGCCTTTCTCACAACCTTCAATGAAAGTCCCCCACATTTATAAACAGAATTAGGAGGGTCCTCATTCTCCCACCCACTCCCCCCAAATTGTGGAACTCCCTCCCTCCCAACATCAGAACTATTACAATGTACTCAGGATTAAAAAAATGAATTACAACCTCGTTGTCCCCATACTAATCCCAACTACTATCAATCAACCACCTTGGATTCCAATAACGGGCAGGGATAGCTCCTTTCACACTTTGTTGGCTCAATGGACCTCATTACTGGTCCAGCAGTAACCATGCCGGTAAAACTGGCAGGTAGCTGCCAGACCCGTAAACAGTTACCAGCGCTTGACTTGCCGGTAACACCGGGGTATTACAACCCCGGCGGCTGGCAAGTCAGGCGCCGGTAACATGTTGTTCCCCATTCCCATTTCAGTCCCATAGGATTCAATGGGCATGGGGAACACGGAAGCACCGGCACCGTTAATAATGGTGCCGGTGCTTCTGTGTAAGTCTATGGGCGGGTGTCGGTCTGCCCGGCAAGTCAGACCTGCCGGGCGGGAGGGCACCCGGGAGGGCACCCACCCACCCACCAGACTTATACTTTGCTGGTCTGGAAACAACAGTGCTGGTAAGCTTACAGCACCATTGTTTCCGGACCGGCAAAGTTGTAATGAGGGCCAATGACTTATAAATGCTACCACCCCCATGACCTCCCCTGAATAAGACATTTATTCACATGAAACCCACAGCTCTCTCGTTGAACAACCATTTAAGACTGTTGCATAGCAACTGAAGCCAGGATAATTATATATTGATCTTATCTATCATGATGATTGGCAGGTATTACACTTACTGAATCATGAGTGTGTGGCTTTACAAGCTGTATATGAATTTGCTCGAATAAACTATCTTTCATGTGTTTTTTTCCCTTTATTTGCCAATTCTCAAGTTTCAACAATAATCAACAGAGCTTTAATCATACTTCCCTGTATATTCAAACTAATATAGTAAATTAGGTTATTACATATATCATCTTTGAACCTTCATCTAGCCAGAATTGTTTAACACACCATATGTTACTAGTCATTTAACATCAAAATAATACATTCGATTGTATGCCAGACACCGATTCCTTGTCTATTGAATGTGCACCTTGATCCCGGCCATCTCTCACACAGTCATGATTGACAGAGTTAATGCTATGACTCGGTCACGATAGACCTAAAAGATTCTACGACACTGCAATTACTGAAATCGGGCGATGAAACCAAGATCCCCAGTTCATTCTCATTCGAGAATGTGGCTCAATACAGACCTCCACGCCCGCCTACTTGCCAACCCTAGGTTTAGATAACCAGTATCCCATACATTCCACGTACACCAACACAACACATTTCAGTTAAACAAGATCTCAAAGGGTTAAAATAATAGAACCCATCATTAAATTACATCTCCACTTCTACCTCAACCTCTTGCCCTGGGTTTTCCCTACACACACTTCTTCATATGCCCAAATCCTGGTGCTGACACACACAGTCAGCTGACTCAGGAATGGTTCTTTATCAACTAAAAGGTTAAACGCCTCCAAACTACAAGGGATTGCTTGGGCACATCATGCAACCACACACTACATACTTCTAGGACTAGGCAGCTCCAGGCCTAGATACGGCTGTGCATGTCAATGCGACCTGTTAAACCATTCACACCTTCATCCATGTTTGTCTCGTGCTCTTACATAAGCAAGTACAGACTAAGGACGCAGCCATACTACCACAAACACTCTCCTTTACCATCAGTCCCCTAAGCTTGTTGCTGTTGCTCAACTAAATCCTTCTCCTCGCCTCCACTCCTTGACTTAATTCAATATTCTGTGTGTATCTTCTTCTTCACACCAACAGACCCAGGTCTGGAGTTACCCTGACCGGGTCCAAGTACATCACCTCGAGGTAAGGTTTGGCACCATGAGGCTACTAAGGTGCTGAATAGCCCAGTGCAAGCACGTCTCAACCTAACATAATGATGTCTTTTGCTACAAGGCGGGACTCTTTTGCTCTAACAGTGATTGCCACGTGCTCTGTCCTATTATCTCCAACCTGTGAGTTTGGCTCCACAGAGCTGTTCCATCGCCCCTCCCCCCCGGCCCCCCCCTTGCTCAACTGTGCACTGAAGTGTCTTTTATATATGTGGCACAATATACAAAACACATTTAAAAAATACATACATTTATTAATCCGTATTATTATTCAATGTTTGTTCCCTTTTACCGTACCTTTCTATGTACTGGTTGTTATGCTAAGGCACTTGTCGGGAAAACAAAAACGTGTAACTCAAGTACCATTGAATTGGATGATATCAATACCTATTAATACAGCTCTTACAAGCGGGATGAATCCGACATGAAGCACTATATACAAACATGATATCGTTAACCACCGTCTCATTCTCTTGAGCACCACCTTCCCCATATGTCCATCTCTAGCTCCCTCCCTTCTATCTCCCCACGTTTGCCCATCTCTCTCCCTGCCCTTCTCTCCATCTCTACGCATTTGCCTACCTCTCTCCTGCCCGTCCTTCCATCTCCTGCATATGCCTAGCTCTCTCTCTCTGGCCTTCCCTCCACATCCCTGTATTTGCCCATTTCTCTCCCTGCCCTTCCCTCCATCTCACGCATTTACCTACCTCTCTCCCTCCAGTTGTCCCATCTCCCTGTATTTGCCCATCTCTCTCTCCCTGCCCTTTCCTCCATCTCCCCGCTTTTGCCCATCTCTCTCCCTGCCCTTCCCTCCATCTTACACATTTACCTATATCTCTCCCTGCCTTTCCCACCATCTCATGCATTTGCCTTTCTCTCTCCCTCTTCTTCCCTGCATCTACCTGCATTTGCCTATCTCTCCCACCCTGACCTTCCCTCCATCTCCCTGCATTTACCTACCTCTCTCCCTGCCGTCCCACCATCTCCCTGGTTTTGCCCATCTCTCTCCCTCTCCATCTCTCCGCATTTGCCCATCTCGCTCTCCCTGCCCTTCGCTTCATCTCCCCGCATTTGAGTACCTCTCTCCCTCTCCTTCCCTCCCTCTCCCTGTATTTTTCCATCTCCTCCCTCGCTTTCCCTCCATCTCCCCGCATTTGCCCATCTCGCTCTCCCTGCCCTTCGCTTCATCTCCCCGCATTTGAGTACCTCTCTCCCTCTCCTTCCCTCCCTCTCCCTGTATTTTTCCATCTCCTCCCTCGCTTTCCCTCCATCTCCCCGCATTTGCCCATCTCTCTCACTGCCCTTCCGTCCAACTCCCTGTATTTGCCTACCTCGCTCCGTCTCCCCATACTTGCCTCTTTCTCCCCGTTAGCACTTCCCTCTCCCTAACCCCCTCACCCTGCCCCGTCCGTCTCTCTGTAATGCTGATTTGAAGCCCATCTGGGAAATGTTGCCTCTCGTTTGGCTCAGCTCACAGCCGAGTTTACTTCATGTTTCATTGATTTTAGATGCATAATTTACACCTCTCAGGACCGCATGCTCACCACGGGACTTCTGTAAATACACACCCCAGAGAACCACAAAGTCAAAGGCATTACTTATTCATGCGCTTTCTTCTTTCACTTGCAAAAAAAAGCACAAAAAGGCCCTGAAAAATCTGACCAACCCACATTCCTTCAAAATGTTCACAAGCATCAGACAGCACACGTCTAGCCGTCTCAGGCCATCATGAGAATATCCTGCACAGCATCCACTATTGCGCAAGAAGTCGCTTTAGGACTCCTTTGTTTATCTCAATCATGTAAGCACCATTATCAACTACCCCTTCTTTTAGTCCCTAAGTCCCTAAGTAGCAACAGGTCCGAACAAAGACAATCTGGAACATTCACAAATTGTTGCGACCACCACTCTTTTATAGAAAAAATATCATCTTCATTTATTTTAGTGCATCTTATGCAACTTTAAAAAACTTACAAATAAACCTATACATATACACCTCATAACATATATTACTCAACCTGTGCACTCGCACTTACACTCTACTGGTGTCTGTGCACCATTATATTGGCAACAGGTGCCACAGGTGAAAGAAGGAAAAAATCCAACCACAAATATAAAAAGAGAGAGAAAAAGAAAAGAAAAAGGGAATACAGTCTGAAATGCTGTTTATCTCGGATGTTACTTTGCTCATTCACGGTGGACTTCGCCTCCACGACAAAAAAATACACCTTTGCAAATAAATTCGACCATTTTTGTCTGGGGAGTCAGTTGTTTTTTACTTTGATGTTTGGTAGTTTAAGACTCTCCCTATCACTGTGCTATGTTATTTTAGAGTGTACCTGCTATTACAAAATAGGAAACAGGGACACCCTTGTGATGTTTTAGAGTAAAATCAAAGGAAACGCAAAATGGTAACAGTTTTCACTTCCTCCTATTTTGTAATAGCAGGTACAGCCTTTTAGCTAGTATGGTTGTCAGGATTTTGCTGTCGTAGTTCAGCATTGCCAGAGGACGGTACGAGTCACACTCGTCCGCCGGTTTACCTGGTTTAAGCATTGGTACTATGAGAGTCTCTCTCATGCTACCTGGTAGTATCCCAGTCTCATATGCCTCTTTGTATACTCCGTGCAGCATTGGGGTTAAGATCTCCTCGTAGGCCTTGTAGAATTCTGGAGTAAGGCCATCAGTTCCAGGAGTCTTGCATGTGGAGAGGGACCTGATCGCCTCTGAAATGTCTTCTGTCGTGATAGCCTCTCCCAGCATGTTTTGTTGTTCCAGGTTCAGTTTTGGGAAGTCCAACTTCGGCCAGGGTGTCCCTGATGTCTTCTTCCAGGACTTGTTCTTCGTGAGCGTAGAGCTTCGCATAAAAGTCTGAGAAAACTTAATTTATTGCCTGTTGTGTCCTGTGAGTTGTTCCTTGTTCGTCCTTGATCTCTTTGGGAACTTGTCTCGGGTGCTCCTTCCTGCATAGCCATGCAAGTATCCTGCCTGGCTTATCTGCTTCCTTATGTGCCTTAACAGTTCGCGTGGGGAAGTCGAACTTGGACAGCCTCTCCCACGCGAGTCGACAGTCCTCTCTGGTTTCTTTCAGCTTAGTTTCCTTCTCTCTGGTTGGGGGCAGATTACTTTCCAGGTGCCTGATCTCTTCCTCCTTGACCTCTAGTTCCTTTTTTAGTTGCCTCCTGATTCCCCCAGCTTCTGCTATTATCTCACCCCTCGTTACCACCTTAATGGCTTCCCAGAGTGTGCTCCACTTCTCGACTGATCCTTTGTTGATTTTTATGTACTCTTCCAACATTTCTCCTAGGGTGTCCTTAAATGCATATGCCACATTGGGATGGGGGGCCTGGGGCCTCTTAAGCAGAACTGCATAAGCAGTGGGGAGTGATCCGAGACCGACCTACCAGGTAGCCCACAGACTCCACCTGTGGGATTAGCTCGCTGTTGATGAAGAAATAATCTATCCTGGTGTGAAGGCAGTGAGGGGGCGAGTAGAATGAGTAGGACCTGTCGGTGGGAGGCAAGTATCGCCAGAAATCGACTAGCTGCAGGTCCTCTATCGCGTTGCGAAGTGCCCGCGGAGCGGGGTTATTGGGGATTCGTGGTGGGATGGATCTGTCCATTTCCTCGTTCATCATGCAGTTGAAATCCCCGCCCCCCCATAGGAAGGTATCCTCCCTGTGGTGCATGATTCTGGCACATAGCTGCTTGAGGTAGGAAGGTATGCCATGTTGGGGGAAATACGAATTTACGATACATAACCGGGTATTCCCTATCATGCCCCACACCACAACGTATCTGCCGTCTTTATCCACTTCCGCCCCCAACTGTTGGAATGGTGTATCCGGGCTCACCCATGTGTATACGCCTTGTGCGTATCTCGAATAGGATGCACCGCTGCCCTGGCCTCCCCAGTAATCCGCCAGTTTGTCCGTGGTGTCCGCCGAGAGGTGCGTTTCCTGTAGGAGAGCGACTGACACCTTTTTTAGCTTCAGGTAGGAATGGATGCGGTTCCTCCGTAAGTAGGATCCCATCCCTCTGACATTCCACGAGATTATTTTAAGCTGCGCTGCCATTGCCTGAGTTTGATTGTTGCCGTGGGTGACTCCCCATCGGATCTGCGACTTGGTTGTGCGCTGCTGGGTGTCTTGCATCGCCCTGCTTGCTTGGGTTGGTCGGCTTCAGCGTCCAGCCTCGGGTCCTCTTCAATTCGTCTGGTGATCCTTGGGAGGAGGGCAGTCTCAACACTAACATAGAAAAAGTAACTATAACTGGTGCACCCAGCTTCTGCCTTTAGGGTGCAGTGCTCAGGTGATCTCGCGCTGCCTGACCCCATCCGGGTTTCTGGCACGAGTGGGTTCGTGCTGGCAACTGGCCTGCACTGATCTTTCGTGGGTTCGTGCTGTGTGCTCATGCGTGGAAGGCCGAACGAGCCCCGGAATCATTTAGTCTCATGCTGTTGTGATGCTTCTGCTTCGATGCTGCGCCATTCCGCAATACTGCCCAAGGCGAGTGTCAAGGGCGCTGGTGTCACGTCGCTGGGCTATCGACCATTGCAAGCTTCAGTGTAGCTCTCGTGGGTGGGCTCTGTGGGGACTTCGGCCAAGTTGTTATGTTCCATCCACATATTAGCTGCGGCCGGCGTTTCCAGAAATATCGCTCGCCCTTTGTGAATCACCTTTAGCCTGGACGGGTACAGCAGCATGTACTTCAAGTTTAATTGTCTCAGTCTAGCCTTGACCGGGACAAAAGAGTTCCTTGCCCTTTGTACCGACTGTGTATAGTCTGGGTAGATGGTGATTTTTGAGTTGGCTCGCTCTATCACTCCGCCCTCCCTGGAGAATTTTAGGATTACTTTCCTGTCCCGGAAGTTGAGGACCTTCACTATGATGGGGCGGGGGTAGGAGCCCGGGGGGCGTTTCTTCTGGAGCGACCTATGAGCCCTCTCTATGGCGAAGCCTTGTGACAACTTCTCCGCCCCAATGTCTTGCTGTATCAGGGATTCCACGTAGGCCGTCGGATCTGCGGTCTAGGTCCCCTCGGGAATGCCCACTATCCTGATGTTGTTGTGCCTAGCGCGTCCTTCCGCCTCCTCCGACCTGGCCTCCAGGATGCCCACCTTTCTCCTGAGATCTGCCACCTTGGCCTTAAGGTCTGCGGTATCTCCTGACATCTTCTTATGGAAAGATTCTATGGTGGTGACACGTTCTGTTAAGTTACGGGCATCTTGACGTATGAGCTGGATGTCGGCCTTAACTTCACCTATTTTGGTGTCTATAAACGTTCTTAGGGCTGCTATCGCTTCAAGCACCTAGTTGTCCTTAGCACTTTCTTCCAGGCTGACCTGCAGCGCTGCGCCCTTTGGTGTAGACTGGGTGATGGGGTGGGACTTCGCCGTGATGAAAGGGTCCATTGTGGCGTTTTTAACCTTGCTTCTCGATGCGGCCATTGTGGAATCTCTTGGCCCTTTCGTGATACCCTATACAGTGTTCTTTCACAGAAATGTCTTTATCTGCAATAGCCACAATTCTCAGAGTGTAAGACAGTTGCTTGGTGTGGCTGATATCTGGAGTACAATCCAAAATAAAAGAGAAATATTTTGCAGCTTTCACTGTCTGTAAAATTGCATTCTTTACTTGAGACCCCATTAACCTAATTAGTTCATTCTGAATGACATTTCCACAATAGTGACTGTGGATCTCTTGTGAGGTCACTCAACGCAAATGATCCATCATGATCGGATCAAATTTCCCTAGTAGTTCAACAAGGCCTAAGAAATTTCCATAATTTGGAATAAGTAATTTGTTTGAAGAGCCACGAAATGCCAAATTGTTTTTCGACAGAAAGCCAACAACGGACATAATTCTTTCAAGCACAGCCCGCCAACGCTTGTCTCTGTCAGTATTTGATCTTGCACAAGAGAATCAACACCAACATGTCCTGTGGGGCACCTTTCAGCATCCACCAACTTGCCACTGGATTTGGCATGTTCAGTAGACCCTCTGTGCGTTTTCAAATAGTCACCAATATGCTTCCAGTTATTAATGCATCACTACCAAGTTTTGATTTTGGCATTGGTTCAAAAAGTCTACTGCAAGAACTGTCAACTCTATCAGTCAAAATAGAATATTGAAGCTATGGCCTGGAGACCGTTTCTTTGTTAGGTAATACCCTGAGCGCATAGGACGAAGAAAAGTGCCTATTTTTATCATCCTTTGGGTATGACTAATTTGAACACACACGTCTAGGTATTGATTTAGTCCATAAAGAAATGTCTTCAAGCATAAACGTTTTAGTGCCTGGTTCCTGTTGGTTATCATTGCCCTCTACTGCTTGCGTTCTTGAGGCCTCATCACTTAAAACATGTGGCATGACCACAGGCAGTACCGTTTCCTTAGTAATGCCTGTTGCCTGGTCTTGGGGAGGGACCTCATCTGCTTCTTTTGAAGTCTTCTCTTCCCTCCTGAAGAATGAAGACAGTACTTTGGAACTTTTCACATCTTGCGCCACTTGTTTTCTTTACCGGATTCTGTGCTCCCGAAGGTCTTATTGGCTTCGACATTGCTAGTACTTTCAAATTCCTGAAGTTAAAGAAGTAGCCAGAAAGCATGGCCCAATTAAAACTTGTTGCAATATTCTTTCTAGGAATAATCCAAACTCCCCAAAAACGTTTAACAAAGTCCTCTCAGTTCAAATAATGCATTGATTGCCAAGCAAAGTAGAAGTAAGGAGGCTCAATTCTAAAGGTGCCAAGTGTAAAGTGGCCAAATTTGGAGATCCCACTCAAATATCTAGGTATTGCCTCTATCAAAGGCCTCAAATTCCTCCAGGGGAGGAAGGTGGGAGAAGAGAAAAAGTAGGTTGAGAGAATCTGAACTGGGAATTTACACAGGTTGGGGGCACAGTCATCATCTGACTCAGACCGATGGTGTAAACACTTTCCAGAAGAGGAAGGGTGGGTTCTTGAAGAGGAAGACTTACTTCAGGTGCTGCTGCTTATTTCGACTTTTTGACCAATGCTCAGAGCCCAAAGAGCTTTCTGGGCTGATGTTTCAGGTGTTGATTTGAAACTGTCAATATTTGCCTATGGAAATATCAGGTGTAAGATTTTTTGAAGTAGCAGACAGAGAGGTCAATACCTAAAAAAATAGACTTTTAATTTTGGCAGGGAAGGGATAGTGAGATAAAAGAATTTGACTAGGAGCAAACACTTATGTTAAATGGAGAAGCTGGAATTTGAGACCAGTTTGCAATTTAGGAGCTTGAGCACATCTTTTTCCAGATGTAATTGGTAGAAATATTGTTTGTAAAATGTTTGTTTGATAACGCCATCTGACTGTGGCAGGCATTGCAAAAATATGGTGATTGTGTTTTGCTAACTGAAGCGAACTGCTGTATTTTTGTAAAGGTAGAATTCTATTCGCTTTCACAGGCAGCTATCTGCCAGAAATTCATTACATCACATCATCAACCATACGTAGTCCATGCATCCTTCCCCCCGACCCTCCACTCCCCCAGGAGTATTCAGTAAACTTATAACAAGTACAATAACATGGGTAATGAGGGTGATGTACATTGCAACGTATATGCTTCAGGGCATGTCTATTAGGTTAAGGGCCCTCAGTCTCCTAGGGCATGAGAGGGCATTAAAGTCCCTCTGCATATAAGTCAAAAAGGGAGACCACAATGCTGTAAAGGACAACTGAGATATTTGATGCCAGTTTTGACATTCCCAGCATAATTCACACCTTGTCTATCCATAGATGCATCGGGGGTGGGGGAGCAGGGGGCTCCTTATTCCTCCACAACTTGAGGATTGCCAACTTTGCCACCAAAAGTAAGTAAGCCAATAATGTCTGCTCAGAGGCAATACGGGCTGCAGAAGACCCAGCACACAACACACTGGGTCATCTGGAACATGGGCATTAACCATAGCCTTTATTCTAGATCTCACCTCCAGCCAAAAGCTAGCTGCGGGTCCAGGGCTGTAGTCAAACCTTTATAGATACATTCCCAATCTTCCCCAGTTAGCGGTTGGCCCAGCTCCCTCTCCCAGCCCTCACAGTATGACCTATGGTCAGGAAGGGAGAGTGAATTGATGCACTTATAAAGGCGGGAGATGAGTGCTTTGGAGCCTGCCTCAGACTGGAAAACTAGCTTGAAATTCGTCAGCTCCCAACGCTCCCTTGTCTCTCACGAATGAAGCTGCTGAGTCGAGAATTTCCTTTCTCAGGTCCGCAATCTCTGTATGCATGGAGTCCTTAATATCTCTTTTGAGAGCATCGAGGGAGCGTAGAATAAATTCATGTGTCAGTTGTGAGTTTTTGCTGGGGGGAAGTCATCCCCTCTCTCCACCTTTGCTCCCATTCATCATCAGAGGCTGTGAAGACGGGGTATGAGGTGTCCTTAGGAAGGCCTGGATACTCGTGGTCATTCTTCCTCTGCTGGATAGTTTGGGCATAATGCGACCCCGGATCCCAATGCTGTCGTGTGACCTACCAGCAAGGCGGATGAACCTCATCTCCTCACTATCAGCCCAGCACTGTCCCCTCCTCCGTATGCTCCAGCTCCCCCCTGCCCCTGGACAGCTACAATCCCCAAGGGTGAGGGACACGTATGCCAAGTGCCTGTGGTCCAAACCTCCAGGTGTTCTTGATCCAGGTGATAATGGTGCAGCCCTCCTGGTCACCGACAGGCCGTCAAGTCAATTGCTGCCCCAGCCTCCCCAGCCATCCTTTCAATGATGACTGTCTGGTCTGGATGAGTGGGACCAGAGAACTCTGCAACCGTTGAGGAGGCACAGCTCAGTGCAGGCCGGTATCCCCACGCTGCCGGCCCGAGCGCTGTTCCCTTGGACCCTCGGACCACCTTGTGGGAAGCCTGTCAGTCGCCACTGGGGGCGAGGGTGCCCGCTCCGCATTCTGCTGGCGCTTTCTCCTTCTGGTGCAGCCGCCCACAGCCTGCCCCGTGAGCCACAGCGCAGCCTTTACACTGCTCCTCAATTACAGCACCCCACCGGGTCCCCGCCTCACCCCACATGTGCCTACAGCCCGGCGTGAGACCCGGACCAGGGCCTCGCCAACATCGACCGCCATGTTCAAGAGGTCGGGGGGGGGTCAGGAAGCATCAGCTGCGAGTGATTTTCATTCGGGAAACTCGCTGGCGCAGCACCAGCAGCTTTCCAGAGGGTCCCCGCCTTCTCCTGGGTCTAGGAAATCTCCTTGTGCTTCCTAACATGCCGCTGGTGGTTGGAGCGGTTCAAAGGAAAGCGTCTGGCCGCCCTGCAATTTTGGTCTCACCCCCGTTCTACACTTGTTTTTATTTTTACTGTGGCTATAGTTGCCATATTGTGCAAACTAGCAATATGCTATTATTTCAGAAACTGCAGCTAAGGATCATTTTGACTGTCAAAAGAAATACACTGAAAGCAAGTTCCAAGGATGTCATGTGATGTCAGGGCAGGGATTGGCTGGCCCTGGGGCAGACAGGGCAGGCTGCGCCGACTGCAAGATTGCCTTATAGTGCGACATAGAGCCTATTTACCTGGGAGGTCTTGACGCAGGGAAGTAAGCATTTTTCAGATCTTCAAATGTTAACAAAATTAAAAGTTCCTAGCTACACCCGCAAATAGTTAGGAAACTATAGCGGCTCGAGCCCTCTGACCCGACCGCTGTGGTGTCCTCTCTGAGGAGCACTACCCACACACCCAACATCAACACATGGCTCTGCCTCTGGTGACCCTCCCTAGTGAACATGGGGAGACCTGTTGGTTGCGCTACAGAAGCAGCTCTCGGGCCCTTGCATTCAATCCAGGAAAGATCCCTCTGTCTGAGGTTGCTGTCTGGAAGTTACATGGTCATACACAGCACACATTAAAATCCACCCAATGCTATGCAATCCCCATCGTCATGTTTTAACAGCAGTTTGCAAGTGACCCACTATAACAGTACTAAAACAGATGCCATCCCCCAATACCAGAACTTCACCTGGCACACCATTACCAATCTCCAAGTGCCCATTTCTCTAGCCTCTGTGTGTGCCTTCCAACTCGCCAGGGCATGCCATCTCTCAACCTATGACAACTATTCCCCCATTACCAACGTGTATGCAACATCAACCTCCCCAGTACCAACAAATTGCCAACCCCATACCTCCATAATCCGGGGTCAACTCTTCCTCAAAGTACCAGGTCAGCCCCTCAAATGGCAAGCAAACTGCCCTGAACATATCTCTTATCTGGGGGGCTGCCCCTCATCTCCCTTATGGGGGTACGCTGGCATGCAATGGATGTGCATGCTTCCCTTACCATACCTCTCCATGACCAGATTAGCTTCTCTTGATTATCAGCCTCTACATAAATCACCTGACCAACACCAGGAGAGCCTGCACTAATCACACCCCTAGCACCAGATAGCTGCACCCATGAAACCCAGTTACCAGCCTCCACGACCCTCCCTCCTGCCCATTAACAGGTTTGCTGCCACTCTATGCTGGCCTCCATGCGCACACCAGCTTTTTGAGCACCAACCCCCTCTCTTCGATTCCAACCCATAGGTTTGTCCATCCTCAGAAACACCAGGCCACTAGCCCCCCCCGTATCTAGACGCTATAGCTTCCTACTCTCTCTACTAGGCCTGCTGAGCTTCCACCGCCAGCTGCATTATCAGCCTCAGTACCTCTGCCTCTGTAGACCTGGCCAGCTGCCCTGTTACCCACCTCAATGCTTCCCACCATCCCAGTACCAATCACTGCCCACATTACCAGCTTCCTATTCTACTCTCCTTGCAAGTCAATGATCGACTCCATCTTGAAATTAGGGGATCTTCTTTTTTTCTAATCATTGTCAGGCAGAAATTCCCGAAATGTAACAACGGTTGGTGGCTGGGTGTAAAGTCAGAATTGGTGAGGTTACAAGTTATCCGGGCAGATAACATGGAGATCAAAGGGACCGATTTAATTATAGTCACTTTCGATAATTGTGGAGAAAAACAATCTGATTTGCTTTAATTCTATCCATTTCAGAGGGAGAAATAGGGTTGGGACCATTGGGGAGACTCCCTCGAGTTTAAGGGATCTAGTTATTTCAAATCAGTCAAAGGAGATTTGGCCTAACCACATCAATTTCCAATCAGACTTGGGGCGGTTGCTGGCCAGTCAGAATCAGAGACTCCTACAAAATAAGGAGAACCTGTGTTACTGTTAAACTAATTTGCAGAGATATGGTTTAAACCTTACCATTCAATGGAATTATTGGTTCAAAGCTGCACTAAAAGTCAATCAGGAAGACAACCGTGAATCCGAGGAGGCTTGAGATGTCAGCCATCTTTAGCAAGCCTCTGTTCACCCCATTACCAGCACCATACCCAACTCCCACACAACCTGAAGTTGCCCAGTCCCTTATCACCAGTCTGCATTCAGCACTACAGCATGTCGCGACACCCGGACCCTTACCAACACCAGACTATGAATCACCTCTTCCTCTATCACCCCCCCTCCATGCACCATCCACGCCCCTGGTACCAGTCCCCCTTTTCCAGCACCCTCAAAGCCCCAAGTAACAGTCTCAGTCCTTCCCCAATCTATCATAGTGTCCACAGTGTGATGATTTACCAGAATCTCTTTCAACCTAGGCTGGAGGCAGGGCAACCTCTTCAATGCCCCTTTCATAGTGTATAGGCTCCTTCGCATCCCTTTCTTTGTGTACTGGAAACGATAAAATGCATAACAGCGCTCCCTTTCAGTCCAGTCTACACTAGTGCTGTATAAGAGGGGCTGGCTAGCATCCCTTTCAGTGTGTTGCAGCAAGAGGAAATCACTCATCAGCATCACTGACATTCTGTGCTGGGAACAAGAAGAAGCAGCTCTACAACATCTCTTTCCCCTGTCCTGGAAATCGAGTTACAGTCGATTTCAAAAAAACATTTTTTTTAAAAAGCCTGAATACCCCTAAAACTAGTGGTCTGTCATTCAGTCCTTCTGGGGTAGGGAAATATAAAGCTTTTAAAAACTCTTGCCGAGAACATTTTCCCGCCACACACAATACATCCCAGCAGAAAAGCACACACTATCACATGCAGGTCACTCGAACATATATACCTATTGTCTCGGGAGGATAGCACAGGGGCAAGGTGCTCGCGTTGGCAGCAAGACGACACAGAGCAACACAGGTTCAATCCCGGGGTCTGCGCTTAGAAACGTCTGGGCATTAATTAAGCACGTCATAAATAACATATCATATCATACAGCCAGAGGACAAGCAAGCAATGTGAGTGTCAGGGCAGCAATGCAATCCTTCTTTCTTTCCTCATGGCTCTGGGTAGAGAGCAATTGGGAACACTTACTGCGGCGGCCATCTTTCTTTCCTTGTGGTGTGTTGATCCTCCTGCACGATGGCTGGATTACAAAGGCGGCCACCAGTGAGAGGTGCACTTTTAAGTCCCCAAGTGGGGCAAAACTTCAAAAAATGGAGGGACATTTCGCCTCCCAGGGAAATGGCACCCCCTACACCCAGCACAAGAAACAGGCCCTCGTGTAGCAGCTATGGAATCCTCGGCACCGAGCTTCTATATCCCCATTAATCAGCTAGAGCACTGCCACTGGCAGTATCTAAGTAGAGCACTCAAGTAATCAGCCGAAGCATCCGAGTACTGATCGATTGCAAACACAATACTGCGCTTCATCATCCCCAGCAAGAAGTGGTACAATTCTCATTACTGGTTACCGTGCACAGGGTACTGATCAATAAAGGCCACACGTCCAGGGCTACAGCATCTGTATTTTACACGTATATGTAATTGTAATTGGTTGTTTATAACGCACTTGATACCCAGTGGTTTCTAAACGCAGATACAGGGATCGAACCTGTGTTGCTCAGCGTCGTTGCCGTGAGCTACCCTCCCGAAGCTATCTGCAGCCTATTATCCTAAGCACTCTGGTGTATCATATCTAGCAAGAAACCATACAATTCACTATAGCATTTACTATAGCATTCACAGGACTCAGCCACAGCATGCACAGAACTCTGCTGTAGCATACCCAGCAAGGAATTATAGCATCCCAGGACACAGCTACAGCATGCAGAGAACTCTGCTGTAGCATACCCAGCAAGGAATTATAGCATCCCAGGACTCAGCTACAGCATGCAGAGAACTCTGCTGTAGCATACCCAGCAAGAAACTATAGTATTCCAGGACTCAGCCTCAGTATATACGGAACACTGCTGTAGCATGCCCAGCAAAAGTCTATAGCATTCCAAGACTCAGACTCGGCATGTACAGAACTCTGCAGTAGCATTCCTAGAAATAAACTATAGCATTCCGGGACTCACCCACATCATGCACAGAACTCCGATGTAGCATATCCAGCAAGAAACTATAGTATCCCAGGACTCAGCCTCAGCATATACAGAACTCTGATGTAGCATATCCAGCAAGAAACTATAGTATCCCAGGACTTAGCCACAGCCTACACGGGCCCATGCTGTAGCATACCCAGCAAGAAACTATAGAATCCCAGGACTAAGCCTCAGCATACACGGGCCTCTGCTGTAGCATATCTAGCAAGAAAATATAGCATTCCAGGACTCAGACTCGGCATGTACAGAACTCTGCAGTAGCATTCCTAGAAATAAACTATAGCATTCCGGGACTCACCCACATCATGCACAGAACTCCGATGTAGCATATCCAGCAAGAAACTATAGTATCCCAGGACTCAGCCTCAGCATATACAGAACTCTGATGTAGCATATCCAGCAAGAAACTATAGTATCCCAGGACTTAGCCACAGCCTACACTGGCCCATGCTGTAGCATACCCAGCAAGAAACTATAGAATCCCAGGACTAAGCCTCAGCATACACGGGCCTCTGCTGTAGCATATCTAGCAAGAAAATATAGCATTCCAGGACTCAGCCACAGCATACACGGGCCTCTGCAGTAGCATATCTAGCAAGAAAATATAGCATTCAAGGACTCAGCCAGAACAGAACTCTGCTGTAGCATAACCAGCAAGAACTGTTGTATTCCAGGACTCGGCCTCAGCATATCCAGAACTCTGCTGTAGCAATCCAGCAAGAAACGATAGCATTCCGGGACTCAGCTACAGCATGCACAGAACTCCGATGTAGCATATCCAGCAAGAAACTATAGCATTCCAGGACTCAGTCTCAGCATATACAGAACTATGATGTAGCATATCCAGCAAGAAACTATAGTATCCCAGGAGTTAGCCACAGCATACACAGAACTCTGGTGTAGCATATCCAGCAATAAACTATAGCATTCCGGGACTCACCCACATCATGCACAGTACTCAGATGTAGCATATCCAGCAAGAAACTATAGCATTCCAGGACTCAGCCTCAGCATATACAGAACTATGATGTAGCATATCCAGCAAGAAACTATAGCATCCCAGGACTTAGCCACAGCATACACAGAACTCTGGTGTAGCATATACAGCAAGAAACTATAGCATTCCGGGACTCACCCACATCATGCACAGAACTCCGATGTAGCATATCCAGCAAGAAACTATAGCATTCCAGGACTCAGCCTCAGCATATACAGAACTATGATGTAGCATATCCAGCAAGAAACTATAGCATCCCAGGACTTAGCCACAGCATACACAGAACTCTGGTGTAGCATATACAGCAAGAAACTATAGCATTCTGGGACTCACCCACATCATGCACAGAACTCCGATGTAGCATATCCAGCAAGAAACTATAGCATTCCAGGACTCAGCCTCAGCATATATAGAACTATGATGTAGCATATCCAGCAAGAAACTATGGTATCCCAGGACTTAGCCACATCATACACAGCACTCTGGTGTAGCATATCCAGCAAGAAACTATAGCATTCCGGGACTCACCCACATCATGCACAGAACTCCGATGTAGCATATCCAGCAAGAAACTATAGTATCCCAGGACTCAGCCTCAGCATATACAGAACTATGATGTAGAATATCCAGCAAGACACTATAGTATCCCAGGACTTAACCACAGCATACACGGGCCCATGCTGTAGGATACCCAGCAATAAATTATAGAATCCCAAGACTAAGCCTCAGCATACACGGGCCTCTGCTGTAGCATATCTAGCAAGAAAATATAGCATTCCAGGACTCAGCCACAGCATACACGGGCCTCTGCAGTAGCATAGCTAGCAAGAAAATATGGCATTCCAGGACTCAGCCAGAACAGAACTCTGCTGTAGCATAACCAGCAAGAACTGTTGTATTCCAGGACTCAGCCTCAGCATATCCAGAACTCTGCTGTAGCAATCCAGCAAGAAACGATAGCATTCCGGGACTCAGCTACAGCATGCACAGAACTCCGATGTAGCATATCCAGCAAGAAACTATAGCATTCCAGGACTCAGCCTCAGCATATACAGAACTATGATGTAGCATATCCAGCAAGAAACTATAGCATCCCAGGACTTAGCCACAGCATACACAGAACTCTGGTGTAGCATATACAGCAAGAAAGTATAGCATTCCGGGACTCACCCACATCATGCACAGAACTCCGATGTAGCATATCCAGCAAGAAACTATAGCATTCCAGGACTCAGCCTCAGCATATACAGAACTATGATGTAGCATATCCAGCAAGAAACTATAGCATCCCAGGACTTAGCCACAGCATACACAGAACTCTGGTGTAGCATATACAGCAAGAAACTATAGCATTCTGGGACTCACCCACATCATGCACAGAACTCCGATGTAGCATATCCTGCAAGAAACTATAGCATTCCAGGACTCAGCCTCAGCATATACAGAACTATGATGTAGCATATCCAGCAATAAACTTTGGTATTTCAGGACTTAGCCACATCATACACAGAACTCTGGTGTAGCATATCCAGCAATAAACTATAGCATTCCAGGACTCACCCACATCATGCACAGAACTCCGATGTAGCATATCCTGCAAGAAACTATAGCATTCCAGGACTCAGCCTCAGCATATACAGAACTATGATGTAGCATATCCAGCAAGAAACTATGGTATCCCAGGACTTAGCCCCATCATACCCAGAACTCTGGTGTAGCATATCCAGCAAGAAACTATAGCATTCCGAGACTCACCCACATCATGCACAGAACTCCGATGTAGCATATCCAGCAAGAAACTATAGCATTCCAGGACTCAGCCTCAGCATATACAGAACTATGATGTAGCATATCCAGCAAGAAACTATGGCATCCCAGGACTTAGCCACATCATACACAGAACTCTGGTGTAGCATATACAGCAAGAAACCATAGCATTCCGAGACTCACCCACATCATGCACAGAACTCCGATGTAGCATATCCAGCAAGAAACTATAGCATTCCAGGACTCAGCCTCAGCATATACAGAAGTATGATGTAGCATATCCAGCAAGAAACTATGGTATCCCAGGACTTAGCCACATCATACACAGAACTCTGGTGTAGCATATCCAGCAATAAACTATAGCATTCCGGGACTCACCCACATCATGCACAGAACTCAGATGTAGCATATCCAGCAAGAAACTATAGCATTCCAGGACTCAGCCTCAGCATATACAGAACTATGATGTAGCATATCCAGCAAGAAACTATAGCATCCCAGGACTTAGCCACAGCATACACAGAACTCTGGTGTAGCATATACAGCAAGAAACTATAGCATTCCGGGACTCACCCACATCATGCACAGAACTCCGATGTAGCATATCCAGCAAGAAACTATAGCATTCCGAGACTCGCCCACATCATGCACAGAACTCCGATGTAGCATATCCAGCAAGAAACTATAGCATTCCGAGACTCGCCCACATCATGCACAGAATTCTGATGTAGCATATCCAGCAAGCAACTATAGCATCCCGGGACTCAGCCCCAGTATGCACAGAACTCTGCTGTAGCATATCCAGCTAGAAACTATAGCATTCACAGGACTCAACCATATGATGCCTAGCAGCCAATGAACATGCCCAATACCCAGTAGTAGCACCCATAGTATTGGGCTCCAGCACGCAGCTAGTAGAACCCAGTGCTAAAGGGCAGCCTCCCCAGTTATCCGCTAAACCGCCCCATTACTCAGCTATGGCATCTCCAATGTACAGCAGAAGCAGCTCCAGTAGTCACCTGGTCCTTTTCAGTGAGATGACTGGATAAAGCCATCCCAGCATTAAAGTAGGACATGTCATAGACGGTCCCCAGTACTCGGAGGTAGCACCCAGCTGTACATTTTGCATTAGTGACCTACATCACCCTAAGTAAAAAGCTACAGCATCCCAATTACTTAGCATAGCTCACCTACACAATAACACCCATCTTAATGGGTGACGAATCAACAGGATTGTGCTTAATAGTGGGAATCCTCACTGCTCAGAACCAGTATCCCCGGCGTTCAGCACTCGGGATGCACCACAATGAGCTACTGTATCCCACCTCAGAGATCAGCAATACCCTTCCTGGCACTCAGCCTAAATATTCCCAGTACGCTAGTTCAGTATTCCCACCACCGCGTGCCTCTACTTCTCCGTGCCGGCCTCAGGGCCCAGCCCGGGTAATGAGTGACTGAGCAAGCCAAGCATGGAATCGAAGCATCGTGAGTACTGAGCTATTATATCTCAGGGCTGAAGTACAGAATTTCCAGTAGACACCTGGAGCCTTTCAGGAGTCAGCTGCAGCATTCGGAAGTGTTCTGATAAAAATGACAAGCACTTGTCGATAACATCCCAAGAACTCAGTAACAGCATACCCCTACAAATCACCCACAGTACCACATACCCACTACTTAGCCATATGATCTGTGGGCCCTCTTTATAGCGAGGTGGTGGGAAGCTGGGGGCTGGGCAGCAAAGGGGAGGGCTCCCCAATAAAGAAAAAATAGTTAAACTACAAAAGTTACGTTGATCAAAATTACCTCTCAAACCCCACATAGAACCCATGCAGCACCCCCAGTTAAGCTACTGCATCTCCTGTTCTGATTTACAGCATCCCAAGTACGGAGTCATTGCATCCCTATGACCAAGCTGTAGAATTCCTTGTACTGACCCATAGCACCCCCAGTT
This sequence comes from Ambystoma mexicanum, assembly GCF_040938575.1. Lineage (NCBI taxonomy): Eukaryota > Metazoa > Chordata > Amphibia > Caudata > Ambystomatidae > Ambystoma > Ambystoma mexicanum. Next base: position 855,835,551 of record NC_090934.1, read on the forward strand.
AGGCTATTGCATCCCCATTTTTGCGCCATACCATCCCCAGTGCTGAGCTTCAGCATACCTAGTTCTAAGCTATTGTAACCCATTACTGCAACATTCCCTGTACAGAAATATGCCATTCACAGCTGCCAGATGCCGCATCTACAGTGTTCTGCTACAGCATCCCCAGTGCTTAGCAGCAGTCTCCAGTAGCCACCTATAGCATTCCCAGTGCTTAGCAACAGAGTCTCCAGTAGCCACCGACAGCATCCCAAGTGCTTAGCAACAGAGTCTCCAGTAGCCACATCTAGCATCCCCATTGCTTAGCAACAGAGTCTCCAGTAGCCAAGGACAGCATCCCCATTGCTTAACAAGAGTCTGAAGTAGCCACCTACAGCATCCCCAGTGCCTAGCAACAGAGTCTCCAGTAGCCACCTACAGCATCCCCATTGCTTAGCAACAAAGTCTCCAGTAGGCACCTACAGCATCCCCAGTGCTTAGCAACAGAGTCTCCAGTAGCCACCAATAGCATTCTCAGCACCCAACTATACCATCTGAAATATTTATTAATGTCACCATTTGAATTGAAATCGGCCATGCCATCCTTAGGGCCAAGCTGTAGTACCACGTACCGACCTATAGCATCTTCAAGAAGGTTACTGCATCCCGAGTTCTAAGCCATGCCATCCACAGGACTGGTCTATACCCTTCTCAATACTGAGCAATAGGGCGCCCAATAATGATCTTTAATATCATAAGTATTACATAATATCGTTCTCAGTAGTGAGCTATACAATTTAAATGTCAATGCCACACAGTACTCAAGTATTGCATCCCAATACTGAGTGCTAGTATCCCTGTACTAGGTAGTAGAAGTTTTATATCTGTCGAGTTTCCCACGCTGCTCCTCAACCAGTCCGCTATGGTCAGAATGCTCTCAGGGATAAGGGAGAAGAAAACCTGAGGCCTAGTTGGCCTGAGGGAGGCTGTGCATGCGTCTTCTAAGGATGAGCGGGATGAGGGACCGGAGCTCAGAAGCAAGAAGATGAGGGGGAGGATGACATTTAAAGGTGTGGAGGTCAGAGAGTACCATTGGGTGCACCACAACACATCTGTGTGGGCTTGGACAAGAAAGGGCCTAATTTAACCTAAGGGGTATGGTTACTGGTGAAGTATTGGAACCAATTGGGGTGTGGTGAGGGTGTTGGTGGCAGCCCAGCTTCTGCAAATGAGCTTGCCCTTAGAGATGTTGCAGAAGGCAGTTCATAGGTTGAGATGGGAGGGTACTCAAAGGGAGTTGGAGTTGGCTAGGTTACAGCAACTGAGCCAGATTTTTGGGCGTTCTGTTCTTGTTTGATGTCTGGTTCATGGAGGTCCAGGGCGCAGTTCTTTATTTACAGTGCATAACTCGGTTTTTGAGAATCTTAGAGTACCTATGGTGGCTGGAGACGAGTCGGTCGATACGGAGAAAAGGTTCACCAAGGGGGAGAGTGGGTGGTTTGAAAGTAGTAGTAAAATGCATTTGATCGGATTGGCTAGACAGTGGGCAAGAATGAAGGCACACTCTGAAGTGCTGGGGACCAGGGTAGCCCCAGCACAGACCTGGAAGGGTCTTTGCAGGAAGTGTTCAGCAGAAGGTATCAGAGAAGGAGCCTGCTTGCAAGTTGGCAGGTGTGCACTTTTTACGTCTGGAAGGGGAGTGACTAGATTTTAAAGCGCGGACAGAGACCTTTGAGGTGGGGAATGGGTGATTCTGTGCATTATTGAACCGGCTTTCTCTAGTATTCTGGGATTGAGCACATGTGTTTTTACTTTGTGTGTTTATCTACTGGATGCCCATTTTGATAAAGATGTTCTCTTCATTCGAGTTTCATTGGCAGAGTGTGTTGGTTATTTTGTCTCCATCGGATGAGTGCTGCGTGCCCTCTAGATGACGTGGCTGTTATTTAAGGTTGGTCAGCGTAGAACGTCACTGTGCCCGATGTTCTAGTTCGATTGATCAGTGTAGGGTGCCTGTAGGCCATTCTATGGGTCCTGGGTTGCCAGAGACAGAAGAGAGCTACCATGTCCATGCCTACGAGGAGTATCCCACAGAGGATGACCGGCATACGTGACATCACTTCTAGTTGGGGTGGCAGCTGGCAGAGAGTATTCAGAAAGTAATCTTAAATCACTCTGAGAAATGTCTCTTTCGGAGTCTGAATCGGGTGGCACGGTACTCAACCTTTAGAATGCGCGTTTCTTGGGCTTTACCGTCTCAGATACTTAGACTTCAGTAGCTCAGAGGCAGGGTCTTTACCAGTCCAGGCCTGGGTCTTACCATCCCAGGAATTCTTTCTTAGAGTGAAGAGGGTGCCATGTGAATGGAACATTGGGATCAGGAAACGGGTCAACCCTGAAGCCCTGGCCAAGGTAGAAAATCAAGGGCATTCCCCAGCCACACAACTGAAGAGGGCAAGCATCCTCAAAGGCACAGAGACAGAGGGGGCGGTGACAGAAGCCGATGCCAGGAGTCACCTCCTAGGAGCATCCATGTTTAAAAGCAGCTCCTTGTTCTCTTTTTCCATCTGTCAAAGGACCAGTGACTCCTTGCAACGTGTATTGCTTCCCCGTGTAGCCAGCATTAACAGTATTGCTTGAGCGGCTCTGTCATCCTTGCTGGTTTCTTTGTTTGTATGTGTTTTTGTGTGTGTTGAGAATGCTCACAAACGGGAGCATGGATCTGTTTTTATGTGGAGCCTGTTGTGGGAGTGTCTGCTCATAGGCTGGCATTGTCCCTTGGCTTCATAGCACTTCATCTGAATGCCAACCTCCAATGGAGGGAGAGATGCGGCCTGGAAGAGCCACTCTGGATCACCAATGGAGCGTGCGCAAGGTAGACTAGTGCGTGGGCCCTACTCAGCCTGCATTATAGTTGCCCAGGATTAGATACGCCTGCTCGGGGCAGGCTCTCTTGCATTTGAGGATGCTTTGGAGAAAGAAGGCCCCGTTGTATGGGGGTTTGGGATGAGTTACTTGCTGTTGCTGGATTATCTGGTTTACAACGCTGCTAGTTAGAAGGGCTCCCTTCTCCATCTAGTAAACCTCCCAGCCATCTGCATGTGCAAAGACCGGATATGTGGCTCAGGGAGCACATCCAGTCATAATAGGGATCTGCGTTTAACCTCATAGTCACATGATCAAAATATGGCTGATCCACTCAGCCCTCTTCATCCAACCAAGGTCGATGCTATTGAATTGAATTATAATAAGCATCTGTTATCTGTACATAGTGCCAAGATACTTCCTGGCAATGGACTTGCCCTGTACAACGCCACTGCTTGTTTTACGTTACGTGAACTACGTGAAAGGCCTGCCTGTCAGCTCACCTTGCCAATGACATCATTCCGGCTGAGCTTGTCCTTGTCCATTACGGTGATGATGATGGTGGTCTCCCTCAGTCGCTCCGTGGGGATTTCAAAGATGAAGGACTCATTGAAGACAGGATTCAGGCAGCGTTTCATAACCACTGTCTTCTTTTTCTCCACGCGCTTGTCTTTGTGCATCAGCCAGACCTTGACGTAGGGGTCTGAGGGTAAGAGACAGCCAAATACAGCATGGTTAGGTTGGGCACGATGGCTTCTGGGTGAACGCTCTTCAAGCACCCACACCACGGGCCCTCATAGACCCGAACATACGGGCCACAGAATTAGCTGCATCTAGTAGGATACTATGACACCCAGACCATAGAAACTCACCCACGCTCTCATCAAGCATAGGGGCCACAGACAGAGCTGCATCTGGTAGGATACTATGACACCCAGACCACAGAAACTCACCCGCACTCTCTTCAAGCAGAGGGGCCACAGACAGAGCTGCATCTGGTGGGATACTATGACACCCAGACCACAGAAACTCACCCAAGCTCTCCGCAAGCATAGGGACCACAGACAGAGCTGCATCTGGTGGGATACTATGACACCCAGACCACGGAAACTCACCCACGCTCTCCTCAAGCATCGGGGTCACAGACAGAGCTGCATCTGGTAGGATACTATGACACCCAGACCACAGAAACTCACCCGCACTCTCTTCAAGCAGAGGGGCCACAGACAGAGCTGCATCAGGTGGGATACTATGACACCCAGACCACAGAAACTCACCCACGCTCTCCTCAAGCATAGGGGCCACAGACAGAGCTGCATCTGGTAGGATACTATGACACCCAGACCACAGAAACTCGCCCACACTCTCCTCAAGCATAATAATAATAATAATAATAATAATAATTTAGCATTTATATAGCACTACAGACCCTCAGGTATCTGAACACTGCTTATAACCCACAGTGTATGGTGCTCATTTATCAACCTCGAAAGGATGAGTTTGGCACTTACCAGGATTCGAACCTGCATCAGCAAGATCTGTACAGATGTCAAAGCAAGCACTTTACTCGCTGTGCTATCAGACTGGCTATTAGGGACCACAGACAGAGCTGCATCTGGTAGGATACCCTGATACCCAGACCAAAGAAACTCACCCACGCTATCCTCAAGCATAGAGGCCACAGGCAGAGCTGCATCTGATAGGATACTCTGATACCCAGACCACAGAAACTCACCCACGTGCTCCTCAAGCATAGGGGCCACAGACTTAGCTGGATCTGTTAGGATACTATGATATCCAGACCACAGAACCTCACCCACACTCTCCTCAAGCATAGGGGCCACAGGCAGAGCTGCATCTAGTAGGAAATCCTGCTGACCCACCACAGACTCCTTTGCAATGCATCACCCAGTTTGAGGGCTATCAACCTAGATACATCTGGAAAGATAAGAGCCGCGTGGCTGTAGCTTTGGGGTCACCCCACCTTCCCTCTGGAACACCCTCCCAATGAACATCAGAAACGAGCAATCATACCATGTATTCGAAAAACGTGTAAAACCACGGCTTTTTAATAAGTATGACTAATTATGCCGGTCTGTAACTAAATCCTGCACATGTAACCAATGCTGTGATACCTCTGTGTTTGGGCGTTATATAAATGTCATGAATAAATAAAATAAATACCATGTTACTCACACCATATACTCTCACATAAGTTTTCATCAAGCAGACAATCCACAGACACCACTCCATCTGGTGGGATACCATTCTAACCCATCACAGACTCATGCACAACACTTCCTCAAGTATGAGGGCTATGGATGTAGCTTCATTGGGTAGGATACCATGCTACCCCGGCCACATACTCAGGCATAACCCTACCACCAAACAAGAGTGTAGAGTTACACAAAAACCCATCTTCAGAAATAAGCCGAAATGCCCAGAATATATGGGAAGGAGGAACGAGTAGCAATTGTAGAATAAAATAGAGCTAGAGAGGGGAAGAAAGTGACACAAGCAGGAAGGGGAAGCATCAACAGTATCATTAGAGTGATGTAGACAGGGAGAGATAGAAAAAGAGAGAAAAGTGACAAAGGAAAGCCGATACAGGGACACAATACGTAAGATGTGGAAGAATGAAGAAAGCCATATTTGGGAAGCTTCTCTCTCGGATATGCAAGCCCTTGTGCACCGCTCACATATAACACAGGATGCACACATATGAGAGCAGATGTGCCTGCTGGGCGTGGCCAGAGTACTGGATCAGCCTCTGTCCCAGGGAGGGTAACGTTTATACCTGACGTCCCGCCGATGTCCATGGCTTTCAGGTTACGCGCTTTGATGATATTCACAATGATGGAGTTTCCAGTGGGATTGTAGCACAGAGACAGTAGCAGCTCCCCTCGGCTCCCCTGCAGAGAACAAAGACTGGTGGTCAGTGAATGCGCCCAAATGCAGAATGACCCTAAACGCAGAGCCTCATAGCCCACCCAAGAATGGAATCCCCTGCCCATTTAAGGTGACTAGAGAAGAACCCTTAAATGTTAAGGACTGGATTTACTCTCGAAATTCACAAAGGGCGTCATGGAGAAGCGGCCAAACGCAGCAAATGTAAATTAGAGATGCACCTAAAAATGCAGGTAGAGCATGACGAATGACAAAGGAGTAGCCAATCACGTTTTCCTTTTCTACCTGATCACAATTTGCCTGATGCAACCTGGTGTGTGATGGCCAACTCTGCAAGGACAATTTGATGTTTTGCAAATATGTTTCCATGAAAGAGTTTCACTTCCCCCAATGATTGGCATCTCTTCTGGTAACATTTGTGTCATTTAAGTTTTTGAGAAAGTTACATAGGTGTGTGGGAGCCCCTCTACTGAGAACGAACATGGGTCAAATGCCCTGTTCTATGGAATGTCTTCCACTCAGGAGGGTCTACAGCTACGTTTTAGCTCACTGCACCTTTCACAGAGGAGAAATATCAATTTGCAGGTCAGTCTTTGTCCCTCTCACAAGGGCAGTCCAGCACCAAAATGCTAGGCAATTCTCCTCTGAACAAGAGTACCATCAGCAACCCCACACATGTGCTTCGGCCTAGTCGGGCCTCTTCAGTGAGGTGAAGCTCAGCCTCTCTAAGACACCGTGAGCAATGGGTCCACATCTGGATTCCCCTGGGTTACCTAGGGTGAAAGCCCAAGTTTTGCAAAGTTAATAAGGAGTGTGGTACCCCTCTACTGAGAACTAACATGTGTCAAATGCCCTGTTCTATGGATTTTCATCCACTCAGCAGGGTCTACAGCCACGTCTTAGTTCACTGCACCCTTCACAGAGGAGAAACATCCATTTGCATATCAGTCTTTGTCCCACCCACAACGGCAGTCCAGCACCAAAGAGGGTGGGACAAAGACTGATATGCAAATGGATATTTCTCCTCTGTGAAAGGTACAGTGAGCTAAAACGTGGTTGTAGACCCTCCCGAGTGGGCACCTTCCCAGAGAACAGGTTATTTGGCTGTGCTCGTTCTCGGCAGAGGAGCTCCCAGACCTTTTTGTGTGCATTTTTAAGGAACTTTGGGTTTCACCCTGTTACCCAGGGTAAACCAGATGTGGAATCCTTGCTCACTGTGCTTAGAGAGGCACAGCTTCACCTCACTGATGAGTCCCGACAAGGCCCGACTAGGCCTAAACACGTGTCTGGGGTTGCTGTTGGTACTCTTGTTCAGAGGAGAATTGCCTAGCATTTCCATGCTGGACTGCCCTTGTGGTGGGACAAAGACTGATATGCAAATGGCCATTTCTGCTCTTTGAAATGTACAGTGATCTAAAATGTGGTTGTACACCTCCCGAGTGGGCACATTCCCATAGAACAGGCTATTTGGCTGTGCTAGTTCTTGGTAGATGGGCTCCCAGACCTTTTTGTGCTTTTCAGTTTTTTGCTTTTCCCCACTCATCTGCAACTTCCATATCAGGGACTTACTCCCACTGTAAATAAGGATGCTTTTGTTGCAGCAATTTGTGACATTTTCAAGTCATTCACCAGTCACATGGGATTTTTTGTCAATCTCCATTTGCCGACAATTCACCTGTGGGAACAGGCGGCATGTGCGCTGGCCACCGTTTTCAGTGGTCCAGCAGGACCTGTGTGAAACTGGCCCAATATCTTCTATTGCTCAGGCAGCAAATTGGGCAGTGGATGAGGGTTTAGGTGGCAACATCTGCAAGGCCCTTATGATGAGGATTTAGTTGTGGCTGTTTAGTTGCAGAATTCAAGTGGCACTGCTCTTGCGGGGTAGACGCTTGCTGCATTTGGAAATAATATTGCCCATTTATCAGTCATGCATGCTGGAGAATGTAAGTGAAACCATCTTTAGATATCTCTGCCAGGCCCCTACAACTGATGTTAAAATACTATGGAATTCCAAGTTGGTGATCAACCGGGCCGCACACAAGCAATGATGACTTACACTTCCGTCGCTGCATGGTTTCAGCTCCTTCCAGAAGGTCTGTGTCTGGCCCAGGTCTACCTTGTTCAGTGGAATGTTCACCTCCCCGATGGGGTCGTTGCGGCTGAACCGGTCATAGTCCAGGACTTGAAGGTAAAGGACACGCTGCACCACCTTTTCATAAGGAAACCCTGCAGGGATAAAGAGGAGAGGCTATGTGGCATCACATCATGTGTTGACACCGTGATCAGGGGTTACTCCTTGCCCTGGTCTGCCCTTCTCGACAGAAAGCTGACGTTTTATAAAATCTAGTAATAAATTAAAGTTACTCACCGTAGTGACTAGAGTACTCATAGTCCTTAGTCCCCTTTCCTCCATCCTTGTGGGCATCCCCCAACATGGGGACGGCACCGGAACCTTTGGCAGGAGAGAATTGAGCTCCCCCTTTAAATTTAGTATAGCACGCATGGGCGTGGCCTTGGGCGTCGGAACACCCCGCTGAGGCCCACACTCCGGCACCTCACCTTAGTCCCCTTTGAACACATCCGACGCTTAGATACCTTGCTATGCCCATTACATATTAGCCATTAGCAAACTAGCAGGGGAAGGCAGGTGGCACGTATGGAGGAAAGGGGACTAAGGACTAAGAGTATTCTAGTCACTACGATGAGTAACTTTAATTACTCATGCGTCCCGTCCCCTTTCCTCCATCCTTGTGGGGAATTCCACCGAACAAGAACATAGGGTGGAGCTGTGATAACCAGTCTCATATCTAGGACAAAGCAAAAAGGTTCTTCAGGACAGCCTGACCAAACTCAGCATCTTGCCTGGAGCTGGTGTCCAGTGAGTAGTGCATACAGAAGGCCGACAGAGTGGCCCGAGTGGCCACCTTGCTGATGACATCACAAGAAGCATGTCTCTGAAACGCGACGCCTGTGGCCTTGGCTCTAACCGCATGGGCATAAATCCCCTCAGGAACAGGTCTGCCCATGGCTGTGTACGCCTCCGAAATGGCCTTGACCATGGAAGCCTGAGAGCCGGAAGAAGAGAGCCCCCAAAGGTCATGAACAATTCCTCAGACTTCCTGAAAGATTTCGTCTGAGAAAGATAAAACTTGAGGACCCTCTTGAGGTCCAAGGAATGCAAAGCCCTCTCTGCCTCTGACTGTGGGTTCGGGAAGAACACAGACAGGCAGATCTCCTGATTCAGATGAAATGGAGAGACCAACTTGGGCAAGCAGTTTGGGTTAGTGCGCAAGATGACCTAGACGTTGTGAAACGTGTTGAAGGGCTTGTACAAGGACAGCTCCTGTAGCTCACTAACCCTACATGCAGAGGTGAGAGCCACCAGTAAAACCGTCTTTAGTGTTACCAAGCGGATGTCCACGAAAGGCTTGCGCTGCAAAGCTGTCAGAACCACATTGAGGCCCCAGCCTGGGTGCGGCCTATGCACTGGCAGAAAAAGCTTAGACAACCCCTTTAGGTGGGACTTAACCACCGGGTTGGTAGAAGAAAACACATGCTCAGGGCAATTCTTGTAAGCCCCAATGGCTGCCAAATATGTGCGGCAAGTATCCACCTGAACTCCAGAACGAGCCAGAGGCCCTGAACAAGTCAGAACATCATCCAGAGGACAGGCGACAGGGTCTAGACCCCTGTCACAAGCCCAATGGCAGAACCTAGTCCGTTTACTCTTATACATGGACCGAGTTGAGGGTCTCCTGGCCTGCTCAAGAATGTCACAGTTGTCATCTGAATATTTTGCATGTTGAAGCCTCAGCTGGTCAGGAACCAGGCTGCCAGCGCCAGCTTGGCTGGGTCCGGATGCTCCATAGCCCCGCCCTGCTGCATCAGGAATCCCCTGCTGGAGATGGGTTTGTGGACGGGACCCTGGGAGCACAACTGCAGCAGATCCGAAAACCAGGGTCTCAAAGACCAGTGGGGCGCAATCATGAGGCTGCAACTCACCGAAGCCCGGAACTTGCAGAGGGTCTGTTGGAGCAGAGGGGGGGCGGGAACACATAACACCTGCGGCCATGCCAACTGATCTGGAAGGAATCTCTCAGAGACCCCCGATCCTGTCCTGCCCATGAAGCAAACTGAGGGCACTTGGAATTCAGAGGGGATGTGAACAAATCCAGGTGCACAAACCCCCAATGCTGGAACAGGGGCAACAAGGAGTCCGTGTGAAACTCCCACTCGTAGGTGTTGAACCCCAAGTGGCTCACCTGGTTCGCTTCTGCATTGGACTGCTGAAATTCAAATACCTTCCATCAGACCCAACTCCCAGATTGATACCGCGTCCATGCAGAGGAGGGGGGAACGGGTGCCACCCTGCTTGTTCACGTAAAATATCATAGTAGAATTGTCCGTCCTGAGCAGGACCGACCTGCCCCTGATGAGGGGCAAGAAACGCCTTGAGGGGCAAGCCCACTGCCCTGAGCTCGAGCAGATTGATATGCAGGAGGGCTTCTGCACTGGACCATGCTCCATGAATCGCATAGCCCTCCAGAGTAGCCCCCCAGCCTGAAAGTGAGGAGTCTGTCATCACCACCAGGGAAAGCTCCGTTTGCGTCAAGGTAGCTCCCATTGAAACATTGCCATCCATCAGCCACCAGCAAAGATCGGGCAGTAGGAGCCGTGGTATTGGGACACTGTCCAACTGAGACCCCATCTCCTGATCCCAATTGGCTACTAGGTGGAGCTGGAGGTGCCTCCCCTTGAGGCAAGCGTGCTGTACAGTGAGCACGCAAGAGGCCATCAGGCCCAGAATGTGCTGGAACCACCATGCCAAGGTGGTCGAGTTGGCCAGAAAGTGCCCCATTGCCTTGTGGAGGGACAGAAGCCTCTTGGGCGTAGGGAACACCCACTGAATGGTAGTGTTCCAACGCACCAGTGGAAAGACCAGTTACTGAGATGGGCACAACTGTGACTTTCTCTGGTTGAGGGAGAACCCCAGTTGATGAAGGATATCCTCCAATCTCTGGCAGGAGTGCACCACCTCTTTGGGTGACCCCGCCCTCACCAGCTAGTCGTCCAAAGAAGGGTACAAATTATGGCCCTCCAAGCGGAGAAGGCCATCCACAGCGTTCATCAACTTTGTGAAGACAGGAGGGGCTGAGTTCAGGTTGAGGGGCAGCACCTTGTACTGAAAGTGGTACAACATAATCGTGAACCGCAGAAACGTCTGATGCAGTTGGAAGATGGATATATGCAGGCATGCATCCTTGAGGTCCAGGGAACACATCCAGTCCCCTGCACACAGAGATTCGGCCAAGTACAACTAACAGGAGTAATCATCTTGAAGCGTACCGGTGGTAAAGACATAATTTAGGAATTACAGGTCCAGGACATGCCTCAGGCCAACCTGGTTGTTCTTGGGTACTGCAAAATTCTGCAATAGTACCCGGAGCCCCCATCTACAAGAGGAACTGATTCTATCATCTGCATCTCCAAGAGTGAACGGACCTCCTGCAAAGGAGCCGGGGATCCGATCTTATAAAGAGGAGGAGAGGATGTTAGAGGCAAAGGAAAAGGAAGACTGAAGCCCATGGAGACTACGGATAGGATCCAGGAGTTGCTGAAAAGACACTTACATGCAAGCTGTGTTCCCTGACCTTGCCATCACTGCTTATTGGTGTGAGAGGCAGGGGCAAAGGAAGGGGAGCGGAAAACCTGTGCAATGTCCTCTGCTGCGTCCTCCTGTTGTCGCTGGGCAACCTGAGAGCCATGGACTTTGTGGTTTGAGTGGAGAGTTTCTTCTTTGTCAACTTGTCATCGGTTGACGAATGAAAAAGGGTCCATGCCCTCAAAGGGCCTGATCCAGGATCATCTCCTGCACGTCAGATGAAAACTTAGTGGCATGTATCCACGCCGTCCTTCTCATCTGGACACCAAGGCAAAGCTCTCTGCTGGTTGTGTCGATGTGGGAGACCGAAGACACCATGAGGTCCTCCACAATGGCCCGGGCATCTGCCACACCGAGTTTGAAGGAGGGACAAGGGGGCGGGCAGAAATTCCGCAAGCACCAGGCACAGCTTCTGGTTAGCCGCAGCCAAGAGGGCGCCTACGTTGGTTTGCCATAGATACAGCCCTGAGATGGAATTACAGCACGTTCCCAAAGACTCTTTGGAAAGACAATTGGAGATGCCTCCCGTGGAGGAAGACGATGAAGATGATGGTTTAGAATACAAGGAGGCCGCAGTCACCACTGAAGAATGAGGCTGTGGGTGGATTGCCAGCAGGATTGGCTCCCCATCAGTCAGCCTGAACCTGCTGTCCAATTTCTTGTTCATCTGGGCATTGGCCCTGGGCTTCTCCCAGACCTTTTGCACCACCTGCAGGACATCCTTCTGGAGAGGGATGCCAGACCGGATCGTGGTGTGCTTACCCAAGACCTCTGCTAGCACTTCTGACTACTGGGGGGCTTTCTCAGCAGAGGGACCCCCCAAGAACTCTGCTAGGCCCTGAAAGCGCTCATGAAAGGCCATAACAGATGCCGAGTGTTCATCATCCTGGGCGTCATCATCATCATCACCCCCACCCCTTTTCACAGACCAAGGGGAATCCGGGCCCAGGGACACAGGTGCCAAAGACAGGTCCAGCGGCTGTTGAGGGGGAGGTGTTGGTGGTATAAGAGGAGGTGGAGGGGTCTGAAAAACCGGTAGGGCCTGGACCGGGGAGGGACCAGCACTGGAACTGACAGTGCCGGAAGAATGGGAGGAGTACCCAGAGGAAGGGGCCCGGGGCGGCACCACCGGCAGGTTGACCGCCTTCACTGTCTCCTTCAGGAGCCCCTTCATCTGACGGGGATGCATGATGAAGAGGAAGCGCTGGAAGAAGCGGTCCTTACAAGCCGCCGGGTCCATAGGGGCTTGGCCCTCTGAGGTGCTGGGCCTCCGCTCCTGTTTAAAGCACTGAGGCACCTGGGGCATGTAGCCATAAAGCTGGGATGGGTAGATGTATCCATGAGGAGACCAGATGCTTGTACCGTACAATCTGCTGTTGCTTCCAGAGGGAAAGGGAATGGGATCATCTTGCATCGTCCATTCAATGGGAGACAGCACAGGCAGGCCCTGAGCTGGATCCAAGAAGGCTGCTTGCCTGGCAGGCTCTGCCACATGCCTCACCGCCATTTTGAAGACTTGTGCCATGCCCTGGGCAGGAGGGCGCAGAGCCCCTGAGCCACAAGAGACCTCAGACACGGGAGGATACAGCTTGGGTCTTGCACCCGAAGCAGAAGCATCAACCTCAGAGATCACTCTAGTAGGCACTGATCCCTCAGCCCACTGGCCAGTAGTTGTAAAGCCCTGACTCAAGTCCTCTGAGCGAGCTCCAGTAGGATGGATGCCCGCGGCACCTGTGCCGGTTGCCGTGCTGGATCGTGCCGAGGACAGACTCTTGGAGGTGACACTCGACGATTCCTTACCCCCTGGGGTAAAAGAAGAGGATGAACTTGATTGCCCTTCCAAGGACAGCCCAGTAGGGTCCCTGAGCCCCTCAGCTTGGGAGCCACTAGCTAGGATGACCTAAGGTCGGTCCCTGGAGCACCCAGGAGGGCCCCACTGCTCCTCGGTTTGGGGGCCGGTAGCCTTAGAGGCCTCAGGCCTGCCAAAACCTGAATCCGAGGAACCCCGGTGAAGGAGTTGCCATGCTGTAGAGCCGTGCTGAACAGAGGGCCTACCTTGTCTTGATGAGCGGTCCTGGAGACGAAGTCCTTAAGGTGGATGGAGGAGAAATGTGTAAGATCTCACTCCATCGCAACAACCGATTGTTCAATGCCCTGTGACCGAGAGCACTGCAAGCCGACATGCGTCCCAGCAGTGGTTGGGCCCCAAACACTCAAGACAGAGTGCATGGGGGTCCAAGGCCGGGAATGAGATTTGAATGAGGCACATCTTGTGAATCCACCTGCGGCCAACATGCGGGGGAGGCAAGGCACCGAAGGGAAGTTAAAGAAAATTGAAAAAACAAAACGGTGAGCCAGCGGAAAGCTAAAGAAAATCTTTGTGCTGGCTGCCAGGTCTGATACCGTCTGGGCAGAAAAAAGGGACAGAGGTGAGGCGCCGGAGGGCCAGGCATCCCCACGCCCGAGGCCGTGCACCAGCACGCTATACTAAATTTAAAGGGGAAGCTCTATTTTTTGCTGCCAAAGGTTCCGGTACCGTCAGCATGTTGGGGGACGCCCACAAGGATGGAGAAAAAGATGAGTATAATTAGTATTTTATATAGCACTTTAATCTAAAGCACTTTACACAGGACATATTTACATACATTACTATTATTACCCAATCAAAATTGGTACTCATTTATCAACCTCATAGGGATGAAAGGCTGAATTGGCCTTGCTGGGCTTCGAACCTGCGACCTGCAGATCAAACACAAATCACAACATGCATTTAACCCGCTGGGCCATCATAGAACACAGTAGTGCGATGGGCAAATGCCCATTAATACTAGTTTAACGTTCCTCAGAGCATCAAAAAAATGATAAGACAGCTGAGCCCACCCAAGAACTTTGCTAACCCGGCACACTTCATTAAACATAGCAATCTCTGCTGCTGGGAAGTGGCAGGATCCGCTCACCTTCAAAGAGGAATGTTTCATTCCAGTGTGGATTGAGGTTCTTCCGCTTCACCTTGGTCTCCAGCTTGTTCTTCTTGTCAGGCAGCAGATATATCTTAACAAATGGGTCGCTTGTACCGCTGAAGTCCTTGGCAGGCAACTCCTGGCCCTTCAGGATCTTGACAGTCAGCGTTGACTCCTGGAAGTTGTAGCCTACACTGAACTGGATACGGCCCAGGTTTTCCCGGCCAGATGTTTCATGGCACTCATCCTCCTCAGATCCTGGTGAGAGCTGGTCAGATGAGAAGAGGGGCAAACAGTTAACATTCTCAGATAAATGACCTCATCTTTTTAGACGAACCACAAAGGGCCTGATTTGTGCACTTAGTAGAAACACATAATCATGGTGGCAGTGCCATTAAATGGAAACAAATATTTTGTTCACTAGGTATTATTTCAGCTAATTTGAGAAGTTTTTGAACATATTGGCGATAAAAAAGATCGTTTGATGCCTAGGAAGCAAAAACATCTCATGTATACAGCTCCTCCAAGCATCGAAAAGTGAGCAGGAGATTCCCCTGGAGAACAAGGGCTTAATATATACTGTGATTTTGGTTCCATGTGTAAATATCCCCGCAACAATATCGCCATACCAAAATATTGCCATATTCTTGCAGCGATATTAAGCCATGGAACCTGCGGGGCGCACCCCCGCAACCCTTATCATTTTTTCAAAGGAGCGGGTGACACCCCCGCAACTCCTGGTCCCAATAACCCCGTAAATGATCCCCACTAATAATATCGCCTACGGCCTTAACCCAGGAGCATATATATGGCGATATTATTGGTGGGGATAATATTACCTGATAGCGTGATTTTGTTGGGTTAATTATTTTTTTATTGTAGCATGGGGAATTGGAAATTGGAAAATGAAGCTAAACAAAGCAATGTACTGAAAGCTGCAGACTAGGTGCTATCAAGGAAATTAAAGGTTTTAATGTTCTTCCTAAAAGCAAGGATAGAGGGGGGCAGTTGTATGTCAGAGGGGAAAGAATTCCAGAAGTGAAAAACTGAAATGGACCAGGTTGCTTAAGGTTTCTGGATTCGGCACTTTGGGAACATCGAAATGCAGGATCTCTTCGCTTCTTGAGACCTGGAGCTTCTCGGCTAACCAGGGCGGCTGATCGAGTGCTATGGCCTTGAAGGCAAGGCATCACATCTTGAAGAGGATTCTGGCTTCCAAGTGAAGCCAGTGCAGTTCAGACAGGATGGGGGGAAATGCGATGATCAAACTTCCTTTTCCCAAGTGCAAGTCATGGAGCGGCATGAAACGAGGATTGGGAAACACAGAAGAGTACTGGGTTGCAACCCTCGATGGCTGGACCACTGCACGAAATAGATCCTTAGGAAGGCAGAGTTTGACTTTGCGAAGCAGAATCAGTTTAACCGTAGCAATTTGATATTTCTTAACGATGTCGTCTTCCATGGACAATTCAATGTTGATGTGAAAGCCCAGATACTTGGCTACATGAGTTAAATTGGGACAACGGCCATTGACATTTACAACAGCTAGCCAGGACTAAACACAATTTACTTGTTGTATAAGCGCCTTACAAATGAAACATAAATAAATAAAATAAAAATGTACATTTTGTCAGGACTGGCGAAGAGCACACATCTGATCTTTAAAGGATTGCATTTCAGATTGGCCAGGCTTCTATATCTTTCAGCAGTCGTTACGTTTAAGAACATCATCTGGAGAGGGCGTTTTCAAGTAGAGCTGGGTGTCATGGACATACGGGTGAATATTCACCTCATGACTCAGAATGATATCACCTGGTGGGTTGAGGTAGAGATTAAAGAGAATGAGAGACACAATAGAACTGTGTCGAGCGCCGCGAGGGAATGGCAGGGGTGCAGATTGGCTGGCACCAACTAAATAGCTTGATACCTCCCAGGTATGAGTTAACCATTTCAGCACCAGACCGCAGATGCTCATCCGGTCCGCTAGGAATTACAGGCGGGCTTCAGGGGACACTTTATCGAAGGCCCTGGATAAATCAAATAAAACCAGAAGGCAGGTATGTTCAGTGTCTCAGATGTGTAGGATATTGTCCATTACTTGAAGAGTTGCTGATTTGATACTATGATGGCGGGGAAAGCCCCACTTTTACTGATGCAAATATACATTCCACATGAGATGCAAACTATAACTTTCTATCCTTTGCATTTCTGCGCAATGTTTCCTAATGCACCTTTACCGACATTTTCAAACAGAGCAAGTTCATATAACATATGTAGATTTGTGTGACACCAGTCGGGATGGGAAGTCAAACGCAGTTTTTAGTCGCTTGGTGTCTAGCTAACCAGGCTCTTTTAGGCAACAAGCAGGGGCTCAATAGCTACAATGCTTATATCAGCCTATTTCCTATGTATGTTATTATGTTGCTGGTTATGACAGCATTGTGAGGTGCCCGGCTTTAACGGCAGATAGAAATACTGATAACACCAGAATACATGCTGACATTTCACCTTTACTACAAGGGGACATTAATGGGGCATCGAGGACATTTTCATTCAAGTTAATTTTTATTATTTTGTTAATTGGTGCAATATAAAACCATTTTCAAACAGGGAAATTGAACTGTTACTGACTGTTCTTTGTTGTCTCTCCACTGATCTCTTTTATTGGGCTGCCCTGTCAACATTCCTATGGTTTGGGAAGAGATATCCCCAACGTGCAACCCGTTCATGCCATTATTCTTTCTTACCTTAAATACATCAGCCTCTGAAACCCACATTGATGCCTTTCACCATCACACAATCTCCATCCACTGATGCACCCACACCTATCCCTGAGATTGCCAATGCCTTCTGAACTACAGGTAATACCCATTGACACCAATAACCAGCCTAATCCGGCCTCTCCTGAAACATTGGTGCAACAGTGCACTACTGAATTCCACCCAACACTTTCACACCACAGTGGTGATGTTTTGGTTCTTTACAAATATCCAAATAATACAAAATAATGTACATTATCTACCAGTGCTCTAAAACGGAAGCATCTAACTCTTAGCAGATACTATGAAAACTAATAATCGTCCATACTGTTATCAAAATCTATAAATGATTTTTGAAAAGGTGGCAAATGAAGACAAAAAAGAAAAGAAGGGGTAACTGAAAGTAAAAGGGAAAAATAGTAAACAATAGAAAATACACAAAAAGAAAACTGAAAGAAAAAGTGAAAAGGTAAGAAAAATTAAAGAAATCACTAATGGGAAATCACATATAATGAAAAAGTAATAAAGGGCTTAAAACGAACAAACAGTCAAAAAGAAGATGAAAAGGATTAAATATGAAGCCTGTCAAAATATAAAACTAGAGCAAAAGGGAAAAAAGAAAACAAATGCAAAGCAAAAAGAACATTAAGAAGTAGAAAGTGTAGAAAGAAAAAAGAAAGAACACAAAAAGAAGGAAAGACAAAAGAAATGAGTAAGAAAAAAGAAGTAAACAACATACAAAGGAAAAAGGAAAACTAATTGGAGAAATGATCTTGGGGAAAATTAAAACAAAAGAAAGAAAAAAAATAAAATACAATAATTTGTGAGATGAACATCAAGAAAAATAAAAATGGAAAAGAGAAATCAGGTAATATGTAGGAAAACAACTAAATAGCAAAAGGCTTACAGATTTTTAGAACACCAAGAAAGGCCCCGGGGCTAATACATGGTTACTGGTAGTCCATATTAATTGTAGCAATTCTGCCTCAGTCTACCTGCTAGCTCTTTAATGATAGACTTGATAATGGCTGCAATTTAAATGCTCTGCAAAGATCAGTGTCTAAAGTTCTGGAGAAAGAGGAAGGCACAAACAACAGATGGGTTGCTCACTCTGAAGCAAGACGGCAGAAGATCAGTGAATGTGCCACGCCAGGTATATTGGCCATCAAAAGCATTTCCTTAATAACAAAATGCATGTTAGGACATCACAAAGCTTATGCATCAGGGAAAAAAATAGTATCAATGTTTCATTACTTTTATTCTTCCCTGGCACTAGGAAAATAAGACCTCATACCACTTGTGCTAGATCAGAATTAACTAGTGCTGACTTTGGGTGCACAGATTGAAAGTATTTGGATGGGTACGTTTTAATATTGTGGGGTGCAAAGAATCAAACGTTTACATAATGGGAGTGAAGGCGGAATATGATATCCCAAAGTGAGAAACATAAACAAGGAATAATAATACTGCTCCATGCAGGAAGAGGGCCAACATGGCCCCCTTTGCTGTCTCAAAGGTGAGGTTAATGTGCACGTTCCCCTGCTCTCTTTTCTAAACACCAGATCCTGAACTAGGGATTACACATTGGCATACGCATGCATGTATTACATGCTTACCTAGTTTTATTGCTCAATTATTGCAGTGATTTCAATGCTCACCATTTACTTGGATGTTGTCAAACTTGAGATGTATTTCCCAAAGCACAGAGGAATCACATCATTTCTGTGAATGTTTCATTTTACCCAATGGGAATCCTAGACTATCAGTCTGCTTACTTAGAATCATTTTACTCTTAGCGTGACCCTGGGCCTCATTCTAAGCTTACCGGTCCAGAAACAACGGTGCCGGTAAGCTTATCGGCACCGTTGTTTCCGGACCGGTAAACTACGGGTTTGCCTGCCGGAGCCGATGTGCCCGACAGGTCTGACCCTGCCGGGAACAGCAGTTACGGCAGGCAAAGCTGTCACAGAAGCACTGGCACCGTCAACAATGGAACGCTCTCATGGCATTCGTTTCTACACACCATTGTAAGCGCTGATACATAGTTGCACCTTGCTGATAGATAGTATACATGTATTGCAACCAGGTGTCTTGCGGGCTAGGAACAGAGTTTGTCCATGCTTGGGGGGCCCGCGGCATGACCAATTAGAACCCTGGGGTCTAGGGGCAAATAGCGGGGGCTACTGACCAACCACAGGGCTTGCTCACTATAACATTTCCAGAGTATCGACTTTCGGGGATGATCCAAGCACACCACCTGGCAAGGCATTGTCCATTAACCTCATTCTTCTATAGGTTCCTATACGGGAACTACCACTCAGTGGCCTATCCTGAGTGGCAAAAGGTTTTGGAAAAGAGTGACGAAGAATATGACGTCACAAGGTATGAAAACTGGCCTGTGAGCCAGAATATGATGTCACAAGGTATGAAAACTGGCCTGCGAGCCAGAGTTCGCTGAGATGTGGCTGGACCTCCCTCCGTGCATGTAATCTCTGTGGTTTTGTGGGCTGTAATAAAACCACAGTGACATCTTGCTACTCGTGTGGACCTCACATTCTTGGGACAAGGGAAGGAGATAGGGCATTCCACAGCCTGGGACTCCGCAGACTCCTAGCACCGCTCTCTGCCTACCTGGGGGTCCCCCTAACAACATATAACCATGTCCATTGTAATCTACATGCTGCAGAGAACAGCTGTTTAAACAGGGTTCTACTGCAGGACAACGTTGCTCTTACGATTCTGCAGCTTGAATATAAATGAAAACATCTTCAGTCCGACTCCACCTACTGAATAAAAAGTACAAGTTACATGTTTTACTATAATATACTGAAGTAGGCTACACCAGTTTCCAATTTTCCCCCTTCAATAATTATGCTCTTATTTGAAAAAAAACAACATATTTTTTCATTTTAAACTGAAATACACTTAACCTAACAATATAACGTGACAATGCCAAGTTCATGTGAATGGAAACTGAATTACAAGCTAATAATGAAATAACCTGTTTGTATGACCTGCTAGGTTACTTGTTTTGAGGAGCATTCCCTCGAATTAAAAGAGTCCAACCATTGTGAAACCTAGGAGATGGCCACACCAAGCGGACTAGAGAGGTTAAGGAGGTGAAGAAAGACAGAGAGAGTGCATTGTGGAATCCAAAAGAAAGGGAAGAAAGACTGGGGAGGCATGGACTCTAAGGGATGAATAAGGAAGCCAATGAAGGATCGACAAGCTTTCTGCTGCGCCTCAACTGGTGGGAATAAAGAAGTTGACACAGAGAACCAAGGGCACAGGCCGCCTCACCTCATTATACTGATATGTAATAACACGCGCCATTATTGCCCTTTTGGATTTATCTTATAAAGATGAGAGTCGGCTCTGTCACAGGATTCAAAGCTTTGAAGCGAAGGCTTGCACAGTATCAGAGGCAAGCACTTAACACCTGAGCTGTCCACAAGGACTACATCCCAATAATAAAGGCATATTTTGCCCAGGGGATGTCATTTCACCAAAATGCCAAGGGTAGCAGAAGTAGCATCACACAACCCTTAACCCCTGATGACATCACAGGAACTGATGTAATTTGACCCCACCCTGAAGTGATATCGCGGGAAGTGATGGAACACAATCTTTCACCCGTTGACAAAACAGGAAGTGACATCACATAACATTGTACACTATGAAAAATATGGTTACGATATCACTATAATGTGATGTACATTTCATGCAAGAATGGATCGCCATATGTAGCGTTAAGATCAGTGTGTATAGGTCCATATTATCAAATTACTGTGAATGCAAGCAGACGTCCATGACCAAATGATAATGATGTGTTTTCATATAGCACTTATGCTTAAGCGCTTTATATAGAAAAAATATACACCTGATATCATCCAACCTGTGTTTTACTCATTTATACTCATTTATCGACCTCAGAAGGATGAAAGGATGAGTTGAGGCATTTAAGAACAGACTAAATCAGGGACTCAGCCCCTGAAGTGTGCCTGAAATAAACCTTTAATGAGTCTAGCAATTATTGTATAGAATTCCAGAAAGACACATTATTGGGTTTCCTATTCTTTCTTATTTAGGGTCAGTGCTGAAAGTGTTAGAGTTGTGTTACTCTTGTTCTTATTTTTCTTATTTTTTTTTTTTAAATGGCCTGTACAAGAAAGCCAGCCACTCCAGGAGCTTGCATTACAAAAAACGAAAAAAAAAAAAAGAATGTTTTACAGAGGTCGCAAGGGAGACCACAGAGGTCGCAAGGGAGACCTCAGAGGTCGCAGTTGCAACCTGTGGTGACCCCTAAATGACGTCCCTGATCTTGCCTTGCAAGACTAATTACTACCTCAGCACGATCATTTTCAGCCTGCAGTGCACCCATTCAATGCAAATGAGCGTGTCTGGATTAGAAATCATCCATTGCAGCTTGGCAGTGGAGAAGGATTGCAAATAAAGCAGCTGTGTAAAATGCAGAACAAAAAAGATTGTCAAAAGGTAGAGAAAGAAATGTCTTACGCCCGTTTCCCCTCCCTCACTGTATCGAGCAGCATAGGCCAAGAAAAAGTACAAAGGAACTAATTGTCCACCAGAGAGCTGGTTTGTCGAATATTTGGGATCTGCCCAGTAGTGGAAATGGAAAAAATTGTTTGGGGATGCCAAAAGGGCGGGTGTGCGAGGGGGTTGGAGGGCGGTTCCCGAGGAGTCAGGGTTTAGGAGGCAGAGCTGGCAGTTGACCTATCAAAGCAAATGTTCAAAATAATAGTTTAAAACGGTGCTATTTCTTTCTGGCTGCTTCTTTTCCAAACTATATATCAATTCCACTTTAAACCACTTCCATGGCACTGTTGATGAGTTACTTCACTGTGCGGAAAATATTTTGACTAGTTTTGCTGAGTAAATATTCTTTAAAATGCACAATTTTCATCCCATTTTATTAGAAAAACCTTCCCCTTGGGTACTATTTAAAGAGGGTGATTTCTGTTCAACATAAGCACCTTTTTCTTTTACTTGAACCACATCCCACACGGCTCCTGCAGCTCCCCTCTGAAAGCAGTTGGGTGGCTGCATTGTGTGGGATAGTTCCAATGTTAATAGGGGTATGCAATGTTTGTCAGATAAAATAGGGGTATTTATTTATTCATGCAATGTTTGTTGGATACCTGCATATTTATTTATTTATGCAATGTTTGTCGGATACAAATATCCGACCAACATTGCATGAATAAATAATTGGAGTCCATGTATCCGACACACATTGCATAAATAAATAAATAAACCTTGTCATGGCTGAGGACTGTAACTTCCTCTGGTGACCCCTTGCATGGGGTCACCAGAGGAAGTTACAGTTTGCTTTTCCTGCAGCTGTGACCTGTATCAAAGTCCTGCTGTGTACACGTAGGTGGCGGAGCTAGCAGAGCGCTCTTGGAGGCAATCAGCTGCTCCGCCCCCCTACTGGAGTTCCCTTTTGGGTGGTAATGGCCCACTGCCCGAGCTAATAGGCCTAAGCACAACGAGGGCCTTAAAAAAGGACAGGGGACAGCAAGCAACCTCATATGGACCACCAAACATGGCATTCTTACCATTAGCATTCCAACAACATGTTTTGGGTTCCAACAGACCTTTTTTTGGGGGGAAAACTATGAGTGAGATGGCCAGCATGGAAATGATGGCTGAGGGGTCCCCGGAGAGCCCCCCTTCCAATTCCACAGCAGCCTGAGGAAAACAGTAGGGGTGTGGGGGGCATAGAGCAAAAGGCGAAAGCAGGTACGCTGGAAAAAGATGGCATGTTAAGCGGCTTTTGGAGGGAGATGTCGAGTCGGTGGTCGAAATCATGGGCCCGGGGGACCGGAGCTGGAATTCAAATTGATGGTTTGCTCTCCCACTCCCAGTGCTAATGTGCAGATATGAAAAAAGAATGGAGCAATGTAACATACAAATGAAAAGGCCCATCTTATGTACTAAATGTACAACCTGTGCACAGAAAGATATCCCTTTCTTTATATGAGTTCTTGCAAGAAGGAACAACTTTGGTATACGCGTCAATCATCTCCGGGTAAATTGGCATCAGGAGATTTTAAACGTGTTCTAGTGCTCCAATAAAGTGAACGCTCCATGGTTTTTAAATATTCCAAAGATACTAATTAATTATTAGAAAGACTATTAAAAGATCATTTGGATTTGCTATAACGAGTGACATAAAAGATGTTTTTAATAGCAATTTAACTAATGCGCAAGTACCCTCTGAAGCTTGAAACATGCTTCACATTCGCCAAATGAGCTCTCACTAGATGGAAATAAAAAGGAGCCACGGCCATCTGCAGTGATTATTATATGCAAATATATATATATATATATATATATATATATATATATATATATATATATATATATATCTCAAACACCCGCTAAGTTATGGTAGTTCTAAAAGGCTTGAAAAAACCTTTCTGCCTGAAATGTG
This sequence comes from Ambystoma mexicanum, assembly GCF_040938575.1. NCBI lineage: Eukaryota > Metazoa > Chordata > Amphibia > Caudata > Ambystomatidae > Ambystoma > Ambystoma mexicanum. Next base: position 855,859,137 of record NC_090934.1, read on the forward strand.
AAGACGGAAAGAGCCACTGCAGCCAAAATACGCACTGCACAGTGCCCCCCATGGCGATAACTGGAATCTCACCTCCATGGACAGCCAAATGGCCTGTTCATTGTGGATATGCAAATTAGTTCAAATGTCAAGCATTGTGGGGATCTTTCATAGGCTCTGAAGCACTGCGCAGCTTGAGCAGAAAAAAACATTGTTCAGGTGTTGGGGAGGGGTGAAATAAGACATGGATGCAAATGTGATGTTGAAATCATTCACTGAGTAAGTGGCATCGCTCTCCCCTTCTGGAGATATTTTCAGGATCCCAGTTCTAATGTTAGATGTCTTCCATCAAAAGAGATCAGGCGGATCTTTCCTGAGTGATTGAGTTGGAAAGATTATGAGATCTGAAGAGGATAGTTGATCTTTAATGAGATGACATCTTCCAAAAAGGTCTCTTATTAGTGAGCCAATAGTTAACCTTGCAATGGCTATTGCTTACTTGTACTACATGTAGTACTTATGTGGAATCCGTCGCCCAGGTAACATTCAATTTCCTATCAGGTTGCGAGGGAGCCTCAGATGGAAAGGAGTACCGCACAACCGCCCAACCCTCCCCAAATGGAGAAAATCCAGCCACGAGCGGGTCAGGTGCGGAAGCTGCTGCGGTGCTGAAAATAATTAGGCAAGATGTCTCTGCTGCGGAAAGACCAGCTGCACTAGAAGACCCGTTCACAAGCACGGATCCATGGAGGACCTCCTCCTGAGATAGATGAACGGCAAAGCGAGTTCTCTTTTGAGGTGAGGGCGATCCTAGCAGAGCCAATATCACTGGGGAACTGCAACAAAGGCCCTTCACAACAACCGGGTAGTACATGTGCACAAAGGGGGAAAATCAAACAGGGATTGTTGCTCTAACTAGGACTGGGAGGTTGAAAGGGGACCCTACTGAACAGAGGATACCACAGGGGCAAGGCGATGGTCTTGAAAGCAAGACCACGCAGAGCAACAGAGGTTTGAATCCTGGATCTGTGCTTAGAAACCAAACTCAGGTAGGGTATTAGGCACCTTATAAAAAACAATTACATACATGATTTACTTTCCTCTCTCCTCTGTTGCAGGTCATTCAGCAAAGGGATAGGCTGGCTATTGGCAAGCAAGGCACTTAACTCTCCATAAGGGGCACTGGGGTCTTCTTTATACTATCTGAACCTGAGGTAGCTTTGGGTCAAGCTTTGGCTATCAAGAGATTATTTGTGTAAACCAGTGCATGCTTTTAGCTATTCTAGAAGGGAGGGGAGATAAACAAGCACTGTGCCAGATCAAAACGAATGCAACCTTGTCTGGAAGGCTTGCCAACCAGGGGGATGAGGAGGAAGGATGGCAGATGCAAGCTACATTTGAAAGCTGCAACAACATCTGTGCTGCCAATGAGTCTATCTACCTTCAAAACAAGGCAATCACATCCTAGAGACCCCATTTTAAGACAGCAGCCATTCAAAGCAACCCATGCCCGTGAACAGCATCTCCACCAAGCAGTCAGAGTAGTAAAACATGAAAAGAAACATCATTTTCACATCCCGAGCTCTGACAGCGGTATGCAGTGATACATTTGCGGCAAAAATGTCACCTGTACAAAAAATCACTGCAAAAATGCTGTGGTTTGACCTGTTAAAGGTGTACCCCATTACACCATTTAAGAGGAACAGGGGTTGCGGGAGTGTCCCACGCTCTGGTATAATGGGTCCGGGGGTTGCGGGGCTGCCCCTGCATCCTTTACATGGATTGCGGCGGCCAAACCATGGCCATTTTGCCGCGATATTTTGTGTCCACGGCCATTTTTGCCGTAATTTTAACACATGGAACCCTGACAGCTATGAGTCTCAGCACAAGCTCCCTTCTTCAAAAGGGGTTCTGTTTGACAACATCATATACACCCTCATTTCTCAACATGTAGATACCCCGAGTACTGTCTCTGAGAGGGCCTCTTAGAATTGAAGTTAGCCTCAACCTCCTCTTTCTTAATGAAACATGGTTTTCTGCCACCACTAGAACATGCCTTGTCCGCGTCTGAACGTAAGGCTTTGGCATCATCCACTTTATCCTGGAAGATGCTTCAGGGGGAGAGGTAGCACTCCTTCACAAAAAGAACCTTCTCTGTAAATGGAGACCGTCCCAGGCATACTCTTCTTATTGAAAGCCTTCAGAAACAGTGTCATCTGCCGCCTCACCACCAAAAGACAATGCTGTCTTTTAAGAAAAATGTGGTGACCATATTACTACCCAACTTATGGAATCAAATGAAATTGTCCTTCTAGGAGATTTCAATGTTCACTGGGGGACACTTCGGACAGGCAAATGGCCGCCTTCTCAACCTTCCTAAAAAATCATGGCTCAACCAATATTCACAGAAGCCAACCCATGACATGGGGTCAACCTTAGAGCGCCAGACAAGGCCTTCAGCAGCAAAGGATCTAATCAAAGCGGACTGGTTGGCTCATTTCTTAATCCCATTTACAATAAAATGGTGAAAACAAAAGTCACTGGACAACTGAAATGTCTTGCATTAGAAACCTAACATTGACATGAAAGTATTTAATGACCAGGTGAAATCCCAACAGTCCCCTAACACAGAACATGTGGATTTAAACTCTCTTGTGTCCAACTATTACAACAGAACGTCAAACACTGATGATGAACTTGCCCTACGTACCCTCAAAAGGGATACATCTTGGAAATATGCTGCCTGGTTCGGGTCAGAACTGAATAAAGTGGAAAAGGCCCTTTGGACTTCTGAAAGGGAGTGACTTCAAACAATGCCCTCATGACCTCCGGGCTGCCTCTTTGCTGATCTTGTACCTCAATCAGGGCTCCCTCACTTCAGCAGGATGGCCCAGGATTTAGCAAATTTCTTCGCTGAGAAGATCTGCAGAATCACACGGGAGATCTAGGCTAGCAGATCCCTCCATGGAATGAGATCCACCAAGCGCAAAACTCAAATGAAGTGGGAACTCCCTCAACACTGGACTCAACTCAACGTCTGTCATATCTATCAAATCATTGAGTCTGGCAAGAAAACAAATGCCAGCCTCGCTAATGAAGGAGTCAGGCACAACAAACCTTGGGTCTTGCTGGCTCCAAATCATCAACATGTCACAGACCTCGGGTGAATTCCTAAACAGCCTAAAAGTGGGCTAGATCACCCCTCTGTTAACAATTCTCTCTTAAGACACAGTTGATCTTAACAATTACCAGCCTATCTTTTATGTCTAAGGCCACTGAATAATGTGTAGTCATTCCGCAGATATGTAGCAGAAAACAATATCCTGGGAAACCACAAGTCTGGCTTCAGAACAGAATGTGGCTTAGAATCCAGCATCGTTCCAGTAGGGGATGATGCACTATGCATCTGGGTTCAGCACCATTCAGGTAGCAGATGATAAACTATGCATCTGGGTCCAGCATCGTTCCGGTAGGGGATGATGCACTATGCATCTGGGTTCAGCACCATTCAGGTAGCAGATGATAAACTATGCATCTGGGTCCAGCATCGTTCCGGTAGGGGATGATGCACTATGCATCTGGGTCCAGCACCATTCAGGTAGCACATGATAAACTATGCATCTGGGTCCAGCATCGTTCAGGTAGCAGATGATGCACTATGCATCTGGGTCCAGCACCGTTCAGGTAGCGGATGATAAACTATGCATCTGGGTCCAGCATCGTTCAGGTAGCAGATGATGCACTATGCATCTGGGTCCAGCATCGTTCCGGTAGCGGATGATGCACTATGCATCTGGGTTCAGCACCATTCAGGTAGCAGATGATAAACTATGCATCTGGGTCCAGCATCGTTCCGGTAGGGGATGATGCACTATGCATCTGGGTCCAGCACCATTCAGGTAGCAGATGATAAACTATGCATCTGGGTCCAGCATCGTTCAGGTAGCAGATGATGCACTATGCATCTGGGTCCAGCACCGTTCAGGTAGCGGATGATAAACTATGCATCTGGGTCCAGCATCGTTCAGGTAGCAGATGATGCACTATGCATCTGGGTCCAGCACCGTTCAGGTAGCGGATGATAAACTATGCATCTGGGTCCAGCATCGTTCAGGTAGCAGATGATGCACTATGCATCTGGGTCCAGCATCGTTCCGGTAGCGGATGATGCACTATGCATCTGGGTTCAGCACCATTCAGGTAGCAGATGATAAACTATGCATCTGGGTCCAGCATCGTTCCGGTAGGGGATGATGCACTATGCATCTGGGTCCAGCACCATTCAGGTAGCAGATGATAAACTATGCATCTGGGTCCAGCATCGTTCAGGTAGCAGATGATGCACTATGCATCTGGGTCCAGCACCGTTCAGGTAGCGGATGATAAACTATGCATCTGGGTCCAGCATCGTTCAGGTAGCAGATGATGCACTATGCATCTGGGTCCAGCATCGTTCCGGTAGCGGATGATGCACTATGCATCTGGATAATGGAGAAGCCTCCTGGATCAATCTGAAGCATGTGATACGGCGGCTCAAGAGATTCTCCTTAGCACCACAAAGAGAGGCTGAGGTGTTCATGGTTCTCCTTATAGCGCCAAGAATTTGCACAATTTTAAAGATGGAAAATTCAATGCCCTCTCTGGTTCCTTGCCCATTTGGTATCCCTCAGGGCTACATCCTTTTGCCCAAGTTATTTAACATATACATGGAACCACTAGGCGAGCTGGTAGGTGGTATGAACCTCAAGATGCATCCGTATGCGGATGACACCCAGCTTTACCTCAAGATCGTGATTAAACAAGACATCATCTACGCAGCTGGAAATTGCAGTACCTGAAACAAACCCTTCCAAAAACTGAATTCCTTATGTCATCTTTTTAACACTCCAACTCCCCATCCAACACTGGATCGCAACACTGGAGTGCAGCTGCCTCAGTGCGCAGGATTACCCGACTATAGTCCTGAACACCTTTCCATAGCAAGTGATAAAGGGGGCTCAACTACAACTGAAGCTGCTGAGAACCATCCAACATCTCATCCCAGAATCAGGCACATGCACAGTGATACAGGCAACAGTCCCTTCAGGGCTGGACTCTAGAAATGCCTTCCTGAATGCTCCGCCATCCCACCCTCCCTACCTCAAAAAGGTTCCCGAGCACCAATGGAGGCCATCCAGCATGCTGAAGCACACTACCCTGACCACATCACTCCCATTCTCATCACACTACACTGACTTCTATCTGCCTCAGAAGCTGGCCATCTCTGGAGGCCGCAAGGAGCTACACAGTAAGGAAATGCTTTGCCTTAAAGTCCCAAAGTTAAAACAAACAAAAAAGCCTCTGATCCAGTCTTTCTCAGGGTGCGCTCCAAGGATCTGGACCTCGCTCCCTATGGAACTGCATTGCACCCCCTCTCTCATCATTTTCAGGAAGGAATTGAAGACGTTTCTCCCTAAGAAGCACCCAACACGCAGTGAGCCTGACCTGCATCATGCTATGGATATAAATGGGTAGCTCCAGAGGCGCAGACACGGTAGGACATGGGCGGGCAAGGCCCACCTAAAATCTGGAAATGCCCACTGGGCAGCACTGTGTGGGCATGTACAGATGTGAATGTCACTACGGTGGGCCCAGCTACATCAGCTTCAGGCCCCACTTGTTAAACAATCCTGGCTACGCCTCTGCTCTGGCTCCAAACAATGACTAACTATCCGTGGCAATACATGGCCACCTTTCCTGACAATATTCGTAGCCTGCTGTCCCCTCGGTCCTTGCTTATTAGCTGCCCACTTTCTAACATGCATCGCCCATTTTCTGACATTCTACCCTCACCTCTACCCCCTTTATCTACCCGTAGGCTCCGGTGGCGCTTCAGCTGAACAGCTAGCCACTATCACTTGGCGTGCACCCTCCCCTTTTGCACCTCTGGCCACTTCCATTGCATGCCAGCCCTGGCGGCTTTTTCTGAGGACCCAATTTCTGCCCTTCAACTCCATAGGCTACAACTTTGAAAGTTGAGGACTAAGCGACTTGCTTGTATGAATTGGACACTTCTCAAAAACAATTTTGTCTACCCTCCCCCTCTCGCTTCTCTGGCCAGATCCATGGGGTGTGGCACAACTGTCAGCCTTCGAGCCTCTCCACCCCCCTTTCCCCCTTCGTCTGGCTGCAACCTTGTGAGTGGAGGGCTAGGTGGCCATCTTGTCTGCACTGGACGTTCCCTCGGAAAGGGCGTTCCAGCTTTCCCTTTGCTGGCAACCTTCTAGAGCCCCAGATTTTCATGCAAGGCTACTCACGCCCATATGATTTCTGTCTCCACCTTCCTCCCCTGGGAGTCTCATAGAGATGTGCTTACATACTAGCGTCCTTCCTCAATGTTTAGGCATGTAAGCATTTCCCAATCACCTCCTTCACCGTCATGGTCCCTGGAACAGAACTGCACCATCCGTGGGTGAATCGTGCTCCCCTCTTCCTTCCTCCCAGCCCATTAGGACACCCTCACTCACTTCCGCCCCTCCTCTGATGTGCACCAGTCATATTTGCAATGATCTTTAGCCAGCAGGATTTATCACCTCTAGATGTATGAGTGTGTGTATGTGATGCTGTACATCCACTTAGGCGACCTTTCTGTGTGATGCTCTGACACCCATTTGGACCGGATTGAGTCCTCATTTGTAGGAGTGGCGTACCAGGCCAGGGGTTTGGAGGCAACTGCGCCCCCCACAGGCTCTTTTGAGAGCCTGACCAGGACTTTTGTTAGTGGGACACCTCTCCCGTTTGGCAACTTACTCAGGGTGCCCAATGGGGAAGGTGTCCCCTGGCAGGACAATGAGGGGAGGTCCGGCCCCCGCAGGGGGTGCTGGAAGGACAGCCTGCATAGTGGCCCCACCCTTCTGGCCACCCCCTCCGAGGGCACATCCACCTTGCCTCCTCCTTGGGAGGAAGGGGCGTCCCCAGGCCCAGCCACATCTGGCATGGCTCCAGGAGGCATATATAGGTGGGGGACTGCACAGCCCAGCCTCTGTTTATAGCCCCCCTCGCCTGAAGTCCCACCTGCCCTCACCCTTCTTGCAGTAGATTAGGACACCTGCCGAAGAACGTACAAAGTGGGTCTGGGGTTTTCAGTGCAATTGATAGGTAATCAAGGTACATGTTTGCTGATTACAAAATGGAGCTCTCCCATTGAAATGAAGGTTTTTGATTTCTTTTGCTTTTCAGTGGACCTCGAAGTGGTGTAAGTGTATAGGTGGTTTTTTTCATGCTCCTGTAAAGTTTGCTAACTTATAGGATACCAGGAGCCCGCAGAAGGAGTTAAGAAATGGTTCTGGGACATTTAAGTGCACGGAATGGGTAGTCAGGGATTGTTTACTTATTATATAGTTTAGTTCACTCATTGAAAGGTGTTGGATCCCTTTTGCTTTTCAGCGGACTTCGAAAAATATAAGTTTAGCCGTTGTTTTGTTTATACTTTTGTAAGGTTGCTAATATTCTTTTTTTTCTGTCACAGGTGGAGTTAAGGGGCAGTCTTAGCCGGGGAGGAGAATGATGCTGCGGTTTCAGCCGTGGCCAGTTTCCCGATGGCTGCACTCGAGCCAAATTCGGACGATGGGCACCGAGTCCTTTAGGGACAGTTGAGACTCCTCGTCAACGAGATTCAGTGGTCCCGAAAAATTACTGTTTGACAGTTACAATCAGAAGCATATGTCTGATACTCTGCAAACTGGAAGTGACAAACCAGAGGCATATGTCCGCTACGCTGCAAACCGGAAGTGACAAACCAGAGGCGTATGTCCGCTACTCTGCAAACCGGAAGTGACAAATCAGAGGCGTATGTCTGCTACTCTGCAAACCGGAAGTGACAAATCAGAGGCGTATGTCTGCTACTCTGCAAACCGGAAGTGACAAATCAGAGGCGTATGTCTGCTACTCTGCAAACCGGAAGTGACAAATCAGAGGCGTATTTCCGCTACTCGACAAGTGTCCCCCGGAACTTTTGATGACATTGCCCGCTTAGGGGGCCACCTTAGAAGTTTGAGGATGCAAATGTACTTCGGGCTGGGACTGCCCCCTGTGTTGCCGTATGCTCCAATAAATATGACCCTTTGTTTCCAAATATACACCAGTTGTCCTTATATTTCTTTGGTATGTGTATCTATTGCTTGATGTTTTATGCCCCCAGAAAGGGGGTGGCCAATGGGGGACGGCCCCGCTATGTGCCTAGCAATTCCTGCTCAACTCGTTCATTGTCCTGGCAGCAGGGTACCTTACCCTTTCTGGACGGGAGAGGTGTCCTGCTGCCATGACAATGTCCCAAGGAGCTCCAGGGCAGCAGCAGAGGGGCTCTCATGTCGCTCTGTCTCAACAGAGCATTTTAATATAAGCCATTAGGCACTGATGGGAGGGGGGATGCGGGAGGGGGGACCATTAGCAGGGACCCTTTAGAAATGTGCATGGGAGGGAGAGATCAGCAGTGAGAAGGGTGCATAATGCTGCATGATTTATGAAATAATGACTATGGCTTTAAAACCCAAGGGGGATTTGTTAGGCTCACATTAATCTGCATGATGCTATTGCGACTTTGTATGCAGGATGGGAGAATAAAACTAAAGCCATCCTCTTATTGTTCAAGATATTTCTATGATGATTTATATAGTGTAAAGTTAATTATGAAAGGATAGTTTATTATGTAATGTGCTTTGCTTCCAAGACATTGCTATAAATAACTTATTATTTACGCACATCAACTAAACCCGTGAAGATGTGCTCAGTCGCTTGAATTGCCCACATCCCAGTTTAACCATTTAATCAAAGTGTGTGATCCTGGGCCAATCATTTAATCGCGCTGTGTCTTATCTGCAGCTCTGTAAGTGATTCTGATTCGCCTAATAGCTTATGTTAATATATCATATTATTTTTTTTAAAGCGTAATGACTGTAGAGTTGCTCCATATACAATAATAGTGCAATTTAGGTATTTTGCACCACAAAGTTATTTTCCACTTGGCTTGCTTATGGCAACTTATTCTAAAGTCACTTTCATGGTGCCTCCAAGTACCAAACACTGATGTAATGTCCTTTTCTGTGAAGTCACTTCTGTTGATGCAATCCATATGCAAATTAGGAGGTTTGCATGTATTTTGCCCCAGAGCGCCTGGACCGAGCTCCATTAGATGAGTTCCCTGCATCTGTAATGATTTGCAGTTTGATATTTTTTGTCATGTGTTAACATGCCATCTGCCACTAATGTTACCAAAAAAGTAGATTGGAGCAGGGGTGGGTGGTTTGTGGGCGCGAATGAGACCACATGGTATTGCGTGCCCTGCATTTGGGGGGGAAGTAGCAAGACTTTTTTTGTGGCTCGACCCCCCACTCTTGCAATGCTGGATAGTCCCCTGATTTGTAGTGTCTGTTTATTATGTCTGCCTGTATAATCTTTCTGTGCCATGCGTGCTCTGATGCCCCTGTGGGCCTGGTCTGTGGTATATAAAACTATAGAAACAAACAAAATCGCGGGATGCCGGCCGAGGGGGCACTGGTGAGAGTGCTCGTTCTGCCCAATGCCTACCATGCCCCTCTGCCAGCAGGCGGATGAGCGGAGTTGAACGGCGTGGTATCACTGGTGGTATGTTAGCAAGGGAATTGTCCTGATGGAAACTCCGGGCTGGGCACACTGCATAGTTGCCAACTTGACTCATTCCAGTCCGTACGTGCTTATCCAGTCCTGTTTTTTCTGGGATTTGTAGTTCTGCTTTTCCAATCATAAAACTCGGACTACAGGTCCCAGAGTGCAAAGAAAAAAACAGGAGTGGATGAGCACCTACAGATTGGAATTGGTCATGCTGGCAACTTTAACACTGCCAGGTGGCACCATGGCGGAAGAGATCTTATTGGTATTGGGAACATGGTCCAATCCATCATCTCTAGACCCACAACCAGTAGAGCCAGATTTGTGCAACAATGCATGCCATTTCGGGTGCCACAGAAAACTGCTATCATCCGTGAGGTTCTGATCTTCGGTGTCATTCCCCTAAATCCGGTGATTCCCTGCGGGAGGGAGGGGATCTAGCAGCGAAAGATGAAGTCCACTGGACCTGTGAGTTGGATGTGGGAGGAGCCTGTGCGGTGGAACACGTCCCGCTCAATTCCCAGCATTTTGTCCCTGCAGATGTCAAAGTCACGAGAAGTCACTTGCAAGATCCGAAAGCTGCCAGGGCGCATCCCAAAATATCCCGGCCATAAGGTCTTGTCAATCATGAATACATGCATGACACATGGCAATGCAAGATGTGTGTACAAAGCTTCGCGGCCACACAAGTGGCAAATGTGCGCTATACAAACCCCCTAACATGACATCATCCACCTCTGTGCACTAAGGCGCCTTGAAGAAATGTGCAATAACAGATGAATATTCTAAGCCCCCCACTGATGATGCTCTTAACAGCCTGGCTGCACTCCACTAAATTCCAATATGTTGCCTCTTGGCGCTGAGAATGTGTGATCTATACCTTAAAGCACAATCAGAAGTGGAACGACAAGAACTTAAGCTTTTAGTGTGCTCTCTGTTAACACCTCCAGACTCTCACACAGGGTTCCCTCAGACCACTGCACCCTCCTTTCCCACTCCTATTATACAAAGGTGTGGTGCAAAGTGTTGGGGCGCCCGCCACCTCCCTGGTGGTGCTCAGTGTTTGTATGTCTCGTGCCGGGTAGTGCACACACTCTGGGCCTGATTGCATTGCGTGTGTGCATGCTTTGCTAATGAAAAGCATGTGCACAGGCAATACGATTCCCTCATTACAAAGGGGCATTCCCCATTCCAAATGAGGGCACATCCCCTCCAGAATGTATGCCGCAATGGTTGTAGGCACACATTCGACATAACAGACCAGTTAGCCCTCTCTGAGAAACCTTTGTGGGCTCTATGCAGTGCATAAGCGCTCTGCATTGAGGCGACCTTATCGGCCTTATCCCAGACAGATGCAGGAGGAAATGGACCTGATGTAACTGAAGATGACAAGAGTAAACAATCTCACTGTTTAACTGACACAGGTGCATGCAATAGACATGAAGTAAATATCCACTCACCATGAAGAAACACAAACACTAAGTCAAAAGTGCATTTATACACGAAGAATATCGCTTGCACCATGTAGACAGGAAAAGCATAACACGAGTAATGCATATGCAGAAATGCAACACGAGCGATATGCTTATATAGCCTGCTAACATAGAAATACCACAGTGAAAGGCAGCCATCTTTATTAAAATGGATGTGTTAAGGGCATCTGGGTGTCAATGGTGTAGTTATAATATTTAACACCACAAGTATACGTCTGGCTAGTGGGAGCTTGCCTGCATTGAAGGAAAGGGTGGTGGACATAATCAAACTCTGGTGCAGCCTGTATGTGACGGGTGGGGCAGTGATTGGCAAGGTGGTGTGGTTTTGGCTTGTGCCCATCCTGTAAAGAGGGATTTACTCCAGTGTGAAGTAACCTCCTTGATGCAAACTTGCTCAGACCTAACAAGGATGGAAGGATGCTAAAAAAAAGACTGAGGTCCCCGACACTACTCGTGTTCACCTTATTCCTTAGAGTATCTACTTCAGACCACTCTGCTAAAGTCCAATGTGGCGGAGGAAAGTCAGTGGCACTGGGCCCAGAGTGCTGTTGGGCTACGTCAATTCCTCTAATGGTAGTGAAGGGGCAGGGCAAATTCGAGATGGATATGCAGTGAAACTTACCACTGGAATAAGCCTGTGATTTTCTTAGAAAGAGTGACTAATGCAGTTGTAAACTGTTAGGAGTGGGTCTTCCAAAAAGGCCAAGGACAGATTCAGTATGTTTCTAGCTCTGCATGCAGCGGATGTCATCCTGAGTTTGGCATAACCTCCTTTGGGGGTCACAATCCCATAATGTTATTTGTATTGGAAAGTGTCTCTGCATTATATACTAACATCTGACGATAGCTAGGTTGTCGACATACACTGCTTCATGGTGCGCCTGACTCCCTCAATAGGAATATTTTCTATTTCTGGACAGAAAAGATGTTAAGAGAACTCATTTTTGGTTTGTTTTCCCAAAGGCGCCAGTCTATCAAGTCCTTCATATCACTGATCTCTCAGTCAGGCAGGGCCTTTAGGGCCTATTGGCAACCAGATCTTCCCTTATCCAGGATTTCTGAGCCCATTTCCACACTCTATACGGTGCCCTTGGAGTTTCCATAAACCCTGCATTTTAAAGTTGGACTGCGGAAACAAAGTCTCCAATTTGGATTCAGACAAGAGAATCTGTGTAAAATTCAGATGAATGACCATGGACCTTGAATTGGGAGGATGTGCATTCACCAGAGGCAACCCTAACTCCATATGCCGCAGGCCGAGTCCTACCCTCTGGAGGTGGGAGCTCCATCTCGGACAAGGTTGGAAAGAGAGTCCAAGCAAGAGCTCCTTTTAGTGTGCCTAAAGGCAACCCGGTGCAGTGAGTCTGTCTCAATTCTGCTATTTAAAGAACATTAAGCAGCACAGTATGTACCCTTAGTACCACTTAGATGCTGGCCCAGCCCATACACTTTCTGGTGACATTCTGGACTAAATTGAAATTAGAAATACCAGTCGTTCCCGGCGTAACATACGCTATTCTAGCATATCTAAAAGGCCAATATCGGTCAGTAAATCATAGGGTCACTTCTGTCCCCCTTCTTAAATATCTGTATTACCACCGATCACTTCGAGGAAGGGGGTGTAGGTCCCTGTGACTTATTAATGGTCACCACTGATCTCTTCCAGGAAGGAGGTGTAGGTCCCTGTGACCTATTAATGGTCATAAAGGTAACTGTCTTCTTTTGAATTTGAAAGGCATATTTGTATCAGATGGAATGAGAGGTATGCGCTGTATAAGAACAGTATCTAAGTTCCATCGATTACACAGGCCTCTATGATGTGTCTTTGTAGATGTGTAATTGTCAACCTTGTTCCATTGCAGAGTCACTGTGATGGCATAAGATTGTGTAGTAGCATAATTACAGCACCTACTTTCAGTTTTAGCTCGTGAGGAGACATTCGTCCTACAGCATTTCACAATTTAGAGACTGATATGTTGAGCCAGTAATTAACTGTTCATTGACACTGGAATCGATGTGCCCTGTGTGAAGAGAAGTGGTGGTGGCAAGAAGTAACTTGAAATTATTCTGAATATTTGCGATAGTGGAAGGTGAAGGTGACCACAGAGAACCATGCTCATTCTGTTTGTTAAAATTATAGCTGTTGAATTGGAAGGCCACACAGAGGTGTTCTTTCCCATTTGGACAGCAGAGTGTAACTTAACACTGATTAATTGCATCAGCTTAGTATGAAAACGTTCCTAAGCATTTTATATGTAAAGGTTGCTCATTACTAGAGGGAAATCCAGCCAGCAGCTGCTTCTTATGGAGGACAAACTTGCTCAGGCACTGCACCTAGAAAGAACTCTTCAGGAAAAAGAAGCAACTTTTTTGTTGAGTTTTAGAATAGACCCTACTCTTAGTGCTACACCCCATTTTTATTCCTCACTCTACAGAGACTGCCTGCTGTTGGGATTCCTTGTTTATTATACATTCATTGCTTCTGGCAGGGAGACAGTTTTTAAGGGAAAGGCCATGCTTTTTGTGCCCTAAATAACACATCCAATGCAAAGTTCCTTTTCAAGTTACTTTTGAGGTTCGGCAGGGCTGTGTGGAATGCTGGAATCCTTCTGAACCCCTCTGGCTTTTCTTTCAGTGGTTGGCGTATTTTTCAAACATTGATCTCCAGTCCAGTCACCACAGTGAAGTCATTGAGAGATGACCATCCACTTCTACACCATCAGCCCCTGACGGTGAAGCCCTGCTGTCATCCCTCATCTTCTTTGCAGCTGGCTCTGAGTACGTTACACAACACAGGGTCCACTCCAACTCAATACACTGCCACTACATACGGTCGGACTCATCAAAAACTACCAGCTGTGCAGTGCACTAAGTCACTGAAGCGGCCCACCTTAGACCAGAAATATGGCCCATACATGTCTTCGCTACTGCTCTGCTGCCCCCTGGGCCCATATGAGCTTTCCTGAGGTGCCCTTAGAAATAAACGACATGCACAAAGTTTCTGCTACCCCTTATCTGTGTCACTCTCTATGAGTTTAAGTGCCTAAGCATTTTGCCAAGCCCACTTTTTGTTCTCAGGTATGGGTAAATAAACATTAAACTATTTTTGTCATTTAGATTCTTTTGCAGTTAGTCCTTTTTTCTATGGCACGGATGACTTAGGTGTGTGGACCAGGCGCCTCGGTTAATCTTTTATTCCAATGTGTGTCCACTGTGCTGGTCTACTCCATTTCAGCATTTTATGCTGGAACATGCCGAGCAAACAAGCTCATCAAATCTAAGAGTAAATTGAGCACAGAAGCTCATACCAAGGAAGACTAAGCCAAGCATACAAGCTCATCCCAAGAAAGACTAAGCGAAGCATACAACTTCCGGTGCACCGGTGGTCCAGGGATGAATATCAATTTCTAAAGTATTAATCAGCCCCACACCTCTAGTACACCAGAACGGATCCGAACAAATTGGAAACACAAGCAAATTATAAACCTCCTTGTCCAATTTTGGTAACGTGGACAGAACAGCAGGCTTATCTCTAAAAGCTTGTGGATCGTTGGTTAGTTGCAACACAGCCAAAATACAATTATTAACCAATGATAAAAGGAACTGTCCAGTCAAGGGTGTACAAAAATATGTACTTTATTATTATCATCACAACAGATAGTTCTAGTACACTACAAAATACAACCCACCCTGTAAATGAATGCAGAGAACAGACAGTTTGAAAGAAGGAAAGGGGATGCATTCTGGATACTGACAGGAGGGTAGTCGGTATAGTAATGAATCACAACAGTTCAAGGATAGTTGGCTTCAACATGAAGAGAGCAATGGGTCGTGAAACATCACTAGGGGCCCTTGGAAAAGGACCAGTAGCACAGAACCACAACGTACCTTATTCTGTAGGAGTTCTTGCTGCTTTATTGGGTCAAGTCGGTTTCAGGGTGCTTTGCAGCTTCTGCAAGAGTTCAAGATGAGAGACAGCTGCGGGTATGAGGCAGCAGGCAGTTCGGTGAGTGAAGCTGGACAGGCGGCTGCAGCCTGGTTTACACAGCTGCTTGGGGTCAGGAGGAATCGTAGTCTCGGTGCTGATCGGTGGTTCTGAAGCACTGGTTGAGGCACCTGGGACGGCTTTAGTGACTGCAGCATAACAGTCAGCAGTGCAGTCTGTTGCAGCTCGAGGAGCTTGAGAATGTCCTTTAAGGCAGATGACGATAGATGCTTGTCGATGCATCCACCTAGCCCCTTCACTGGGCTTGTGTCATCTTTTAGGCGGACGGTCCACAGCTGAGGAGAGTGTTGCAGGCAGCTGGCTTGACCTTGGTTTGGTTCAGAGACTCTCTGGCACGTTCCACCTACAGGGCACGCTGTGTGCTGGCTGGGTACCGGTTCTGGAGCCTGCTGGAGGTTCCTCTGGATTCGGTATCTCCCTCTGTTTCCTTGGAGATGTTTAGGGGAGGGATCTTGCTTGTCTCTTGGTGGTCGTCGACTTCCATCACTGACGGAACATGTAAGGCATACTGTACCTTCAGCCAGGGTAGTTCTTCTTGCTACACCTTGCAAAGTCTTCAGATGATCTGCCAAAAGAGGGGTTCACCCCTCTTTTAAAGCCAAATGGACCACAGGGATTGGTGTAGGCCAAGCAACCTTACTGAAACAAACCTGGGTCCCCAACAACAATCTCCTGTAGGCATGAGTTCATAACCAGAGTGCATGGCAACAGAAAAGGTAAAAAGTTCTGAAAACATGTGCTAATAAGTCCCACCCATCTTCCTGTCTGTTGTGGATCAAAGGGTCTCTCTAGTTAATGGAGCTTTCTGTGGTTCCTGATTAAAGCAGCAGGTCTCCCTTGAAGCTCTTACGAGACCAGACTCTCTGGCTCCCCCAACCACATTCTCGTACCTTCTGAAGGGGGTCCTGTTATGCTCACCTGGTTCCCACAGAGGCGTCGATCGGACCCGGACAGCTGCGGTCTCCACCAACGTGATGCGTAGTGCCGAGATGACTGTCTGGACTGGCCCACCTAATCTCGTCTGCTTGATCCGTAGAAGTATTCTCCAGCAAGTGGAGAAAGGGATTTAGCCACCCGTGGATATGAGTGATTGCTCCCTCCCACTGTTCTCGTTCTCCCTTCTTGTCACCTCCAATATCCCCTTTTAGGAACCTCACCTTATGTATTTAAACCATGAGCTCTCCATCCTGCGTGGATTGCAGGGGCGCGTTGATGCCAGTTACTTCACTGGTTTGAAGGCGTGGGAGAGTTCGAGAGTATTGACTCTGAGGTTCCTGGCAAGGTTCGGTAAGTATCAAGTTCATAGAGTTCAATATGTCCGATGATTCACTCTTGTCCCCCCCTTCCTTCCTTGTCTTGCAACTAAGATCGTGAGAAGATAACCCTCGTGGCAGTTGGTGGCGCTCAGGAAAGAGTCTGTATTACCCGACGCCGTCCGGTAAATGTTGCCGGTGTTTAACGTGTTGTTTTCTCTCCCTTTGCAGGTGCGGCACATGAAGATGTGGAGAGTTATAGAATAATGCCTCCGGTGGTAATCAGGTAAGTCTATGATGATAAGTGTTTTATTTGTTGGTTTTCTCGGCTCACCTTGTTGTTTTCTTTTGTCCCTCAGGTGCCGGAGTTCGGCGAAGAAATGATGGAGGCAGCGCCAAATCGAAAGATGCTGCAAGGACTGGTGAGTATGGCGCGGCACTGCAGCTGGCGATGTGACGCGTACGGAAATGATGTTCTTTCCAGGTCCGGAGGCGAGATGGATCCGAAATCAGGTGAGGAATTCGAAATAGTTCATTTTCTAATCTTGTCCTTTTCTTTCCTCTTGGTTTTAGGAGCTCCAGATTCGAGGCAGGCGTGGCAGAAGACTGGATGCAGACTGCAGGCACGGTGAGCGTTACGCTGCTGGATGCAGAATAACGCGGAGCGTGTGCTGTTGTTCGGGCGTGGTTTAAATAGCCTCCAAAGTAGTTCCAGGTAAGAAGTTCCCTAGAACCACGCCCGAGTAAAAAATAATCCCTGTAGAAAAATAGTCCCATCCAGGCCTCACGTTGGCTTGGACTCACTAGCAGCATGGTCTGCATCAGGTAAGTAAAGTCTATGAGCCTGGCGCCTATGGCGCCAGGACTGATTTCCATGATGAGCCTGGCATCTAAGGCGCCAGGACTGAACCCAAACAGCCCCCAACCGGGGCTGTTGGGGTTTTAATAAGTATCTGGATGCCTGCTCCCAGAGCTGATGGGCTTGGTCATGATGCCTGGGGGTAGGCATCATGACAGGTCCCCCTGTGGGGGACTACAGTAATACATGCAGTCCCAGACATTACATTTCACTGTCAATCGATACTGAAGGCGGGAGCTAGCTTCAGGTTGACACAGAGCATATCAAAGTGTGTTAGAGGTTCCTGTCCCCTTTGTTAGCCTCTTCAGCCAGGCCCCATGTGGGCCTGTTTGAATTAAACTCTGATTAGTATGTGAATGCTGCCACCAGCTGCAGGACTCAACAAAAGGACATGGCAGATCCATGGAGCCTTTGTTTGTTAATTAGGCTGGCTATGGCAGGGGGAAGGTTTGGCCTTTCCCCTTTGGGTGATGCATTGTGTACTCCATCTTTCAGATCCCAACTAAATATGACAGGGGGGACTGCAGCTGTAGACTGTGTCCATCCAGAGTACACAGGTCTATGCGTATGTTGTGCGGTGAGCATAGGAAAATGGGTGCAGATTAGCTCTACACATGTTCCAAAGGTTGATCTACCATCATTCAATTTAATTTAAAATGTCAAAATGCCCAGGCGAGTACACACCCACCGTGTGGATGGTCAAATTCCTCACATAAGCCAAGCACACAAACTCATGCCAAGAATTACTAACCCAAGCACACAAGATCATCCCACGTAAGACTAAGCCAAGCCAAGTAAGACTAAGCCAAGCACACAAGCTCATCCTAGGTAAAACTAATTCAAGCACAGAAGCTCATACCAAGTGAGACTAAGCCAAGCACACAAGCTCATCCCAAGGAAGACTAAGCCAAGCACACAAGCACATCTCAGGTAAGACTAAATCAAGCACACAAGCTCATCCCAAGTAAGCCTAAATCAAGCACACAAGCTCATCCCAAGTAAGATGGACCCAAGCACACAAGCTCATCCAGCACACAGGCTGATCCCAGGTATGACTAAGCCAAGCACACAAGCTCGTCCCAAGTAAGACTAAATCAGCACTCAAGCTCATCCCAAGTAAGCCTAAATCAAGCACACAGGCTCACCCAGCACACAAGCTGATCCCAGGTAAGACTAAGTCAAGCACACAAGCTTGAATTTAGTCTTACCTGCAGGTAACATAATCTCCAAATTAGATTATTTGCCTATTTTTTGGGTAATTCACAAACCCTAACAGTATTTGTCTTTTTGGTGGATACACCTCGAACTCAGCCTTAATTTCAGTGCACAGTCGGGTGTAGACCTGTACGGCAAAACCTCATTGGCATATTGTGTGGATAACTCAAGAATTTTTTCATCCTTGAGAGATCAAACGTTTCAGTACCATTAAATTGGGTTAAAAGAACAATTATTGGAGAAATCAGAAGTGGGTGCAATCCAACATGAAGCCCTATATAGAACATTAGCCATATCCACCGGCGTTGCCCGGGTCTGTAGCTGACATGCACATAGGGTCTGCTATAGCTTTTTGTATGTTATAATGTGTTCTAACCTCCTATTTTTGAAAAATTGCAAAATCATCAATTTCACGAAAACGCCTATACTGATAGCACAGGGTGAACCCCCACCCTGTGCAGGGCGAACGGGTGGGGTTGGTCAAATTTCACTATCGGAAGTACACTCCAGACTGGTATGCAGACCGTTGGCCAACATTTCAGCCCACCAACTGTTATGGGGCTGGAGCCAAACCCAAACATACAAACACACTTTCACAAATATATATATATAGAATATTATTATTAATAAATAATTTTTAAAAACTCACGCAGCTTAACCTTGCTCTCCTATTTTGTGCTAGCTGCTAAATGTGGTCAGCCTGGTGGGTGGCAGGCCTGGTTTGTCTACTCTCCACCAGCTCATGATGGGAGTACTTCATGCCCCTAGGGCCACCATGGATCAAGGCCTTCACGGGCGGCGCGAGACCGAACGCCGAAGGGAAGCACTTGAGCGGCTCTTAAGTACCGCTTGGAGCCTGCGCAAGCCTCTGCCGCGCCCAGCCATGAGCACAGCTCATTAACGAAGAGCGTCAGGGTTTGTTTTGATCGTCGAGCAAGGAGTGAAGGTTCTTTGCTCACTGTCTATTTATAAATAAAAAGCATTTCTCTCCATAGGGCGCGCTCCAGCCGAGCCCAGATCCATCTGGAGTTAAATCACCCCATCCAGCCAGCTGCTGCATTCATAATGTGATGGGGGAGGAGGGAGCTTTTACGGTGCATCCATGGGCAGGGCACAGCAAGCCACCATGGGCCATGCCTGACAGCAGGAACTTCTTGCAGAGAAAGTGGAAAGCTCCAGGTCCTGCATGCTGAGAAATTGCGATCACGCAAGATCTGCTGAGACACTACAACCTTTTCAGGGCCTTCCTGCTGATAAATTGCGATCACGCAAGACCTGCTGAGAAATTACAACCTTTTCAGGGCCTTCCTGCTGAGAAATTGCGACCATGCAAGACCTGATGAGAAACTGTAACCGTTGCAGGGCCTTCGAGCACAGAAATTGCAACCACACTCAGATATTCTCGCTAAGAAATAGAAATGCACCAGGAAATTCCTCCAGAAAAAGCAAAACACTTCACGACCTGCATGCTGAGAAATTGCAACCATGCAAGACCTGCTGAGAAACTGCAAGCCTTTCATGGCCTTCCAGCAGAGAAATTGCAACCACACAAGACCTGCTGAGAAACTGCAACCTTTTCAGGGCTTCACCAGAGAGAAATTGCAACGACAATGAGGCATTCCTGCTGAGAAATTGCAACGACACAAGACCTGCTGAGAAAATGCAACCTTTTCAGGGCCTTAACACAAAGAAATTGCAACCACTCTGAGGCATTCCTGCTGAGAAACTGCAACAGTTTCAGGGCCTTCTTGCTGAGAAATTCCAACAACTACAGTACTTTCCTTATGAGAAAGTGCAGCCAGTACAGGGGTTTCCAGTGGAGAAAAGGCAAGAGTTTCCGTACCTTCCTGCTTAGATAATGCAACATCACAGGATCTTCATGATACAAGAGTGCCACCATGCCAGGGCCTCCTTTAGAGAACGTCTTTCTTACAGTGGCCTGCTGCTGAGAAGGCGCTAGCACTCCAGGGCTTTCTCATTGAGAAAGTTCCGCCATCCAAGCACTTTAATACAGAGGAAGTACACACACAGAAACACACACCCTTTGTCTTGAGAGAGGGCAAACACTGAGACAATGCAAACTTTGATAGACCTGACTTTTATTTCCCACTCAGAATATGCCACAGTTCACAACGTGTTTGCTGATCCTCTGAGAGTGCAATAGATTTCAGACCTTCCAGGTGAGAAAATGCAACACCTCGCAGACCTTCTTACTGAGAAAGCGCACGCGCCACATCATCCTGCTAAGTGCATCGGCAAGTGCTAACTTCCAGAGGTCTCATTCTGAGAACGTGGTACCAGCCCGCAGCCCTGTATGCCGAGAAAGTGAAACTACCACAACACCTTGCCGAAGAGATCAATTATATCCAACTATTCTTTCCCAGAAATTGGAACTGCCCCAGGACCTCATTGCTGACGAAGTGCTACCATTTCAAAATCTCTTAGACACAATGTGCTAGCACCCTGGGACCATCCGCTTTATGAATTGCAATTTCTCCGGGACCTCTCACCTGAACAGTGACAAAGAGCACACAGCTTGGACCTCCCCCTTCAGATAGCACGGAGATCCAGAACATTACTACCAAGAAAGGGCATCCACTCCACCTCCTTGCCTCAGGAAACTGCTACCACTTCTTCTCTTTCCCTTCGGGAACCCACAGACTCTTATCACTTTACTACCAGGCAAATGCAACCTGGCTCTGCCCTTCCTGGCTCTGCCCTTACATGCCATATACTTGTTAAATATGCATCAAGCTGATTATTTCAGCAAAATAATTGCTTGATTAAGTAAAGGAGTTCAAGTGCGTATATACTAAAATAATAAGTACTACAAACATTAAAAATAAGAAAACATAGAATAATATTTAGCCAATCAATAAGCGTAGCAACATTCATTCAAGGAATATACAACTGAATAACACAACACATAACACTTAATAATTGCAAATTATTTAAAAATAGCGGCATCATTTGGAAATATATAAACTAATACAAAATATATTGATACAATGAATTATTATAATATATACTGCAATACTGAAAACTAATTTCTTTCAAGAAATTATTGGAGCTTTAAAAAGTGTTATTGGCGGCTAAGCACTTCCTAGAATAGTCCCAAACTTTTTATTTTCTAATATTTTCCTAAACTATACTCACTTTTATAACTTTAAATAATGTTTGTCAATGAATTTACGTGGTCTAGTTTGATGGGTGGCCAAGGTCAGGGCCTGATTTTTGCCGTGTGTGGTTTCCTTACCTCGTTACTGAAAAAAATGGCAGAACAACTTTAGCAGGGAAGAAAGTCCACTCCCTCTTTATACTCTATGAATTGGCTTTCTGCTGCTGATGGGATATGTTTTTATGAGACATACATTTTTGGTAGAATTACTTCTTTTTAAAAATGCATGAGAATATTGAGTTTAAATTTTCTTTTTTGATCTGTTTTGAGTGTCTTTTGTATGATAGTGAAAGGTTTATACAGTAATGTTTGAATCAAAACACTAAATAATAAAAAATAAAACATAAAAAAACCTGTTTCTGTATTAACCATTCTAAATGTATTTGCAAACTTAATTTTCATCTGTAAATTTATGAATAACTGGTACTTACCATCCCAATAACAGTTGGGATAGTTAACCCCCTAATCCCAAAGAAAAATGAGAAGTACTTCTTGGATAGGTTACTTAGGAGCTAGAACCTATTTCCTGGAAAATAAAATGACTCTAACTTTATTTTCAAGTTTCAGTGTTTGATCATCACTGCTAAGAGGTAGGGCCTGTTTTCCCCGTCGTAGCCGAGACGGCTCTTGGACACATAATGAAAAATGGATGGATGGATGGATGTTTGTCTGCTTGCTTGGGAAAGCAAACAGTTGAATCCCACTTTATCCAATTAAATGACACTGGCATTGGAATTATTGATGGGAGTCTGAGAACTCCATTGTGCAGCAATCATTTACCAGCTTCAGATTAGGCATGTCATTAACTCGGTTAAAGTCAGGTGGGATAGTAGAGGAGTAAATGTGGCGGTCTATAAATAAGAGTTAGCTCCCATTCAACCCAGAAGATGTGTCTTAATTCTTCTGCACCCTTTATTCTGTAGCTCACAGGCACTGTATACTCCAAGTTGTAAAAGGAATGGGTTTTACGCACTGTAGACTTGTTTTTGTATTTCTGCCTCTTAAATGATTGTAGAATTGCACCTAGAGTGACAACCTTTCTTCCTTTATTAATGCACAGACATACTTTAATGTACAAGGATTAAACTTCCCCATAGATGCATTTCATAAAAACCCTCACCTTGTAATTTCTGAGCATTTAACTTGGAAAGTTGGTATAATTATGTTTTACTCTTTCATTGCCTTCCCTGTTTTACCTCTTTTCATATGAAACAGGTATTAATATGTATAATTATTTTCAAGTATACATTTATGGCTTTGTTATTGCAACCAAAGTAAACTCAACATTTGGCTCGAGTTTTACTTTTGTTTTAAGTCCCAGAGCCTCATTACGACCCTCGCAGGATGGGTTTAACGGTGCCGGTAATGGTGCCGGTGCCGTTAAACCCATTCCGGCCTATTACGAGGTTCCCTTGCGCGACCCGCTCTGGACGTCTGGTCAGACCAGGCGTCCTTTGCGGGTCCCGCGAGGGAACTAGCATGCTAACAACGGGCCCGTCATTAACACGCCCGTTGTTAGCATGCTCCCCATTCCCATTGAGCCCTTTGGGGCTCAATGGGAATGGGGAGCATCTGGGTCCTGGTCCCCTGAATGGGGAAATACCGTGCCCTCCAAAGTCGGAATGGACCGGTAATTCCCCATTCAGGGAACCCGGACACGAGTTTGGAGGCAGCCATGCCCTTATTAAGGGCATGGCTGCCTCCAAACTCATAATATGGCCCCTACACTCCCATAAAGTGTTAAATCTGCTGGAAATAAGACCCGAAAGGATAGTTAGAAAATGCCTTCAGCGACTTGCCTTGTCGTATGGCACTTTCATTTTACAAGTCGTGGATTAAAATTATATCTCATTCAATGTCTTGATGTTTTAATTTCCAAAAAATGTAAACATTTTGAAAACGCGTAACAATGTGTGTAAAAGGTTGGGAAATATCTCAAAACAAAATGGTTACATTTTACAATGGTCTGCATACTTCTAGGTATATCCAACCTCCCCAAGGCTTTTACACTGAGACAATGCATTCAGACGAGACCTTCCTACTGAAAAAGAATACCTTCCCTAGCCCTTAGTGTTAAAAAGTTCAACCCCTCCAAGATAGTCAGCATGAGACATTATGGACACTCAAGAACTTTTCTACTAAGGAAGTGCAACTACTCCAGGGCCTTCCTGCCTAGAAAGGCAAACTACCCCAAAAGGTTCCTGATTATGAAAGCCAACCATCCCAGCATCTTTCTGCTGAGAATGTGCAACTACATCAGGACATTTCTGCTGATGATCTGGACATTCTTTGGCAAAACGTGTGGGAACTGGACAGACAGAAGGCCAGAAGTCAGCTTCTGAGCAAAGATGCTAAGGGCATGAGGCCAAACCTCTTGCATTCTGAGAAAGACAATACAAAGGCTACACTCTCAGCACCATATACCCGTAGAAACATTCTGAGTGCGACACTTTGAGCAAGTGTCACCGGGGTCGGTGATATCTTCGTCCGAAAGTGTAGCTTCTGAAATCTCCCCCTCCCCCGACTCCTCACCTTCTTCTTCCTTCCAAGAACCCTTCTTTTCTTTTCTTCGAGTAGACACCTTTTTTTTATGAAGATAGGGACGACCCCGGAAGGAAGCCACCGTGCTCCCCAAAGAAGGGAGACCAGGGGGCCCACCCCCGGGATCGACCAAGAGGGGAAAAAGCCATAGGCACAAAAAACCCCTGTAGAATCGTTGGGTGTCTTGTAAACGTGGAACCAGGAGTACTCTAGGTAAGATCTGGTAGAAGTGACTGAAGACAACACGTGGAGTGAAGATTCAGGAACACAGGCAGTCCATTAAGAGGTCCGAGGAACTGGTACACAGGCCAAGTGAGGAAGTACTGATGCAGCAAGCAAAGGCAGTCAGGGGAACAGGCCGGAGTCTGGTACACGGGAGGTCACAGAAGCAATACTGAAGGTAGGTGAAGGAAGAGCGGGAAGAATAACGGACAGGAAAAGGAAAAAATGCGGTAAGTGAAGATGGGAAGGTGGGAGGGGAAGCTAGATGGAAGGAGGGCAAAGGAGAATTATTGCGAACCAAGAGAGAAAGGGAAAGGCAGACAGATCCAGCGGAATGAATAACAGACAGGTTCAGACAGGGTACGAGGACCCGACCAGCAGCAAGCGAGAGAGCAGCGCGAAAGCCACAGGCAGCAAGCAACACAGCCTACGGACGAAACCGGAAGCGTTGCAACGCGTCCGTGACCCGGAAGTGGCTGGTTAAAACACTGGGCCGCGGAGCGTCTAGCCAATCAGAATCAGAAAAAGGAAACCAGGAAACAGGGGGCGTGGCAAAGCGAACGAAGCTTGGTTCCGCGTCGCCAGCGGCTCCATAGACGCCAAGAACTCGGCGGTATGACAGTATGCCCCCTCCTATACGCTCCTCCTCCGGGTTTCCCTGGATGGAAAAAGTGGTATTTGCGAAGTAGGACAGGAGCATTAATGTGTGTGATGGGTTCCCAAGAGTTTTCCGAAGAAGGGTAGCCTTTCCACTTAACCAAATATTCCAGCCTGCCCTTATGATACCTGGAGTCACAGAGTTGGGCGACCTCATATTCAGCTCGAGTGGAACCCTGGGGAATAGGAGTCTGTCTAACCTGTCGTGCCCATGTATCAGCATGAAATGACTTAAGTTGGGAAGCATGGAAAACAGGGTGTACCCTTTTTAGGTTATTTGGTAGTCTTAGGCGAAAAGCCACAGGATTGATTTTCTGTATGATCTCATATGGCCCTAGATATTTTGGAGATAACTTGGAGGGATGTACCCAACGAGGTAAATATCTAGTGGAGAGCATAACATGGGTACCCACATCCCATCCTGGTACAGGTCTACGATGTTTATTGGCTTGAATGCAATATCGGGCTTGGGCTGACTTAAGGCCTTCTTCTACCTCCTTGTGTGTCTCTCTAAGGAGGGAGAGTGAAGAATCTACTGAAGGTACGTTAGTAGAAAGGCCTGAGACAGGAAGAATGGAGCGAGGGTGAAAACCATAAGTACCAAAAAAAGGGCTGAACCCCAGAGCTGCATGTGTGGAGTTATTATAAGAGAATTCAGCTAGAGGGAGTAGTGTGCACCAGTTGTCTTGTTGGCTGTTGATAAAGCATCTTAAGTACTGCTCCAGGGTTCCGTTCAAACGTTCAGTTTGCCCATTGGATTGTGGATGAAATCCAGAGGTGAGAGCTCTTTCAATACCTAGTCTGCTACACAGGGCCTTCCAGAACTGGGAAGTGTACTGACTACCCCGGTCTGAAATAATCTTGTTAGGTAGACCGTGTAACCGGAATATGTCTTGGAGAAACACTTCCGCCATCTTGGCTGCCGTAGGGATGCCAGGTAATGGGGAGAAGTGAGCCAATTTGGTAAATGAATCCACTACTACCATGACACAGGTGCATCCTTCAGACGGAGGTAAATCCACTATGAAATCAGTTGAAATTGTGCTCCAGGGACCCTTGGGTACAGCATTAGGTTCCAGTAGACCAATTGGTCTTTTTCGGGATGATTTACTCCTCAGACAGATGATGCATGACTGAACGTACTGCTCTACATCCTTTCTCATTGTAGGCCAATAGAAATGTCTTTGAAGATAGTCGTGAGTACCAGCCACACCCCTGTGTCCTCCTAGTTTAGAGTCATGACACCAGACAAGTGCGGTTTTACGAAAAGCCGGAGTGGGTAGATAAAGTTTTCCTCCTACAAGGTAAAGACCGTTCCTGATTTCATAGGCCAGATCTTTAGAGTGTTTTTCAATTTCAAAACGACCTCCAGAATCCTCCTGTACCTGCTGAAGGAATTTAGAAATTATTCCGATGGTCCTGGACTGGGGAAACATCCGTTCAAGATTCGTCTCTGACTCTGACAGGTAATCACACCGGCGGGAAAGAGAGTCGGCTACAACGTTATTTTTTCCCGGGATGTAAGTTATGCTGAATTCGAATTGTGCGAAGAAATGAGCCCATCGGGCCTGTCGAGTATTGTAACACTCGAACTGTTTGAGAACCTGTAAGTTCTTATGATCAGTCCTTATGGTGAACGGGAACCTTCCTCCTTGAAGTAGATGACGCCATTCTACACAGGCCGCTTTCATGGCTAGAAGTTCTCGCTCAATAACCGAGTAGTTCTTTTGGCTGGAGGTTAGGGTCTTCGAGAAATAAGCCACCGGATGTTCTGTACCCTGGATTTCTTGAAGAAGTACAGCCCCTATTGCGGCTGAAGAAGCGTCCGTCTCTAGAATGAAGGGTAGATGTTGGTTTGGTTGTTGTAAAATGGGTGCTGAACAGAAGGCTTCTTTAAGAGTACCAAAGCTGTCTTCTGCCTCCGTTGTCCATTTAAATGGAGTTGCAGATTTCTTTAAGAGCGAGGTGATAGGTAATATCTTTTGAGAGAAATTTGGGATGAATCTTCGGTAGAAGTTTGCTAACCCCAGGAATCTTTGTATCTCTTTGACTGAGGTGGGTGAGGGCCATTCAAGGATGGAAGACACCTTATTAGGATCCATGGAGATTCCGTGGTCTGACAGAATGTATCCTAAATAAGGAATGGAGGAGGCTGAAAACACACATTTGGTGAGTTTAACCGACAACTGGTTTCTCTGTAGTCTTCTGAATACTTCCCTAACATGTTCCACATGGTCTTCAGGAGTACGAGAGTATATCAGTATGTCATCTAAATAAACCAATGTGGTTTGGCACAGGAGATCTGAGAATAGTCTGTCCATAAATCGTTGGAATACCGACGGGGCATTTACCAATCCGAACGGCATTACCTGGTATTCAAAAAGTCCGAAAGGAGTCCGGAATGCTGTCTTCCATTCATCTCCTTTCTGCACCCGGAGTAAGTGATACGCATTCCTCAGGTCGAGTTTGGTAAAGATGGTAGCACCCTGTACAGCTTGTAAGATATCGGTTATCAATGGCATAGGATACCGGTCCTTTATGGTAACCTTGTTTAGACCGCGATAGTCTATACACGGCCTCAACTCCTTAGAATCCTTTTTTGAGATGAAGAACAGTGATGCCCCTGCAGGGGACTTGGAAGGCCTAATTAGCCCGTTCTCCATGTTGCTGTCCAGGTACTTTCGGAGGTATTGTTTTTCTTCTAATGATAGTGGAAACATCCTACCGAAGGGTACCAATGCACCTGGGGTGAGATCGATGCAACAGTCTTCAGGCCGGTGAGGAGGGAGCTCTACGGGTATCTTTTCAGTTGCCACTTCATTGAACTCCTTCAGGTAGTGGGGAAGACAGTGCACCGTTTTGACTTCGCAACTATTAGTGGTCTTGACGGTCTCGAATCTTGGTTCTGGCAAACATTCCGATTTACATAGTGAGGACTGAAAGCTAAGTAGGTTTCTAGACCAGTCAATACAGGGGTTGTGTCTGCGTAACCAACAGATACCCAGGATAAGAGGGAAGTGAGCAGCTCTGATGATATCGAATGTGATACTTTCGGTGTGTTGTTGGATGGATAAAGTAAGTGCTTTAGTGGTATGAGTGATCAAACCCGAGCTCAAAGGTTCGCCATCAACTCCTTCCACCTTTTGATCTTCATTCTTGGCTATCCTCTTGACTCCATGTCGTTCTGCCCAATGGGTATCCATGAAGTTTCCTGCTGCTCCACAGTCGAGTAGTGCTAAAGCGGTTACTTCTTTGGGGCCTACTCTGAGAGAAACTGTGAGCACCATCAACCGGGAGTCTTCAGATGTTTCAGTAGAGGATACAGAAAGTGGTGCGTAGGGACTAAAAGCAGCCCCTCGGTAATGCGTCCCAATGTTTACCGAGGGCGAGCGTTTCCCGAACTTCTGGGTGGTACTTCCGGACAATCTCTTAATAAATGTAATGAAGATCCACAGTACATACACAAGGAACCCTCCCTGCGCCGTCTCCTTTCTTCCGGTGTCAGTGGGGCTCTGGTGGTCCCAATCTGCATGGGTTCTTCTTTAGTTGTCCGTTGGAAGGGTACAGATGCTGGTGAAGGAGTCTCCATGGGAGGGGGTACGCTTAGCCTGATCTTCCTCTTTTCTTGACGTCTTTCCGTCATCCTGAAGTCAATTCGGAGGGTAGCTGTCAGAAGTTCGGCGAAAGACACCGGTCTTTCTATTCGGGCAAGTTCGTCCTTCAATTCCTCCCTTAAACCTCGCCGAAATATGGTATACTGAGCCTGTTCCTGCCAACCTGCCTCTGCAGCCACCTGTTTGAAAGTGGTGATGTATGTCAGTAAATCAGAATTCCCTTGACGGATGTCAAGGAGGTCCTCCGAGGCCAAGTATGTACTCTCTGTTCGCAAAAAGGTTTGTTGAATCAGGGCCTTAAAGGCATCGTAGTCCTGTAAAACCGGGTCTGACTGGTTTACTAGAGGGGTAGCCCAAGCCAGGGCATTTCCGATCATGTGGGTGATCATAAACCCCACCTTGGCGTGATCTGAGGCGAAGGTCAGAGGGCGAAAGGTAAAATGAAGATTGCATGCGTCCAGAAATTCTTTAACCTTCTTTGGGGATCCATCGAACTTCCCTGATACTAAGGGAAGTGGAGGTAAATCGGCTAAAGGTCTTTCTCTGTCCGTCATACGCTGTTGAAGGGTGGCGTTAGCAGTCTTAAGGTTCTGCATCTCTAGACTTAGACTTTGTACAGCGGCTACGAGTTCTTGTACCTGCTGTGGGGTGGCCATCTCTTTTGGGCGTTGCAAACTGTCACCGGGGTCGGTGATATCTTCGTCCGAAAGTGTAGCTTCTGAAATCTCCCCCTCCCCCGACTCCTCACCTTCTTCTTCCTTCCAAGAACCCTTCTTTTCTTTTCTTCGAGTAGACACCTTTTTTTTATGAAGATAGGGACGACCCCGGAAGGAAGCCACCGTGCTCCCCAAAGAAGGGAGACCAGGGGGCCCACCCCCGGGATCGACCAAGAGGGGAAAAAGCCTTAGGCACAAAAAACCCCTGTAGAATCGTTGGGTGTCTTGTAAACGTGGAACCAGGAGTACTCTAGGTAAGATCTGGTAGAAGTGACTGAAGACAACACGTGGAGTGAAGATTCAGGAACACAGGCAGTCCATTAAGAGGTCCGAGGAACTGGTACACAGGCCAAGTGAGGAAGTACTGATGCAGCAAGCAAAGGCAGTCCAGGGGAACAGGCCGGAGTCTGGTACACGGGAGGTCACAGAAGCAATACTGAAGGTAGGTGAAGGAAGAGCGGGAAGAATAACAGACAGGAAAAGGAAAAAATGCGGTAAGTGAAGATGGGAAGGTGGGAGGGGAAGCTAGATGGAAGGAGGGCAAAGGAGAATTATTGCGAACCAAGAGAGAAAGGGAAAGGCAGACAGATCCAGCGGAATGAATAACAGACAGGTTCAGACAGGGTACGAGGACCCGACCAGCAGCAAGCGAGAGAGCAGCGCGAAAGCCACAGGCAGCAAGCAACACAGCCTACGGACGAAACCGGAAGCGTTGCAACGCGTCCGTGACCCGGAAGTGGCTGGTTAAAACACCGGGCCGCGGAGCGTCTAGCCAATCAGAATCAGAAAAAGGAAACCAGGAAACAGGGGGCGTGGCAAAGCGAACGAAGCTAGGTTCCGCGTCGCCAGCGGCTCCATAGACGCCAAGAACTCGGCGGTATGACAGCAAGACATTCTGAGTCAGTTATTCCAACAGAAGCACTCTGAAAGACTGCGAATAATTCAAACATCCACACGGTGTGGGTGCGCTCGCCTGTTTCTTTTTGAAATTTTAAATGAAATTGAATGATGGTAGATCAACCTGCAGAAAATGTGTGGGGCTAATACACACTCATCTTCCTATGCTCACCGCACGACATGCACTCTGAGTGGACACAGCCTACAAGTGGCATCCCCCTCTCTGATATTTTGTTGGAATATGACAGCCAAGAGTACATCAAGGCATGTCAGAAGGGGGAAGGCAAAACCTTCCTCCTGCCATGGTCAGCCAAATTAACTAACAAAGGCTCCATGGATCATCCTTTTCTTTGTTAGCTGCTGGTGGTAGTCTCACATACTAATCAGAGTTCATTCAAACAGGCCCACGGGAGGCCTGGTCGCAGGACTAACAAAGGACAGGTAAACCCCAACAACCTTTGATATGCACTGTGTCAACCTGAAACTAGCTCCCATCTCTCAGTATCAAGGGCAGTCATCTGTCATGTCTGGGACTATGGGCCTCATTACACAGACGGCGGTAAGGGTTAACGGTCACCGTTAATGGTACCGGTGACCGTTAACCCTTAACGCCTTACTACGAGGTCCCTTTGCGGGTTGGAGACTTTAACGCCTGCTTTTTGCAGGCATTAAAAACCAACCCGCAAAGGGACAAGGGAGCTAATTACGGTACCGCAATTTGCAGTGGCGTAATTAGCACCTTCCCCATTCCCATTATGCCCTATGGGGCAAAAATGGGAATGGGGAAGGGCAATGAGGGAAGGGGGAATTACCGCCCCACCAACCTTGGAATAGGGCGGTAATTCCCCTTTCCTCCAAGGCAGTGCCAGTATTTTACCGGCATGGACCAAGGTGCTAATAGCACCTAGGTCCACCGCCGTCCGTGTAATGAGGCCCAATGTATTTACAGCAATCATCCCCGCAGGGAGACCCCATTCAGAAGGTACTAGTATGTGGTTTGCCGGCTGTTGTGTTATTATCATTATTGATAAGGTCTTGGAATATGTTATTATCATTATTACTGCTAGGGTCCTAGAACATTGGGGATGGGGAGTTCTGGAATGGGGATTGCTGGGCAGTCCAGTTATGTGAAGAATAAAGATAAACTTAGACACGCAATGGTGGTGCTCGTATATTTAATAAATAAATGACGATATAACAGTAGCGACGAGGGGAACAGAATCCAGACAAAGACGGTGGCTGAGGTGTATGGTGAGGGGGGGCAGTCGACAATGAGAAGAGAAAAATAAATGAAAAAGGGCACTCAACGTGTAACACGAATGAATTGAACAAACGGTAAACTGCAGGCGGAAAGGAGAAATGAAATAGCAGGTAAGCGCATGCAGCGCTGAACATGTAAATATGATTCATTTGTCGCAGTGAAGCAAAGCATGACAAGATGTCAAGGGACTTGTGCATTTTTTAAAAGTTGAAAAAGCGTACCGGCAGTGCATGAGGTGAAGTGCGAGGGGCAGGGAGCAGCACATCAGTGGTGCGCGGAGCAGTACGCGACTAGCAGAAATCAGAAAAAAGGACCCGTGCACGTCACAATACATGCCGGTCCAGGAAGCAAAACAGATAAAATAAAGACATTAGAAGAAGGGACAGATGGGCGTCAAGATACGTGCCGCCATATTAAATGGAATAACGTTACAATAACGTTACGAGTGATCAGGAAAGCAAACAGAGGATTGTTGGGGATACGCAAGTGGAGACAAACGTAAACAAAACACGGAGATAAGCAATCAGCAGGATTTAACAAGGAGATAAAGCACCACACATAAATCCACGGAATTTGATAATAAAAACACACTGAAAGGAAGGGAGATAGAACATTTAAAGAAGGAAGACAAATAAAATAAAGAAAAAAAAGGAAAGGAACACATTAATAAGGACATTAATTATTCCTGTAAATATAAAATAGACTCGCAAAAATGTCAATTGAAAATGCAGCGGGAGATGCAAGTGAACAACAATCTGTATCTCATAATCCTGAAAACACACTCATGTCTACCAATCCATTGAACTATTTGCGACGGCCAAATCCTTTCACTTTGGAGCCGCAAGAAACTCAAGGCCAGAGATGGCAAGAGTGGATTGATGAATTTGAGCAGTTCTTGGGAGCTGTTGGGGATCAAAATGCACCAAATAAATTAGGCATGTTCACTAACTTAGTGGGAAAAGAAATAAAGAGCATAATCAAAACCATTCCACTTCAAGACAGAACAGTGTATCCATTACTAATAGCAGCGATTAATGCGCAGATAATAGTTCCACTCAACAGGGACTATGAAAGATATTTATTGAATCAATGCACGCAAAACCCACACGAGACTGTAGCTCAATTTGTCTTAAGGTTACAAAAGAAAAACACGTTTTGTGAATTTATTAACTTTAATGATGATGAAGCGATTTGTCTGAGGGTTATTGAAGGATGCCTGTCATCGCAATTCAGAAAACACTTGTTAAAGAAACCTTTGCCCCTAAAGGAAGTACTGGAACTTGCGAGGGTATATGAGAGGGTGGATGCACAAGCAGCCAACATAGAGAATCCAAAGAGAATGGACACCATCGCTATTATGAATAAAACAAGTCAGTGGCAAAGAAGATATCCTAACTCAGGGTCACCAGGTTTGATCTGCAAAAGTGTAATTGGAGAGAGACAATGTTACAGGTTTGCATTTTAATTTCCTCACAAAGGCCCTTGTCCTGCTCTAGGTCAATTATGCTTATGGTGTGGTCAGGAGAATCATTTCCAAACAATGTGTAGGGAAAGATTAGCAATACCGTCAAGTCACTACTACACCTAATAGGAGGTATGATAAACAAAGAGGTTCAGTGGGATGATTTGTTACAGAAAGAGAAACGAGACCCTATCCTGTTTCAAAGCCGAACCTACAGTCAACCACACGGCCTGGATTTGTTAGAGCCATGGACAACTTGCAAATTGGAATATCAGACCAGAATATTCCAGAATTGAGTCATACGGTGCCATTAGTCAATCATATTCAAGATCAAGAGGAGATGAAATCTGAAGACCATATGAAAATCCACTTGTCTCTTATGAAGAAGAAGAACCGATAATAGATTATCGTCAGGAATATGAACATGATAGATACAGCAAAGAATATGTGAGGTTGATATGTGATCATGAAAGTGGGAAAACAGCCATTAAAGTAATAGTGAATCTAGGAGGAGTGGAAATACCTTTCCTGGTGGACACTGGAGCTACAGTGAATGTTATGAGTGAGGAAATATATGGAAAGATAGCTAACCAGTATCCATTACATTCATCAAAAGCTGCAATTTTTCAGTGGGGAGCAGAACAGCCACTATTGAATAAAGGACAATTTAGATGTCATTTGATTAACAAAGAACGATGCATACCAAACAAAATCCATGTCATGCAGAGTCTTGTTGTCGGCAGATGTCTCATTAGCTGCAAAACTGCCACAGACCTGAAACTCATTGATGTGAAGTATAACCCATCAGAAATGATACAGGGTGTTCCATCGGGATGCCAGGCTCTACGATTCATGTCGGAGGAGACGTTGGACTTAGAAAAACTGAAGATCAAATTCTCAAAATTATTTCAAGGGATTGGAAAGCTAAAAAGCAACCCGATACACTTGCACATAGATGATTCTATTCGAACTGTTCCACAACATCCAAGACGTATAGGGTTTCATCTACAAGCAAGAGTATCACAGGAAATGAAACAACTAAAGGACAATGATATTATCGAAAACGTTGAGAGTGGTCCAACTCCTTACGTGTCTCCATTGGTCGTAGTACCCAAAGCTGATGGACGACTTCGACTATGTGTGGACATGAGAATACCTAATACGGCCATCATGATGGAGAGGCACCCGTGACCCAACATAGAAGACATGATAATTCGCCTGAATCAGGCCAACAGGTTCAGCAAATTGGATCTTAATCAAGGATACCATCAGTTAGTGATTGATCCAGAATCTCGGCCCAAAACTACCTTTAGTACCCATGAGGGATTATTCAGATATAAAAGGCTCAGTTTTGGGATTTCCTCTGCAGTGGAGATCTTTCAGGAGGCCATAAGGAAGATCATCGTGCCAGTGCAAAATGCATTTAATTATAGCGATGATATTGTAGTCTATGGAACTGATCAAGCTGAACATGATGAAGCTCTGAAGCAAGTATGTGAAACTATTGCAAGAGAGTGGTTTAACACTAAATGGTCATAAATGTGACAAAAGTAGGAAAAGCTTGAAGTTCTTTGGGCATATATTTTCGGAGAAAGGTATGAGAGCAGATCCAAATAAAATGAAGATCATATTGGATCTGAAACCTCCGAAAGACATGGCAGAACTACGATCTTTCCTTGGAATGGCGGGGTACTGTGGAAGGTACTTACCAAATTATGCTACCCTCACTGATCCTCTGAGAGAATTATTGAAGAAAGATGTGGCCTTCGTATGGAATGGAAACTGTGAAGAAAGCTTCAAGAACATAAAACAAGAACTGACCAATGAGAGACAGCTGGCATATTTTAATCCGGAATGGGACACTGAAATTGTTGTAGATGCAAGTCTGTGGGTCTAGGTGCGATCCTGGTGCAAATAAATTCAAGCAAGGGGCCGGAATGTGGAGGACAACAGATTGTTGCTTATGCTAGCACAGCACTGAGTGAGATTGAACAGGCTTATTCACAAGCGGTGAGAGAAAGCCTAGCTGTGGTGTGGCCATGTGAGAAGTTTAATCACTTCATAATTGGGAAGCCCTTTGTCCTTGTCACGGATCATCAAGCTTTGATTTCGCTATTTGGAAATCCCAGGGCCAAGATGCCTCCCCGGATTGAAAAATGGGGCATGAGATTACAGGAATACGATTACAAGATTATCCATAAACCCGGAAAAGACGCCAGTCCTGCTGATTATCTGTCAAGGCACCCATCAAACAATTTGGAAACTGGAATGCAGATGGAAGCTGAAGAATATGTATCTTATGTGTCAATGATTGCTTTACCTCTGGCAATCACAAAAGAAGTGTTCCTGGAGAAATGTCAAGCTGATCCAATGATTCAGGTGGCAGTTCGACTCACCCAGGCTGGGAAATGGCATTGCCTTGACCTGGAAAAAGGTTTAGATGATGGGGACATGAAGGATCTTCAGAAACTAGCAAGGATGAGTAGTGAATTGTCAGTGACAAAAGAAGGAATACTCCTTAGAGGAAACAGGCTTGTGGCGCCAAAAAGTCTGAGGAAGGCATTAGTGATGCTGGCTCATGAAGGACATAGGGGAGTTGTGAACATGAAAAAGATCTTGAGGAATCGAGTATGGTTCCCTTGCATGGATGTTATCGTGGAGGACATTTTACAGAATTGTTTTCCATGTCAAGTAGCGACGTCTGATACTCAAGTAACACCTCTCCAGATAGTCCCACTCCCTTCGGGACCATGGAATAGAGTGGCTCTTGACTTCTTTGGACCACTTGATGAAGGAGGGTACTTACTGGTGGCCATAGATGAATATTCGAGGTTCCCGCTTGTGAAGCATGTCAAGTCAAATGCATTTCATCATGTGGTGGTGGTCCTAGATGAGCTTTTTATTGAATGGGGAATACCTCAAGTTATAAAAACTGATAATGGGGCTCCTTTTCAAGGTCATGAATTCAACAAGTTTGCAGCTCATATGGGATTCAGACATCAGAAGATAACACCTGTATGGCCACAAGCAAATGGTATGGCAGAAAGATTCATGAGTAATTTGAAAAGAACTAGGCAAAAGACAGTTGTAAATAATGTGCCGTTTCCACAGGCAGTATCGCAAATGTTAAGGAGCTATAGGAATACTCCTCATGAAATGACGGGACATTCTCCCTGGGGGCTGATGATAAAATACAAACCTCGGACGAGACTTCTGAGTGTGGATGACTACACGGCAGATGAGGACAAGGAGATCAGGGAGAGAGATCAAATGAAAAGATTGAAGACAAAGGAGTGGGTGGATCGGAAAAGGAAGGCCACAGATATCAATCTTCAAGAGGGAGACGTGGTGGTAGTCAGGCAGGAATAATGGAAGAAAACTGATTCCAAGTATCGGCCAATACTGCTGAAAGTCAAAGGCGTAAAAGGGACAATTGTCACGGCATCTGGAAGTGATGGTGAAATAACCAGAAATGTATCCCTTTTTAAAAGACTAATGCAAAGTGATTCTGGAGGGGATGATAAAATGGATGAGTCACGTGGAAATGACATTGACATTGATTTAACTTGGTTATATGATGAAGGAGGGAAAAGAGATGATTGTGGTTCTGGACAAGTGGGAAGTGATGATCAGAGGGAGAGGGCTGAAGATACAAGTATGGACTTGGGGGAATGTGTAGGTAATCAAATAGGTACAGAGTCAGTAGGAATGAGTTTAAGGGGTAGGCCTCAAAGAGTTGTTCGTAAACCAACTAGGTTGATTGAGCAAATGTGATAAAGTAATTTGAGAAAATGTTACAAATATTGTAGTTGGTAATAATTTAGATGATAAGTAAGGGGGGGTTGTTGTGTTATTATCATTATTGATAAGGTCTTGGAATATGTTATTATCATTATTACTGCTAGGGTCCTAGAACATAGAACATTGGGGATGGGGAGTTCTGGAATGGGGATTGCTGGGCAGTCCAGTTATGTGAAGAATAAAGATAAACTTAGACACGCAATGGTGGTGCTCGTATATTTAATAAAGAAATGAAGATATAATAGCAGCGACCAAAAGTCTGGTCTCTACACAGCTTCAAGGGAGACCTGCCGCTTTATTCAGGGACCACAGAGAGCTCAATTAACCAGAGAGACCCTTTGATCCACAACAGACAGGAGGATGGGTGATACTTAGTATTATATGTGTTTATCCCTTCATCTTTTCTATTGCAAAGCACTCTGGTTATGACCACATGCATACAGGAGATTGTTGGTGGGGACCCATGATTGGTTCCTTAAGGTAGCCTTAGCAAACACCAATCAATGTGGCCCATATGGCTTTTAAAGAGGGTTGAACCCCTCTTTCGGCAGATCATCTGAACACTTTTCAAGGAGTAACAAGAAGAACTCAACATTGGACCCTGGCTGAAGGTACAGTCTGCTTACATCTTCCGCCAGTGAAGGAAGGGCCGAACCTCCAAGAGGGAAGCAAGATCCCTGCCTTAATCATCTCCTAGGGAACCAAGGGAGATACTGAATCCAGAGTACCCTCCAGCAGCTCCAGAACTAGTACCCAAACAGCAAACAGTGTGTCCTGCTAGTCTCTACAGAAAGCATCCTAGGTGGGAAGTGCCAGAGAGTCTCTGAACCAAACCAAGGACAAGCCAGTTGCCTGCAACACTCTCTTTAGCTTTGGGCCATCTGCCTTAAAGGGGGACACAAACCCAGTGAAGAAGCTAGGAGGAGTGCATCGAAAAGCATCAACCAGCATCTGTCTTAAAGGACATTTTCGAGCCAGTCGAGCCTCTCGAGCTGCAACCGACTGCACTGCTGACTGTTGTCATGCCACAGTTGCTAACGTCGTCCGAGATGACTCGACCAGTGCTTCAGACCCACCAACCAGCACTGAGACAACGATTCCTGAACCCGAGCCTCCATGTAGGCCAGCCTCCAGCCATCCAGCCAGCCTCGGTCGCCGGACTGTCTGCCTCCTTATACCCACAGCTGTCTACCGTCTTGAACTCTGTTGCAGAAGCTGCAAAGTGCCCTGAAACCGACTTGACCATGTCGAGCACCAAGAACATCTACAAGCACAAGGTACATTGTGTTACTGTCCCCCTGGTCCTTCTCTGAAGGCTCCTAGTGACATTGTATGCCCCATTGCTCGCTTTGTGTTGAAACCAAGTATCCTTGAACTATATTAATTCATTTCTGTACGGACTACTGTTTTCAGTATCTATAGTGCATCCCTTTTCCTTCTTGAAACTGTCTGTCCTTTGCGTTTTTTTACAGGGTGGGTTGTATTTTGCAGTGTGCTAGATATGTCTGTTGAATAATAACAAAGTAGATATTTTTTATAGAACCTTGACTGGACAGTCCCTTTTATCATTGGGTAATAATTGTATTTTTGCTGTGCTGCAACTGACCAACGATCCAAAACCTTGCAGAAATAAGCCTGCCATTCCGTCCACGTTACCAAAATTGGGCAAGGATGTTCATAATTTGCTTGTGGTTCCAATCTATTCAGATCCCTTCTGGTGTACTAGAGGTGTGAGACTGATTGATGGTTTAGAAACCGATATTCATCCCGGGACCACTGGTGCCCCGGAAGTTTATTAGTCACAAAGACATCCTCACAGAACCCCTTCAAGACATATGTTCTGAGTTATTTAGAGTAAGCTGAGCCTAAATGAGACTTGGATAATCACATAGTCACATAGTACAGTGCGAAGATGCAGGTGGGACACCATGGCGACCCGATATGTGGCAGCAGGGGTGGCATTGCTGCCAGAGAAATAAGGGAAGTGGGGTGGTGTAGGGTTGAAGGGAAGGAGACA
This sequence comes from Ambystoma mexicanum, assembly GCF_040938575.1. Lineage (NCBI taxonomy): Eukaryota > Metazoa > Chordata > Amphibia > Caudata > Ambystomatidae > Ambystoma > Ambystoma mexicanum. The sequence continues at coordinate 855,897,932 of NC_090934.1, forward strand.
GGAGGGAGGGCCAGGAATGGGAGGTGCAGTAAAATGATGGGAGGGGGTGGGTGAGAGCTCTTAGAACTACTTGAACCTGGATATGAAAACAGCGAATACCACTTCTTTCTGAATGGAAGCCTATTCCACAGCATAACCGCTGCACTTTACAACTCTCCTTTCGTATGCTAGTGATTGAACCTTCGGAGTGGAACACTGTTTCTGTTACTGTTTATGTTAGGCTTGTAGCTAATTCAATACAAGTAGTACCTGGTGGGTACCCCAATCCCGAACCAGACACATTTTTGACGCTTAGAAAGACCACCATCTCTGAGCATTTCATCCGAACACGTCTTCCTTCCATGTCATTAATTCCAAGGCCTAGTCTGAACGCATTACAGCTCACCGCCGGCCTTCACCGAGCGTTAAGTGGCCATGCAGCAGGCGACATCAACCCTAGGGCTGATGCTGTTCTCTGCTTCTCAAACACTGGGAGAGATTTGCCGAACTGAACAAAGCCTCGTGGTGAGTTTTTGTTGAAAGTCTGCCAAGCCGAAAACTTAACACAAACAAAAGTCCACAGGGTCTCGTTAAACATTCCAGTCGGTGGACAGCAGTTTATGGTAGAGAACAACAGAAATTGCCCTGACACCGAACAATACAAAATGTTGACCCTGCGAGTCAGGGGTGCTGGAAGGCTGAATGTAGCGCAAAAGCCTCATACAGCGGGCCGGACTGTCTATGGGGTGGGCGGGTGATAGAGGCGTGCGAATTTGAGTTTTAAACAAAAACATGGGGTTGAGGCGTCCATTTCATTTATTGCCCTGTTTTTTAATTGTAACCTGTATCGCCATTGCAAAACGTTCTTGTAAATCAGGTCGGTTGCCTTAGAATGGCATTGCCAACTTGATTTATTTGCATTATGGACCTGAAATCATGTCTAAAATAGAAGTAAAACTGACTTTAGGCCAGGCAACACTTCTTCATTACACAATGGTGGCTTGCAGGGGTGTAATTCATGTCCGGAAGAGCTGCACCTGGCCTGCGGCCTGTATGTTGGGCACCATTGCTGCACGGGCAAGAAGTAAAGGGAACAGGGGTGATGCAAAATAAAGTGGTCCCCCGGAAAAAAATGTGTCCTGACCCCCCAGAGCGTGTTACCACCTTGATGCAAAGATGTGAGCAGGGCGGGTCCCCTGAACAATGCATCCCTCGATTACTTTTAGATTCATTTTGATCACAGCCTGAACCCTGTAGCCAACAAATCTGAGTGGGCGGGATTAAAAGTATGACGTCTTGTATCTAGCCGCTGACATCTGAATGGAGGGCTCCCCCTGGTGGGTGCAGGCGAAAGCTTGAAAGCAAGGACTCTTGAGCATGGAAGAAGCTTGCTGGCAGTGAGCTCAGAGATCATTATGCATGGTCCAGGCCAATCCGATAGGACCCGTCTTTCAACTTCGACTCACTGGAGCTCCCACTGGCCATTCCTTGCAGTGGGCATGACACATATACAGCATCTAAGGGCCCGCGGCCATGACACAGAAACAGAACGTCTGCACTCACACAACATCATGCGAGTGAGGGCACCGCGAACAGAGGGAGAGCCCCTTGACTTGCGCCTGTACCTGAGCACTACTCATACCTATACTCCTGAAAAAGAAGCAGATACGCCCAACAAAAAAAACAGAGTAACAAAAAATAGGAAACAACTGACTCATAGGATCCCACACCCAGCTTTGACCCAAACGCCTCAACGGATGTTTTCGGATCAGTGGTACCAGCAAAAGCTGGTCCAGAGGAAGGAGCTTTAATATTATTACTGCTTGATCTGAAGAGGAACTTTAAGGTAAAAGTGCATTTTTGTAAAGGTGCATGATTTACTAGGCACACTGATGTATGGATTACAAAAAGATTGTCATGGTTAGATTTAAACTGTATTTGTTCTCCCCTAAAAGTACTCCTTCCAGGATCCCCCCATCACAAACCTGGACTGGAAGTTCATAGGGAGGGGTTAAAGGTTTCTGACCCCCTGTATACATATAACCATGACTAGCCATACACACAACATAACAATGGGCAACTCCTTTCGCGGGATTGGCAGGGACGAGAAGGGGTGCAGCCGGTGTGGAAAATTGCGATTTAAGAGTGGCCTGAGGAGGGGGAGAGCATCCCCTTCCTCCTCCTCTGCGTTCCCGCCGCCGGTCCTGCTCCTCGCCATGCCGCCGGGTCTGCAAGCATTTTTACTGTCCCACCCTCCCTACAAGTTTGTGGTTTGAAGGGGCCCCAGTACATGAGATCAGTCAGTGGTGAAGGTTGGCGCCTCTCACTGGGGATTTCAGGCCTGTAGGGGTCATGGAGCTGGGGGACGGGGGTCAGACAGGAGGCTCATTGGCTTCCCATCAAAGCATGAATTGAGTTCAAACTCCTAGCCATCACCCATCGCAGTTAACATAACACTGCCCCCTCCTATCTCACAAACTGCATCACTATGAAACACAACCTGTGCAATCTCCGTTCCTCTGCCACTTCTGCCCTGAACATCCCCAGATTCACCAGACAAAGAGCCAGAGGCTCCTGCTTCACCACCATCGCTCCCACACTCTGGAACGCCTTATTTCTGCTTATACAAGAACCTAGCTACGCTATCTTCCACAAGAAGTCAAAAACCTTTCTAGTTTTTGAAAAAGCTCTTGACTATGGGGGTTTGGTCTAACATGGCGACATATTCTTATTGGTTTATCCTTATATTGGAAAGTAACTGTATTGTGTGCAGACGGTCGCGTCTCACCGGGTATTAGGGTTTTGCCAAGAAAAAACCCCAAAAGGAGTGTAGGTAGGGTTAGGTAACCCGGAAGGAGGGGGTGCCCCCTCGAGATTTTTCCGGTACGCGATCAGACACAGAGACTTTGTCAAGGGATCTAACCCAACTTAATATGGAACAAACTTGCCAAAACTATACAGGGGCACTAGAGGACTTCGAAGGATAATAGCCCTGATTTGAAAAAGGTCTCATGGTAGACCGAAACACGTGTCATCATAAAAGGGCACTTTGTATAACAATAAATATATTTCATCTTTGAATATTGGGTGCAGTCTCCTTCCGGGTTACCTAACCCTACCTACAAAAACCTTTCTATTTGACAAATATCTGTAATGCAATGCCTTAACTACCCTTTAACTGTCCTCAATCTCTGATTCCGGGTAACCATTATCTTACTATCATACCCGTATCTTCTTGATATGCTAACCCTGCATTTTAGCGCCATGATACATCGGGGTCTGGGCGCTTCCAACAAATACAATAAATACATAAAATAAAATAAATCACGAGGCAGTCGGTATAGGAACTGGGTACTGGGCATCCTGGTACTGCCCCCAAAGGGGCATGGCATGGAGGCCGGGTGTTGCCCCCACGCAATGTGCTGCCCATGGGGGAGAATGGCCGACCTGTTATAAAGGGAATTTCATGCCAGTGTTGATGTGGTTTGTATTGCTGCTTCTTCATTGAATTCTGTTTCCAAGTCCCATTTGTGGGGTGTATTCTTAATTAATGTGCCCAGTTTTTCCCAAAGTTGCGTTTCTTGTGTTTCTTCTGCCCGTGCATGCTGCCCCCTGCTCAGCCCACTAACATATAAGGACGATGTGCAATTAAAAAACAAAAGCAGCCCCGAGTAACAAAGAGTGCAACGTCATCTTACCAGAGTGACGCACACTGCCCCTGTCCAGTAATGGGACTGGGCGATGGGTGGTGGGATTGCTCTATGCAGAACAACAGCTCCTAGTCCTTTGCCAGGCCTGTCCTTGTGCAAACTGCAAGTCCCTGCAATGATATCATCTATTGATAAGTGCCTAGAACTAATCCTGAACTCTCATGAGGTGTGGTACCGCACCCCGCACTCCCACACATTTTCTGATGCTGTGCTTGACAGTGCGCCTAGAAGACATTTTTCACTTTCATGTGCTGTGTCTGGCCCTGTAGGCAGGTGCCCTCAGTCCTGAAGTGCTGTCCTTGGCACCCCCCTCCTGCTGCCAATGGCTGTCCCTGGGGCCTGTGACAGTCCTCTGTCTTGTCTGCTTCGCTTGAGTGCTCTTTTTCCAGGGTGATCAGTGCTAGAAGCTCCTCCCCACCCTGGTGCTGTTTCTAGCCCAGTACCTAGGAACGCTTCCCCTTGAGATGATCTGCCCAGCCCATTAACAAGGACATTATCCCGTCCCAAGAGCATTGTCTGTCCAGGCACAAAGGGCACTCTTGTCCTCTCAGGGACGGTCTCTCACCTGGTCCTAGGAAACTTAGTCCGATATTCTTTCTGGCCCAGTACTCTGGAGCATTCCCCCTACCCTCTGACAATGCCCTGCCCAGTACCCGCATCAGCACACACACTTAAGTTGAAATACACATGACATGCATTTTTTAAACCGTTGCAAAAGGAAGGTTTCCCTCCAGAAAAGTAAAGGTTAACAATTAAGCATGATTTTACAATATTTGACACATGCCTATGGTCAAGTTAAGCACAGAGCTCCCTCAGGTGAGCACTAAAATGATGTTCAGAAGCAAGCACCACTTTCCTCCTATTGGAAGTCTGTAGCTGCCCAAAAGGTTCAAGCATGAAATATATCGTATAGAAATTAAAATGGCGAAAAGTAAACCTAAATACACAAATGCATCCAGAAGCCTGTGACCTGATAGCCATAAAAGGGTGAGAGAGAGAAAATACTGTGTGCCAAAGGTACACGATGTTTCACAGCTGTGAAGACGAAAGGTCTGAGGTATCCCGTCAAGATATCCGTTCAACCTTCTTTACAGAAGCTGTCCAGTGCTAAGCAAGCAAATGGCATCCCTGCTGGGTTTATCATGTTTATTTGATGACATTTAGCAGCAAGCTCAGCGCTACCATGAGAACAACTGCAAAGTATGCCACACAATGCACATTAGTTACATTTATAAATACAGCGCAGGACTTTAACTGTGAAACAGTACTGCCAACAAAAGCAGAAATCTATATTTATAACCCATAAACCTCAAAATGTTCCTGTGTATTTGTGACTAATGAACTTCCGGGGCACCAGTATTCCAGTGATGAATATCGGTTCCTAAACCAGTAATCAGCCCCACTCCTCTACTACACCAGAAGGAATCTGAACAGACTGTGAACTCAAATTATAAACCTCCTTGTCCAATTTTGGTAACGTGGACGGAACGGCAGGCTGATCTCTGAAAGGTTGTGGATAGTTAGTTGCAACACTTCAAAAATACAATTATTACATAATTATAAAAGGGACTGTACAGTCAAGGTTGAATAAAAATATCTACTTTATTATTATCACAACAGACAGTTCTAGCACACTAAAAAATACAGCCCACCCTGTAAAGGGATGCAGAGGACAGACAGTTTAAAGAAGGAAAGTGATGCACTCTGGATACTGACAGGAGGGTAGTCAGAAAATAATGAATTGCAATAGTTCAAGGATACTTGGTTTCACCACAAAGGGAGCAATGGGGTGTTAAATGTCACTAGGGGCCTTCGGAGAAGGACCAGGGGGACAGAACCACAAGCTACCCTGTGCTTGCAGATGTTCTTGGTGCTCAACAGGGTCGAGCCTGTTTCAGGGCACTTTGCAGCTTCTGTGACAGAGCTCAAGATGGGAGGCATCTGCGGGTATCCGGCAGCAGGCAGTTCGGCGAGCTAGTTTGGACCGACAGCGGCCGGCTAGCATACACGGCGGCTCAGGTTCAGGATTTGTTGTCCAAGTGCTGGTTGGTGGGTCTGAAGCACTGGTTGAGGCATCTCGGATGGTGTGAGCGACTGCGGCGTAATCGCAGTCAGCGGTGCAGTCAGTTGCAGCTCGAGGGGCTCAACTGGCTTGAAAATGTCCTTTAAGGTGGATGCTGGTTGATGCTTGTTGGTGTACTCCTCCTAGCTTCTTCTGTGGGCTAGTGTCATCTTCTAAGGTGGACGGCCCAAAGCTGAGGAGAGTGTTGCATGCAACAGCCTTGTCCTTGGTTTGGTTCAGAGACTCTCTGGCACTTCCCACCTAGGAAGCTTGCTTGCAAAGCCTAGCAGGGCACACTGTGTGCTGACTGGGTGCCGGTTCTGGAGCTGCTGGAGGGTCCACTGGATGCAGTATCTCCCTCTGTTCCATGGGATATGGTTAGGGGAGGGACCTTGCTTCCCTCCTGTAGTTCCTGGCCTTCCTTCACTGGTGGAAGATGTAAGGCAGACTGTACCTTCAGCCAGGGTCCCAATGAGTTCTTCTTGCTGCTCCTTGTGAAGTCTTCAAATGATCTGCCCAAAAGAGGGGCTAAGCCCACTTTTAAAGCCAAATGGGCCCCAGTGATTGGTGTAGGCTAAGTCTACCTTAATGAACCAATCCTGGGTCCCAACCAACAATCTCCTGTATGCATGAGATCATAACCAGAGTGCTTTGCAACAGAAAAGTTAGAGGGGTGAAAACATGCAATACTAAGTCCCACCCATCTTCCTGTCTGTTGTGGATTAAAGAGTCTCTTTGGTTAATTGAGCTCTCTGTGGTTCCTGATTAAAGTGCCAGGTCTCCCTTGAAGCTGTGGCGAGAACAGACTTTCTGTCTCCATCAAATCACATACTCCTACCTTCTGTATGGGGCCCCCCTGCGGGGTTGCCTACTGTAAACACATAGTCCCAGACATGACAGGTCACTGCCGTTGATACTTAGAGGTGGGCGCTGGGTTCAGGTTGAGACAGTGCATATCTAAGGTTGTTGGGGTTTCCTGTCTCCTTTGTTTTAGCCTCTGCAGCCAGGCCCCATATAAGCCTGTTTGAAGTATACTCTATTAGTATGTTAATTGTGTTAATTGCTACCACCATCTGCAGAGGGCAAACAAATGGACAGGGTGGATTCATGGAGGCTGTGTCCACCCAGATTACATGGGTCTATGTGTATGCCATGCGGTGAGCATAGGAAAATGTGTGCTGATTAGCCCCACACATTTTCTGGAGGTTGATCTACCATCACTCAATTTCATTTCAAATTTCAAAAAAGCCCAGGCGAGCACCCACCCGCCATGCAGATGGTCGAATTCCTCACAGTATTGTACAGTCCAACCAACTCTAAGGAGTCAAGAAACATTTTAAATTGCTATAAACACAAGCTGGCAAGACCCATTTCCCAAACCACACCTACATAGGTAATGCTGTTTTTGAATGCCCAACCTATTATTCATTAATCACATTTACTCTTAGAGTATTGGGTATTTTGGACAATGGCACGAACAGCAGTGATGTACACAGTAAGTACCATTCATTTGTTATAAAAGCTGCCTGCACTTCACAGTTACGAGGAATACAGTTGCTTCCCACTCACGAAAGTTCAGGTTCACACTTATCCATTACTCCCCTGATGTGAATGCGCAGCCAAATGTTCCAAGAACCTTCTCAAGCTGTCTTTACTCTACTGCAGTGTTAATGCCCAGGCAGAGTTTACAAATTTCCCTTGTGATTTTCCCATCTTTTAATGGCATCACGGCCCAAGGGATTGGAGGTACAAGGCTGAAGCAGGTGATAACTTGTCTTATTTTCAGTTGGGCTCTCTGCTAACACCAGAGCTATAACCATGGGAAGGTATTGAGTCATTTTCATTCAACATTTTTACAAGTTGCGCCTGTACCACTTGCTTATATTTCACCTGCAAAATGTGGAATTATTGAATGTCTCAGAGTACAAGTATCTAGGTTTAACAATTTATAAGACACTGTCTGAATATGGCAAATTTTCATATAACCACATAATGACGTTCTATCAAGCCAAAGTGGTGCCTATCTTATTGTATGGAGTCGAAACTAAACTTCCAATGAAGCGCAATATCTGGGACTTGTGTGAAGCTCGATTCTGGAAATCTGTGATAAAGCTGCCAAAATGCACTCTGCTTCCCATGATCCGATTCGAACTGGGTTTAGTTTTGCTTTTTGTACAGCTAATATGGAAGATGTGTAGTCTATTTTGAAAATGCTTGTTAGGCTTTGCAAGTAATAACATCTTAAGCACAGTTGCGTACCATCTTGTTGGCTCAGCTCACAACTTTCCACATAAATGGAGAAGCTGTGTACTGGACGCGCTATCTGATGCATCCATACCCATAGAAATTTTGTTAACAAACCCAGATCGAGCAAAGTTGACGTTAGACCAATCTGATTGGATACGTAATAGAGCCAAATGTTGCACCTATAAGGACTTTAATGAAAAAGCTATTTGGCTCAAAAAAATGTGGGTTATGACGGATTACTTGGTAAAGTTCCCCTCACCTTACATTAGACAACAATACCTGTGATTTAGATTCAATCTTTTACCAACAACAGAAATAATGGTAAGGAGAGGAATCCTTCCTAAAGAATGAAATTATTGTCTATTTTATCAAAACTTGAATTGTAAAGAAACTCTGCAGCATCTGGTAGTAATCTGTCCAGCTTTAATTTCGATGAGAAACATTTATTTCAGCAAATTGTTATGTCTGTACATCCCAATGAATGAAAATTAAATATGGCTCAGAGTATTCAGGAGTAAGAAACTGGCGATTAGGATCGCAATAATTCATTACCTAGATGCCATTCTCTCAATGGACGATAATGAACCCAAGTAACAACTCGAACAGTAAACTTGATTAACATTTGTTAGGAATTTGGAACAGATGTATTTTAATCATTATATGATTTGTATTTTCACCGAGACAACAACAGAAATGAATCTCATAAGTGTGTTTTTGCATCTGGTGTAATTATTATGGTTTTATCTAAAATAACTGTGCATATGAAAGTGACAGATGTGCTTGGAAGACTTTATGTATTTATATGTGTTTTGTATTTGAAAGGTTGATTTTACTAGCCAGCCAAATAAAAAATAATAAAATATATATATACGTGATCAGGCGCTCAGTATAGCGCGAAACGCGTTGTTTGCAGGCTGCTGCACCTAGGCGTCCTGTTGTTGTTCTGTCTTCTATGTGCTGCTATGTGTCGTGCATTTGTTTTTTGCACGATGCTTTTGTTTTTTAACTTATTAAAACATTAAAGACATCAGTAATTCCTATACTGTGTCTGGTTTTTTTTTCCGAACCTTTTTGAACCTGGCATTCATGTTTGTGCCTGCGGGGGTGCGTTTCGTTCTTTCCTCCCTTTTTTCTATACATATATATATATTTCATATGTAAACTTTGCCATTTGACAAGACTGCATGTTGAAATGTTGTTATGTTGCTTGAGGCATTCATATTAGAGACCAGTCTAGGTGCTTCTCATGGGGTGACAGCAGGTAACTCACAAGAAACCAGATATTAGCACTGAAAACCAAAATGTGTCATTCCAAGCTTCCCTCACTTGCGTTGAGTTGACAGACAGCCTATGTTCTGATCGCTTCCTCTAAAAATGTGTTTTCTGGCCTAACCAAAAGTAGACAATTGGCCTCAACATGTACCTCTAGTGCCCTTAACTGTAGAAGACACTCCCATCTCCAAATCTTGGGCAGCAGAGATCTTAAAACCCTCCTTCAACTAACATAACATAGAAGATAACAGCATTGAATTAATAGAGTGGAAGCGATAACATTCACATTTTAAAAACGTTCTTATGTTGTAATGGAGCGCAACTAGGGGACAAAATGGGGGCGGTGGGGTGTAGTTTGGCCAAGGCAGACAGTCTGCTGATGGGGCAGAATCTGGTCCAGGTGCAGAGTCTGGCAGAAGTGGAGTAAAGTTGGGCAGGGGGCGCATGCACTTTGTTGGGCCTAGGGCAGTAGAAAGCCTAAATACGCCATATATGATATTTTGGCCTCTACTTGTTTTTGACCCCAACTCGATCTCTCACCTTTAGTGGTGCTGTGTCTGACTTGGTCCTGAGGCGCTCTCTCAGCCTATTAAGCACTGTGTAAGGCCTGGCACTGAGGCGCTCTCTTGTTCCCTAAGGAACTGCTACTGCTTACGAAGAATTCTCCTGTTCCTTCAGGTGCTCTCACACACCCTCCTTACCACCTCCATTGTCCAGGACTGGTGCTTGCTCATTGTCTTTTGCGGGTCGAGCAGTGAAAAGCAAGTGGAGGACACTTTGTCCGGGGCCTCCCCTCTGCTCGGAAAGCTGTCAGGGTCAATCACTGCACGGCTCACGCTGCTTTCTCCCTGCTAGAGCGCATCCGCCTTCCTGCTGCCAGGCCGACCATGGGCAGCCTGCCCGTGCACATCTGATGGGCCTAGGCAAACCTCTTCTGACAGATCGTGCCCACCACATGATAAACTGCCAGGGCGGGGAGAGAGACAGTGCCGATCACTGAGCTTCCATTCTCGGAGCAACAGATCCCTGAGTCCCCAGCTCTGAGATGCTTATCACAGAGCTTCTGAACCCTGAATCCGCGGAGTCTCCGATCCCTGAGTGCCTGACCCAGAGGCCTGGCTCATTCCTGCCTACTCTTCTGGAGACTACAGATGGCCCAGCGCAAGGCACTTCTGTGCTGACGGAAGGGAAAGCTGCAGATCAGGTTTCTGGTGCATTCACAGACTTGCTAATGGGGTGCATTGTTATCAGTCACTCCCCCACTGCACCGAACATTATCAATAACAAAAGAGCACCTTCTATTCCTATGTCTCAAGGTGCAGCGCAGAGGCTACACCACTCCGGCAAGTACCTGGGCCATTATGCAATATTAAGCCAATAATTACAAAAACTAATTAATACACCCCCAGCTCTCAGGGTGGGGCCGGCTCCCTAAGGGAATGTATGGGCTCTCCAAAGGGCGTTAATGAAGGTGAGAGCGGCAAATGGGAGAACGGCTCTGCCGAATAATAAAGGCCAAACAACTCGCAAGAAAACTGCAGCTATTTTATTTACAAAAAACAATATCGCCTGTTTAAGGCTTCCTCAGTTGCTTAGTCTTAACTCCACAGCCATTTCAACCAGCCTTGCAGATTCTGCCTAATTTATTAAAAAACTAGATTACCAGTCTTCAGCTTGCAAAAAGGTGGGCGGGGTCTCGGGAAGAAGGGGCGGTGACTCGATGATGTCATCCTGCAGGTTTTCCTATGCCAAATGTAGGCCGGTATGGCCTGACTCATGGATCCCACGAGCAGTGCTTTAAGTGGAATGAGAAATCGAGGGGGGGCGGCTTAACAAGCAGTGTGGCCTAAATAGTGGAGGGCGTGCAGTCCCACAAAACGCCACATATAGAGCAAGTTACACAAATCAACTGGTGATTTTCAATGTCAAACAGTGTTTTACTTTGTAACAGTCCATTATACTTTAGCTTGTTTTTTTTATAGAGGAGTTGGGTTTTTTGAGAAGCTGTTTTATCAAGGTGAACAGTACATGTTGTTATTAAAGTTTTTAAAAAAACACAGGATCTTCAGACTTAATGTATTTTATACATAATTTTAAGAAACGTTGAATTTCGAAGAACCTGTTATTTTTTAAAGTGAAAAAACTATCTGCACTGTTCGTCTGCATGAGAAGGTAATAACCTCTTTAAAAAAATAGATTAAAGCTACGAAGTAAAACCTTTCTTAAAATAAAAGCATGATTGATTAACAGTGGGCAGCGGTAGACAAAGCAGGGGTCTCGCTGGTGTGATGGGGACCTAACAGCACCTAACAGCAGGTGAACATTTCACTCTACACGTGTTAATGATCGCCCATCACCCTGCTTTGTCTGCAGCTGACCGCAGCTAATCACTGTGGGCTTGCCGCAGAGAAACAGAAATGCCGCCCAGCCCCTGTAATTCATGATTGCATGTTTCAGTCATTGGGCGAGAGCCGCGAAAAGAACATATCAACCCCCAGTAATTGAGAACTGTGATACACGGCAAAAAGCGCACTTCACGTGCTTAGCCACACGATGGCGGTGGAGGACTTTGCATACCACTGTCTATTGCAGAAATCGGCAGCGGGGACCTGAGGGGAGACGGGGAGAGCCCCGGCTGAAAAGCATTTTTTGATACTTCAGGGGCTATGCCCCGGCTGGCCACGGCTGGCCCCGGCACACTTAAAGCCCTGCACCTGAGTTTCTGTTTGCTGAGCGTCTGACCCCTGAATCCCTGAGTCTCCGATGATAGCAGTAGAGTTGGGAGCTAGAGTGGTGCAGTTGAGGGAGATGCAGCTTTTGCTGGCACATCTCAATTTTGTGTGAAAAGGTGGTGGCAAGTGTTTTTTGTTTAAAGCATGGACTTCGCAATGTGGTGGGCAGTGAGGCTGCACCACACACCGTGGGTAATAATGAGCAGCACTCAGATGCCTGAGGGTACGTAGCGCTATATAAATGCTAAATTATTAAATTATCGCAGAGTCAGTATCATGGCTGTAGCTAGGGAGAACCCGTGAGTGTGGGGGATGGTCTTGGTTGGATATTATGGTGTGTCCATCCAACTGCCAAGATTTTAGGAGTTGTGGAAGGTACACAGTGTTTCTGAAGCAGCGGGGGAGACAGGAGGGTGACAGGCTTTGGTGTGTTTGGGAAGGCAAGTGGCGTGGGCCAGAGTGGATGGATTACTGAGTCGAAAAGGACCACTATATTGCATTTTTTTTATTTTGTTCCAGGTTTGGTTGTAGTGGTGCTCTAAGGAGGAAGATTCAAGAATGAGAGAGTGACACTCAAGGTGGACAACAAGAGTGTGGTTCCAATTGTGAACAGTGAACAAAAGATGTCTTGGTGATGACATTATAGGGATGCTTGCGTTGGCACATGCGGTTCAAGGCACAGCATGTTCCGTGCAGATTTCCTCTCTTTTTCGTAATGAGGATGTTTACATTGGTACCTGCAGTTCTAGGTGCAGCATGTTCCATTCATGAATAGCTGCCGTACACATTTTTTTCCCTATAGAGGATGTTTGCATTGGCGCATGCTGTTCAAGGCGCAGCATGTTCCATGCATTAAGTGCTGCCTTGCAGATTTCCTCTCTTTGTCGTAATGAGGATGTTTGTGCTTGCACATGCTGTTCAAGGCGCAGCAAGTTCCATGCCCTAATAGCCGCCCTACAGATATCCTCTCTTTTTCGAATTGACTATGTTTGCGTTCTCACATGCGGTCCAAGCGCAGCATGTTCAGTGCATAAAGTGCTGCCGTACAGATTTCCTCTTTTTTTCATATTGACTATATTTGCAATGGCACATGCGGTTCAAGGCGCAGCAAGTTCCATGCCCTAATAGCCGCCCTACAGATTTCCTCTCTTTTTCGTATTGACTATGTTTGCGTTCTCACATGCGGTCCAAGCGCAGCATGTTCAGTGCATAAAGTGCTACCTTACAGATTTCCTCTTTTTTTCATATTGACTATATTTGCAATGGCACATGCGGTTCAAGGCGCAGCAAGTTCCCTGCCCTAATAGCCGCCCTGCAGATTTCCTCTCTTATTCGTATTGACTATGTTTGCGTTCTTACATGCGGTCCAAGCGCAGCATGTTCAGTGCATAAAGTGCTGCCTTACAGATTTCCTCTTTTTTTCATATTGACTACATTTGCAATGGCTCATTCGGTTCAAGGCGCAGCAAGTTCCATGCCCTAATAGCCGCCCTGCAGATTTCCTCTCTTTTTCGTATTGACTATGTTTGCGTTCTCACATGCGGTTGAAGGCGTAGCATGTTCAGTGCATAAAGCGCTGCCTTGCAGATTTCCTCTTTTTTTCATATTGACTATATTTGCGATGGCACATGCGGTTCAAGGCGCAGCATGTTGATTAATTGGCCTGCCGCCTGCTCTAAAGGCAATACCGACTCTCTGTCCTTACTAAGAAGAGAGCTCATATTCAAGTCCCGGTCTTGGCAGCATCTAACAACTCAGCCGAACTCTTTAAGGAACTGGCCAATCCTACAGCAGTCTCTACCTCTCCTGTCCCCTCTGAGGCCCTCTGAATGGCCTTGGCCTCATATTTCATCTCTAAAACCCAGGACATCCTGTCCACCCTTTTGTCCTCTCCTCCTTCTCCCTCTACTGTCACCTCTACCTCTGGCCTCCCTGCGGCCACTTCTCCTCCCCCTTCTCTGCCTTTCCTCTGTTTACCCCAGACGAGGTTTCTAGACAAGTCAGATCTATGAAAGTCTCGTCAAAACAGGTTCTTCCCTGTTCATCCGAAACCATCAAGGACCGTATTGACAGCCTCACTCCAGCCTTGGCCGACTTTTGCAATCACTCTTTCGCCACTGGTACCTTCCCTTCCCCCCTGAAGCACTCTCTTGTGCACCCTCTTCTTAACAAACCCTCAGCTGAATCCACCTGTGTGGCTAACTATCGCCCGATCTCCATTACTCCTTTCCTGGGCAAACTCTTGGAAAAGCTGGCCATCTCCCAGCTTAATCTTAACACTGAATCTGTTGGTTGTCTCCATGACCATCAGTCTGGCTTCTGAGCAGCCAGAAGCACAGAAACCACTCTCCTGAACATCCGTGAAGACCTGCTCTCTAACCTTGATTCTAATCTCCCCTCTGTCCTCATCTTACTCGATCTCTCTTCTGCCTTTGACACGGTCAACCATGCCATCCCGCTCAATAGTCTCCGTGATGATCTGGGTATCACCAATAAGGCCCTGGCCTGGCTGACCTCGTTCCTCTCTGACGAGCCTCCCAGCTCCAACTTGGGACCTTCCTCACCTCCTTCTCACTCTCTATCAGTGGTGTTCCCCAGGGGTCTAACCTTTCTCCCTGGCTGTTCAACCAATACCTGGCACCTCTTACCCACCACATTGCTGCTCTCTACTCCAACTTTCAGTGCTATGTGGATGACACTCAGCTCACTTTCAGGCTCCCCTCTGCCGCGGCCTCTCCCTCTCTCATCCCGGATTATCTCTCTGCAATCCAGGTGTGGTGTCCTGCTAATTATCTCTTCCTTAATGCCAGTAAAACGGAGATCCTCCTCATCAGCACACATGCACCTTCCTTTCCTGTCACTATCTGGCTGCCCACACTGGGCTCTCTTCCTGCTTCCACCTGTGAGGCTAAGAACCCCGCGGTCATCTTTGACTCCACACTCTCCTTCTCTCCTCACATTTCTGACGTCTCTAAGAAGTCAAACTACCAGCTGCACCTCCCCATAGGTATTCTTCCTTTCCTCACCTTCCCTGGAAGCTCACTGTCTCCAGAGCTCTGGTTCTCTCTAGGCTGAACTACTGCAACAGCCTCTTTCTAAATCTACCTGCCTCTACCCTTTGTCCTCTCCAACTCATCCAGAAGAGGACAGCAAGAATTGTCATTGGCCTCAAGCCCAGGGATCATATATCTCCAGCCCTGAAATCTCTCCATTGGCTCCCAGTGGCAGCAAGGGTCAAGTTCAAGACCCTCTGCATTGTTCTCAAGGTCTACTTGGGCCTGGCACCGCAATACCTCCTACTCTCTGTTTGAAAATATCTTCCAACTAGAGCTCTTCACTCTTCCACCTCCAAATCCTTGAGGGTCAGTCGCTTCTCCAAGCAATGAGTTGGGGGCAGATCTCTTTCTTCGGCTAGTGCCTCCCTCTGGAACAGCCTCCCCGCCTCTCTGAAAATTGAGCAGAACCATCTCTGCTTCCGCAAGTACCTCAAGACCTTCCTTTTTGCTTCTGCCCTCTCTCATCCTCTCCCCTGCTGATCTCTTGTATGATACTGCACTGATAACCTGGCTATCCTCTGAATTTGGGCCCAGGTCCCTACCTGCCCAATTGCACACCTGCACTGCCTCCTGGCATCCTCTGCACTTGTGGTCTGTATCTGCAACCCT
This sequence comes from Ambystoma mexicanum, assembly GCF_040938575.1. Classification (NCBI taxonomy): domain Eukaryota; kingdom Metazoa; phylum Chordata; class Amphibia; order Caudata; family Ambystomatidae; genus Ambystoma; species Ambystoma mexicanum. The sequence continues at coordinate 855,913,599 of NC_090934.1, forward strand.
ACAGTCCCCTTACCTGAACTTATTGACACCTATCGTCTGCACTACTTGTTTGTGATCCTGTCTGGCACTTGCCTGTGCCCCCAGCCCCCTGGCACTTCTCCCATCCCCTCTCCCCTGCACTTGCGTGATCTCAATGTCACTAGGCCTAGTAAGATTGTTGTTTTTGTCCTCCCTCTGTTTCTCCTCCCATGCCTCGTCGCCGCCTTGAAACACTTGTGCATAGGCGCGTTATAAATGCCATATCATATCATATCATATCATATCATATCATATCATATCATGTTCCATTAATTAATAGGTGCCTTGCACATTTCCTATTTTGTTCCCTAAACAGGATGTTTGCATTGGCACATGCTGTTCAAGGTGCAGCATGTTCCATGCATTAAGTGCTGCCTGCAGATTTCCTCTTTTTTCGTATTGAGGATGTTTGCATTGGCAACTGCAGCTCAAGGTGCAGCATGTTCCATGCATTAAGTGCTGCCTTGCAGATTTCCTCTCTTTTTTGTTTTGAGGATGTTTTGCGTTGGTGCATGCGGTTCAAGGTGCAGCACGCTCCCTGCATTAATAGCAACCCTATTGACTTCCTCTCTTTTTTTCGTATTGAAGATGTTTGCGTTGGCACATGCAGTTGAAGGCACATCATGTTATATGCCTTAATAGCTGCCTTGCAGGTTTCCTCTTTTTTTCGTATTGAAGATGTTTGCTTTGGCATTTGCGGTTCAAGGCGGTTCAAGGCGCAGCATGTTCCAGTGCTGATGTGTGCTGGGACGGCGAGGAAGAAGAAGGAAGGAAGCGAGGGGGAAAGGAAGTTGCTGTAGGATGGACAGAACATGGGAGAGAAGAAAGGAGGAAGGAAAAGGAAAAGCAAGTCATTGGAGGAGAGACAGAAGAGTGCAAGGCGGAAGGAAAACTGGTCATCAGTGACAGAGAAGGGTGAAAGATAAATGAAGGCTGTGGAAGCAAAAAGCAAGGTCCACATTGAAAAACCAGCATCACCCAAAGGAAGAAGGTCAAAGGCTGAAAGAGATGCTGATAGGCAAGAGTTGTGACCAGTGGGGCCATCACTGGGGTGCATACTGTGGACAGGGCCAGTGAAGATGGAAGGTTGGTGGTCCTGGGCCAGGAGACTGGTAGGGCAAAAACCTAAAGACCTAAGAGAAGCAAAAACATGGAGATAAACAAAGAGAACAGGCTAGTGGAGAGTCATAGTCAGCATTTGGAGGGACTAAAAAGGCCACCAAGGAAACTAAGCCTTACAACATCGGACAGACTGGGAAGAAATCAACCGTCATGTGAAAGCCATGCAACCAAAGTCCAGTAGGGCAAGTGCTCATGTTCAGCCACTACTGACAATTGTCCGGACTGCCAAGCCCCTTAAGAACTGGGAGTGACTTTGTACATATTGTCTGGAGAACTCAAACCTGACCACAAACTGTTGAAAAGTTAAACATTTGGACTTAGGTCCACCATCTTCATCACAAATTGCTTTCCCACTTGTCATTGTTTCCTTTGGGCCACCCTCGCTACTGTTGGAGACGCCTTCTTGTGCTCTTAGGTCTGACTCCCATTCCAGAGTTGTGTATAATACCCACCCTTTATCCGTTATTCACCTGTGTGCGCAATCACAGTTAATCCCTTGATCAGTGACACGGGCTACAGGAGGCTATTTAGAGTTATCCCAACTTTCCGTAGAGGAACACTTTGTGGCATTTGTTCCTAGTGTGACCAGTGTGAGTGCTGGGCCGCCGAATGATTATTTTGTGGGTAGGGTGCTAGTGAAAGTGAACACAGGTGAATTCTAGAAGAATTCCAGGTAATGCCAGTGGAGTCTGGGGTGCCAATGGCACTGGAGAAGTCATTGGAGGAGAGACAGGTCCAGACGTGTGTCTGATGTTAGACTTTGTGCAAATGGTTTCCGGGATATTTCCTGACACTTAAGAAAGGTTGAAACTACCGGTGAAAAGGGGTCAATTGCACAATAGAATCAAAACCTCATATACAAGTCAGCCACCTGTCACATGGAGTCTCCCGAAACAAAACAAGCTCAAATGGTTTGTAGCTACTAGCAGTTGGTCATCTTATTTTTGTACTAAACAGCGTCAAAAATGGGTCAAATACTTATTATCACAGTATCAGTGATCCAGTTGGAGCATAGACTGTCGCTGCCGCTAACCGTTTTATCGCAGCCGCAAGAATCAACAGAAAAAACCAATCTGTGAGTGGGTGCACAAACAACAAATCACCACCAAATCTGCTACGTACGTATAATGCACCACTCCGGTGTACACTGGCCGCCGGCATGGCTACCCGCACACATCAGAATAAAGCAACGACTATGACAAAATGTGGTTGTGCTATTCACATAATTCTCTGCCTACTTACACCAGACTACGCCTCAACACCTCTGACCTCAGAATGCAGCAAAGACCTATGACACTTTTGGGCACGCTGAAATCATAGCAAGTCTCTAGCACCCTTGCCATCTCCTGACTGCTCTGAACGCCCATCCACATGCCTGACCACATGAGCTGCTCTCTACCAGAGCCTGGCCAGTCCTGCTAAGCCTTTTTTGGCCAAACGCCAACACGTATCCTAATCTCCAACACTCTGGACTTCGGTCCTCCAAGGGCATTCCCACTACCAGCACATTGAGACTATAATAATGGTAAAAGGCGCCATATAAATACAATATTTGTGAAGATTGTCACTTAGCCATTCCAGCAGTTGGAAGTATTCAGGGGCACTAAGCATGTTTGCAATGAGGGGGCTGGGGCAGGACAGTCTCAACACAAGATGAGGGTCTTGCACAGGGTTGGGGGTGGGAGGGTGCAAGGAGCATATTTTAAAGCCTCTCATTGGCCTGTGCTAGAGACCCCGGTCTCTAATACACCAGGCTAGCAGTTTACCCAGTCCTGCTGTATCCATTTTATTTTATTGCACTTGCATACTTCTAAACTCACATGCTTTAGGCAGGTGTCATCTTCATACTTGCCAACCCTACGGATTTAGGCGGTAGGCTACTGCTTTTCAGGCAGACCTACCGCCTACAGATTTTACTATGGTAAACTACAACCACGTTTAAACTGGTGCAGTCTGTGACACTCATCACATGGCATGGTAACATTACCCTCTAGTTACTGTCAACTCCTGCTAGTGATTGGTGGTGCCACACGTCTCGAAGACTCTGACTACAGCAACAGGGGCATTGTCATGCATGCACAGAAGCACTGCAGCGGCCCTCTTGCTCTCACATGCTGGCTGGCTCATCTCACATCTATTGTAATGAAAACACCATGTCTGCGTCTTCTGAGCGAGGTGGGTTTAAGTGGAGAGCACTTTTTTCAACAAGCGAACCTAGCGGTGTTGTTATTAGAATGTAATTACCCTATCCAGTATCCTGCAAGAAACACACGCATTTGATTGTAGTGATCGAATGGCAGGAGCTGAACAACATGCAACATGTTTCTTTTTTCACAAGGACTGCTTTATTGTGGCGCTCTTGATTTTTAGGCTGAAAGGGAAGCGGATCAGTATTAAGGAAGGAGGATATTGGCCATATTTATTTTATATATATATATTCCAGATGACTGAATCTTTCAGAGAGGTGCGTTTTATACCATGGGGGAGGGGTGTGTGTTTGTGTTAGTTTGCTTTTGAGATAGTGTGTTGATGGAGTGCACATTTTATGAATACATATGAATGCATGAGGTTACGGCCGACCACAGTAAACTGAATGTCCTGACACTATTGCCTGTGATAAGATGTATGACTGATTAATAGCACCCACTACGCCTTGCTATATATACTGATGTTTATTCAGTGTATTAAAGAATTCTTTTGCTTGAACTTCTGATAGTCTCATTTTCTTTTCTTACCCACTTATCTTGGGGTCGTTATTGTCTTTATTCTCTCTGCTTTTAAGGTTTGTGAGGTGGATTGTTTTAGGCTATTTGAGTAGTTATATAACAAAACAGCTTGTGGTTACATTCGTTTTCTTGTGTTTGTATCTCGATTCCCTGCTAAATAATATATTTTTTAAAAGCAATGTAAAAGCTGAATGTTTTGTCTTTTCTGTAGACAGGTGATTTTCACTTTTCAAGCACTGCCACAATGGAACAGTTGGAAAATGGTAATACCGTGGCACATTATGGCTGTGCCTGGCAAATACTACTAATGTCTATACAAAAGCCCACACTGTTAGATGTGATTATAAGCAAATGTTTGTTCATTGAACTACATTCCGGTCAAAAACAAGCAGTGGCGCCAATCGTTTTGGCTGCTCTGTATGCATGCCAGAGGCACTTTTCAGGCTTTTCCATAATGGTACTACTACCTGCCCTTAAAAGATGACACACGGAAAATGGTTTTAATAACTGGGCACATTATGGTTGTGCCTGGTAAATTCCTATCTAATGCCAATAAAAGATCAAAAACTTCTGGATTTGCCAATGCTTCTTTTTAACAGTAATATAGTGCAAGGAACAGATGCAAGGACACACTTTTCCTTATAAATCAAGTGACTGAAGGTATACTTTGTCAAGACATGTTTCTCACACCACGAGCTGGTTTACAGCTGCAATTAAGCCACTGCCTTTCAATAGACTACTTATTAAACATTTTGGAAACCTTCGAGCATACATTTTTTTTATACAAATTCCATTGATGTGTGTTTTGGGTGACTAGTCAAAGGATCGAATATAAAGGGTCGACAGATCAAAGGATCGACACCAAAGGGTCGACAGGTCAAAGGATCGATTTTTTTTAAATTAATGATATATTTTTAGGTTTTCGTTTAGGGAAAAAAAGTGTTTTTAGCAAAAAAAATGTGAACAAATAAAATAAAAAATTTGATCCTTTGACCTGTCGACCCTTTGGTGTCGATCCTTTGACCTGTTGACCCTTTCACTGTCGATCCTTTGACTGGAAACCGTGTTTTGCACAGGGAGGGGCACGCAAAGGGGGATGATGGGTGGGTAAAAAGTGATACACCACCCACAGGCTGTATTTCCTTCTCCATAGCCCATGTGTCTCTCCTAGTTATCTCACTTTCCTTGCCAATGGTTGACTTACAGGAAGCGCGCGCAACACCTTAAATAGCCAAAACTAAAAAGGCATAGCACAATTCTCACAGGTTACTCATTGGTTATGTGATTTCTCAAGAAATCTGAAAATCCCAGTTAAACATTTCTTGTCACCTGATCAGGGTCACATTTCCTGTGATGTCATTTCCTGCGATGATACAATTTTGCTAATTTCTATTTTTGAAACTTGAAAAATCCTAACCCTTTTTGGTCACAGAATGTTGGCAAGTATGTATCTTCCTTGGAATTAATTTGTTCCTAGCCTCCTACCCGCAGTCATGCCAAGTCTCCCGCAACTTGTGGGAGTCTCCAGCAGAGGGCGACAAATTCCAGCACTCGCTCCAGCCTAATATAATGAAGACCACAATGCAATCCTATGGGGGAAATTCCTTTCTCCAGCTTTCTGGAACAAAATCTCCCTCCTACCTGGTCAGGAAACTTGGCATGTCTGTACCCATCCAATCATTTCAATGGGCTCCTCCCAACCCAGAAAAAAATTCTCCTTTTTCAGCCGCCCAAGTGAATTAAAAGGTTGAGAGGTATGCTCTTTAGATTAGCTTTCCTCATTTTGTATGGTCGCGAGGAAATAAAGAAAAAAGAGCAAGGGGTGCTAATAATTTCCACACACGGTATAGTTTAACATACATCATCTTGAGATATGTAACAGGCGCACATGACCAAAACACGCCTGTGCTTCACAAAAATGGCGTTCCACGAGCCCAAGGTACCTCAGAAAGGGAGTGTCTAAAAGTTTACGCACAGCAGAAAGGAAAACAGGGCTGGACGAGGAACTCCCACGCCTGTCAAGGACGTCATGTGACATCCCTTCTTAGTCTCCTGCATGCCAGGCTTTTGTCCTCATTGGGGGGTGCATTACTGAACAATTACACATGGGGGCGACCCTGCGCTGTCCATAGTTCACCGAGGAGCTCGAACACGCAGGTCGCCATAATAATGTGTTGTTGACGTAGCGCTTGGCACAACTTTTCAGTTCCATATGTAAATATCACGGTAGCCAGGCACTACAGGTAACTGGAGGCAAAGGGGTGGCTACGCATTGGTGAACGTGAAAGAAGTTTCCATTGCGGTAGAGGGGGCGTGTATATAATGCAAGTCAGCCATGCCAGAGTTCAAACGTCAGCCGCAGGTTGCACGCACATATATTAATTTAGCAGGCATGGCAACAGGGCAGTTTCAGGACCATAATGCTCCCAGGCCAAAGCCCTGGAATGTGCCTCCATGTAGTAAATGCAACACTGCAACCACGCCCCAATATTACAAAATGTTTGCAATATAAACAAGAGAGGCACACATATTGCAAACAAGTATTCGCTTCTATATGTTCATTGTCTAAAGTGATCTCTCCTGCTCTTCGAAGCCACACAGTGGTTATTGCTGCTGCGTGATCTATTTTTTCGAAGGCTTTGCTCACTATTTAAAGTATCACTAGAGCCAATAGCCTCTAGCCAGCTATTAAAAACTGTCAATATGTTTTTGTCTCTTTTAATTTATGGAAACTCCTGAACAATCAGCAACAGCAACTGTAACACATGTCTTTCTATGGTGAATACTTTGCAACAAAGAAAACATTTTCACTATCCATAATCCATAACTATTGACTTTGCCACTGGTACACTATAGTCTAGTAAATCAGTAGTGCATTTTTAATAGCATTCACTGCAAACTGATTTGCTTCTAGGAACTCCCAACTTTGGTGGTGAACACATAGTGAGATGAAATGATTTGCCCTCAATCATACATACACTTTTGTTACACGTTGAAGCTGGGATCTGAGCTCAGTCTGCAATGTAGACATTTGACAACAAATATTCCCGTCTCTAGTTGATACAGCTATGTTTTACTGTTTGATTTCCTATGGTCGAAATGTTATTCTGCTTTATAGAAATGACTTTTAAAGTACACAAATCACATACTAAACCAACCTGAAAAAATATAAAATTATTTTAGAATCATCTTAAGTAAAAACATTTTATTTAGCATTATTTGCACCTTCCTAAAAAAAAGATGAAGATGCACATTGGAAGAAAATGAATGATAAGGTAACCTGCTTGTAGCCATTGTTTCATACAGTATGGAGCTTAATATACACCACTCCCATTTATAATACCTACCATTCACACTTCAAAAGCGACATGCTGCTAGCAATAGTCACTTCCAGTTTATCCTGCACCCTCAAAAAGTACCTGAGCCTCAAGCAGCTGCCTGCTCCGACCTATTAACCCACTGGGCTATCTTCCTAGCCTCCCATGGAGGTGGATAGAGTATCAGTGGGTTTCCATATTTCTCCAGCCCACTCTGTTTCAGGCTTCCAGGGGCCTGGCTGCACTTCTTATGCCCCCAAGTGAAGAAGCAGAGCAGAGGCTGCCCGGTATACTCAGCAAGTGGGGTAAGCTGGGAGTTACCCCGAGTTACAGGAAATGAAAACTGATTATGCTTTAGTCTCAAGTAAATGATGTGGGCGCCGCCTCTCATTCTGGGGTCCTATTCTTCCCGGCCAATGTTTCACCCAAATCCTGGCGTGTCCTTCCATCTGAATTCTGGTTCATGGGCGGGTTTCTCCGTAGCCCGGTTTCTCTGTATCCCTCTCAGTAGGTTGGGGCATACAGAGGTAGTGCCCTTCTCTGTATCCTAGACTGTCACCCCTCCACCCTCCCATGGTCAGGGGAACCGGCACATACCCCATGCCCACATCCCCTCTAAACTAGATTCGGGCTACTTGGCACTCATGGCCTCAGTTTGCCCTGACATGCACTGGGTGGAGTCTTGGATTCTGTTGCGTGAGCTGCCAACACAAAATGGATGACATAGAGTTCCCACTCCAGCCCCTCATACCAGGGGGACACCTTCCCTGCCAGACAAGAGCGGCCTGCCCCAGTGCCCGTGCCTGCTGGGCAGTGCACCTGAGCACAGTGACTCGCCTAGTTGAATATTGATGGCTGAAACCATGTTGTAACTTCTCAGCAGGGGGCACATAATCTTTCTGCTTTTCGGGTCTCTGGTGGAGTGCAGAGTGAAGGAGGGTGCCTCTAGAATGGGCCCTCCGGTACTTTCTTTGGCCCAGGTTGTCTATGCGTGACTCATGCCACCTTCATATACCACTTATCTTGCATTCTATTGCCCATGGGCACAGAACAAGGGGTGGGAGAGGGAAGATGAGGAGGCCGTATGCAGCAAAAGGTTGTAACTGGGCACTGACCAACAATAGGGAACACTTCACATTAGGGTTCCAGCTCACATCATAGTGGAATAAAAGTGCCAGGGCCCAAATATTTTCTAGCACTCCTGTGACACTACGGGTGGGCACCACTGCTGCCAGCACCCATAGCTGCTCCCCACAGTGTCGACATATTTGGGGTTACACCACAGCTGGCACCTGCTCATTGTGTTGTTGACCATCACCACTTCACAATTAAAGTGAGTCTGAGGCAATAAGTGCTGGGGCTCAGAAATAAGTGCCACGGCTGAGCCCTGGCAAACACCCCCACAAATAAAGCACTGCATCATAGCCAAGCCAAGTCGCCCTCTCCTCTATCCCATGCCACTTAGAGCGTCTTAGTGGAATAGATTTGCTATGATTAGAGTTGCATATCTATAATTCCAGACTCATTTGACTGAAAGCAATATCAATGGAAATTAATAAAATCTGAGCTGGGAACAGAGGGGCTTTTTTGGGGTAACGAGTTTTCTTTCCAGAACTAGAAAGACGTTGATTCCTTTTGCAATGCGGCCGGCTGCATGGGCGCTGGCAGTGGGTCATCCTCTCCCATGTGCCAGGGTGCACAGACATCCTGGCTTTGCCCGGACTGTCCTGGAACTGGACCCCCTGTCCCTCCATTCTGGGGCTTTTTTTTTATTTTTGGGAAAGGGAGGGTGACCGGTGGAACAGCCCCAGCTTGAAGATTACATCTTAACAATGGTCAACAATTTAAGATAACATTTATAAACCAAATGAACATTTTAGTAGTTTCATAATTTTAGCCCACGTCTCTGCTACCCTGTGATGGTCCGGAACCGCCAACATGTCAGGTAACAGCCACACACATTAACTGATTGCCCCACGTAGTCGCGTTGGAAAACGGAAATATAGCAAGGCATAAAGGCTCCTTTGTTTTTCACATGGGCACCTTGACAGCCACATCTGCACAGTTTATAACCAGGAGCAGTGCTGGAATTGGACATTCTTATTTACTGTTTCTTCCCACCATTGGGAGTGGGGGTGTAGTCCTACTTTTATGATTGTGCCTGTTCCGGTTTTTTGTTTTTAAAACCTGGGCACCCTACCATGCGCCGCATCTCTCATTTTCCATCCTAGAAGCCCCTTCAGCAGTTCTCCTGGTTTCTGTCCCTCTTCCACGGGCAACCTTCGCAAGCAGTCACATGACTCGCGCTGCAATGCCAGGGACGTTTGTACACTCCCTGACGACATGATAATTACTACATGGGTTCCCTTCCTTAGCATTACAGCCTCAAGGTCACATGGTGCCATTTCTCACGAGTGCAACCCAGGATGCCTTTGTATACCTATTTGTTTGTGGGTGCCCCGCTAAGACAGCATTGAGCATCGCCCGCACCCATGAATGAAGCTGATTGGTCTTTTCTTTGTCTGTTGTGCTTACTTCCGGGCAGAGACAGCACATGCAGTGTATTTCATGTTGTGTGCACTTTTCAGTTAGAAGGTGTTGTAAGGGAAAAAGGACAGAGCCCCTTTAAGAGGGGAGCTCAAGACCATGAGAGGGAGTGGGAAGCGGGAGGAAAGGGAGGGGGCAAGGGAAGAGGGAAAGCAGTTATGAGGTAGATAGAATAAAGGAAGGTTGAAGGGAAAATGGCTCTGTGTTTCTATGAGGTGCATGGATGACGACGAGTGTTTAGTGCCACCGCAACAGAAGGGAGAGGGAAACCGACAACGTGAAGAGAGATGCAACGAGGCTAACCCATTGGCTGTTTGAAATGCTCCACACGGAGGCAAACTGACCTATAGGGAAGCCGAGGCCTTTTCAGACAGCGCTCGGTCCCTCTGGAAGGCTGATAGGGCTGAGCCAATCATATGTCAGGTAGAATGACAACGTTTTCCAATATGTTGGTTATTGCCTTGCAAGGTGGGTGTAGGGCAAATGAATAACCAGTCACATGCCAGAATCCTGCAGACATGACTCAATCTTCCTTAGCCCCTACTGGCCTACCAGTAAATACAACTCCTATTTTTTCCCAGAGCCTACTCTGGTCGCTTGTTACTCCACGGCATACTTGGTGGGAGAAGAAATTCTCCTCTGCAGTGATGCCTCTGCCGTTTCCCCAGGCTATACAGCTCAAAGAGACCATCGTAGGCTAGACAAGCTCGAGCAGAGCTGCGCACGCAAACAATGTAGTGGCAGTCTTTGGGGCTCTGCATGCCAACCATCAAGAGCTACTGTACACCATAATGCCAGGACAGGGGACCCTCTGTCCCAGGTAGGCCCACCTCTCTGCCCTCTAGATGCTTCCAGTCCAAGGTGTAATGCTACAGGCGCACAGCCCAAGTCTCCCAGTGGTGACCCAGCAAGTCTCCTGAATAGATTACCAGGGCCGGCCCTGGGCATGGGCAGCCTGTGCCATAGCCCAGGGCCCCACGCTCACGGGGGTTCTGCAGCGACCAACTGCCGCCTCCATTCGGAGTAACGCACATTCTACTGTGCATGGGAGGCGCTGCTTTCAGGCAGCCTCTTTTTGGTGCGGTCACTCACCCCCCCCCCCCACACACACCCCAGCTGTGACGATGTGGAGACACATCTTACAAGTACTTGACTACTTGTCACTCTTGGTTTTGGTGGAGCATTAAAAGTGAACGCAATTTAAAAGGGATAGTTAATTTAATGAAGCGTTGTTTCAGGCAAGAGTTATTAACGTCTTGTTGATAAGGAATGCCTGGGTATTTGTATTCTGAAAGCACACACACAGTCCCTGGTAGCTGCTCAAATCTATGGAGTAGTCTATTGCCATTTGTCACACACAAAGGTTTTAACTGTCCCTTTATTTTCACGTGTTCTTATTTGACAGACCAAAACACAATAACTTTTTTGTAGATTGTCACATTTTTCTCAAATCATATGTAAGGCCTGCCTTTGCCAGACAATGTGTATCAACCAGGTTTACCTTTTCCCCTATTTCCTTTTGGTGTGAGTCTAAGTGTGGAAAGTACAGTCACTAAACCCACAGGCCATTTTCTTTATTTAGCCTTCCTCTGAATTGCCTTCTGGTATCTGTAGTCTTCAATTCAAGATGGGGGAATACAACTCTACGATTGCACTGCTAACATATTTCTCTACTGATTTACATATATCTAAGAGTACTTTAATATGAGTACTTTTCAAGTTATCTTTATAAAACAGTGTTAGTGAAAGTTAATATGGGGGTGAGGCGGGCAAAGGAGGAATGGGCAAGTGAGGCGTGATGATTTGCCCATGATGTCTGGGGCGAGGCAGTTGCTGCCCTGGACACTGGAGAGATTGCTTGCTTTCACTGGTCCTGGGAATGTGCTCATTTTGTAAATATTTGAAGTCCTGTGAAATTGCTTACTCTCACAGCCCCAAGACCGCGCCGTTATATATAGGATCTATTTAAATGGTGTTACAAGGCAATGTTGCAGGAGAGGCAGATTTGCCTATCTGCCCCAGGCCCAATCCATGCCCTGGCATCAGGTGACATAGGTAAGTGGCATTGCTGGGATATTTGTGACAGGGGGAACAAACACATCATCAGCTGTAGATTGTGAATTAAAAACCACACTGCTTGTTTGAATAAATGGCCAAGTATATGAACTATCTGAAACCGCTGCAAAAGCGACACTAACTTCAGTTAGCAAAACATAGTCATATTTGTGTTGCACTGCATTCCAAAGTCAGATGTTGTTTTCAAGCTAAAGGTGCAAAAAGAATGGTCACAAACAAGGTGTCTATCAACTACAGCTGGCAGACGCGTTCTCAAGTGCCTGAGTTGCAGACTGTCCCCAGATCCCTGCCTCGTCATTTAACCAAAGTGTGTGCTCCTGGGCAAATCGTTTCATTTCACAGAGGGTTCCCTGCCAGAATTAGAAGTCTCCAAAACTGATTTAGCTCACACTCGTGATACTGCCAGATAGGCAATAATAACAATGACCATTCATATACAGCACAGCACAAAGTGGTGTCATTGTCTGTGATGTCACTGCATATGCAAATTGGGGGCCCCCATATGGCTCTGGCTCTGCAAATCCTACGGCCGGACCTGAGATTACCCACAATGTTATTTTGAATCCCGATCATCCTGAAAGAAACACATTTCCATATGATAAGATCAAAATTTCCCAAACATATTCTATAGCCACTCTGCATCTCTTTGTAATTGGTATACATGTTAAAAGTGCCTGTATGTATTCTGGAAATAATACTTTAAATACAGCAAATAATAGGCGTGTAATAGGTCTGTAATAGCCTGGCTTGTCTAAAAACAATGTTTGAAAGTTGAGCCCTCTGCAAAGGAGCACTGGCTTAAGGAGCATTCGACCTGGTCCAGCGGGAGGCACTGTGGATGCGTCGGGTGGCACCGAGTGTGCAGACTCACCATCTCTGCACTCAGGATGTACTGCAGGGGTCCTTAGGGGGCTCTGATGCTCGGCTCTCCCTGTCGCTCACAGTATGATGGAGTGCTAGGAAGGCCTGCCAGGGGCGACCCCGTGTCCCTCAGGGCGGGAGATGTTTCATGGACCCTTCTCTGTGTTTGCGGGAGGCACCATATAGGGACAGGGCTCCCTGACTCTCTTAGCAGGAGACACTCCAGGAATAAGTGATGCCAGGATTAGAAATCTGAAGCCATTGTGGCAGAGCTGCAAAGATTGTGGGGATCCTGGAAGGAGCCACCCGCTCCATATACTGTCCTGTATTGAAGTGTGCAAGACTTCGGGGGAACCATACCCATAACTCAATTCTGCTTCAGGATCCACAACTGCCAAGGTTTTAAAATGACAGTAGGTCTCAAGCCAGAAAGCGAATCCAGCTAAGGATTGACACATTCCCAGAAGGGAATTCAACTAAGGATTGACAAATTACAGGAAAGGAATTCAGGTACGGATTGACAAATTGCGGAACGGAACCCAGCTAAGGAATGGCAAATTCCAGAAGGGAATCGAGCTAAGGTTTGACAACTTCCAGGAAGAGAATCCAGCTAAGGATTGACAAATTCTGGGCGGAAATTCAGCTAAGGATTGACACATTCCGGCAGGGAATCGAGCTAAGGAATGACATTTTCCTAAACGGGAACCCGGCAAGAATTGACACAATCCAGCCAAAGTTTGACAAATTCCAGGAAGGAAATCCAGCGAAACAATTAAGTATTCTTTTGACTTCCCCTACGGCCTGAGGCAGTTAATCATGCAAGACCAAAGGGCGTCTCCCATTGGCCCACACAGTTTGGGAATTCCCCACTCCAGGTCAATTGGATCCCTTGGTTACTTAGTTTGCTCTTGCGCCTGCTGTCTGGGGAATGGTTTGTCTGGAGCGTGTTGCTACTTCACCCTTAGATTTCTGGATCTGCTAGTTGTCTTCAAATGCCAAACCTCCCTTTGATGCAGGACACTGCCATGGCTTGTTAACTTTGCCTCCCCACAGCTGGCTTTTGTCAAGTGTTTGTTTTGCTAGGTTTAGTTTCGGGTGAATAAGAAAAGGGTCAATCTCCTTGTACTAGCTTCAGAACCCCTGTGTGTTCAGTTAATGCTTTTCCTATCTGTGATGAGTACACGTTTCTTCCTCCACCTTGGGCTCCTTATACCCAGTGTACCTTATGCAAGTGGGAAAATGCCACCTCCTTATAGATGGTGGTCCCAGGGCTCTTCGGTGCTCCCCAAATCTGTGCCATGGCAACTGGCCAGGGCAAGACATAATATCATCATCATACGTTTACTCACCATGAGCATCTCGCTGGTAAGAGAGTTCACCAGATCCGACACCGACGAGCGAGCGTCCGGCTTCCGCTCCGAGTCTTCCTGATGCATCTGTCCTGGCATGTGGGCTGCGTTCATCATTTTCCCGCTGCTAGGCATCCTGGGGAAGAAATGGAAAAGACGTCAGCGCTGGTGCAGCCATCCACCAACCTCCAGCACTAGATGGGTCGCAGTAGGCCAAAGAGCTTCAAAACGGGCCTGGGGGGAGTAGAGGTGTTCTTCTCCCCAATGGGGTTGTTGGGAGTTGGTGGCAGGAACAGTGTCCCAGCCTCCAGTGTCGGGAGGGGGTTCACGCAGGCCGTGATGCTGGTGGCAGAGCTGCGCTCGGCGTAGTGTTGCGCGCTTCCAAGGTCTACTGTTGAGTTGACTTTTGGCTTGGATCATTGGGTGGTGTGGGGTTAGCACTACTTGCAGAGACAGTCAAACAGGGGAGGACGTTTGCAAGTGTTGTTTTTGTGTTAGGCCTTCAGTTCGGGGGTGGTGTTACATTTGCTGTCAGCTGGGGGTTATCCCGTTTTGATAAGGTGCTTGGAAAGGAAGCCATCACAGGTAACCGGAAGCTAAAGGTCCATTGTGGCCTTGCTCAGAGAGGGTGACACAGTGGACCTGTAGACCAGAAGGGGGAGGTCAGGCAGGAATGTGCACAATGGCTGCCACACTTAAAGACGGGGAACGGTGGCACAAGCGCCAGCAATAGGATTGAGGGTTAATCAGAAAGAGATCCTGCAGTGTCTGCCAAGGAAGAGGAAGGCTGGGGGTGGCGAGGCTAGTGGCCAATGAGGGGGAGTTGTTCTTAGTTCTTTAAGGAACGGGTGTTGTAGATGATTACATGTATTACAAAGTTGGGAATTGGCATGTTTAAGGATGTAAGGCAGGGGATTGCAACTTTTGGCTAACCAGCTAGTTTAGACTACAACTCCCACCAGCCCTACCCTGCATAGTCAATGGTGAGGCACCTTGGGAGTCGCAGTCCCAAAGATCTGTACTGCTGCAGGTTGCAGACACCAGCTGTAAGGCAACGGGCTCAAAGATAGAGATTCTGTGAGTTTTAATCCAACCTTTTTATAACATATGATTGTGTGGCTACATCCATTCACACTCATCGCCCCAAAGAGGACTAGAATAGCAAAGTCTCTTCTATCATGTTATTAGCTCAGTTCATTCGCTTTGGAGGTGAGAAAGCAGAAAGTCCCCAAAAACAAACTCCTGACCGACCCAGGTTATGGGTACAACTAGGCTTTTAGGGTTGCCTTGCCTGGGCCCTATCTGTTCAGCAGCGACTGGTGGTGCTGGAGAATTCCTGTGCAATTCCAAGAGTCTGTATAGCTCCACCTCTGAGGTACCAAAGACAGTGCTGGAAATGGAAATTATGATCTGCCGGATCCCACAAGCAGGGGTCTCAGGGGGTGCAGTGGACGGCACGGGGGGCTGAGGCAGGTGAGGGAGTGGGTGACACAGGAGCTGTTTGTCAGCACCCCCATTAATAAACGTTTCCCGTTCAGGCGATTAATTATGAAAACCTGCAGAATAACCGAAGAGAAGCGTTTCCTATAATGTTTCAAGCAAAGTATAAAAGGTGCACAACTTTTAAACCTACAAAGCTGTACTCAAATATTTTCTTCACAGTATAATCATTATAAAGCAAATTCCCAGATGTCCTGACTAGGTGTTCAAGTGGTCTTGTGGGTAAGCCTCTTGAGAAGTCAGTACTGCGCCCATGTTCACAACTGCTGTTTGAGGCAGCCACCTTTACTTGAACTGGTAGTGAATGGCACTTTTCACTGATGCCTTCAAAAGCAGAAGCTGTGAGGCCTGATCTAGAGCGGGGAGACAATGCAGCAAGTATAGGACTGGGACAGAGTCAATTGCATCATGCATAACTCCCAGGTAGAGGTGGGGGAGCCTGGCGAGGCCCGGGCCGGCCCAGGCAGAAAAGGGGGCTCCAGCCCGACCCTCGTTTAGGGCCGGTCCCCCAGATGTCACAGGCCTACTCCGGATACATAGCACACCTATGGATCCCGGCAAAGACAAAAGCAGAAAGCAAAAGAAAATGGAGGCAGCGTATGCTGCATAACTGGCAGACCACCCACACGAGCCACAACTTCCTGTCCCGCCCCCACACAACACGATTGGCTGGGGGCAGAACAGGGAGTCACTGGTGCAGTCTTAAAGGGAGTGATGGGAGCAGCATTTTCCCTTTTTCCCTATAATCTCTTTAAGGTTGTTTCCAGCATGATGCGGCTGGGCGGTGCAGGCGATTGGACAGGAGTGCGGCTGCGGTGACCACAGACCAGGTATGTTTCTTCTCCCACCCTATGCCTTCCTCGCCTCTTCCTCCCGGCACTCGGGCGGCCATTTTTCTTTTTTCCTTTATGAGCATTTCTTTTCATTTTGCCCGTGCTGCTGCAGTGCAGGAACAGGGGACTGCAGCGGCATGGGCAAAATCAAAAGAAATGCACAAAAAAGAAAAGAAAAGAAATTTGGGCCGCCATTTCTTTTCTTTTTGTGCATTTCTTTTGATTATGCCTGCACTGCTGCAGTCCCCTCTTCCTGGACTGCAGCTACACGGGCAAAATCAAAATAAATGGCCAGAAATAAAATAAATGGCGGCCTGAGTGCCACCGGCAGTCGATACGCCATTTTGTTCTATTTATGCATTTCTTTCGATTTTTGCCCGCAGTTCCCTATTCCTGGACTGCAGCATCGTGGGCAAAATCAAAAGAAATGCACAGGTATGGAGGCTGAAAACTATAGCACATATGAGGAAAAGAAAATGGGCAAACGCTCACCTGTTTCACAATTCAGTGGCAGGGGAGAGGAGAAGGAGTGAGCACTTGTGTAGGAGTGACTGGCAAATAGGTGGGTGCACTGCTGTGAACACCTAGAAAGTGGCACGCTGAGAGGAGAGATGGCCAAGTGTTCCTATGGCTCGATCGAGGTATGATACGGTAGGATTTTGAAGTGGAAGTAGGAATGGAGGCGCTGCGTAGATGAAAAACCAGTGCCTTAAAGTGGTCACATGCAGCGGAGTTCTGCACGGTTTTGCAGTAAAATGGCAAGGAAATCAACCAGTCGAGCATGCGCAGAGCTTTGAGACAGATTTGTTTAATGTTGCGGCTTCCGCTGGCCAGATGTTTATAATTCAGTGATCGCTAGTGTGGTGTCGAAATGTGCCGACTGCATGGGGAAGCAGAACCACTTTTTCCCACAGTATCCCAAAATACAATAACATAAAATCCACATGCTTGAGTTGAATACAATGTGTATGGAAGCGTTCAAATGTAATGAACAGAAGCCTAAGTGTGCAGAATAATAAGGTTTCCTTTGAAGATCTCTTGCATACTCTTCCTTTACATCCTTTCATCACAATTTAAATGACACTGGGTAGGTGGCCTTGAAGTATTCCATTCCAGGATTTATATGGCCGCGCTCTTGGCTGGGCCCATGGTGGGCTCCTATAGCCAGGCCTCACCTCCAGGCTTGGCTCGGCCCTACTGAATTCCCTGGATCCCGAAGTTCTATTCCGAGGTGACTGACTTTTACACATATAGCAATTTCCCTATAAGCCATCTGCCTCGGCAGCTGCGGGAGATACAGTATTGCTGTGTGATCTATAACGAGATTCAAACTCAAAGATGGCCGCCGTCATGACAAATCGAGTGCTCAAAAATGCAGCTTGATGAGTTCCTCTTAGAGTTCTCACCTGGAGAATCCGCATATTTAACATCTACACATGTTCACAACCATGCGGGCTCCTCCACCACACGCGCGTCCGCACACAGCGCCAGTACTCTAGGTAAACACAACCAGTTTGTTTCGAAAAGGCAGGCTGTTTTTTTATTTTACTCGCAAGTTTTAAACATTAGCGGTGGGAGCAGAGTGTCTGAGCTTCTCAAGAGCTGGCTTACCTTCAGAAAGAAAGGTTATTCTCTGAACCCCCCCAGGTCCCACTATGTTTATTGATGCGTTTCTTTGGCATTTGTACGTTCATGCATTTTGCGAAGTTAATGTATTTGGTGATGACACATTTACCCTTCTCGCAGTCTCCTGCACCCTCCGCCTTTACAAACTGCCCCCTCCTTTTTCTTGCAATTGCAGGCCTTTAAGTGGGCCGGTGCTAGACGGAGCTGAGCCCCATGAAGCCTCCAACAATTGTGCCCGAGATGGGGCCGTGGCAGGGCTGCCTATTGTCCCCTGCTAACCCCAGAGCACTGGAAGTCAAGGCTTTTTTCTAAAGTCTGAAGCTCTCAGCTCTCATGTATATGTCGACTGGGCTAGCATCTCCCGAATGGATAATGTTGGCGTGTATGGTTGTGGTTCTTGGGAGTCGAAATCCAAAACATGTGTAAGTGAAGGGATTTTCAGCTATACTGGGAGTTGGTCAGTAAGATACTTGAAAGCTCAGAGATGGCTCTGCTCTCTCAAGCCTGGAATGATGACATCTGGGTCACGCAGGTGATGGCTCTGAGCCAGCAAGATCTTTGTAGCATGAGAGATAGCTCTGCTCTCTGACAGGCCAGCAAGCTATGTGTAACCTAAAACGCCTGGGCTTGCAAGGACGCGTCACGGGCGTTTGCCATAAGAATCGCCAGTGTGCGGAGAATAAAGGCCTCCGATTTTTCTTGAACCCGTGTGCAGGTTCTTCTTAACACCACCCTCTCCCCCCCCACCCCCCCCCCCCCCCCCGCCTCCTTCCCTCGGACGTGTCTCTGTTGTTCTTTCTTTTGACACTTCCCTGGTGTTTTGCTCCTGAAAATCACAGCGATTTCACGGGGCTTCGAGAAGGTATTTACAGTGTCAGCTGGCTTTCAAAGTCAATTATTTTGCTTTACTGCTCCAGGTGCACAAAAGCTACCTTGGCAGCTGTGCAAATCGTTTGGGGTATGAGTAATACTAGGCGGAAAAAAGAATGCTGAGGGAGGGGGTGGGGAGGGGGACGGTCGGAGAAGCAAGAAAGGCGGCACCCGCTACCAAAAGAGGGACCCCATGTTAGAAGTGAAATGAATCTGCCAAGGCCACCAATCCAGGCTTGTGCATGACCTGCAGGGTCCTGCGAATGCCCACATTATTAGACATGACACCCCACCCCCACTTCAGAAGGTTAGGCGGGTATTTATGCCGCGTGAGTAATGCATGCGTGCTTCACATTAATGTATGCGCGAAGCAAATCAGCAGTTCACAAATATAACCATCCACACTCCCTGAAGAGCATGTTCTGCATTTTAAAGAACACGGGGAACACAGCTCAGTGAAGCTCCTCCGCATGTGGACGTCATGTGGACGCGCGCGATACCATCATGACAACGGAGACAGAATTCGGGCAATTCTCCTGCAAGGGCTGGCCCACAATACGGATGCAGGCTGCTCTGTGCCTTTTAGCTCGACATGCACATTATGCGCTTTCCCGCATCGGCACCCTGGAGAGGGATGTTGGAAGTAGCATGGCCGTGTTACAAAGCCGCATGGCTAGCCCATGGCACGTTGGCCGTGTTATGCGAGTCTGTGCTGCAAAGCCGCATGGCTAGCCCATGGCAGGCTGCAAAGCCGCATGGCTAGCCCATGGCAGGTTGGCCGTGTTATGTGAGTCTGTGCTGCAAAGCCGCATGGCTAGCCCATGGCAGGTTGGCCGTGTTATGCGAGTCTGTGCTGCAAAGCCGCATGGCTAGCCCATGGCAGGTTGGCCGTGTTATGTGAGTCTGTGCTGCAAAGCCGCATGGCTAGCCCATGGCAGGCTGCAAAGCCGCATGGCTAGCCCATGGCAGGTTGGCCGTGTTATGTGAGTCTGTGCTGCAAAGCCGCATGGCTAGCCCATGGCAGGTTGGCCGTGTTATGCGAGTCTGTGCTGCAAAGCCGCATGGCTAGCCCATGGCAGGTTGGCCGTGTTATGCGAGTCTGTGCTGCAAAGCCGCATGGCTAGCCCATGGCAGGCTGCAAAGCCGCATGGCTAGCCCATTGCAGGTTGGCCATGTTATGTGAGTCTGTGCTGCAAAGTCGCATGGCTAGCCCATGGCAGGCTGCAAAGCCGCATGGCTAGCCCATGGCAGGTTGGCCGTGTTATGTGAGTCTGTGCTGCAAAGCCGCATGGCTAGCCCATGACAGGTTGGCCGTGTTATGCGGGTCTGTGCTGCAAAGCCGCATGGCTAGCCCATGGCAGGTTGGCCGTGTTATGTGAGTCTGTGCTGCAAAGCGCATGGCTAGCCCATGGCAGGCTGCAAAGCCGCATGGCTAGCCCATGGCACGTTGGCCGTGTTATGCGAGTCTGTGCTGCAAAGCCGCATGGCTAGCCCATGGCAGGTTGGCCGTGTTATGTGAGTCTGTGCTGCAAAGCCGCATGGCTAGCCCATGGCAGGTGGCCGTGTTATGCGAGTCTGTGCTGCAAAGCCGCATGGCTAGCCCATGGCAGGCTGCAAAGCCGCATGGCTAGCCCATGGCAGGTTGGCCGTGTTATGTGAGTCTGTGCTGCAAAGCCGCATGGCTAGCCCATGGCAGGCTGCAAAGCCGCATGGCTAGCCCATGGCAGGTTGGCCGTGTTATGCGAGTCTGTGCTGCAAAGCCGCATGGCTAGCCCAAGGCACGTTGGCCGTGTTATGCGAGTCTGTGCTGCAAAGCCGCATGTCTAGTGCATTGCAGGTTGGCTCGGCTGGTCTTTTGCTAGAGACAGACCACCGTCGGTTACTTTGAAAGGGTGGCGATGCGCAAGTTGCAGGCATGTTTAAAATACTGCCCTTGTTTACAGCCAGTGTAACTTTGGGGCCTGCAAGAGGGACATTTTAAAAGCCGACAAAAATATAGATGTCTATTTTTTAAACTTGCTAAAGCCTTGCAGTAAAGAATGCAGTCCCCTTGTATTTGTGGAAAATGTCACGCAACTTGAAGCCAAGACTATTTACTCTTGTTATAAACTTTACAGATATAGTATACTTCTTTGCTGGTATAAACCTGGAGAGTTCATCTGTTTCAAATGAAAGAAGACAAGGACGTTTGGAAACTGTATGTAAACGTGTTTGAGACTTGCTTGTCTAAGCTATGCTTCCATAATGCAGTGTAAGAGGGGAGAGGAGGTCTGAGACCCCCCCCCCCCAGGTGATGAACCCCATATGTGCTCCTTCCCTTCCCTATGTTCCTAGCAGATCACACGCCCAAAGATGCTCACACGTTACTAGGCAGAGTTGGGGGGTTGGCAGAGTTGTCATGGCATCTAGATGTTATGTTATATTGCACTGCTGCCATTTGGATGGTCTCCAGGCGCTCTCGTGAATCTGAAAAGGCATGGCAGGGGTTAGCTTAGTGGAGGAGAGGGAGGGGCACAGTAGCTTTGTTGTTGTGTTGAAGCGCGCAGATCAACAGTACCCGGACCCTGTGTGAACACCTGTTTCTTGGTGTGATTCACCTGGGCAAATGGCAAAGAAGCTTTGTTTCTGGCGGGAAGAGTGCTCAAGGTTTAGGGGTGCTTTGCCTGGGAGTGAGGTATGTATGTTGGTTGATGAAGTGTAGTGTTGTGATTGGACTCTGTAGAGGGTGGTCTTTGGTCTTACCCTGTATACGTGCATATGGTGTATTTCAGCGTAGTAGGGTGTAGATGCTAGAAGGAGGCTGTTGGGTCCAGTTGATAGTCTGAGACGTGCATTCGTTACATTCATGGTTGGCTACTAGGGTGGTCCCATGGTTGGCTTGCTCACTCGAAATGTTCAATTGGCTGCAAGGGTTTCCTGAAAGCCAGGGGATCTTCTGTTGCGTGGATTCCCTTGGGGAGGGAGCTCTAGGGTTCCACCATGATGTGTGAGAATGCCACTCCTCCTACATTGTCTTTAGTGTGGGAAAAACCTACTCTGACCCACAATGGTTGTTGCCTAAGTTCTACTGTGTCTTGATTGCCCCATCGCCTCCTGTAGGCTTTCAGAAATGCCAGACCACATCACAGGCTGGAACTGAAGGAGGAGGCCTAACTAAACTGAGGTCCCATTCGAGAGGAATATCCAAGCTGGTGTTGGGAGCTGCTGACCACCAGTGCCGGTACAGGCGTACTCTGTGGCACAGGCCTCCGCCGGCAAAAACAATCTGCTTTTTGCAAGGTAGCAATGTTAAAGGAATGGTTCGCCCAAAAATGTTTATTTCAAAAATAGATAGGCAACATAAAAAAAAAAAACGATTGGCGTTTTTTTTTTCTCGAAGTCCCTATGTAAAATTTTGAGCAATTCAAGCTCAAAGATAGCACATGGGGGCATCCATTTTGTGAAATGGATGCCCGCCGCTGTGCTCGCTTTGGCTTTTGCGGCACTAATGAAGGAAAAGCCAGCCAGCTGTAGTAAACAAAAGCTACCACTGGGTTGCTTTTCCTTCATTGGTGCTGTACGCGGAGGACGGGGACCGGAGACTACAGGCAGAAAAGCTGCAGCTGCATCTTGGTAAGTGCTATTTTTTTAATAAAAATAAACACTAGCTGTGTTTTTTTTTCTAAGTTTTCCAGGCTGGAGGAGCCCGGGAAACTTAGAAATAAAACCGCAGCTTTAAAAACGTTGTATTTATGTTTGCGGTAGCTTTTGAAGCGACCGCAAACATAAATACAACGTTATTGTGTTTGAAAACGCTGCGGTTTTTCTTTCTAAGTTTCTCAGGCTCCTCCGGCTCAGAGGAGCCTGAGAAACTCAGAAAGAAAAACCGCAGCATTTTCAAACACAACCGCGTTGTGTTTCTGCCTGCCGTGGCTATCACTTTGGGTCTCCGGTGCTCCCCAACGCGGTTATGTTTACATGCCGCAGTGTTTCTGCCTAAATCTGATTTCCCATTTGGGGCTCACGGGCTCCCCACGGTGGGCCCGAGAGCCCCAAATGGGAAATGCTAAATGCTGCAGTGTTTCTGCCTAAATCTGCTTTCCCATTTGGGGCTCTAGGGCTCCCCGTGGGGAGCCCTAAAGCCCCAAATGGGAAAGCAGATTTAGGCAGAAACACAACGCGGTTGTGTTTGAAAACGCTGCAGTTTTTCTTTCTAAGTTTCTCAGGCTCGGAGGAGCCTGAGAAACTCAGAAAGAAAAACCGCAGTGTTTTCAAACACAACCGCATTGTGTTTCTCCCTGCCGTGGCTATCACTTTGGGTCTCCGGTGCTCCCCCAGGAGAGCACCAGAGACCCAAAGTGAAAGCAAAGGCAGGCAGAAACACAACACGGTTGTGTTTACATGCCGCTGTGTTTCTGCCTAAATCTGCTTTCCCAGTTGGGGCTCTAGGGCTCCCCGTGGGGAGCCCTAAAGCCCCAAATGGGAAAGCAGATTTAGGCAGAAACACTACGCGGTGGTTTTCCGCAATGCTAAATGCTGCAGTGTTTCTGCCTAAATCTGCTTTCCCATTTGGGGCTCTAGCCCCAAATGGGAAAGCAGATTTAGGTAGAAACACAACGCGGTTGTGTTTGAAAACGCTGCGGTTTTTCTTTCTAAGTTTCTCAGGCTCGGAGGAGCCTGAGAAACTTAGAAAGGAAAACCGCAGCGTTTTCAAATACAATAACGTTGTATTTATGTTTGCGGTCGCTTCAAAAGCGACCGCAAACATAAATACAATGTTTTTAAAGCTGCAGTTTTATTTCTAAGTTTTCCGGGCTACTACAGCCCGGAAAACTTAGGAAAAAAAATGCAGCTAGTGCTTATTTTTTAAAAAAAATAAATAGCACTTACCGAGATGCAGCTGCCGCTTTTCTGCCTGTAGTCTCCGGTCCGCGTCCTCCGAGTCCCGGAGGAAAAGAATGAAG
The DNA here is from genome assembly GCF_040938575.1 of Ambystoma mexicanum. NCBI lineage: Eukaryota > Metazoa > Chordata > Amphibia > Caudata > Ambystomatidae > Ambystoma > Ambystoma mexicanum. The sequence goes on from NC_090934.1 coordinate 855,937,387, forward strand.
GAAAAGCCACCCAGTGGTAGCTTTTGTTTACTACAGCTGGCTGGCTTTTCCTTCATTAGTGCCGCAAAAGCCAGCACAGGCGGGCAGCCATTTCACAAAATGGATGCGCCCATGTGCTTGCTTTTTCAATTTTTGAGCTTGAATTGCTCAAAATTTTACATAGGGACTTCGAGAAAAAAAAAAACGGCAATCGTTTTTTTTTATGTTGCCTATCTATTTTTGAAATAAACATTTTTGGGCAAACCATTCCTTTAATATCCTTTCAATGCCACTTCCCTAAAATGTTCGACACCGGCAGAGCCTGGGAAGTTCATAAGTTTGCTCCATTGCCGCTGAGCTGCCGAGAGGAGGCTGGTCAATGTTTGATGCGGATTCCGTAGGCAGCTGTGCGGTGGAATACCGAAGCCAGTATCCTACAAAGCTGGAGACTCCGAGGAGCACCATAGAGAGCGCAAGGCGAGGACGGAGTTCCCCACACGAAAGGGTGAGTGGAGATAGCCTCTGCTAGCCTGGACCCAGCAGAGATAGAAAGTTCCCCAAACGAAAGGTCTTTGGGCACGTCTAAATGAGGATAAATATTGAGTAGACTTTACTTCCATTTAAGAATCCAGTTCACACCCACTTTCCTGTTTTTCTGATAATCAATGTAACTTCAATTTTAAGTTATTAATCTAAGACTATATTTTTGTATTGCTTGTGCATCTCTACAGTGTCCCGTTGTGCATCACGTACCGTCCAAGTAATTCTGAGACGTTAGCTTGACTGGAGAGCCTTCTACCCAAGCATTTTTTTTCTTTTTAACAAAAAATCCAAAGTGCTCTAGTGAAAGGCTTGATTTGCAATAGGGAATTGCAAGAGCTATTCTGTTTACAGCCAACTGATAGACCTTAAAACTGGGGGGATGGATCTGTTAGGGTTAATTTTCACCAGTAGGTCAGCTGCATACATTTGTAGGTGTTACACTCACCTCAGAAGGACTCCGAGGATGCCGGAAATATATCCTGTGTCCATAGCGAAGGATGAACCAAATTAATGACACTTCATGCCTAACCCCTTGAAGATAGATAAGTAAGGAAACATCCTCCAATGCATTCTCAACTGCACTGCACAACTTTGATGTTGAGATGAGAGAGGGAGGCTGATGTGGGGATGAAGTTCAAGATCCCCTCCAGATACTTTGCACATGACGCAGGATCTAGCATTGGCCCAGTTCTGTGGGCCACAGAGAATTATTATGGTTGAGCGTCCCTTTTTTAGAGCATTCTGTTCTATTCTATTCTCTTTATATTTGTAACGCGCCTAAGCCCGCAGGCGTCAACGCGCATCAAAAGACATACACAGCAGAGAACAAGACAATCACAGGCAGGGATTGCCAACATGAGGCCATGTAATGTCAGAATTGAAGGAAAGAAGAGGGTCTTCAACATTTTGCAAAATAAAAGTAGATTTGTTTCAAGCTGTGGATCACTAGGTAAGGCATTCCAGGCCAACGTGGCCTGCACCGGGAAGGAGCGGCCACTGCCTCTTACTCTCTGACTTCTAGGGCAGATCAAACGCTGAGCTTTGGTAGCTCGGGTAATTCTCTCAGCCGTTTGCTGCGTTAGGCTTCGCTTAAGCACCATAGCGTTGAGCTTGAATTGGATCCGGTATACTATTGGGAGCTGTGGACACCACCTATTCTCCGACATATATTCTCTTCTAGTCACTATTATGACCACCCGAACTGCATGGTTTTGCAATACTTGCAGTTTGTGTAGAGCATTTCTACTAGCGCCACAGAATAGAGCATTGCAGCAGTCTACTCTAGGCATAATAATAGCTCATCTGTGAATCTTTTAATTGAATGATTTGAGTGTTGTGGACTTAGCAATGTATAGTGGAAGATGAGGGATTTGTAGAGGAAGGTCAATGATAATGGACAGACAGTCGAAGGGCCCTGAGCTCAATGATGGGTACTGCTAGGATATATTATTCAGTGCATGCCATCATTCCCAGTATTCCATCCATGCACCAAGAAGCCCTGACGAGCTGGCATTGGCAGTGCCTTTCGCCTTTTATGTCATTAAGCCGTGCACTTGTACCAAGAAGCAACCTATTGGCCATGGTAAAAGACAGCGGGCCCATTGAGTGCAGCCCAGGCAACCTTCAAATGGAGCACAAGGAAAGAAACCAAATTCCCAAACAGCTACAAAGCTACCCAGGCCCTCTCTATAAGGCTCTGCAAGGATCAGTATCGTCAGTATCAGGTTAAACATGCAGATAGGCCAAACAACCTGGTAAATTACAGCAATATTAATCAATCTCAAATAATAACACACATTAGTACCCGGCACGCTCTGTCCACAGGAAATACTACACGTGGATTGGCTTTTTTCTGAGCCATACCACACGGTATTCCCATGGATGTACGAGCATGCCAGCGTTTGTTCCCGGCGGGGGGCGTGGCAGCCCCTTAGCCAATGAGGATGCTCGAAATGGGGCAATCCCCGCTCCAAGCCTCCCCAAGGCTGGAGGCTGCCTTCGTCCCCCGTCAGTGACTCGTGTCAGGTTTTTTTTCCCTCCACACCCCTCCCCTGCAAACTGTTCCCTCCTCGCCCTCCCAACCCAACTTACCTTCTTTTTTCTTTTTCTCGGGAGCGAATGCGCTGGGAACACTTTTGTTCCCAGCGCGTCCGCTCCCAATGGCCGCCATGGAAAGGGAAAGCGGGGAAAAAAATGCCATTAGTACCCCGGTCTAACGGGTTGGGGTACTAATGGCTATAAGACCCTCAGCGGCAGGCCAATACCGCCCACGGTAATGCCCCCGGGGCTTCGTTAAGGCCCTTGCTACGCTTGGGCCTGTAACTACGTCCCCGGTGGCATTACCTGGTGTGGTATTGCCCCCCCCCGCCTCGGGTCTTATTGCCACAGTAACAGTGGTCTCTATGGCACTGGTGCATTGCTTTAGATTTGCAGGCCGCAGTGCTTTAGGCATAGAGCTGCCGCTTTGTGACTGCTGACTGGCTGATGACGTCACCAGCGTACATCTGTACTGTGCACCTGCAATCATCAGCTTCTTCTCTGAAGGATTCAACGTGAAGTGATGTCGAGGGGATGGGAGCGGGAGAACCCAGGGTGCCAGAACTGTGCCGTCTCCCTCCACATCCATGGGGAAAGAGCCTGAAACCTCACGCCTGGTCACCGGGTGGAAACCCACACCCATGAAATTGGATATGATATGATGGGTTATTTATAATGCACTTAATACCCAGAGGTTTCTAAACACGGACCCGGGGATCGAACCTGTGCTGCTCCATGTCGGCTTGCTTCCAAGGCGAGCACGTTGCCCCTGAGCTACCCTCCCGAGACTCAAGGCGTGTGCCTCCAAACATGGCTCTTGGATCCCTTTCGGAACACTGCAAGGTGGACCACTGTGAAAGACTGCCAGATACTTTGAGCCCAGAGAGCTGTGCCACCGCCTGGATATGAGTACATCTCCCATCCTTCAGGGAGGAGCAGAGGTGATGCTCCGGGAACTACACTCATGCAGGGACAACGCTTTTTTCCCATCTCTGTGTACAGATCGTTGTGCATTGATGAAGTCACTCTCTCTGACGTTGCTTTGTGAACACTTGCCAACAAGAAACAACAGTGAACGTGAAGTATTCATGACTCATTAGATCGTGCCACGGAGGCAGATGCTGTAGCCGGGGAGTCTAACACCCTGCAGCCAAAGGACACAGTGTCATTAACACCCCACCAACACATATTCCAATATCTCACCATGGTCTAAATAGTTTCTGGCTCAAAGACCCTGTGGTCTTCCACACATTCCTGTGGGGAGACCAAGCTATGTGCTAGGTGGCCGGCAAAGACTCTCCTTTTCCCCACCTTGTTTCAGCCTTTACACAGCCCGGCATCGAAGGTTACCTAGATATTTGCTGCCAATGTCTGTTAAGAAGAGCTAGAGCGATGCCCCGTTCAAGTCGTGGCACCTCACCATTCATCTCTATCTCCCAGCTTTCTAGAACACGCCATTCCTTTCTGGACTCCAGTCCCAAGTTTCACCTCTACCGCTACTGGGAAGCCAGACTTGCCTTTGTTTAAGAAGTGACGTCTCAAGTGTTCTGCATTGTTACTTTTTAATAAAAGGATTCCACGACCAAACGTGTGAGCCCGCTGTTGACGTATGGAAACCTAGTGTAACCGTGAAGGTGAACTGTAAACATTCACACCTTGGCCTTTTGCGTGAGAGGATGCCCGAGGCTGCCCGATCCTTTGGTGGTTTTGCTTGGAGTGGTGGGTGGGAGGATCGGATTTCTTTCCCTGGGTTCCACCTGCTGCTTTTAGTGGGAATGATCGGTCGTGGAGGGATTTTCCCTGGGAGGCCAGTGTCCAGGAAGAGAGGTCACTTGGGCGGATTGCCTTCTGAGGTGTTTGGGAAGGATTTCATCCACTGCAGGGGACTGCAACCTTTGGCTCTCGAGATGTTTTGGACTACATCTCCCATGAATCCTCACCATTGACTATGCTGGTTAGAACTGCTGGTATTTGTAGTCCAAAACATCTGGAGAGCCAAAGGTTGCAGACCCCTGATCCACAGGAAGCTTTGACTATTTTGCAACCTATCTTCACCGCGAGGACTTTGTGCATAAAACAGACTCTGCAGATTATAGTAATGTTTTTCTTGCAACAAACATTCAAACTTTGAAATGCTTAAACTGTGCAACATACACGAATATAATATTTTGGTCCTAAAAAGTAATGTGATAGCGTCTGCCCATTTTCCAGTACAGAAATCCCATCTACCTTACTTTAAACATTGTTGTAAGTATTTTTCTTACTACAGTTAATAGTTGCATTTTCTTGTACATGGCTACTTACCTACTAGTTTCGCCCCTGCATTAACAGTGCCAGAAGATGTCGTGCTTTGGATGTCCAAGGACCACAGCCTGCGTGCACGTATGACAAGCACATGATTTATATGAAGAAACTTTAAGAACATTTTTCCAATTAGCAGAATACAAGAAGGTCATCAGCACCGGGCTTCTGGGAGCTCTATTAGTCAGCTATTCTAATCTGATGATGCATCATGGTCTGCACACTTGCACAATCTAAATGATACTAGGCCTAGTAGGATCATTTGTCTTGTTCCCCCTTGCCCCCTCCCCCGCCCTCCCCTTTGCATGGCTGCATCATGAAACACTTGTGTATAGGCGCATTATAAATAACTTATCAATCAATCAATCATTCATTGCTGAAAAATTGACAGTTCAATGGCTCAATGTTGCTTTTTTCTTGTGCAACATTTCGAAATCAATGGCCCCATAACCTGAGGGCTCAGTGGTTTTATCCCTGGTTGGAGGGTTTGTGGTGCATTGTGAGTTTCGCAGGACGCCGGGGCCCTTGAGCTTCATCAGCTACTGGGGCCTGATACAGTAGGGTACTGCCACATTCTCAAGGACATCAAATGCAAAAGGATGCTTAGAGATGCAGCACCTCACTGAGGATGTCCACCAAAGCAGGAACATGTGCCTGGGGTTGCTGCTAGTCCTCTTGTTTGGAGGAAAATGCTCTGCGTTATTGGTGCCAGAGTGAATCATCCTGCTTGGGCATCAAGCCATAAAGTTATTTAGCCTTGCCTGTTCTTAGTAGAGAGGTACTCACAAATGTTGCCAATGATCTCAAACGCAGAATTCCTACTTCACACCTAAAACGAGCAAATATGTTTCTAACCGTGAGGATCATGGTAAGAAAACAAATTGAATTGCACGCGGTACTGGGAACACTGGGAAACAGTGCCAAGAAAACTCTGCAATCACTCAGATACAGCACCAAGGTACATTATAGGAAACCTGTGCGGTGATCAGCCACGAGGTGATATCGTGCAGAAATAAGTAAGGAACCAGAAGTACAAGCTACGCAGAAGGAATAAGACACAGTCTTAGAAGACCAGAAGAAAGGTACAAACGTAGGATACCATGGCATAACACTGAGGTAAGTCCCAGTGCTAAGGCACAAGACATGACACAGGGAAAAAGACACAAGGTACAACACAAAAAATAAGTTGCTAGGATTATCTGATAGAGGAATAATGTACAATAATAAAGCACAGGAATAAGACACAGGAATAAGGCGCAGAGATAAGGCACAGAGATGTGCAATCAGGATCCAGCACAGGAATAAGGCACAGAGGTGTAGAATCAGGATCCCACACGGGAATAAGGCACAGAAAGAAGGCATATAGAGGAGGAATTAGGATACACCACAGGAATGAGACACCGAGATAAGGCACAGGGATGTGGTTTTGGGATCCAGCACAGGAATAAGACACAGAGATGTGGAATCAGGATACAGCATAGGAATAAGGCACAGCGATGTGGAATCAGGATACACCACAGGAATGAGGCACCGAGATTAGGCAAAGGGAATCAGGATACAGCACAGGAATATGGCACAGAGATGTGGAATCAGGATACAGCACAGGAATAAGGCACAGAGATGTGGAATCAGGATACAGCACAGGAATAAGTCACATAGATGTGGAATCTGGATGGAACACAGGAATAAGGCACAGAGAAAAGGCCCAGAGATGTGGATCAGGATACACCACAGGAATGAGGCACCGAGATAAGGAACAGGGATGCAGAATCAGGATCCAGCACAGGAATAAGGCACAGAGATGTGGAATCAGGATCCAGCACAGGAATATGACACAGAGATGTGGAATCAGGATACACCACAGGAATGAGGTACAGAGATTAGGCAAAGGGATGTGTATTGAAGATACAGAACAGGAATAAGGCACAGAGATGTGGAATCAGGATACAGCACAGGAATAAGTCACATACGGTGTCCAGTTAAAGGGTCGAAAGCAAAAGGGTCGAATGCAAAAGGGTCGAGTGCATTCGACCGAAAACCAAAAGGATTGATTTAAAAAAAATATATATATATATATATATATTTTGCTCTAGTGTAGCTTTAAAAGGGTTTTTTTACCCCAAAAACAGGGGTTTGGGGGGACATCCCCCCCCCAAAAAATAATAAATAAATATTCAATCCTTTTTTTCTGGTCGAATTGACTCGACCCTTTTGTCATTCGACCCTTTTTTTTCGATCCTTTGACGTATAACCGTCACATAGATGTGGAATCAGGATACAGCACGGGAATAAGGCACCGAGATAAGGAACATGGATGCAGAATCAGGATTCAGCACAGGAATAAGGCACAGCGATGTGGAATCAGGATACAGCACAGGAATAAGTCACAGAGATGTGGAATCAGGATACAGCAGAGGAATAAGGCACAGAGATAAGGCACAGAGATGTGAAATCAGGATCCAGCACAGGAATATCGCACAGAGATGTGGAATCAGGATACAGCACAGGAATAAGGCACAGAGATGTGGAATCAGGATCCAGCACAGGAATATGACACAGAGATGTGGAATCAGGATACACCACAGGAATATGGCACAGAGATGTGGAATCAGGATACAGCAGAGGAATAAGGCACAAAGATAAGGCACATAGGTGTGGAATCAGGATACACCATAGGAATGAGGCACCGAGATAAGGAACATGGATGCAGAATCAGGATTCAGCACAGGAATAAGGCACAGCGATGTGGAATCAGGATACAGCAGAGGAATAAGGCACAGGGATAAGGCACAGAGATGTGAAATCAGGATCCAGCACAGGAATATGGCACAGAGATGTGGAATAAGGATAAAGCACAGGAATAAGGCACAGAGATGTGGAATCAGGATCCAGCACAGGAATGTGGCACAGAGATGTGGAATCAGGATCCAGCACAGGAATATGACACAGAGATGTGGAATCAGGATACACCACAGGAATATGGCACAGAGATGTGGAATCAGGATACAGCAGAGGAATAAGGCACAAAGATAAGGAACATAGGTGTGCAATCAGGATACACCACAGGAATGAGGTACAGAGATTAGGCAAAGGGATGTGTATTGAAGATACAGCACAGGAATAAGTCACATAGGGTGTCCAGTTAAAGGGTCGAAAGCAAAAGGGTCGAATGCAAAAGGGTCGAGTGCATTCGACCGAAAACCAAAAGGATTGATTTAAAAAAAAAAAAAAAAAAAATATATATATATATATATATATATATTTTGCTCTAGTGTAGCTTTAAAAGGTTTTTTTTTACCCCAAAAACAGGGGTTTGGGGGGACATCCCCCCCCAAAAAAATAATAAATAAATATTCAATCCTTTTTTTCTGGTCGAATTGACTCGACCCTTTTGTCATTCAACCCTTTTTTTTCGATCCTTTGACGTATAACCGTCACATAGATGTGGAATCAGGATACACCATAGGAATGAGGCACCGAGATAAGGAACATGGATGCAGAATCAGGATTCAGCACAGGAATAAGGCACAGCGATGTGGAATCAGGAGATAAGGCACAGAGATGTGAAATCAGGATCCAGCACAGGAATATGGCACAGAGATGTGGAATCAGGATCCAGCACAGGAATATGGCACAGAGATGTGGAATCAGGATCCAGCACAGGAATATGGCACAGAGATGTGGAATCAGGATCCAGCACAGGAATATGGCACAGAGATGTGGAATCAGGATACAGCACAGGAATAAGGCACAGAGATGTGGAATCAGGATCCAGCACAGGAATATGGCACAGAGATGTGGAATCAGGATACAGCACAGGAATATGGCACAGAGATGTGGAATCAGGATACAGCACAGGAATAAGGCACGCAGATAAGGCACATAGGCGTGGAATCAGGATACACCACAGGAATGAGGCACAGAGATTAGACAAAGGGACATGGTTTCAAGATACAGAACAATAATAAGGCACAGATATGTGAAATCGGGATACAACACAGGGATAAGGCACAGCAATGTGGAGTCAGGATCCAGCACAGGAATAAGGCACGGAGATGTGGAATCAGACTACAGCACATGGATAAGGCACAGAGATGTGGAATCAGGATACACCACAGGAATGGGGTACCGTGATAAGGCACAGGGATGTGGAATCAGGATCTAGCACAGGAATAAGGCACAGAGATGTGGAATCAGGACACAGCACAGGAATAAGGCATAGAGATAAGGCACAGAGATGTGGAATTAGGATACGCCACTGGAATGTGGCACAGAGATTAGGCACAGGAATGTGGATTCAAGATACAGAACAAGAATAAGGCTCAGAGATGTGGAATCAGGATACAGCACAGAAATAAGGCACAGAGATGTGGAATCAGTATACAGCATAGGGATAAGGTACAGAGATATGGCTCAGAGATGGGGAATCAGGATACAGAACAAGAATGAGGCACAGAGATGTGGAATCGGGATACATCACAGGAATAAGGCACAGAGGCGTGGAACCAGCATAAGCAGAGTAATAAGGCACAGAGATATGGAATCAGGATACATCACAGGAATAAGGCACAGAGATGTGGAATCAGGATACATCACAGGAATAAGGCACAGAGATGTGGAATCAGGATACAGCAGAGGGATAAGGCACAAAGATAAGGCACATAGGTGTGGAATCAGGATACACCACAGGAATGAGGTACAGAGATTAGGCAAAGGGATGTGTATTGAAGATACAGAACAGGGATAAGGCACAGAGATGTGGAATCAGGATACACCACAGGAATATGGCACAGAGATGTGGAATCAGACTACAGAACAAGATCAGAGCAGATAAGGTACAGAGATATGGCACAGAGATGGGGAATCAGGATACAGAACAAGAATGAGGCACAGAGATGTGGAATCGGGATACAGCACAGGAATAAGGCACAGAGGCGTGGAACCAGCATAAGCAGAGTAATAGGGCACAGCGATGTGGAATCAGGATACATCACAGGAATAAGGCACAGAGTCGTGGAATCAGGATACAGCAGAGGGATAAGGCACAAAGATAAGGCACATAGGTGTGGAATCAGGATACACCACAGGAATGAGGTACAGAGATTAGGCAAAGGGATGTGTATTGAAGATACAGAACAGGAATAAGGCACAGAGATGTGGAATCAGGATACAGCACAGGAATAAGTCACATAGGGTGTCCAGTTAAAGGTTCGAAAGCAAAAGGGTCGAATGCAAAAGGGTCGAGTGCATTCGACCGAAAACCAAAAGGATTGATTTTAATAAAAATATATATATATATATATTTTGCTCTAGTGTAGCTTTAAAAGGGTTTTTTTTACCCCAAAAACAGGGGTTTGGGGGGACACCCCCCCCAAAAAATAATAAATAAATATTCAATCCTTTTTTTCTGGTCGAATTGACTCGACCCTTTTGTTATTCGACCCTTTTTTTTCGATCCTTTGACGTATAACCGTCACATAGATGTGGAATCAGGATACAGCAGAGGAATAAGGCACAGAGAAAAGGCCCAGAGATGTGGAATCAGGATACACCATAGGAATGAGGCACCGAGATAAGGAACATGGATGCAGAATCAGGATTCAGCACAGGAATAAGGCACAGCGATGTGGAATCAGGATACAGCAGAGGAATAAGGCACAGAGATAAGGCACAGAGATGTGAAATCAGGATTCAGCACAGGAATATGGCACAGAGATGTGGAATCAGGATCCAGCACAGGAATATGACACAGAGATGTGGAATCAGGATACACCACAGGAATATGGCACAGAGATAAGGCCCATGGATGCAGAATCAGGATCCAGCACAGGAATAAGTCACAGAGATGTGGAATCAGGATACAGCAGAGGAATAAGGCACACAGATAAGGCACATAGGCGTGGAATCAGGATACACCACAGGAATGAGGCACAGAGATTAGACAAAGGGACATGGGTTCAAGATACAGAACAATAATAAGGCATGGAGATGTGGAATCAGTATACAGCACAAGGATAAGGCACAGGGAAGTGGAACAGGATACAGCAGAGTGATAAGTACAGGGATGTGGAATCAGGATACTGCACCGAAATAAGGCACAGAGATGTGGAATCACAATACAGCAGAGGGATAAGGCAAAGTGGTAAGGCACAGTTTCAAGGTAGATTGATAATTGACTAAGATAGAAAAGTGCACTTGGTTGAGACCCTAGGGTGATCAAGCATGGCGATGCGGCTCAGCAATAATGACAAAGCTAAGACAAAGGAATCAGGCACAAGTGATGAGACACTCTGGGGATAGGGAGCAGAGAAAAGGTAAATATAAGACACGTGTACGGCAACAGGCTACGACACTAGATCAGGCGCAGGGGTAAGGCATTAGGATTGGGCACAGGGTAAGGGAGCAGGGGTATGACACTGAGAGAAAACGTCAAGACAGAGCACAGATATTTTGGACCAAACCCATCTCCAGCGGAAAGCTACAAGAGGCTCCTCTGGCAGCACCAATCAGGAAAGAATCGCCTTGTCCGAGGAACAGCAGGGACAATACCAGAGAGACCAACCACTGATGAGCTAGGCGATCAGATGACAAGAGCGTGTGCCATCCCTTCTGAACTTCCTAGGGGCATACAGCTAGGGGCATCCCAGTTAAGGGTGGAATAATAAAGGGCAAAGACCAGCCCTTGACCAGCCTCTTTGCCTCTTAGCCTATGAGCCACTGCTTTGGCCCCTTTCCCTGTTGAAGCTGTGAGTACCAGGGGCTTCCAAATTACTGCGCTGCCTCTCTACACTGTGCTACTCACCAATAATGCATTAGCTCCTGCTCCACCTGCTGTGCCTCCTACTCGCCTTTCACTACACTTTCCCCAAACACGCTCACCCTCGCTCCTTTCCTATCTGTATTATAAAACTCACAACTTAAAACTCCCACTACTCCATCTGTCTTCGACCTCCTTCTAACAAACAAAGCCAACGAGCTAGCCATACCTCCTCTAACACCTATCCACCTCGCCTCTCTTCCTCTGAGACTCAACTTCTCTTCTTTTCCTTGCCTCATCAACTGAACTTTGGACTCTGGAATGCTTAGTCTATATGCAACAAAACTTCCTTTATCACTGACTGATTTCACGCCACCTCTCCTCCCCAGACCTTCTTCTTATCACTGAAACCTGGATTTCTCTATCTGACACTGACACTCTGGCGGCCATACATGACTCCAAACTATCCTTCGCTCACTCTCCTCGACTGACTGGCAGAGGTGGAGGCATTGGACACCTACTCTCTTCCCATCTCAATGGCTCACTAATCTCCAATGCCACGCCCTTACCTACCCCTTTTGAATTCATCATCTCTGCTATTGCTTTGCCTTACTCGGTTCACATCCTCTTCATCTATCGCCCTCCTGGTCTCACTGGACCATTCTTTGATGACCTTGGGCAAGTCCTTGATTCTCTTTCCACTAAACATCACCTCATTCTCTCAGGTGACTTTAACCTTCCCTCTCCAACCACTTCTCAGAAATCTGAATTTCAGTCTTTTCTTAGTGGCCACACTATCCACCCTGTCCATAGCCTACCGACCCACACAGAGGGTAACTCTTGCATCTCTTATTAATCTCTGCCTCTCTCTCAGCCAATTATAATACTGTCACAGCTTCCCCATCTGATCACTCAATTGTTTCAACCACCATCTCCTTTCCACCCTCTGACCTTTGCTCACCACTTGCTTCACCTTTTACTAAAAGGAAATATAAACCTTCTGCCATTCCCCCCTTTCTCTCCAACCTACAGTTCTCACTTTCCTCTTTCACACCTGATATCTCATCCACCAATACTGCCTTCTCCAGCGTCCCTTCCCTACTATAGGAATCATTCTACTCTCACTTCCCACTGCTTACTTTCACCCCTAAGTCTCAGCATCCTCAGCCATAGGTCACCGCATTCATAGACTCTCTCTGCACAGACATGTATTGGCTGTTGCCAAATGGAGGTGTACCTACTTGCATGAGGACCTGCACCTCTACCTCTCTGCCCTGAACTCTCTCAAGTCCACTATTGATAGAGTGAAAAGGGAATTCTACCTAACCCTCATTGACTCTCACTCCAACCATCCTCACCGGCTGCAGGGTACCCTAAACTCACTACTCACTGATCCTAATGACTATCAACTCCACTCTCACAGGTAATTATCTAGATGAATACTTCTCTGCAGAAATTTACCGAAATTAGAGACTCTCTCCTGACCTTCCTCAAACTCCCTCTTCCTACATTCTGCACTCTACCTACTCTACCATCATCCTCTGCATCCATCGCCCAGTTCAGTCACTCTAATACTGATGACGTGCTATCTCTATTGATGAAGGCTAACACCTCCTGTGCCAGATCAGACCCTCTTGCTCCTCAGCTAGTCAAGCCTATTGCCACTATAGTGGCCTGTCACCTCTCGGGAACTCTTCAACCTGTCCTCCGACTCTGCTTGCTTTCCCTCCGTTTTCAAAGCAGCCACTATCACCCCTCTCCTAAAAAAGCAAGGGGCTGACCCAAACCTACCGGCTAACTTTTGGCCTGTGTCTCTTCTTCCGCAATACTCTAAAGTGTTTGATACGGTTGTGTTCAACCGTTTTACCAATTTCTTAGACATTCACAATCTTCCAGAACTTCTGCAAGCAGGTTTCTGCTCCTGTCACTCCACGAAAACTGCTCTTAAGCACTTAAACCTATCTTCTATCCTAATTCTCCTTGACCTGCCTATGCCTTTGACACTGTTGATCACTCTGATCTCCTTATTACGCTGTTTTTTCTTGGGAGTCGCGATCGAGCCCTTGCATGGATTGAATCCTACCTTGCACCTAACCAAATATCTGTCTCCTGGAGCAACAACACCTCTCAACTCACTCTGCTAACTGTTGGTGTTTCACAAGGCTCTGTCTTGGGTCTGCTCCTCCTTACACTCTACACTTCTTCTCTTGGGGCACTAATCTCCTCCTTTGGGTTCTCGTACCAACTCTTCACGGACAACACCCAAATCTTCTTCTCTTTTCCTGAACTCTCCTCTGATCTCCCTATCAAAATGTCCAACTGTCTCTCTGCCATTAAATAGTGGATGGCTTCACACTCTATGATGTTAGACTCTACCAATACAGAGGTACTCATCTCCCCTGCCAAAAGTTCTCTCTCATCTCTTCCTCTGCCTATCCAGTTCCCTCCTGACACTCTCCCTACTCTTCTTTAGCTAGAAACTTCAGCAACATCTTTGACTCTTCTCTCACCATCTCTACTTTCATTTTCAAAACTGGAACAGAAGCTCGCCTCAACCTCCTAAATATTAGGAAAATCAAGCACATGCTTCCTTTCAACTCTGCCAAGCATCTCTTAAGCACTCTTGTCTTCTCTAAACTTTACTACTGTGCCAGCATCCTCTTTGGTCTCCTCAACTATGCTTTCTGTTCTCTCGACAAGATCATTACATTCACAACCCGGACTCTCTTGAAACTCACTCCCTTCACACCTACTTCCTCGTACTGTTACCAAGACAGAGCCATGTCTTCTCCTGGTTCACAAATATATCCATGGTAAGGCACCATTGTATCTATCCTCCTCTATCCAACTCTTCAAGCCTTCTTGTAATCTCTGTCTGCCTCCTCGAATACCCTTGTGTCTCCCCACCCTCACTGTGCGTCCTCTCGCTTTCGCTCTTTCTCTCTTCTTGCTGCACTTGCATGGAATTCTTTTCCCCGGCACATCGGAGAAACAGTACCCACAAATTTGTTCAAAGCCAAACTAAACGCCTATCTCCTCGCCTCTGAGTTATCCTCTTAACTTACCTCTCATCTGCCTGCTAGCTAAAAAGTTCTCCTCGTCTCTAATATGCCTCTATCGCTCACTTCCTCTGCCTCCATTCTAGCACTTCACCCATCATATTCATGTCCCAAACACAGCTGGCCATACCGCCTACCTGCAATTAAAAATGTCCAATGTTAATTGTCCTTAATCTATGTATGTCCACTTATGTATTGACCCAGTGACTGTTCCATTTACTCCGCTCTACAACCTGGTCAGAATGTCCCTCAAACTCACCCCATTGTAAGAAGCTCACTGCTTCCTGCCAAATCTGATTTCTTATCTATTCTACGTTCTTTTGTGATCAAAAGAGCATTTTTCCTCCTTTATATAACTAAATAAATAGATAAATATCAGGAACAAGTCTAATACACAAAAACAGAGAACACAATGGTCAACTCAAACAGAAAATAAACACAATTCAAAACTCGATAAACAAAAAAGAATGCATACATGTGGAATTACAACAAAATAACAGGGAATCGCAAACAAGGCAAAAATGATGACCTGGGGCCTGATTCTGAGCGCGTGATAAAACGTGCATGGAAATACGACATGCTCCCCTCCAGTTCCCAGCACCATCATTCTGAGGTGGGTGGAAATATTGGCGGGGAGATGTTGTGCATTCCAGCCGCAAAAGCTGGTAAAATCACACGTTGTGGGGGAAACATGTTCTCCAGTGGCATTGAGAGCATTTGTTTAAAGACTGACACTTTTCTAATTTAAGAAAGTTTTCTTAAACTTTCGTTGAACTAGAAAAGTGGTGCTGCAGTCTAAGAAATGCCATGTTTATAAATGGGAAACTTGTGCAGTGGAGTTTGACGGCATCTCAGTGCTGTCATACTTTAAATCATTTTATTGACGTGCTTGACCAGTGGTGTGGGGAGGAGAATCCCCTCCATATGGCTGCCCTGTATTCCTCACGGTTGCCAGGGCTGTTGTCAAGTCGTAAATCAGGCTTATGCAAAAGCCGAGGCGTGCATGCCCCTGTACCACATTCTTTCCCTGTCAGAATATGGTGCAGATAAGAAATGTGTTGTTCTGTTTCGGAACAACACATCTCTATTTGTACACAGGCCTCTGAATCCAGCCCCTGGTATTCATAACCACAATCAGCCATTCCTTAAATGCAGTAAGGGTGCATGTATCCCACTGACTCTCAGCCATCACCCTGGCCCCACCAATCACCCTCGTCCCACTGATCACTCGCGTCCCAGCAATCACTCTCGCCTCCACTTTTTCCTGCCTCGACTCCTCATTTCAACCCCAACGTTCCATCATCAAATAAATATTTTGAAGGCTTTTTCACTACACATTTAATATTTTATATTTGTACCCGCCGGGAGTCAACCAGAATGTAAAACACATTCAAATTGGCTCTTGCTGGGTCGTTAGCTGGCCGAGAATCCCTTGGCCGGAATTCCACTGCTTTGTCCACGGAGGGGGGGGGGGAGGGGGCAGCCCTTCAGCCAATGTGGAGGCTCGAAGCCGTACCATCCCCTCTCCGAGCCTCCACACGGCTGGAGGCGGCCATCGTCCCCCGCCGGGGATTCAGGCTTTTTTTATTCTCCTGGACATTCCCCCCCATCCTCCCCGCCCCACTTACCTTCTTATCTGTCGTTTTTTGGGAGCGAACACGCAAGGAACACTCCTGTATCCCAGTGCGTGCGCTCCCAATGGCCACCATGGACAGGGAAAACAGGCTGCATTTTCCCCTCTACAGCGCCCATTTTCTTTGTCATCATTTTTTTTTCTTTTCTTTTCCAAAACGCCGCAGCGTTTCGGGACAGAAAAATATGCTTTTAATACCTTCGGTCTTGCGGGCCGGGGCCGTTAATGCCCCCGCGGCTTGGGGCATATTGCTTAATTATAAGTAATAAGTATTCTACCTTTTACATGATTATTTCTTTTGACTGGTTGCCACCAGAAGATCCAGGTCCATGCTAAAAGACGGAATCACCAGTGAAAGGGATCCAAAGGACAGTGAAATTGAAATTGACAGGCAGGCTTTAACAGAGAGGGAATTACACACACGCAGGAAGAAGGCAGTCAGAAGTAGGTTAGAACACAGCAGGAGAATAGAGCGCAGACGGCCCCCAGAAACCTGGATCTCTAATCCCACTTCCGTGCGCACCACCGGGTGGGTGCCAAGAAGCCCGGAAACTGGCAGACGAACCCGAGGGAGCTGCTGAAGTGAGAGACTGAGGGAGAGATGGAGGTGGAGGGGGGGCTATAAAGAGAGAGGAAAACAAGGAGGGTATGTTGTGCTATCTTCAGATACATGGTTTTACCAGTGGTCGAAGTGTACAAAAAAAAATAGTGGAACTATGTTCCCATGCCCTGCCCCCTTTTCTGTCCACTCCCACCATACTCACCATCACTCCCCAATTCAACCCCCATTCCTGGGTCTTTCCTTTCCTACACTGCACCCCCTCCCCTCAACATTGGGCCTCATTACGAGTTTGGAGATAGCCATGCAGTTTTTAGCAGCATGGCTACCCCCAAACCGGGTAGCGGGTCTGGGTTCCAGGAATAGGGAATTACTGGGCCATGCCGACTTTGGCAGGCCCGGTAATTCCCATTCTCGGGACCCAGACCTGGTACATCCCCATTCCCATTTGAGCCCCCATAGGGCTCAATGGGAATGAGGAGGATGCTAACAACGTGCCCGTTAGTGACGGGCCCGTTGTTAGCATCCTGGTCTGCTAGCGGGTCCCTCTAAGGACGTCTGGCCAGACCAGACGTCCTTAGCAGACCTTGTAATGTGGCGGCCTGGAATGAACGGTGCCGGTCCCTTACCAGCACCGTTCATTATGTGGCCGCCACACTTGTAATGAGGCCCATTGTGTTTTACACCAGTTCTACTAATAATGAAGAAAACACAATGAAAGAACATGGATTTAAAGGACCACCATTAGTGTGTTATTGTCCCACTCAGCATGCACCTTCATGTACGCTCGCCTTCACCGACCACCGTTCACACCTCTTAAAGAACATGGCCAGCCACAGACACAACTGCCCCGTTGCCAACATACAAGTCTGACCCTACAGCCATTCATATTCAGATCCAGATCGCCAAAAAGCTGGGCTTTTTGGCTGTTTGAGAACTGGTTTTACATCCCAAACAGTCTATTCAAATAAATAATCTCCTTTCAGCACTTGCGAGTTAGGCAGTCCAATGTAATACTGGCCAGATATGAGGGGGACTGAGGTTTGAGTCCCACCTAGGGGACAAAACAAACACTTTTTTTTTTTAGAGTTGCGGCCCTAGATTCTTATTCTGGGTTGCATAAAGTAATGGAATGATGACAGATTGTCCCGAAAAGTAAGGGAAGGTCATACCCTTTAGTTCCCGTCCACTTTGACCTCTGGGTCTTACAGCACCTAGAGTTCCTGGCATAGACAGATTGTTACCCCATCAGGGTGTGTCCAGACTGAAGTGTGTAGGTTGTAAGGAATAGATGAGAGGGATAGAAAGACACAGAAATAGACACGGGTTAGTTAGAGTAGATTAATAGGGGGTTGAAAAGGGGAATGTTTGCGGTAGTATGGAATCGGATGCGTAACTTTAGTCTGTATTTGGTTCTAAAACAACATGAAAACGACAATGATTGTGTAGCTTATATCAAATATAGGTTTGTGGAAGAGACAAAGGGCATTGGGGAGGAGTAGCTAAGGGGAGAATGAGCTGTAGCAGGCCAAATAGATGCTGCGCTTTTAGCGACGACAAATTCACGAACTGCTTTTTTGGAACATGCTCAAGGCAATGAAATTCTTTAACAAAAAAGTCTAGGAAATACAGACGAGAGGAAAGGGGAAAAAAGTGGAATGACGGGCCCACAGGGGAGCCCATTCATGAATTTTCTATGGGGTGGTGGTGCCCAGATTTTAGGGAAGTGGTATCAAAAGAGTATTAATATTGTTAACTTGTACAGTGCAGATTGGTTTTCCCAGAAGGTGCCCAGGCCCCGGACACCTCCATGCCCGGTACCCAGGCGGCTCATGTAAAGGGTAAGAAGGAAAAAAAGGGAGGAGAATCGTGAGGATGCAGTCAGGAAACAACATGGCGGAAAATGCAACGTCAACACACCCGTGTAGCTTCAGGAAAATAAGGAGAGGAAAGAATGGGGAGGAGACAGGACGAATATTAGGAGGGGAGAGATGAGGAAAGATGGAGAGAAGGGGAAGAGAGGAGAAAAGAAGGCCTTGGGTTAAAAAAAGATGGTGAATAGAGGAGAGGGGAGGCAGGGATGACAGGGCTTTAAGTGGACCTGAGCCTCACAGGTCCCGGCCCCGGCAACCTGTGAAACTCAGCCTCAAGACGAGGCCTTGCCAGGCTCGATGACGGTGAGCAGACTTCTAACGCCTCCCCCTATATGCGGCAGCAGGGGCGTTGCTAGGGGGAAGGGCTAAGGGGGCTATAGCCCCTGATCTTTTGGTTGTAGCCCCAGATAGAATCTCAGGAGCTACAGCCAAAAGACTAGCTAGCCCCCAGTCCCAACAGTTCCGCCATCAGCTTAGCCCTGGGTCTTTTCCAGACCTAGCAACTCCCCTGTGCGGCAGGGCATGTATGGACAGAGGCCTTCAAACAAAAGGAGCCAAAAGGACACACTAGCACCACACTATTGTATTACTGCAGAGTGCTGCTAGTAGAAAAGAAATATTGTTAAAATATGCTTTTTAACTTTTTGACCTAGATTAGAAGGAAGCATATTTTCAACAGTTTTTAGCAACACATCCGAGCGCAGACTTATCAGTTTTGGTGGATGGGCTGATATAATGAGCATGGAACCACAGAAGGTCTGTTCTTTTGATGGAAGTTGCTTTGCCCTCATACTGCATAATATTCGCTGCAATAGGGATATTAACCCCCTGAGCTTGTAACTGTTATGGACATTTTTAACGTGTGGGTTACACGCATGGGTAGACACTTTAACACTATGAGCTGGCTACCAGGATTGGAAATACCCATTATCTATTCTGATTTTATTTCTTTATTTGAACATTTTAATGTAATGATTTTTTTTTACTGCTGATTAATGATACTCCATTTAACACAACTGTTTTGTAGAGATTTCTCTCCCATTCATGCCATGTACGTTTTGTAACACATCAAAAACTCGACCCCGAACCGTTAGGCCGGTCCTTTAATTACAGAGGCCCTCCTTACTTTTTCAACCTACTTAATGCATTGGGGAAGAAGGAGGAGGCACAACAATGGAGTGTGGTGTAGACCCCTGCCTGATTCTAGGGACAGCCAGGGGGACGACTGGGTGGGTGACACCCACAGATAGTGGATCCGGAGTCCGGTGACAGTATGGCCGACCTACCCCCCGGTCCCCTATTTTATCCCCATTAAAGGGCACGGAAGGATCACAGTGCTCCCATGTGGGACAGTTGAGGGGGGTGGGGTGGGGGGGGGGGTTGGGGACCCTGTCAGCCTTGGTGCTGGATTTGTAGAGGTGATACTCTTAGGGCTTGTGCTGGGGCGCATAGAAATGATGAGTCTTGCCACTGAGATAAAGGCCCTCATTACAACACCGGCGCTAAACCATGGCGCTATTAGCACCATGGTTGGTGCTGCTGTTGTAACGGGTCCGCCATGGTTCAATGGGGAATTACCACCCCATTCCAAGGTTGGCGGGGCGGTAATTCCCCATTCAACCATGGCCCTCCCCCATTCTCATTTTTGCCCCATAGGGCTCTATGGGAATGGGGAAGGCGCTAAGTACGGTACTGCAATTGCGTAATGAGGCCCAAAGTGTGCAGTGGTTTTTATTGAGCATGCGCATGCTATATTTCCATATGCAAAGCCAACACTTGTGTCGACCCAAAAAGGTCTTTGTCAAGGTGTGTAGGCTAGCGAGGCCTCTCGATGTCAGATGTGCGGTCACAGTGATCTTTCGATCCTGTAGATCTTGACCCGTCTCTTCTCTCCAGTATCTTAAGGCAGCACGGTCCTGGTAGCGTTGACCCTTCCCCATATCCTAGTGCGGCTGTGCGTGACAATTATAGTGGGCCCCCCTCACCAACTGAGAGAGTCTGAAGCTACCTTTAACCAGCCCCAAAATCCTAGTGAGAGGAAGAAGTTCATTTTTTACTAAAGTCAATTTCATTCACATGATAAAAGATTACAAACTCACTGCTCTTTGACCACTGTTTCACATGCTATTTTCAAGCCCTGCATATGGTACAAAGTTGCCACTGCATTGTCTCCGAGCAGAGCGAGCCCTCACCGTGGATACAATGTTGCAGATTCCATATGAACCAACACCCTCTGCACATTCAGAGGATCCAGAAAGCTTACTACGAATTTTGAATTCACACGCTGAACTGACAGGAGAACAGGGTCTTGAGCAAGCAGCATTACAGGGCAGCTGGAGAGGAAAACCTGAAATCCAAGATGGCGGGCAGACTAAATGAAAACATCACACGGCCGCTTATTCATAGAGTGAAGCGATGTGAACCCAGGGGAATCAGCCAGTCCAAACCCTCCCTTCAATTATCTGACAAAGGTGCAGCCACTCACAGCCACTCACTAAGAGCCCCACCCAGGGAGAGCACCATGAAAACCAAAAACCACAACCTGCCAGTGTGGGTTTTGAGGAGTCTGGAGAGAGTTGAAGAAATTGGAGTTTGAGAGATGGAAGAGGTTGGAGGTGTGGCAGCAGCGGAGAGCAGGAGGAGTCGGTGAGAGCCTGAAGGAGGAGGTGATGAGATCAAGTGCACAGGAGGAGGTGGTAACATTAGGCAGCGAGGGTGGAAGTCAAGAGGCGGTGGCAAGATCAAAGGCCAAGGAGACAGTGGTAGCATAAGGAGCAGCTGGAAGTCAGGAGGAGGTGCCAAAGTGAGTCTTGCATTATGAGACCCCGGAAAGTCTGCAATTTGACAGACATTAGTAGGAGGGCTGAAGAAACCCATCTCACAGAATATTCGAAAGGTGTGAAAAAAAAACTTTAACACTGTAACGAATGGAAAGGATATTTTAAGGGTCCGGCAGATCCAGGTGGACATTGTTGTGGTATTCTAGATGGTACAGAGGGGGCGGCGTTTGGAGGGTAATGGGGGGGATGTCCTTCTTTGACCATTTGCTTTGGAAAATCTCATTTTACTTTAAGTTGTCTCATTCTTTTAATATTTCCAGAACAAAGGGTGTTGAACTCTACTCATGGTCTTGGCATGCTTCTTGGCCTTAGGCAACCCTATGGCAGGGGAGAGACGGACGGGTAGAAGGAAGGAAGGAAGAAAGGGAGGGAGGAAAGGATGGAGAGAAGAAGGGAGGAAGGGAGTTATGAGCTTAAATGTCATGATAGCTTCCCAGAAAATGTCAGGCAACAGAGATTCAGGGAGATGATACCTTTTGAATTAGATATCTGTATCAAAAATCTCGTGTTGATAACTGTCATCTTTGTAGAATCAATTACAAAACTCTGCCATTCAAACATGCAACATCGTGCCGATATGAGACACATTTCATTAAGTCCAGCATGATTAGACCATTTCGTAAACATATCGTTTGTGACTCTTATTTGTAAATAACATTTTTTGCCATGTTGTAGTTTTTAAGGTCATAACTGAAGTGGTCAAAAATGCAATTTAAAAGGGGTGCAGTTATAACTCACAGCGATGATGCTTAGTAATTAAAGGAACCAATCATTGCAATGTAGGTGGACAATAGATGTCCAACCCGAATAGTTAGCAAATCAGCTGGCACATCCTAATTTAGATAATTTGGGGAGTGGTTCAAGATTTATAAGGAGACACACAATGGGAAAGAGGGAGAGCTGTCTGAAATCCTCTGAGTGGGAACTGCTGAAAAAAGAATTGCTGGGGAACCAACATTCCCTGGGATGTGGATTAGACCAGGAGAAATACTAAAATCTGCAGGGAACCAGGAGAGGCAAATAAAGGGATGGATTCTGGAGGTCTCCATGTCATGTTATTTGCCTCTCCTGGTTCCCTGCAGTTGATAATGAACCTGGAGAGGCCTTCTAAGCCAGCCTTTATGCAGTCCATGAGATGATTCAGCAGCTTTGATGACTGATGACTTTTCCTGAGCAACACAGGGATATTCCATGTAAGTAAAACTGAACCAAGTCTTGTGAGGATCTGTTTGATTTAATACCTTCCCCTTAGTGATTGGGTGGGCAGACCAAGTAGATCCTGAGTAGTTTTACTAAATAATAATTGAATTAACTCGCATATAGTCATAGAGCGTGGGGTGAGTTTGGGGAGTTTGAAACCTTTGATCTCTTTCCTAGCTCTTGTTAAAAGTATAGGGCATTATCACAAGTTGGGCGGTAGCCCTTAAATGCAGTGGAAATAAGGTTACCGCTGCATTTAAGGGTCCGCACAATCATGAGTATGGTGTGTTTACCACCAGCTCAGAGCAGTAATTGCGCAGAAAATTCCCCACTAGGTCCAATGGACCCAATGGGGAATAACGTTTACTGCCCAACCCATTATCCGGCAGTAATAACGCCAGACGGGTGGGCAGTAACGCAAATAAAGTTGAGGCCCATAGTATTTAAAATAAGTGGGTATCCCTTACATTATTGTGGCCCACTCCAGAATCCTCTAAGGGGAAATGTTGCATGTAAAAACGAAAATATATATATATATATATAAAGAAATGTGCTGCTTTTAAAAGTTTGTTGTGCTATAACACTGCTAGCAGAGCAAGTGAGATTAATATTTCTTTTTACGAACAGAAAAGTTTTGCATGTTATTTAAAGTAAACCCTATGGAAAGTATATTGTGAAGTTAAATTGTTGTGTCATGTCCAGAGGGCTGCACAATTCTGTACATGAAGAGTATTTTGTGAATGACCCAAGTATCTCAAGTGTTCTATAGACTTGTGTTTCTATACCAGGGTAAAAATGACCAAAGATGGAACACTGTACCTGTTGTTTGATTAAAGAGTCTGTGATCTGAGTTCTCCTAAACCGACCAGTGTTTTAATTTGTGTGAAAAGTGAATTGTCAGGAAAGAAATGTAGATGGGGAACGCAGTGAGGTGGCGTGTCTTGCGATTTGTGCAAATATTAATTTAGCTATTTATTAATAAATATATATTCTTTCTACACACCAGCCTGGTTCTTTGCTTACATGTTGCTAAAGGGGGAGGGATCTAAGTGGTACAATGTGGTTCATAGAGAGGGCAGGATTGAATTATATAAACAGGTATTTTGTTGTGGTGCTTTTGATGGGGCGGGCGACGTACTCCCTGCATTCATTGTTGCCCTATAAATATACCCCACAGTGAAGACGTGCCTGTTGGTATATGCTGCAAATTCAACAAATAGCTTTTTTAAAAGGTTGGGGTAGCCAGGTTGGCCCTCGGCACCAGAAACCTATATCTAACTCCTATGAGCATCCCAGAAAATGAGGCTTTTCAGAAATTACGTTCTGAAAATGATATTAGGGGGAGGAAAGGGAATGCGTACCTTCAGGTGGAATGTGGGGAGGGTAAAACTGTAGCAATTGTGAAGTTTGAGAGTTTGCGTTGGCATAGGGATGGCATTTCTTTTTATTCATTTATTGTCTATTCGAAAGATTGGCAATGTTCTTGCAAGAATGGTTATTTAGTGCATCACTGCAATAAAACCTTTTTTTACTTATGCCACCTGCTCTTCAACGCACGTGCTCTTGCAACGCACTCACTATGTACTTGTACGCCAAGCACTCTAAGGCCATGCCCTCATAGGCCACACTTTTCACTTCACACTCTTAAACCACACACCCTTACACCACACACTCTTAGGCCACACACTCACACAACACACACCCGCATAGAATACACTGATATGCCTTATGCCCATACACCATACACATGACAATCATACACAAGGCACACATATGCCACATGCTCACATACCAACCACTTGTATGCCACTCATACTCCAAAACTCATATGCCATACATCATTTGCCATAGTTATGTGCCATACACTCATATGGCATATACTCATATGCGTACACTGATATGCTATAAACACATGAATTGTATACTCATATGCCATACATCATTTGCCATAGTTATGTACCATACACTCATATGGCATATACTCATATGCGTACACTGATATGCTATAAACACATAAATTGTATACACATATGCCATACACTCATATGTCACCCACTCATATGTCATACAAGGCCACATGGCCATATGCCATACACCCGACACTCATATGCAACACAATCCTGCGAAATGCTCACACACCCAACACTGATACATCAGAATCTCATATGCCACACACTCACATGGCATATGCCATATACTTATATACCCCATGCAATTCAAGCAGAGGCATAGACAGGGTAGAGCCTGAGCGGGCAAGACCCACCCAAAATCTGTAAATGCCCACTCAGCAGCACTGTGCAGGCATTTACAGATGTTAATGTCACTACAGTGGGCCGAACTACACCAGCTTCAGGCCCTACTTGTTAGACAGTCCTGGCTACGCCTCTACATACACCATGCACTCATATGCAACAGGTTCATATGCCATACATATAGGGCATATGCTCAAACGTCCTCTACTCATACGCCATGCACTTATACAACACACACTCAAATGACATATACGCTATACACCATACTCCAAACAAAAACACTGAAATAAAAGTGAAAACAAACTTTTTAAAAAAAGCGTTACGGTCACTGTAACAAAGATTAAAGTCTTACAAACAGTAGAAATTGCAATGTTAAAGTACAAACACCCACTATATGGCACTACCATTCCAACTTTAAACTGGTTACACCAAAACCATAGTGCAAGTCATGGTTTGCAGCTTCTAAGGAAGTACACGGTTGAGAAATAGTGCATGGACTTGGTGCTGCCCTTCATGAGCTAATGGTATGGCCTGCCACATAGTGTGGCTCCCTTGCTCTGCCAGTAGTCGATAGACCTGTCCACCTCCCCCTCAAAAATAATTGAACTCCACGCTGCAGCAGGAGCTGTTGACCCACTGAGACTGGCTGGATTGGATTGTGTTGGCACGAAAGAGAACTGCTATTGTTTATTCCACATGCGATGGGTTATTTATAATGCACTTAATTCCCAGAGGTTTCTAAGCACGGACCCAAGGATCGAACCTGTGTTGCGCCATGTCATTTTGCTTCCAAGATGAGCGCGTTGCCCCTGAGCTATCCTCCCGCATGCGTCTGAATCATGAAGCCAAGATCCCAAGCCTCCTCTGCAAACTCCAGCCTACTTCAACCCCAAGCGAGAAACAGCAGCTCACCTTGCAAAGCACCACCAGCAAGCCAGGGAGTTCCCAATTCACTGACTAGAAGCCTTCCCCTCCCTGGGAATTCTCAGAAAAACCTACCCCGCCAACTGCATTTTAACATTGATCCTTCCATTGGGTTTAGCGCTAGTTTAGTGCATGTTCAAAATTAATTTAGTTCGGAATTGTATTTATTTGAACGTGTTTTGTTACTGTGGGCTTGCACCCCCCCCTCTCGCTGCCACACAGAGCATTGGACGAGGAATCAATTACTACCGATTTTCCCCTTGCTCTGCTCGCCAAGATTTCAGAGCAGAGACGCCGAGTGCATGGGAATCCTGTCCGCGTTCTGCGAAACGCATGCATTCCACTCTGTACCTCTGAGGCTTTTAATGAAAAGTCATGTGTCCTTCCTCCACAACCCGCAGTTGGTGCGGATGTGGTGTCATCCGGTCCAGGGGAGGCGTGTCTTTACTTCTTCAGCATTCACCCACCAGTCCCATTCATCTCTTCATACCTTCCCTTCTTCTAACATTCACTTCGTCATTACAGGGGGAGACCTCCCGTACCCTTTTTCTTTTTCACCCCATATTCTTCCCCCTAAGCCCAACCCTAACTTTAACTTTACAGCTAACCCTCGCATATCCGTTGCCGCCGTCACAACGTGACGATGCAGACGCAGCTCTGGGAAGAAGAAGAAGAAGAAGCATGAAGAGGGAAACGTCGGACGAACTGAATGCTGAAGGGGTGCTGGAGAAGGGTTTTTGGCAACGTAAAGGGGGGATACCAGTCCAGGTAGGCGTGCATGAGCACGTATGTACAATGTCCATTTTTGGACATCCTAACTTCTTCCCCTCACCCTTACATGTATAGTCGTCAACTGTCAGTCATAGTCATCAGTCCTAATCCACAGTAATCATTCCAAGTCGTCAATCCAAGTCCTCAGTCAGTGTCCATTTTCGGAAATTCTCATTTCTCCCCCCTCTCCCCCCCACACCAACATTTATAGTCTCCAGCCATCTTTTCTAGACATCATTCATCATTCCATCCCTTTATCTATTTATTTATTTATTATTTATTTATTATGTACTTATTTACTTGTATAGCGCCGACAGCTCGCAAGCATCAGGGCACATTTACATTAACACCTTACGACAGATGGGACATACAACAAACACAAAAGACTGTTCGGCCTTCATCCCTAGTCCTCAATCAGCATTGCCAGTCCTCAGTCCTTCTCCCCAGTCATCATTCCACATCCTCAGTCATCAGTCCTAGCCTGTAATTACTAGTCCTTCTCCCTCATCACATCTCCTTCTTTATCCCCCTCCTCTCCGATTCCCAGTTGTCTACACATCCATTCCCTCTGATTGGTTTAAGTTGACCAATAAGCATATTGCTTTCTTTTGTCCACAATGTTAGGAACCCCATGTGAGGGAGGAGAGCAGAGCTTGCAATACTCTAGTTAAAGGGTATTTAAGCATCCCCTGCCTTGGTTGGAGCAGGGAGGGGAGGGATGAGAGGTTAACAGCAGCCATGCCCATCATACAGGCAAAATCACTCCACTGAAATTGGAAAACCTACTTTCTGTGTTAGTCTGGATGGCCTGCTACACACATGAGAAAACCTAGATCCCCTGCTATGTGTTTTCAGTTAGTTTCTTCCTTCTGTACTTGCCATCATTTTCTTTTTCGAATAATGTATAACTAAGCTTTGCATGCAAATGTAGAGTAAGAAATACTATGTAGGGTTGTACTGACGTAACCCATTATTTTTTTACATTATAGCCTGGCCTTCATGAGTGTGAGGAACACACCCCTTGAGCATCCACACATGTGAGTAACCTGTCATGCCATAGATCTTCTTTCCTGTCATGATGAGTCTTTTAAACGAACTTCGCCCAGGACCCTCCGATGACCAATGACTCTCTATCTATCTATCTATCTATCTATCTATCTATCTATCTATCTATCTATCTATCTATCTATCTATCTATCTATCTATCTATCTATCTGCATTTTCTATAGCGCCACTAAAGCCATAATGCTGGAATATTGGCTTATTCGGGTGTGGAGCAGTTTTTTAAAATCACTCAACCGAGTTGAACATTCAACCAACTAACTAATACCCAACCAAACTTGTCTGTTCAGTTAAAGATCAGTCATAGGTTTGGGTCAGTCAGTCACATTTCTGAAGCCTGCATTGTGCAGGGGGTCTAGGTGAGGTACTGTGCCCACTGGAGAAGCGTGGGTCCCGACAGCCCGCATGGTGCAAGGGGCGCTGCTACCCAGGTCCCCTGCACCACATCCTACAGGAACCAAGAACCTCTCCCAGCTTCCTGGTTCCTGTCTGCTCGGGAGCTGGGGGCCTGGAGTGAGATGGACTGGTGGACCAAATCTGAAGTGGAAAACAGATAAAAAGCTTTTCTGTAGTGTCTAATGTGTGTCTTATGCGTGAGTGTCAGATGCATGTATATGGTGTATGGGTGAGTGACTGGTGGGTGAATGAGCATGAATGTGATTGTGTGAATGGTGGGTGCCTGTGTTAAAAATGCAGTGTACGGGAATGTGAGAAAAGGGGCCTCATTACGACCCTGGCGGTAAGGGGTTTACGCCAGCGTTAGCTGCGCCGACCCCTTACCGCCAATTACGAGGTCCCCTAGCGCCATGGTGCTTTTAACACCTGCTTTTAGCAGGTGTTAAAATCCATGGCGCTAAGGGACCATGGAGTTAATTACGCCACCGTAATTTACGGTGGCGTAATTAACGCCTTCCCCACTCCCATTATGCCCTATGGGGCAAAAATGGGAATGGGGAAGGGTAAATGGGGATTGGGGACTTACCGCCCCGCCAAGGTCGGAATGGGGCGGTAAGTCCGCCAACCACCATGGCGTAAACGTAGTTTACACCATGGTGGTAAAGTCACGGCCCAGGCGGTAACTTACCGCCTGGGTCGTAATGAGGCCCAAGGTCTATGGGTGAGTGACTCGTGGGTGACTCGTGGGTGAATGGGTATGAATGTGATTGTATGTGTGAGTGTGTGTGAATGTTCTGGGTTGCTGGGTGGCCGTGTTAAGATTGCAGTATGTGTTAATGTGAGAGAACGTGTATGGGCGAGTGACTAGTGGGTGAATGCGTATGAATGTAATTGTGTGTGAATGCTTTGGTTGGGTGCACATGTGGAGAATGCAGAGAGAACGTTCTGGGTGCGCATGTAAGTGAATGTGAGAGAAAGTGTATTGCTGAGTGACTGGGGGTGAATGAGTATGAACGTGATTATGTGTGCATGGGAGTCACTGGGGGACCTGGGAAGCACTGGAGCATTGTAAACATTTCCTTAAATTGCATGGCATGTTTTACTGTCATTTTCAGGTAAATCCAACTTGATGTGTTTTATGACATGGCTAGATTGGCATTTTGGTGCCACCAGTCTAGCTATTGCTTACTGTGGCATGACATTTATTTATGGGTATCTATAATAAAGCAAGCATGGGAGGATAGCTCAGGACAAACACACTCTCCTAGGAAGGAAGACAACGCGGAGCAACACAGGTTCAATCCCCGGGGAAGCACTTAGTCATCTCTGGGTATTAAGCGTGTTATAAACAATTAGAATACGTGTTTTACGTGGCTAGACTGACATTTTGATGCAGGCACAGCTTTGACATGTTTTCCTATAGTATCACTACTGGCTTTATGCGCAGAGCAAACAAGAGTATGTTCTTAAATGGAAATACTGTCATGCAGCCAGCCTGGAAATATATGGGCAAAGCCAACGTGAAAAAGTTTAGTATACCGTCATATATTGTAGGGAAAGGCATGAAAATGTGTTCTGTTGGTGACTTGCATATATGAGATTTCCTCATGAGTTATGCTACAAACTGATTGCAAAGCTCTCTGCCTTTTAATCAAATTTTTCACACAAAAAACATTTTAACCCATTATTCTAAAAAAACATCCAATCCATGGGGGAACACCCCTCCACCCCCATTCACTTTAGTAGGTTTCGGCTTCCACGCTACGCTCAGTCATTCTCGCATAGTATTGGCAAACATTTAATTCCGCTCCAATGAAAAAGTTCACCAGCTCCCACTAGTGGCTGGTAAATGTCGGTGTCAGGGGCCAGCTACCACGCCTTGTTTCTATGCTAGGTGAAAGATTTAAGTTTAGATTAAAAAACGTTTTTCCCTTCACATGCTGCATGCGCGGTGGTCCAGGCCGCCCCACAATGTAGCAGGTTCGGTGGTTTGTTGAGGAGTTGGTGGGGGTTCAGCATGGCTCACAAGGGGGCAGGGGAACTATTATGTCACGCCACTGCTTGTCCCAGGACCTTGTCTCTGGCCTCCTGGGTTCTTTCTCAGCAGAGGAGAGCTACTGACAGTCAAATCCGCACAACCTTGGAATAATCTCCATGCCAGTTTGGGAAATCACTCGAAGGCCTTTCCTTGACAAAAGTTCACATTTAGTTTGCCCAAAGTATGCTTTTGTACCATAGTGGTAAATGACCTCTGCAAAATACTTGTCGCGCTCTGAAACACTTGTGTACGAGCGCGATATAAATAAATGATCATATCATATCACCATTTGAAAAGATTATGTGGAGTTGTGAAGAGTTTCTGTTGGAACAAACCAGGACGTATATCGAATTGTTTACCATATCATTTGAGGCTGGTGACAGTAGCGTGTCCTGACAGTAGCCTGGGGTGGCACATGCTACTCCTGGAATCTGATTGGCCACCCCAGGTGCCACCCCATTATTCTAAACTATGATCATTATGTGCGTGTGCACTCCTACTTCATGCCACCCCTGCATAAGTCAGTGCCCCACTTGGGCCACCCCATTCAAAAGAGTCTGGACACTCCACTCCTGGGCGAACCACTGAATGTATGCTTCAAATTATGTACACCCAGCAGGCTTGGACTAAAAGAAGACCTAGACCCTCGGCAACAGATTGTGCCACTCACTGGGCAATTAAACCAGACAAGATTGGCACACAAAACCGGCAATTTCAGAATAGTAGTTCCCCATTAGCATGTTGCCCAATCGGCCTATCAAAGCCTGGCACCCTGCAATAAGGCAAAGTGTGTGCCATGTAAAGATACAACACTCCGGATACCTCACTTCCCCTGACAACACTGGACAGAATGTATGTCAATGGAAACATCAACATGCATTACAAGGAGTCATTCACATTCCCACAAGAAAAATACTGACTCTCTGCAGAGCAGTGGGACGAGGTGCTCTGGAGAGAGATGAGCCCACACTCTCGCTGTTGGTCAGAATGTATACAAAGAGAGCAGCAGTGCAAGAGGACAATAAATAACCTGTTTAACTGGGTGACTAGGTGGAAAAAAGCAACACGGGCCTAAATGCATATTCACAACGTGTACACATTGTGTGATCTTGTGCAAATGTGCATGATGTTTGAGCGCATCATTTCCTTTATTTGCCCAAAAACGTTGAGAGCTACAGTAACTAATAACCCAGTAATGTGAGTGGTCAACAAAATGCCATTGACAGTGCTGTTTTTTTAACGGTAGTCCTGGGGAAAAATAGCTCAAGGGCAGAGTGTATGTCATGGAAACAAGACACCACTGAGCAACACAGGTTCAAATCCTAATTGAAGACTGGTCTCCGATATTAAGATACCAAATTAATGAATCAACTACAAGCAAAAAGAATGCTATAAAAGTATACTGTTACAAGCCCACGCTGTGTTTGACAGGGAGCTTAAAAGGGAACACCACCGCTGGGCCCACACCAAGATTCCGGAATGTCCCACCTTTTGTCCAACACCACTTTATAGAACAAGGGTGGCGTCCAGCTATCATTTTAATCAATAATCAACAAACAAATGTGCATTATATCAAAGAAACATTAGAAAATCGTGATAACTAACTAGAGATTAGATAAGGATGCAGTGCACAATATTTGTAAGCACAAGCACCATCCTATAGACCACCCAACCTCTGAGAAACACCTGTCTTACTTCTCAGCTGTTGGTACCAAACCTGGGAAGAGGGTGATGGCATTGGATCTTTAGTTGGCAGCTCACTGGCCCCAAGACTTCAAATCACAAAATTAATTATCCAGAGATTGCTAGAAAATGGATGTGATTGGAGAATGCATCTAAGGAGGATGTGGGTAAAAATGCAGGGTGCAAAACAGTATTGTTTCACTTCTCGGGAGGATAGCTCAGGGGCAAAGTGCTTGCCTTGGAAGCAAGATGACACGGAGCAACACAGGTTCGATCCCTGGGTCTGTGCTTAGAAACCTCTGGGTATTGAGCGCATTATAAATAACCTATCATATCATTTCTTTTTCTGTGTATGAGTAACCCCCTGCACCCCCGCCACCCACCCCAATTCGGGGACGTCTCTTGGGCTTGCAGCATGCATCATTCAAACAATACGTAAAGTGTAGTACACCCCTATACAATTCAGCTTACTTTAGGCCTGCATCCAAAGCTTAGTCCTCTACCCATGGCTCTTTAACATCTACCTAGCTCTGCTAGCACACCTCATCTCCTCCTTCTCCTCCAACTTCCAGTGTTATGCAGATGACACACAGCTCGTTTTCAAACTTCCTGCTGATCCTCTTGCACCCTCCATCATCTCTGACTGCCTATCTGCCACCCAGTCCTGGTGCACCCCCAACGATCTCTGCCTCAACGCTTGTAAAACTGAGATCTTTCCCATCGGGTCCCGTGCTCCCTCCTTATTCCCCTCACTCTGGCCATCCTCCTTGGGCTCTCCCCCTGCTCCTTCCTCTGAAGCCAGAAACCATCTTTGATTCCTCTTTCTCCTTCTTACCTCATACTCTGGTCATTGCCAAGAAGTCACACTTTTAGCTCTTCCTTCTCAGAGGAATTCTCCCTTTTCTCACATTTCCCCAGAAGCTCAATATTACCCGAGCCCTGGTTCTCGCTAGGCTTAACTATTGCAATAACCTCCCCCTGAATCTACTTTCTTCCACTCTGCCACCCCTCCAGCTAATCCAGAACAGGGCAGTCAGACTTATGCTTGGCCTTAAACCCAGTGACTACATCTCTCCTGCCCTAAAACGTCTTCACTGGCTCCTGGTTGCTGCACAGATTAAATTCAAATCCCTCTGGATCATCCACAAGGCTGTGTGGGACCGGGGACCACACTATCTTCAACTTTATCTTACTAAATACTCTCCCTCTAGACCCCTACGTTCCACTGGAACCAACTCTTTGTGTGTAAAGCATTTTGCTAAACAGAGGTAGGTGTTTGATCACTTTCCTTGGCTGGCTCCCTCCTATGGAACAGCCTCCCCCTCCCTCTGCACCTTGAGCAGGACTTTCTTAAATTCTGGAAGCTCCTCAAGACTTTCCTCTTTACCTCCTCCTTCCCTTCTCCTCTACTCTGCTAATGCCACAGTTGTTGTGATTGGTGTCCGGGGTCCTTATGCATCCTCTGGCTCCTGACCTCCCACATCCAATCGGCCCAGCTCCTGTCTACCCTCAGCACTTGCCTTGGCACACCCTCCACCCTGTAGGTTTGTGCTTACTCCTAACGTGGCTCCTGGCCGTGTAGCACTCAACAATCCAAGCACTTCATCTGTGGCTCACCCATGAGCTCAAACTCCCCAGCACTTACCCCCTCTACCCTCTTTCTTGCTGCACTTCCACATTCTGAAACGTCACAAGGCATAGTAGGTTCGTCCTTTCATTCGTTATCCCCCACTGTTCTTATTAAATATTGCGTTTTGTATTGTATTTCACTCCCTCCTCTCGCCCTTTGGGTGCTTTGAAACAGTATTTTTCTTACTATATAAGCGACTAACAAGCAAACAAACAAACAATGCATTATTACAAAATGAAAGTGATGGCAAGTACAGAAAAAACAAACTGAAAATGGGAGAGTTAGGTTTTCCTATGAAAGGTGGCACAGAACATAACGCCTGTGACGAGGAGCCCAGCAATTTCAATGCACTTGTGTTTCCTGTCTGCATGGAAGGCTTGCTGTTACCCCTACGCCCCTCGCCTCACTGTTGCACCCAAAGGAGGGGCATCTAAACATTTACCTTCAAAGTTGCATGCTTCTCCCATGTGGTTTCTAATATTGTTCAGAAAAGAAAGCAAAATGCTCATTGGTCAACTTGAAGCAATCAGAGTGAAGTGTTGTGTAGAAGGTTCCATGCGTTCATATCCCTGCAAAAATATCACATACAAGAATGGCGCCATATTTTTCAGGTGATAATAACCCATTAAACCTTTTCAAAGGGAGCGCCGGCCACCCCTGCAAACCCCCGCTCCCATTTACCCCAAAAATTATCCCCACTAACAATATCGCCTATGGCTGTTTCCCGGCAACCATAAATATGGCAATATTATTGGTGGGGATAATATTACCTAATACCGTGTAGGAAACTGAAAACGGAAAGGAGGGAGGGAAAAAGGGTACAGGCAGGAGGGAGGGGTGTTGAGGTAGGAGGAGAACACTGATGATTGAGGACTAGGACTAATGACTGAGGACTAGTAAAGAAGACTGAGCAGAACTAATGGGGACTGCAGAAAAGCACTGATAACTGAGGATTAGGATTGATGATTAGGACTTGGAATGCTGACTGAGTACTAGGACTTGTCGCTGAGACCTTAGAATGATGACAGAGGATTGAGGAGTAGGTCTGATTACCAAGGACTAGAAATGGTGACCAAAAACAAGGAATGATCACGAGGACAGCAGTGATGATGGAGGACTGATGCCTGAGGAACAGGACTGATGCCGGAGGGCTGTAAATGATGACAGAGAGCTTTGAATGATGACTGAAGAGTAGGACTGATGACTAAGAATGATAACCGCGGAGTAGAACTGACAACTAAGGACTAGGAATGATGGCTGATGAGTAGGACTGATGACTAGAATGTATGACTGAGAACTAGGAATGATGACAGAGGAGTAGCGTTGATGACAGAGGAGTAAGGTTGATGACTGAGAACTGGGATTGATGACCGAGGAGTAGGACGGATGACTGAGGGATAAGACTGGTGACTGAAGATTAGGGATGATGACTAGAACTGATGACTAAAGGCTAGGAATGATTATTGTAAATTAGGAATGGTGACTAAGGACTAGGCCGATGACTGAAGACAAGGAATGGTGGTACATAACTAGGAAGGATGACTGAGGACTAGGATGATAACAAAGTAATGGAAATGTAGGAGTGAGTGAGATGACTTGAAAATATCCTAAAATACACACTAACCAAGTACTAGAACGGATGACTAGGACTGATGACTGGGTACTAGGAATCATGACTGCAGACTAAGATTGTTGACTGAAGACTCGGACTGGTGATTGAGGACTAGAATTGATGATTGAGGATTTGGAATTATAACTGAGGACCAGGATGATGACTGTGGACTAGTACTGATGACTGAGGACTAGGACTGATAAATGAGGACTAGAAATGTCAGAGTGAGGGTGAGAACTGAAGATATCCTAAAATGGACACCATACACATGCATAATCTGAGCTACAGGGAAGTGTCCCCTATGATGCTCCATCACTCATCAGCCTTGGGGGCCATCAGGATGAAGAGTCTTAAGCTGGGGGTGAAGGGCACATGAGATATGAGTGGCAGAAGAGAAGATGGAAAGGAACCACAGTCACTTGCAGGGCAAGATAGCAAGAACAAGAGGGGTGAGAAAGCAGAAGAATTCTACTGAACAAACATGCTTTGACAAAGCCAATATATTTGGCTGATATCTGGGGAAATGTTTCTTTGTTTCCAGCTATTGATGATTGTGACAAATCAACTTCCGGGGCTCCATTGGTCCAGGGATGAATATCGGTTTCTAAACCATCAATCAGCCCCACACCTCTAGTAGACCAGAAGGGATCCAAACAGATTGGAACACAAATCAGTTTTAAAGCTCCTTGTCCAATTTTGGTAACATGGACGGAACGGCAGGCTTATCTCTGCAAGGTCGTGGATCGTTGGTTGGTTGCAACACAGCGAAAATACAATTATTACCCAATGATAAAGGGGACGGTCCAGTCAAGGTTGTATGAAAATATCTACTTTATTATTATTACAAAAGGC
Organism: Ambystoma mexicanum; assembly: GCF_040938575.1. Classification (NCBI taxonomy): domain Eukaryota; kingdom Metazoa; phylum Chordata; class Amphibia; order Caudata; family Ambystomatidae; genus Ambystoma; species Ambystoma mexicanum. The sequence continues at coordinate 855,973,389 of NC_090934.1, forward strand.
AGTTCTAGCACACTACAAAATACAACCCACCCAGTAAAGGGATACAAAGGACAGGCAGTTTCACGAAGGAAAGGGAAGCACTCTGGATACTGATGGGAGGGTAGTTGGCAAAGCAATCAGTCTTAACTGTTCAAGGATATTTGGTTTCAGCACCAAGGAAGCAAGGGGTCATAAATGTCACCAGGGGAATTTGGAGAAGGGCCAGGGGACAGAACCACAAAGTACCTGGTGCTTGAGATGTTCTTGATGCTCAGTTCCAGGACTCTTTGCAGCTCCTGGGACAGAGTTCAAGATGGGAGACAGCTGTGGGTATCCGGGGGTAGGCAGTTCGTCAAGCGAGGCTGGACGGACGCTGCAGGCTGGCCTACATGGCGGCTCGGGGTCAAGAATCGTTGTCTCTGTGCAGGTTGGTAGATCTGGAACAATGGTTGAGGGATCTCAGACGGCTTTAGTGACTGCAGCGTGACAACAGTCAGTGGTGCAGCTGGTCACGGTTTTGGGGCTCGACCGCCTCGAAAATGTCCTTAAAAGATGGACACTGGTTGATGTTTGTGTGGCAATCCTCCTGGCTTCTTTGCAAGGTTTGTGGTGTCCTTTCAAGGCTGACTGCCAAAGCTGAGGAGAGTGCTTGCAGGCAACAGCCTTGTCCTTTGTTCAGAGACTCTCTGGCACTTCCCACCTAGGAAGCTTGCTGGCAGAACCTAGCAGGGCACCCTGTGTGCTGGCTGGATACCCGTTCTGGAGCTGCTGTAGGGGTCCTCTGAGTCTGGTATCTCCCTCTGTTCCCCTGGAAATGTTTAGGGGAGGGATCTTGCTTCCCTCTTGGAAATCCTGGCTTTCCTTCACTGATAGAAGATGTAAGGCAGACTGTACCTTCAGCCAGAGTCCAAATTAGTCCTTCTTACTACTTTCAAAGTCTTCAGATGATCTGCTAAGTGAGGGGTTCAGCCCTCTTTTAAAGCCGAATTGGCCCCAGTGATTGGTGCAGGCTAAGCCTACCTTAACGAACCAATCCTGGGTCTCCACCAACAATCTTCTGTTATGCGTGAGGTCAGAACCTGAGTGCTCTGCAACAGGAAAGGTAAGGGGTGACAACATATGCTCCTAAGTCCCACCAATCTTCCTGTCTGTTGTAGATCAAAGTGTCTCTCTGGTTAACTAAGCCCTCTGTGGCTCTTGGTCAAAGCGCAGGTCTCCCTTGAAGTTTGTGACGGGAGCAGACTTCCTGTCTCCATTAAATCACATACTTCCCCCTCTGAAAAGGGTCCACTCTGCAGTAAATAATGGACCGGGAGATGCCATTCACTGCCTTTCATACCGAGGAGTGGGAACTAGCTTCATGTTGACACATTGAATACCAAAGGGTTGTTAGTCTGTTCTGCGTCCAAGGCCCTTCAAAGGCTTGCTTTAATTATTTCTCATTAGTATGCACTGCCACCAGCAGTTGAGACACTAGGAAGGCAGATCCATGGAGCCTTTCATATTTTAATTAGGCTGCCCATGGCTGTAGGAAGGTGTGCCTTCCCCCTTCTTGAGATGTTTTGATGTACCTGTGACTGTCACTTTCCAGATGACCATGACAGGGGAGGGCGGTGCCTGTAGGCTCTGTTCTCCGGGAGTACATGTGAGTATGCGTTTTGTGTGGTGAGTAGGGAAAATGTGTGCGGAATGGCCTCACACATTTTCAGAGATTGATCTCCCATCATTCATTTTCATTTTTTTTAAATCAAAAAAGCGCAGGCGAGTGATCACTCCCCATGCGGATGGCTGAATTCCTCACAATTACACTATTTTTGCAAAGAACTCAAACTGTTTGCCAAATATCGCCATCACATGCCCATGTAATACCATTGCTTGCCAGGTATTGTCACAATATGTTCAATTATATGACACGTTTTTATATCATTGAACAGGTATTGCCATTATATGAATAGGTACACACATCATTGCTGAGCATTGCCATTATTTTGAGCTGCATAATTACACCATTTACCAGGTGTTTCCAGCAGATGTCCAGCTGCAGCATTTGCCGCATTGGGCATTCATTATATGCTCGGGCAATGACACCATTTGCTAGCTATCCTCATTGTATACACTTGTATATCATCTGATGGCCAGGTCCTCACCCCATTTTCCAGGTATGTGCATCATTTTCTCATGTGCTCATATCATATTCACAACTGGGGATGGGTCATTTGCCAATCAGGTGGCTGGAACAGCGAGCGGGAATATGCATTGTCTGCCCGCTGTTCCAGTCACCCGAGGCACTTCCCTGGGTGGCACAATTATTTATTTATTTTTTATGTGAGGAGGCAACAGGGAGTCTCTCCCTGTTGCCTCCCCACCCCACCCCCAAAACCAACTAAACCCGTTCCCCACCACCTCCACCACTCCCAATTTACCTGCGGGACCGAAGCTTTGAGCTCTGGTTCCCGCGCTCCTTCAGACCCCGGTGGCACCATAGAAATGGAAAAGGGAATTAATCACTTTGCCTGTGGCCATTTTTTCTTTTCATTTTGTTTCCTCCCCCCTAGGAGATTGGCTGTGCAAGCAGGGTGAATTTTCAGAGGCGGGGAAAAACATTTGCACCCCGGATAAACCCTGGGGGGCAAATGGCTTTCACTCCACTGGCGGGAGGGCAACTTTTGTTCCAAGTGACCTTAGTTGCAATATTGGCTCCCCTCTTGGCCACACATGGCAACAGCCGGCAAATCTCTTTTACCTACACGCAGCTCAGTTCCCAGATCTGTTCAGATCGGGAACACTTCCAAATCGACAAACTGCCAGCATAAGTATTAGGCATCACTAACATCGAATTAAAGCTGCAACACGCCAGGGCCTGGGCTGCTTCATGGGCACTACCATGGGATACACCAGTTGCATGACTATAGCCCAGGGGGGCCAACTCTTTGATTGTCTTTCGCGGGACACTTGCCCACAAGGCGGTGATGACGTCACGTCATTCACGTTTGGCCCGCCCCTTTTTTAATGTACATTTTTTTTAATGGTTCTTAATTCCTGGCTTAATTGAAATGCAATGGTTTGTCCTTGGGAGGTGATGGTCACGTTTTGTAACTGCAAACATGACCATCACGACCCCAGGAACAAAGCATTAGCATTTGAATGAAGCCAGGTGTCGGAGCTCGACCTGCAGGCTCAAAAGGAGCCAGGGCTGCAGAGCCGCCCAGAGAAAGAAAGCAGCAGGAGGCAGCGCCGTGCTGTGTACATGGCCACTTCAGTTTGCAGAGTGGCTGTGTCCCGCACAGCCACTCTGCAAACTGCGGGACAGAGTCCCTAATTGCGGGACAATCCCACGAAATCCGGGACAGTTGGCCACCCTAGCTATAGCCCATGTGCCCCATTATATATTCACGTGAAATGAACCGATGTTGCACGGTGCCACTAAATCCCAAGAAAAATATATAATAAAAACGTAAGTCACTTATGAACTCAGACGTGGTGTTGCCCTGCCGATTGCCAATAGGGTTCACTCCTTTAGGCACAGAATGACAGGACCACAAGGGAAGGGCAATAGGATTTGGTAAATTCAGGTAAATGTCAGGCATGTGTGAGTGGTTCTGCCCCCTAATCTGTCAGCCTTTCAGAGACACCAGTCTACTGGCGAATGCTGTACAGTTTTCTCTTTAAGCCGCTAAGGGCCCAATTCCTGGAATTATTTGCACCTTTCAAAGTGACTTTGCACTGTCGACACAAACCCTGATTCATGGAACTGTGCAAAGTGTATTTTTGCAGTGCAAAGTCAATGCATAGTCAGTGAAAAGTCATTTTTGTAGTACCAAATGACTTTGCTCTGAACTTGCACTACAAAAATACACTTTGCACAGTTCCATAAATCAGGGTTTGTGTCGGCAGTGCAAAGTCACTTTGAGCCGTGCAAAACATTTTACGAATTGGGCCCTAAGCCTCTACTTTTTGGGAGGAGCTGTGGGCTAGTGAATCGGTCGGTGGTGGTGCTCTCGGGTTACCTGGGCTTGAATCCTGACTCCCACACTTTACCACATTGTGTAATCTTCTGCTACTCCCTACCCCCTCCTGCACCCATGGACCCTCGCCTACATATGCATAGGACGTAAATAGACTACAATGAATAGACCGGCACTGCTGGTACATGTTAGGGCCAGAGCAGCCCCATGCGCCCCACTCTAGTGTAATATACATACATCTTTATAACCCATGTCCTTAATGTTGCAGTCCAATATCAACATTATGGCCTGGCATGATGGCACTATATTAAACACACAAGCTATGTGCTCAGATTCTAGCTCTTTCTTTACCACTTGACCAGAACCTGTGACTCTGGGCAAATCAAATCACCTCTTTGCACCCCATCTCTCTTGTTACCTGACTGACAGAATTTAAAGTGGTTGGAGGTGAGATAAATACCAGTAAAGCTGTAATTTATAAAATAAAAGGCCCCGTTTAGATGGTAATGACCTAAAATATCGCAAATAAAAAAAACGAATGGTTGCAATGTTCAGATTTCAGCTGTACGTACAGCCGAAAATGCCGAACATTTCAACCATTCGTTTTCATTTTAGCGAACAAGGGAAGCAGGGGTTGCGGGGGTGTCCCTCACAGCCTTGTTCGCTACAATGGAATGGGGGTTGGCGGGGGTGTCACACGCATTCAAAACAAAAAAGTTTTGGAAAAACATAATAACAAAAGATAAAATAAAGGACCCTGCAGCGCCGGTTCCCATCCACGAAAGTGAAGTGAACTGGCGCTGTAGGTACTTGGCGATACACAGCGAGGTGTGCCGCCAAAAGGTAAGTAAGGGGGTGGGGGAGTAGGGTGTAGAAAGGCCATTTAGTAAGAGGGTGATGATTTCGAATACGAACATTTACAATGCGAGATTTTCGTCCTCGAAATGTTCGTATTCGAAATAGTCACGTACATCCGTTTAGATAGACTGGTACACATTCAACTACGAGAAACTGCTCAAATAATCATATACGTTTCAGTGACAATTGGGACGCCCATGGCTGTTCCATGGTGATTTAGTGCAGTTTCATCCATTCCAGTGTATATGTTTGCAGCCCATGTCCTCTTTGTTGCATTCATTTTATCAGAGGCAGGCCTTGGTGCATGCATCCATACCTTGCGGCGAGCAGGGTGCATATCTGAAAAGAGCCCAGGGGGAGGGGCAACGGCCCCCCATTTCCCCAGAGCTCTGCCATTGCATGCTATTACAGGCTAAATGAGATAGATGCAAAGCACCTGACGGGTCTGCAGGGAGGCGGTGACAATGATTGAGTCCCTCTCCGTGCACGTTTTATTGCAGTTCAGCCACTTCGCTGGTGTTCTCTCCTGCAGTTAGCGACTGTCAGACCTGCTTTCATGAGTGGGGCTTTGAGGAAGACACAACCTATAGCGGAACATCAAATACATTGTTTTTAGGAAAGAGACCAATGGCTAATGGTCCGGCCTGCTGTGTGGTCTAGTGTTTGACAGGTGGTGGGAGTCAAAGATAGCACTGAAAATTCAAGTGTTTCAAGTGATTGCACATGAAATCCAGACATTGGGCCTCATTACAAGTTTGCCGGTCCGGTAGTAACGGCGCTGGTAAGCTACCGGCGCCCTTAGACCGGACTGGAAAACTACGAGTTCTGCTCGCACGTGCCTTTGCGCTCGACTGGTCTGAGCTGGCGGCCGTACCGGCACCCGTGAGCAGAGCATCGCGGATGCACCGGCACCATTCACGAATGGTGCCGGTGCATCCAGCTTTCCCATTCCCATTGAGACCTATGGGGCTCGAATGGGAATGGGGAAGAATATTTTCCAGCCCCTGGCAATGGGGAAATGCAGGGTCCTTCAGGGTTGTAATAGCCCTGTATTTCCCCATTTCCAGGGGCCAGAAAAATTCCCAAGTTTGGTGGCAGCCTGCCGGTTTTACTGGCAAGGCTAACGACAAACCTGTAATGAGGCCCATTGCCACCGGGTTCAGATACCCTAAAATAGCATGATATCCAACAGTGCCAAAAGCGCACTGGAAGCAAGTGTTAGGGAAAGGGTGTCTCTGTACTCCCATCTGGCACACTAAATGCACTTAGTCTTAGACTTGGGAAGTTCCTTCGGAATGAGGTGGCTCAATCAATGAATCTTTTATAACACTCTTAATACTGGAGACCAGGAGTTGTCCAACTCCGGGCCTCGAGAGCCAGAATCCTGACTATTTTTCAGGATATCCCTCATTAATATTCATGAAGAAACATTTTCATACATTTAGAATTATTGTATGCAAATTTATCTCATGAATATTAATGAGGGGTATCCTGAAAACCTGGCATCAATCCGGCCCTCGAGGCCTGGGGTTGGACAACCGAACCTGTGTTTCCCTGCTTTGTCCTGCTTGCAAGACAGTCACGCAGTCCCTGAGCTTAATGCCTGTGTGATGGTTTCTTCTCTGTCACATACTCATACTCAAGGCTTACTGGAGGGGGTCGAAGGAGTGGATTGTAATCTGGGTCCACAGACACAGACACTAAACACAGGCCCAGGCAAGAACCCCACAGGGGTCCAGTAGGAAACCGACAGTAGCCAGCACACTGCTACATAAAGGCACTGGGGACTACAAGCCAGACAAGATAAAGAAGGCACAGCGATGCCCCTCTGGGAGTCCATGAGCCAACCTCCATACAAAGGAATATTATTAGACGCCGGCAAAGATTAGACACGACAATTAACAAACAATGAGACCCCGAGGGAAGGCCAACGGAGGCAGCCGAGTGGGCAGAGCGGAGAACGAGCCACGCAAGAATTCGGCAATGGCAGACGAGGCTCGCTGAAGCAGGCGGCTGTAAGGGCTGAAGACGAAGCAAACTGTGCCAGGCTGTGCCAGAGGCTTGCGTCAAAGCAATGGGTGCCAGACCGAAAGTCCTAATCTGTCCCTATGGGGGGGGATCTCCCTGAACTTTTCACTTTGCCCCAGCCTGCTTTGCTGATATCTGCCTTCATATATTGTGATTCCAGGGATTAGCAGTGACAGGAATACAAGTGAGACTGACGAGGGACTATTGGCTCCTTAGTGTCAGTATACAAAGTACTATGCTTTCCCTCTGTGGGTAATCTCACCACGCTGGCTGTGGGGCGCCTCCATGGTTGTGTCATTTTATCAATTTCAGGGAGTCAGGTGCTCTGTACTTTGGGATGTGCCCAGGGTCGGACTGGAGCATACAATTGGCTGGGGCACGGATGAAAAGTGGCCCAAACCCGAAATGGCAATTCATTCCTTGTCTGACAGACGCCCAAGAGGGAGGTTTTTTTGGGCAAAATATGTTGCAAATTGTGCTTTTTAAAGAATATTTGTTCAGTAACACTGGCCAAACCCATTAGCTACAAACCGGAGCAACTGATCAAACTGGCCCACTTTGGACAAAAAGTGGCTCATTTTAAACAAAGAAATGGACCCACACTACCCTGTTACAGGGAAGATAATAACCTTGTGGTTAGTGTGTGAAGAATGTTTCCCTCATAAGCCCACTGTTTTCTGTACACACACATATATATATGTATAAATATATATGTATTAGTATTATTGGTAGTTTTTGTAACGCGCTACTCGCCCATAGGCCTCAGAGCGCACATATATGCACATATGTACACACCGTCTTGCACTATACCCATTTTCTGTACCATGTTTAAAAGATGGCACCTCTGAGTGGCTTCTCATTTTATTCATATTCATAGTAGTGCTACCGTGTACCTTGGCCACCCTGCCCTCCTCTGAAAAGCTAAGACTTGATCGCTCAACCACCGCTACCAACAGGTGAGCCAACGAAGCTGGAAGGAATCCTGTTTAGGACCTGCTCTAGATGCTGAGGCTGGGTCGAGGGGAATGCCGCTTTAGCAGAGCATGGAGTTGATTGATTGATTATTTATTATGCACTTATACACAAGTGTTTCGAAGCGCAACAGTTGAGTCAAGGGCACACAAGCGCTTGCAGTGAAAGGAGACAAGACAAGCTAAAAGGCACTGTAGCAGAGACTACAGAAAAAGGCAAAAGTGAAAAGGGCTTCAGTAGAGGATGTAAAGGACTCCAGCCTAAACTATAGCGGCAGCTAACGATAGGGTTAGTATGGCAAAAAATGCAAAAACGGTACTGGCAGGCACTGACTAGAATGGGAGGGGGGAATGGACAGAACACGACCGAGGAAATGGAAAAGGGGCAGAGTAACAGCATTGACATGATATGATAACAGGGAAGAGGATGAAGACACAAGAGAACATAACCAAGGCGTGGGGAGGAAAGTAACTGGCCTCTATTGGAATTACCAAGGCACAGCTGCAGGAAGAAGATAGACAGCTGTGCCCTGGCAGAGGGCACTGAGCCGCAATGCAGTCGAAGAGCTATTCAAAGGCATCAGCGTCTTTTATTATTATCATTGTTATTAGGCTATTTATTGAGCGCAGACCTAGCTTCGGGAAGCAATGGATCGCTTTACAATCATAGGGGGAGGAACACAGTGAGGGAATAATAGAAAAAGGGAGCGGGGAGCTAACAGGGGAGGGTGTGGGTGGGCAATTGGTAGCAGGGGATCTACAAGCATCCAGGGGAAGAACAGTGACCACAGGAATCATAGTACAAAGTGGTCCAGGCTTGAACAGCGACCCCAAGCATCAGAGCACCAGGGGGCTCCAGACTCTTACTTCTCATTAGCAGGTGTAGGCAGCATTACACCTGGTGTGTTGTCAGAGAGGAGAGTTGTACATCCTGCCACACGTGCAAGTCTTGATCCTCATCTTGGAGGGAGGGGGTGGGCGTTTGGAATTCAGCGGCAGTGTGAAGCATCGCCAGCATTGGGGGGTGGGCGGGTTTGAGAATGCTTTCCACTGCATTTGAGTGCTGGCACGGATTATATGCAAGCACTGATATGCCCAGGCTCGCAGCCCATTGCAGATACGTGAAAAGGCCAGGGCAGGGTGCAGGATCAGACACAGTGAAGGAAACCACTGCAGATAACACCTCTGAATTGCAGAATTGCTGGCCCGCAATATCTGCACCCCGTCCAGGCTTAAAAATACACAAAGGTACTCATGAAAGAGGGTGAGAGAGTTTTGAGGAAAGGTGCATAATTAGGCAGAATTAGTAGAAGAAGAATTCAGACACTGGTGGGGGCAGGGAAAGATCTTACACTCTCAGTAAAGAAGCCCAAAAAAATGGGGCTGATTGAGGTACAGTGTTCCCGGGGGGAGGAATAATCCCAGTACTTCCCAGGCGTCAAAGCATGGTATCCGGTCATTGCATTGACAACCAAAGCATCGACAGCCAAACCATCTAAAAAAAAAGCATCTAAAAAAAAGCATATAATGCATTTTTTTAGATGTAAAGGGTTTAGTTTAATAAAAATACGTTTTAAAGGTTAAAAAAAGGGGGCTGGGGGGACCCCCATAAAAAAAAGAAGAAAAATGCATTAGATGCTTTTTTTAGATGCTTTTTTGATGGCATGGCATTAGATGCTTTGGCTGTCGAGGGAATTACTCTAAACCACAAGCATGCACCACATTGAAGTTTATTCTCTGCTGCGAAAGCTGTAAGGGAGCTTTGAAGAGAAAGCCAAGAGAGACCTACTCAGGATCCCACCACTCACAGGTGGTCAAGTGGAGTAGAAATCCTTGGTTAGGACAGCCAGGGCCTTAATCAGGTCACCCAGACCAGTTCCAAAGAGAAGGTGCTCACCAAAGCCTCAATACCAGAACCAGGGGCCTGGTGGGACTCTAGGACTGCATTAGCGAAGTAAAACTGTGGCATCAGTGGCAGACCGGCATTAACGTGTAAGAAATGCCGATGAAGAAGGCGGTGCCTGGGCAGGATTGTAATCCTGAATTAAACTCAGGAATGAGGGTCTGGGACATGCCAGTGGAGAAGGCAAATATGGGAAATGTTAGCCACTGAAGCAGCAGTGGCCAGAGCAGAGTAAAACAGGATCAGGAGAGGCCAGAAATCCATGGGATCAAGGAAGTGTAGACCTCATGCACAGTGCAGTGGCCGGGACCCTAAGGGAGGGATCCGGTAGGTCGCAGGCAGAGAGCTCAGAGGGAGAAAGAAGTACAGTGAAAGGGAGAGCACGTTCTGGCCCTCATTTTCCTGAGATGTTTGAACCAAAAGAGTGCAGATATCTTTCCCACGAATCATGAGCTATTCCAGCTTCTCAGCATCACAGATTAGCAATGTCCATCAGTATAGACTAGACCGAGGGACTTTCTTTACCAGCATGCCCTGCGCCTTCCTGCTCAGTAAGATCCAAAGAAAGGCACGGGCTTCAGTTCACATTTTAGGAAAGGAAGTTACATTCCATGCCTACACTTTGGTACTCCAAGCAGTTTTCTATAGTCCCATGCGTAAAATGTTGGGAGTAAATGACTTACATGACGAAAAACAAAAAAAATAAGTCTGAGCTGCCAGACAGAGAAAAAACCGAAAGAAAAAGTGGAGTAAGAAATCAAGGAGAAGAGTATTTATGTTATTGTTCATTTATAACACGCTGGATACCAGCCAGTGGTTTCTAAGCGCTTGTTCGGCATTCGGACATGTGTTGCGTCATGTTTTCTTGCTTCCAAGACAAACGCGTTGCCCCTGAGCTATCCTTCAATCGAAGAAACGACCCTGCAGCTATTTTATGAATAGGGGGTTGGTGGGCATTGTCAGTGCAGGTTGGTGAATCCACCTGGATTCCAGTCCAGCCACTGGAACTACATTCTTTGAATTAATCTTCCCTTCTCCACTGGCTGGTGTCGGTACGCAGAAGGGGCCGGACTGGCATGAATGTGCTGCATTCCTATCACAGTGCACTGATTTGCTGAAACATTTCAAAGGCCCTTTTTGCTGACTGAATAGGATGCCAGCTATTCTGGCCAAATATCAATCCCGGCTCACTGTCCACTATTCCACTCTGCAGTGCAGCAGCAGGTGTTTCACTCACTCGTGCTTTGACTACTTCCGAGATTTCGCAACTGTACGAGAAATTATAAAAACACTGTGCCCATGGATATGGAAGAATGCCATCTGCGAAGGTGTAAAAGCTGTAGCGTTTACATTTTATTTTAGCAATAAAATGATACAGGTAACTTTGTCTGTGCAACCAAACTCTACAAATCAGGCTCACTTTTATATATGCTCTATGCCACAAAGCATAGCATGCCATCTACTTGGGTGTGGCTATCTACTGACATGCCCCAACAGTTGCCCTGCAGTGACAATAGGACAGGTTCAAAGGCCATATATGCATTCCTGGACACAACTGCTCTAAGACAAAGTTCCAACAGCCAGAGCTAGCCTTTAACCGTCTACACCTGTGGTCGTATAATTGTGTACTGCATCAGCCTGGTGATATTAATACCTAAATATATGGCATGTCTAGTTTGACATGGTGGCTACTGGGATTGCACAATTATAAAGCCACAAGCATTTCAATGTCCTGTTAATCTGAGCTTGGTGAGGTGACTCATTCATGACAGGGCTGGGTGTGATTAGCCGTCTGGCCTGGGTGTACTCACACCAACCTCATGGTTTCCTGCCAAGGAAGCTTCTCTTTGATTCCCAATGAAAAGTCAAAACCTTCCTCCAAGGCATGGGGTCCATCCCTAGGAGTTCCCCTGGAAACAGATGCTTCAAGAAAGTCCTGACATGACAAAAGTCCTTTTTACATAGGCAGATAGAGGAAGTGAGTTCAGTTAGAGTTGCCCAGAAAGAGAGATTTAGTCCAATTAGGTGTACCATCCTTGTTGTATTTTGCTAGAGCTCCATAAACGACCTGCCCTCTCCCAACTTCCTGCAGACAAAGCACTATGGGTATGACATCCTTTACTTTACTTTACTTTATTGTATTTATATTGCACAGCCATAAACCCATAGGTGTGAGGGCGCAGACAAGAACAAAAAACAGAAAGAAGAAGCCGTGAGAACCGGGAACCGAGAGGAAAGTCTGAGAATCGTATACTACTACTTGAAGAGGAAGGTTTTTAGGTCCTTCTTGAAGTTGCTTAGGGCTGTGGAGTTTCTCAGCTGACCTGGTATGGAATCCAGAGGCAAATGACACTTGTTACAGAAGCCAGGATTGGACTCTTAACAATATTGCTGTGGACAGATCTGCTGTAACATTCTGCCTGTTAAAGGGGACCGGGGGGGCTCTACGTAGTTGCTTCATATTTGGATTTCAAGATAAGAAGGATCCACATAACATCTGTTGGGGATACCATCTATTCCAAAGTCCTCTGTCATAGAGTGAGGACAGAGGCTCCAGGGAAAGGGAAGAGGGTAGCTCTTCTCCACCCCCATCCCAATGGCACAATTAGGGGGAGATGCTGTGTTGACAAGGCCTACAGCAACTGAGACACTGGTACCAAGGATCCTGCCACTGAATGTGACAGAACTCCTGGAAGTGCCCTCTGCAAACCTTCCTGATACAGAAGGCAGAAGAAAAGACTACCTTTGCCTTGGAGACCATTGAATGGGTCTCCCATCAACACAAATGTCAAGGAACAGCACTTGGTCCTAGTTCTGCTCTCAAGCATCATTGATCCGGTCACCCCCTGCCTATGCCAAGCTTCTTTGTAACACGTGCCATTGATGCTTATACTGCGCTGTGTGTTGGACAAAGTTGACCAGTTCACTAACCTGATGCTGATTAATCAGTGCTGAAGCCTGGTTCAATGCTGTTGAACCCTCGGAATAAGAACGAAAGGCATTTGAAGTGGGCCTGTCCTCCTGGCTGACTTATCTTAATGTGCCCAGTGACTCATAAAACCCCACTCTCTCCCTTTTAAAAGACATCTTAATTGAACTTGAACATCTGCTTCTGAAAATATTGCCTGTCGGTCCCCTCTCTTCAAACCCAGGGTGCCCCTTTGTGCCAAGTATCTATTCTCTGTGTTTTCCTTTAAAGGGTTGGGTTCTTAGTGTTTTTCTTAGGTGTGTATTTTAGTTCAGTTAAACTCCTGTATTTTTATAGAACCTTGGGTGGAAATTCTTTTATTTTGGTACCACAGTGCTATTGTTGTTTGGTCTTCTTTTGTGCTAGCTCACATCCCTCTTGATGATTATGGCCTGCCTTCGGCCCATGCTTCCTTAAATAGGCATTTTATTATTATTATTATTATCATGGCATTTATTGACCTAGCTTCAGGAAGCAATGGAGTGCTTTACAATCACAGGGAGAAGAACAAGGTGAAGGAAGCAGAGCAAAAAGGGAGTGAAAAGCTAACAACAGGGGCTGGAGTCAGCGGGAAATCTGTCAGTAAGAGAGCTAGATGCAACATGGGGCGGAATCTGTGGGGACCAGATCACCGGATCTCAGGCAGAGTGCGGTGTGGAGGGTGTGCGGACCTAGGTGTTAGGGAGGAGCCATTCCTTGAAGAGGAGTCTCTTGAGCTCCCTTCTTGAACTGTAGAAGTGAGAAGCCGAGACTGATGTTGAGGGGAAAGGGAGGTTCCAGAGTCATTGGGCATAGAAGGAGAAGGCCTGCCATCTGGTTCTTTTCTTGCTGCACCGGCGGAGTTGAAGTCTGTACATTACCCTACTTCTGGTGGATCGTGGGCCTCCAGAGATGCTGAGTTTCTCAGTGAGGTAGCTTGGGGACTTCAGTGTGACAGCCTTGTAGATGATGCAGCAGGATTTTAAAATGGTACAGGCTTGCAGCGGGAATCAGTGCAGTTCGATGAGGGGTGGGGTATAGCTGCCGGGCTGTGCCTGTTTCACCTTTATGATTGGTCTCACTGCTGCTTTAGTAATAGTGTGGAGCTGAGTGGGCGGGTTAGCCCCTACTCATCCTTGTACTCCTATAGCTCAGTAGTCATTTCGTCACAATGGAATTCTTCGATTTTCTGGCTCAAGTGCTTCCAGAGTTTTTTTTTCTGGTGTTACAAACCCTGGAAAAGGGCCCGACAGCAGAATCCATAAATAAAAAAACACACACTCTCAGACTACCCATCTCCAAGAATGAGGGCACTTTAATAGCACTTAGACAAACTAGGGGGTGACTGCAAAGTGAAATGGGAGCTAAACATTGGGGGTGGGACCTGGACTTGAAGGGATAAAGCTGGGATATGAATGGGATGGGGAAGGATAACAACTAGAATGGAGTGAGGAGGGGGTGGAGACTGCAGAACGGGAGTAGGGTCAAGTGAACCCGACCTAGAGAAATGGCAGCTAGTCTGAAAGGGATGACCCCTAACCAGTGAGAAATTGGAGCTAAACTGACCTGCTTTAAGCACTATGCGTGAGAAGCTCCTTGCCTTAGGTGCCCCTCGTCTGAGGTGCCTCCCACCTGCGATGCGTCTGGGCAGCGCATGCGCATCCTGTCATGGGCCACAGCCGCCCGACGCAGGTCTTGCATGGCTCCCCGTCATCAGCAGTGTTAGCACCGACGTGAAGCGCGCGGGAAGGCGGTTCAGAGCAAAAATAAACCTGTTAAAATATGCGGTGTCACTTCACTGCGCCGAAGTAAAAATAGGCCTTGAGAGTGAAAATTGGGCCAGTTAATTAGCAGGTGGGAAGTAGCGTCTCATTTGCAGTCGCACGTCTGAGGTTTCCTTTCACACCTTGGCCTAGTGTGAGTGCCTTAACATTGGTACTTCGCCGGTATGGCTAGCTATCCAAAACGAGGATTCAGCCAATACTAGGATCTTGTCAGACCCTACAGGAGGTCTCCATGGCACAAGCACCCGAAAAACATGAGCCTCTGCTTGGTTCAAATATGCCCCAAACTCAGAAATGAAATCTCTGGGCTGCAGCTGGCAGAACTCTGAAGAGGTGTGCCAACAAATTATTGACTTTGCTCCAACCGGCCTGGCCGTTAGTGACACGCACTGGCTATGGACTTACCTCCCCCGAGTAGCAGAGGTCTTCAAGAGGCACCCTCTCAGTATCTCTGAATTATCCTAAGGTCAGTGACTCCCTACAGGTCTCCTTCAGCTGGAGCAGAAGCAGGCTGCTCACTTAAAGCCAATTTCTATTTGGGTCTTGACAGGCAGATGGAGGCTTGTCAAGCAGTAATATTTTCGGACCACCCTTGGTGCTTGCTCTGAAGCTTCCTCACATTGCTTACTCCATTCAAAAAGACACCTTGCCTCTGGCACTTAGCATCTCACAGGAACCTAACATATTTGGATCTATGTGATCACTTTGGCTGTTTTTTAAACCCCCTTTACACCACATATATATGCGGGGGGAGACCCCTGCATCCAACCCCATATTAACATTATATCATATACCCCTCCACATATATATGTGGTGTAAGGAGGGGGTCTAAAAACAAAAAGTCGGCTTTTTCGGCCGTCGTAATTGTGAGGGCGACATTTTGGGCCATTACCACATATTTTGATACATATCAATTCTTTTAACATATAGCGCTTACTGCCCCTTCTTGGTGGCAGTAAGCGCTATTATTTCAGACATTCCTTTTAGTAACTGATGGAAGGCTGAGTTGTCCTGCTGGGATTTCATCCTGTGATCTACCCATTGCACATCGGTTTCTGTTGCTTGAATTGACCAGTCTTACCTGTAACAATAAGCAATCTAACGTGTTTGCATCTCGTGTGCAATGCAAGAAAAGAACGGTCTCTAGGGTCAAGGTGCATTGCTTGCCACAGTTCCAACCACCTCTGCCAGGCTTGCCCCACAAGAACACTCTTAGCCCTTCTCTGTAGCTTTTCTAGGGTGTGCTTCTGATTTTTACCTTCTTAGGTCTCGCCCCAGTCCGATACTCGCACCAAAACTCAGCGCATGGTGGAAACCAAACTGAAGCCGCCAACAGCACACCACCTTTCTCACCCTCCAACTCCCTCTTCACCCGACTAACCTAACCCGCTGCCTTCTTGTTTTACAGATCCGCCTGAGTGCCTGGGAAGCTACTTTGTTGGTGACTGTGCGTGATATAAATACCTTTAACATTTAACATTTAGAGAAGTGGATCAGGGCAAGGGCTTTGTGCAGCTTGGCCACATAGATCAGACCTGGCCATGAATGGTGGATCCCAGCACCATTTGTGTTGTGGTGGATGAGTTTCTCATGAAGGTATCTTGGTGCACTAGTCTCTTCTCAAAATGATAAAACATCACTGTTGGTGGTAGGCACGCATGATACAGAGTAAAGGCAGAAACGCATGCATGGATTTCTTTCCTCCCATGCCATAGAGGGTATACATTGGCACACCTCTTAAACACATTGCCTAACAACAGTGTGGCCTGCACGTGTTCATCTCATTGCTGTTATAGTTCACACAAAGTATCCTTACGCTCGCCACCCTCTTGTTTCCTTGATCATGGATCTCTCCTATTCCTACAGTATTGGCTGATCCTAAGACCATTGATCACTTTCTCATGGCTGGGTTCTGCTCTTTATGTCCCAGCATCATCTCGGCACGTCTGTGAGGACTTTGACATCCGCAGGGGGGGTGTGCGCTCGCCTGGGCTTTTTTCGAGATTTCATTTTAAATTAAATTGAATAACGGTAGATCAACCTCTGGAAAATGTGTGGGGCTAATCCGCACACATTTTCCTATGCTCACTGCACGGCATGCACACAGACCTGTGTATTCTGAATGGCCACAGCCTACATGCACTGTCCCCCCTGTCATATTTTGTTGCAATGTGACAGCCAAGAGTACATCAAGGCATCTCAGAAGGGGGCGGGCAAAACCTTCCTCCTGCCGTGGCCAGCCTAATTAACTAATAAATGCTCCATGGATCCACCCTGCCCTTTGTTAGCTGCTTTGGAAGCTTTGGATACTAATCAGAATCAATACAAGCAGGTCCACAGCAGGTATGGTCACAGGACTAGCAGAAGACAGGAAAACCCCAATAACTGTTAATATGCACTGTCAACCTGATTCCGCCTCTCAGTATCAAGGGCAGTGACCTGTCATGTTTGGGACTATGTGTTTACAGTAGGCAACCCCTGCACGGGGACCCTATTAAGAAGGTATTTGTATGTAGATTGATGGAGAAAGAAAGTCTGTTCTTGCTGCAGCTTCAAGGGAGGCCTGCTGCTTTAATCAGGGACCACAGAGAGCTTCATTCACTAGAGAGACCCTTTGATCCACAATAGACAGGAAGATGGGTGGGACTTAGTATTACATGTTTTCACCACTTTACCTTTTCTGTTGGAAAGCCATCTGGTTATGACCTCATGGATACAGGAGATTGTTGATGGGAACCCAGGATTGGTTCATTATGTTAGGTTTAGGCTCCAGCAATCACTGGGGCTCATTTGGCTTTAAAAGAAGTCTGAGCCGCTCTTTTGGGCAGATCATCTGAAGACTTTGCAATGAGTAACAATAAGAACTCATTTGGACCCTGGCTGAATGGACAGTCTGCCTTACAGCTTCCGTCGGTGAAGGAATGCCAGGATTTCCAGGAGGGAAGTTAAATCCTTCCCCTAAACATCTCCCAGGGAACAGAGGGAGATACTGAATCCAGAAGACCCTCCAGCAGCCCCGGCCCCAGTACCCAGCCAGCATACAGCATGCCCTGCTAGGTTCTGCAAGCAAGCTTCCTAAGTGGGAAGTGCCAGAGAGTTTCTGAACCAAACTAAGGACCAGGCCGTTGCCTGCAACACTCTCCTCAGCTTTGGGCCATCCACCTTAAAGGACAATACAAGCCCAGTGTAGAAGCTAGGAGGAGTGCATCGACAAGCATCAAGCAGCGTCCGCCTTAAAGGATATTTTCGAGCCAGTTGAGCCACTCGAGCTGCAACCGACTGCACCGCTAATTGTTGTCCCTAACGCCACCCGAGACACCTTGACCAGTACTTCAGGCCCGTCCAACCAGCACTGAGACAACGATTCCTGACCCTGAGCCGCCGTGTAGGCTAGCCTGCAGCTGTTCGTCTAGCCTTGCTCGCGACGGCCTGCCGCCTGATACCCTCAGCTGTCTCCCATCTTGAACTCTGTTGCATAAGCTGCAATGTGCTCTGAAAGTGACTCAACCTTGTTGAGCACCAAGAACTTCTACAAGCATAAGATACTGTTCCCCTCGTTCTTCTCCGAAGGCACCTAGTGACATTTTACAACCCATTGCTCCCTTTGTGTTGAAACCCAGTATCTTTGACTATTGTGATTTTACTTTACCAACCACTTTCCTGTCAGTATCCAGAGTGCACCGTTTTCCTTCTTGAAACTGTCTGTCCTCTGCATTACCTTTATGGCTTGTATTTTGTAGTGTGCTATAACTGTCTGTTGTGATAATAATAAAGTAGATACCTTTATACAACCTTTTATCATTGGATATTAATAATATTTTCAATGTGTTGCAACTAACCAACGATCTACAACCTGCCGAGATTAGCCTGCCGTTCTTTCCTCGTTAACAAAATTGGACAAGGAAGTATATAATTTTCTTGTGTTTCCAATCTGTTTGGATCCCTTCTGGTGTACTAGAGTTGTGGGGCTGATTGATGATTTAGAAACTGATATTCATCCCTGGATCACTGGTGCCCCAAAGTTGATTAATCACGTCAGCCTCAACTTTTCCCCCTCCTCATCCTTTCAGCAGGTGGGAGAATATTGTTGGCCACCATCTTTTAAACCCTCCTGCAGAGGAGCAGGTAGACACTATCCTTCCAGTTGACACCCTGTCACCTCTATCATATTGGAACAGTCGGAGAAGAGCCATAGATGGGACCCCCTACATTGTTCCTACACCACATCAAGTGTATGAGAGACGATATGCACTCAGACCTATGTTGAAATGATATGAAAATACTAAGTAAAGATCTAACAATGCAACTGAAGCACTAAGAGTAACATGTACCTACTGCTAAAGTAATCATGGATCTAAAGAAAACAAAGCAACTTAATGACCAATAACTGTAAATATGCAGCAATGCAAGGTAGAAAGACAACGTATAGAAGCTTGCTATAGAGGGACATATAACGTGGCAAGGACGGCCATATTAGGAAAATGGACCCTGGCTCACATTGAACACAACCAAGCTACCCCAGATAGTCTGAGGCTGTAAGAATTAGGAGACGGATGAAAACAGTTCTGTGTGCTAAACCGACGATGAGTGAAGGTTAGCCTTGAGTTAAAAATGCTATTTTTAAAGGATAAGCACAGAGCACAAAGAGAGTACATGGATAAACTCTGAATGTGGGACATTATTCAATAGATGGAAGAAGACAAAAACATCTGTTAGAGCCAAACTGTTGGTTAATTAAAAGTGTATAAAGTTCATTTGAGATGGAGTGAGCAAGTCTCTAGAGGCCATGTTGCAGAAGCCAGTCCACTGTTGTTATGTGCACTATGATCAGTACTATACGTATTTAGAGGTAGTTCAAGGCGTACCCTACAGATAAATGGTAGCCAATGATGCACTAATCCTTATATGTTCTATAAGTAGATATGTTTCCTATACCAATCCCTTCTCTTGATAGGTTTTGTATTTTGCCACGTAGAATGACATAATAGATGATGCATTTTGGGGTATAAGACCTCCATGTAATCAAATTTGGTTGTGGGTGTGCAAGCAACAGTATGATGTCTTCCAATTGACCCTACTTTATTCAATTTATAATAGAGTAGTACTTTTCCGTACTCTTTGAGTCTGTCTGATTATTTGGCCTAAGACCTATTACTGTAATTCCATCAAGAACAAAAGACGTTTCAAGGTGCTAGAGCACAATCCCTTTATTATTGCAGCTGTGGTGAGTCATGTGCTTCTTTTCTACAATAAACAAAATAGTCAAAGTAGTATCACTCCAAGTTTGGGAGGAAATCTACCCAATCATACGCCATTGATGGGAGAGTGGGGATAAAAGGGCAAGGTGGGAAGTGTGACATCTCCCGCACTTATCCCCAGGTGAACCCAGCTAAACTGGGGGGCTTGGAAATAAGAATGTATTTACTTCATGAAAATCATACTTATCTCACCCACTTCATGGAATTGGAATCAGAAGCAGCGAGCTGCGGGCTGGGCCATTGACTTACCAGGTGTCTATGTTCCATGTGTTTACATTCTGCAGTACATGACTGAACTCCAAGGCATAACAAGAAAGTGAGTCATCTACAGGGTTTGTGTGGTTATAGATGGGAAAGGCAGGTGTGGAGTGCGTGGGGTCTCTCTTTGAAACAGATGCCCTTTGAAGGCTGCCTTGAAGGTGCTAACAGACGGGGGCACTCTGAGGTCAAGGAGGAGGATGCTCCCATCAGGAGCGGCCATATCGGAAAACAAATTGAATTTGAAGTGTGCACAGGGAGGGGACGTGCTAATGTGGCGTTACACATGGCAGTGTGGTGCCTGATTTAGAGGCTTCCTGGTTGGAAAGAGAGGGTTTGGAATGAGGGGGAGGTGGTGAGGCCAGAGATTAATTTGTACACTAGGACGAGGAAGTTGAAAAGGGCCCCCTGTTGAATGGGAGCCACTATGCTCAGCCACTATGGCAGGAGTGGTTCTTGGTACATTGAAGAGAAGGTGGACAGCAAGGTTTAGAACACTCTCTGGGTGACAGTAAGTGCTTTTAAGAAGGCCTAGGACACACTTACTGCAGCAATCATTTTTGCTGGCCATGAGGACGTTGATGACTTGAAGGGAAGGCGGGAGCCCATTTTCCTGGTGTTGAGTAGATGGCAAGGGGAGCAGAAGGTGGTGAGCTGCATTGGTTATAGCAGTAAGCTCACAGGTTGAGAAGTGTAGTGCTGTTGGAGAGTACATTTGGTATAAAGGGAATGCTGGGGCTTTGGGTGAAGAGAACAAAATGAATTAAGTTTTGGAAAGGTTCAACATTGAGCAGTCCATGGTCATCTAGTGATTACCCTCAGTTATTACTTGTGTGGTGTGGGAGGGAGAGGAGAAGAGGGAGAGAGAGAGAGGAGAGAGAAAAAGAGAAAGGAGAAAGTGCGAGGGAGAGATAGAGAGATAGAGAGACAAAGAGAGAGCGAGAGAGAAAGAGAGAGAGAGAGAGAGAGACAGACAGAAAGAGAGAGAGAGAGAGAGAACTGCAAAGGCAGGGCCCAGAGTGTTGTCGGATAAACACAATCACAGAGGTGGGTGTTCACTCAATCACATACCAGGACACTGTGAAGGACCATTATCAATAACATACTGAACTATTGAGGTGGTGTTTGTTGAATGAACCACTTATGCATTTGTGGTTGAATGCTTGCATATACATACCAAAGGGTGGGTAGGACAAGATGCTTTAACTTTCCTCCTGACCAAGAAGAGAGAGACGAAAATCAATCATCCTTGTGCCTCAACCGAAAAGTGAATGGTACACTTGCTGTAGCCAATATGGACAGTGAACCATTTCGCACAGGATGATTTTTTTGCCTGCACGGCTTTCACATCATGCACACGGTTGTCTGCTTAATAGTTTTTACATACAGACGGTGATGGGTGCTTAAATCACACACTGTGTTTTCTTGATGCATTGTGACTGGCTTTTTCGGCAACTGCATGTCCAGCTCGTCGACCCGGTGAATAACACAGCCTGGGCACGGTTGGCCTTTACTACTTTCGTTTTCACCACTAGAGGGTTTGTGACCATGGCACTACAAGCTTGGCAAATTAACACAGGCCTTGGAGTTTCAGAGGGGTTGCCCAATGGCAGCTTCCTGGCCATGGTTTACCTTTCAAGCAGTATTAATTTGACATGAGAATTATTGCGGACTTAATGGGGATTGGTTGCAGCTACGCTTTTCAGTTATTTTTTAACAGCATTTGAGTCTCTCCGCACACGAACTACGCAGGAGGATGAAACACATGCACACCCCACCACTTTGATGTTTTGTGCCCTGAAGAAGGTTGTGTCTTTCTGATAAAATATTTGATCCTAGGCCAAAACTCGAGTTGGCAATTTTTTCATTGAATATCATGCCAGCGATTTGTCTTTGAAATAATTGTTTCCTTTTTCAACTACATAGTAGTTATGCATAGGTGTAAAATTACCACGTGGCATGTGTTACAGAGTAGTGGCACACCGTATTTTATAGGTTGGCGTTATGTGGTATACACTACCATTTGTTTTAGTTCAAGTGTGTTATTCTTTGATTGGTTGTGTCGTTGTTTGAGTGTTGTCTGATAGTGGACGGATACTTGTTGATTTCATTTCCTTGGTTAGGTGTGTCGTGAATGAGGGAGGGTTTCTCTCGCCCCTCAGTTTTCATTGATTAATTTTTTCCTACTCTTGTATTTGTAGTATTGTATACTGTATTGTAAATGACGTTTTTATTTGAATGTTTTGTACTAATTATATAAACATTGTGCAACTTTCCTTATTCTCTGTTTGTTTTTTTCTCGCTTGACTCTGGTTTCCACATTCTCTCTCACATGTTTTACAAACATGGTATGGACTTTTTTGCTTGCTCCCATCCAATAGGGTGTAAGCAGTGGAGAGTGAGTGGTTCCAGTTATTCCTGTTGTGGTCACACTGGTCTAGAGCAGTGGTCTTCAAACTTTTTTGGCCTGGGCCCCCCTGAGCAAAGTTTGGGCAGGCCGGGCCCCCACAAAAGTGCCAGATGGACAGTATGTAGAAATCGCTATGAACTTTTGCGTGCCGTCACCGGACCCTACTCCCAGTACAGACCCTGGGCTCTCCCCACCCTACTCCCACCACTATCCCAGTGCTGCCGCCCATCCTGCTCCCACCACAGTCCCATAACACAAGCGTACACACATCCATACACATTTAAATAAAAAATAAATCGCCATAAACGTACCTTCTGCAGGGGCCTGCGCGTGGTTGCTAAAATGCCCCGCTCCAGGTTGCTCTGCCCGTATGTGCGAGGAGGCGCAGGAGAACCCCCTCGCACATACATACATGCAGTGCCTCAGCCAAAATTTCCAAAGAGCTATGCAAGGTTGGCGAAGCAAAACACCCCCATCGTTGCATGGCTGAGTGATCATGTGTGGCTGGGGAAATGAACTGTCAAAGGCAAACAGTGTTTCCCTTTGACAGTTCAGCCAGCTCAGGAGCACTCCCTCAGCTGGAAAAAGCTCCTTGGATCCTCCGTAATGGGTGAGGTGGCCAGTGGGTGGACACCCCCTCACCCATGACCGATGACCGTACCAAAAATGCAAAGTCCAGTCAAAATGGGCCACTTTTTTGGCCAATGTTGGCCAGTTTGAGGAGTTACTTCACTATGCAGCTAGTAGTTTTGACCATTGTTGCCGAATAAATATTCTTTAAATATCACAATTTGTTTACATTTGAACAAAAAATAACCCTGTGGGTACTATTCAAACAGTCTGTGACTAAAGGACTGAATATCCATTTGCAACTGCTGGCCATTTTTTCATTGGTGCCTAAAACCGTATTATGGTCCAGTCTGACCATGTGAGCTGCCCCTTCCCATTTCCTCCAATCTAAAAAAAAAAAAAAAACAATTTTTTTTATGCTGGGCTTTGGCACCCACCCCCCTCCCCCCGGGATGTGGCCGTGCCCGCGCCCCACAGTTTGAAGACCTCTGGCGGGATCAATGGTTTGTAGTGATGTGGATATGTTGGTGAGGATGTAAATTGATTAAAAGGGGTTGTGGTGGGCCATGTAGGTATAACTGGAAAAGTGAGTATGGGCTGTCTCTTTAGAATGAAGTTTGCAGAACCTTCATTTTAGGGGACTGCTGGAGCTATATGAGAAGAGCTGTTCGTTGATGCTGGTGAAAACCAGTCAATCGAGGGCTTTGGATCTGAAAAAAAGAAGGGACGTAGGGTTATGGTTTGTGGATGCAAACTGTTCTGTAGATGATTGCTAAAGTATTAGGATGACTGCTCAGGGTTTGAGGCAAATGGGGTAGATGCTTCAGCGCAAGGACTGTTGAGTCCTGTTTACGTTTGTGTGTGTGTATGTATTTTTCAGAGTTTGTGGATTGGAAACAGTTTGAATTGGCACGGTTGGGAGCTGGTGAAGAGGTGGAGATCGACTGTCTATAGTAGTAGTTTGTCATTTGTAAAGCACCGGTATCCCATTGGTGTGGTCTCAAAGCGATTGTGGGTGAATGTCCTCGGAGGACTGAAGTCCAAGCTATGGGAAAATTGTGAGAAAGGTTAGAATGCGTGTGTGCATTTGGCCCAATGGAGGTTGAGTGGGATGACCAGGCACCAGTTAGCTACCCATGTCGATCAGGAATGTGGATGGGTGCTGTGAGGTGGTCAGAAGAGTGCGAGTACACAATACTCGCTATGTGTGCAGCTGAACCAAATGTTTGTCATGGGATTTAGCTGCATTCTGATGGCAGAGATATAGTGTGTTTTGTTTTCGATTTTGTGTCTGGACGCAAATGCTTGTGGTTGGGCGGCCATGGCTGCGACTAGAGTCTAACTCAGTGGTGTGTGCTATGTACCCGTAAGTGGTACTTTGCTTTTGAGGTGGCCATGGAATCTGTTCATCAGGTCT
The DNA here is from genome assembly GCF_040938575.1 of Ambystoma mexicanum. NCBI lineage: Eukaryota > Metazoa > Chordata > Amphibia > Caudata > Ambystomatidae > Ambystoma > Ambystoma mexicanum. Next base: position 855,997,737 of record NC_090934.1, read on the forward strand.
GCTACGAGTTATACTTTACTTTGCTCTGGAGATATCCCGGGGAGGCAAATAGTGTCACGGCCTAGGTGTCATGAGGGAAGCATGAAGTGGAGATGGGTTTGCCAGGTTGCAGAAGGGAAGAGCCATGCCTTGAGGGCCCTCCCGAACTCCCGAAGGAGAGGCGGTCCTCCACGCGGTGGACGCAGAGTGGAAGGTAGCTCCAGAGTGTGGCAGCCCAGACAGAGAAAGAGGATCCTCCCGTTCTAGTGGAATTGGAAGGGGGGATCACAAGGAGGAGTGCAGAGCCAGATCCAAGCCCCCCGTCGGGCCATCAGCTTGTAGGTTTGTGCTGGGGGAACTCAGGGACTGCCCCCTGGAGGGCACAGTGGGTAATGCACATGGCCCAGAAAGTTGCCCATCGGATGACAGGTAGCCAGTGGAGTACCCTGAGGGCAGGAGCATTGTGGCCTGTGGGGAGAGAGCAAGGAGGAGCCCAGCCGCATAGCCCTGGAACTGCTGCAGCCCTCCAAGCTGATAGGCAGGGGTGTCCAGATAGAGGGAACTGGCATAGTGTACGCAGGAGATGATGACAGTCAAAACCACAGAGACTTTGTGAGAGTGGGACAGACAGGGGAAGATTCATCCAAGGATGCAGAGATGAAAGCGGCATGATCTAGAAACAGTGCTGATGTGGTGAGAGAGTGCCAGATCAGAGACCAAGGCGCATCCCAGGTTCCCCAATGAGTTGAATGCTGCGAGTTAAGGACCCAGGGAAGACGGCCAGGGGGTGGGCTGGGGAAAAGTGCAGCCCTACTACAGATCGGAACCCCGGCTCCACCAGAATTAAGAAGGAAGTGCTAGGTGCCAACGCTCAACCTCTGTGTGGTAGAAGGTGAGATCAGGATGGGAAGAAGCCGGGGATTTGGGAATCTCAAAAAGGATCTGCATGCCATCAGCATATCTGCAGCAGGCCAGGTCATGCAAGCGGACGAGCACAGGGAGAGAGGCAGGCAGAGTGCAAAGAGGAGGGGGGGAAAGGGAGCCCCCCACAGGACCGGCTGGAGACAAGGCAGGGAGGGAGGAGAAGGGTGGGAGGAAGGTGCTTTGTGAATGGTTGACGGGAAAAGAGGAGATCCATCCCAAGGCAGCTTCCCCGGTGCCCAGAGAGTGGAGTCCATCTGTGAGGATGCCGTGGCTGATAGTGCGAAAGGCTGCCGAAAGGTCAAGGAGGACAAGTGCATCAAAGCTCTCTGAGTCTGCTGTTCCCTCCTTGTCATTCCAGATGGAGATGAACGAAGCCTCAGCTCCTCTGAGGGGTCTGAATCCGGAACGTTCTGGGCCAACTACGCGATTGGACTCTGAAGAGGCACAGCTGGAGCACGCCGCATGGTCTAATAGCCCTGCACCGAAGCGGCTGCCAGAGATTAGGAGGCAGCTGGACAGAGGAGGGGGTCAAGGGACAGTTTACCGAGTAAGGGTTTGACGCGAGAGCCCTATGCCAGTGAATGGCTCACCATCGATCCTGCAACACCACCTGCACAGGTAGACGAGAGCATACTCTGAAGGAGGGACTGGGGCAAGGGTCTCCGGGGGATCCAGAAGGGTGGCCACCAGAAAACAGCCTCGGGAACTCTGGATGGGAAACGGCAGAAGAGGAGAGGAGGGGGCGTGCGCAGGGACGAAGTGAAGAGTCCGTAAGAGGAGACGGGGGAGGGGCGATTTTTGCTAATTTGGTGCTGATGCGTGGCCTCCTTTGATAGCGATGCTGCAAAAGTGATCCGATAGGGCATCACAGAGTGCCTGGGGGTGGGGAGAGGGGAGGAGAGCATGACGATCCTGTGGAGTTCCCCACTGGAGCCATGGGCATTGGCCATTTGGTTTCCATAGAAGGATCATTTGCCCCCCCCCTAATCTCTGCCCGGTAGGCCCCGATCTGCCCAGCATAAGAGGCTGCACTATGGGTGGATGGGTCGGCTCGCCACCTGCACTCCAGGCTGTGGCTAAGGGCCCTGAGGGATCCGAGGGAGGGTGTGAACCACTTGGGAGTAGAGCCCAGTCTGGGCAAAGCGAATCTAGTCTGCTGAGAGGGAGAACAGAGAGCAACTCTGGTGCCGCTCTGGTGTTCGCACTGGTCTTCATTTGCAGAGTTAGGGTTTCAGCTACAGTTTGTTATTGCTTGGGCCATGCATGGGCGGGGGATTTGGAGGGCCTGCATTCTGTGGGTTCTGTCTCTAATCTTCCCAACACGAGGATGCTGCCCTGCATGCCATCTCCTGCAGATGCTAAGGAGGAGCTGCCGCTCTTTCTTGCTGGTTTGAAGATGTGCTGCGTGTGCTTTTCTCCCCTCTGAAGCATGTCGTGTCCCTCTGCCCTCTTATTGATGTTATCTCCCTCTCCGGCGGATGCCGTCTTTCCTCTCTCGCTTGGTCCTGCTCTCCCTAGGAGGCTGAATGGCTCTCTCTCTCTCTTCCATGCTTGCCTGAGAGAAACCTATCTCTTGCTCCTGAGGATACGGTCTCAACCTCTCTTCCCCGCTTCCACTCCCCTCCCTCTGGATACTTCAAGGCCGCAGACAGCGTGCCCACAGACAGCCAAGAAGATTACAGAATGTAATGGAACGTTAATGAAGCAATTTCCCAAATTAGCATCTATTCCTCCCCCCCAACGAATACACACGGCCAATTATCCGCTGGATGCTTTCACAGGGACCGAGAGCAGGGATTATTTTCCACCTACTCCTGTAGAGCTCGCCGACCTCGGAGTGAGAGCAAAGTGCTCAAGCGACACACGAGACTGTGGGTCGGAGACACACACACACACACACCCACACAGTTTTTATGATCATACAAAAGAAGGAAAGAATGATTAGCTGCGGTTTCTCCAAAGTCAGATGTGGACGGCCGTGATATTCATCATGGCTTTTCTCAAGAGCTGGGTAACACACAATGGAGCTCGTTAGGGGGTTGCCGGAAAAACCCACCGGTCAGTGGCAGTTTACTGGCAACCCAGGAAACACTGCATTGCCGCCTGATATCCCTGTGCCACCGGGCTATCACAAGCTGCAGCAGTAATAGTAAATGCCCATTTCCATGGAGTCCTCTACGATTGCTAATGGTGCAGGTGCTTCAGTGACAACAACGCCGGTAGGGGCCTGAAAACCCAGCAGGTCAGGCCTGCTGTGGATCCATGGCCCCTTCCGGCATTGTAGTATGGCAGTCCGGAAAGGGTGCTAGTACGATGTTACTGGCACCCTTGTTTCCAGACCGCTATATTTATTTTGATTGATTTATTTCATTTGTTGATAGCGCCCAGGATCCGGAGGTATCACTGTGCTAGAAGTTACATTACAGTTAGTGCATTTGAGACACGTAAGTACCAACATGGTAACGGGTGACAGATATCATGACAGGCAATGCATTACAGGCAAGGAGGTTTTAGCAATATTTGTTGAACAGTATACTTATAATGAGGGCCAATGACTGAATAAGTAAACCGGACGACAAATGAATGCCTTTGACGAATGCACACATGCCGACGGCAGTACACTGTCTTTGCTTAAAGCAGAGAGGGCAATACTCCTGGTCAGGGCCGGCCCTAGGATTTGCAGGGCCATGGGCACAAAAGATGCGTGGGGCATCTTTATTTGCATCGCAGAAAATTATGTCACAAAATTAGTCATTAATATCCATGGGGATCAAATAAATTGACATTAAATATCTGAATTTTAACTGTTAATATTATGACTGTTAACTGTTAATATTATGACTGTAGCAATATCAGGAGTGAGGATTATTTGGGATTAGCTGACTGAGTGAGCTGAATCATTTGGAAAGATGGGTACCTCGAAAGAAAGTGCTGTGATGAGGAAGAGCAGGAAAAAGAGTAATGAAGATCACTGGTAAATTATCAAAATATACCTAATGTGACTGCTCGTTCCAAGGATCTAAAGGCAGGGATTGGCCCTGAGCCAGACAGGGCAAAGTGCTTTTTTTGCAGGATAGTGCAATATTAACAAAGCCTATTCAAGGGAAAGGTACTGAGGCAGTCAGAGTAAGCAATTCTGCAGGTCTTCAAATGTCCTCAATAGGGCTGAAGTCCAGAAAAAAGTGTGGGGGTTCATTAAGATAGGCACAGGAACTGAACGTATCCTAAAGATTCTGAAATAAGCACATTTAATTGAACTGGCCTTTCCTAATTTCCTAATTCAAAATAGAAATGAGCATTGTCTTTCACAAAATGAATAATCAATAGCAGGAGAAAAACCACAGGAGATTTTCCTAGAACACGGCTGGCAAAGTATAAAAGGTGTGCACCTTTTAACCCAGAAATCTATATTGAAACATTCTATGGAAAGCAAAATGTTGTGATGATTTACCACATCCATGGATGTGCAAAGAGAGGTTGCTGGACTGAAGATGTTCTAACTAGCCCGGTGCTGATTTTCAGGGTACAAGTTGAGATTACATGTGGTTTGACAGGGTCCGCCCACTTTTTACACAGTGGTGACTCCATCCCCCTTGGGTGTTTCTGAGGCCAGCATGTAAAAAAGCTTGTTTGCTCAAGTTTTCGCCCACTAGGATTTAAACCCGTTTTGCAACCCTAACACTGGGACACTCTACGTTCTCACCACCCAAAGGTTGTTTTGTGTGTAAGGAGCTGGGCCATAGGAAAGGGGATCCTGCTTGCAAGGGCTTATCCAAGCAAGCCATAGTGAATGTTGGTCTCATGGAGGATACAATCATTAGTGTGGGCCTCCTAGTTGAAGACTTCTCACTAGGCCAAGGAGCGGCTGAATGTGGATTGGTTACACTGAGTGGGAATGGTACCGGGTCTCCGAAAGAGTTTCCTGTTCCCAATAATACTCCACTGGTTTTAGAACATGTGTATATCAATCAACACAAAACCCCTGTGGTCTGAGACACTGCGGGTAGCATCACTGCTGTTACCTGGAATTGGGTATAGCCAGGCAAGTATATTGATGGGCCTGATTGTATCATCAGTGGGTTTGACGGAAAGAGAAAGTGCAGCTTGCTGAAAGTAGAGTTTAGCTGGCAAGATGAAACGACCCAGCGCTGTGTAGCGGCAAAATACTCCATCCCTGTCCCATGTCTGTTGGGTAATGATCTTCCTGACCCCAAGAAAGTCGCAGCGGCTACCAGATCGAGGGCCAAAGAGGTCACCAGATTGAAGGACCTCAGCACCTTAACCTACAGTGCTTCCAGAGGGCTTGTTGGAAGGACTGGTGTGGCCGGTAGCCCCTGGTCCAGTTCCACAGACTGCTGAGTCACATTCCTGCGGCAGAGGGGCCAGTATCCAGAGGATCCTACTTTGGTATTAGGTGACTCAGTGACTTCAGAGTTGCCTGGCGCAGTGCAGACACCTAATGTGGAGGAACAGGTGAGCTCAGATCTGAAGGGCTTGGCAAAACTGGATGAGTTTGCATCAGCTGGGGGCCCAGATCAGACTGACTTCTTCAAAGCCCAGAAGGTGTCCCATTTTGACATGCCTGGGGAAGCAGACGAGGAGCAGGCTAAGGGCGAGGCCCCTGGACTGTTCAAAGTGTACTCGGAGGAGTGACTCCTGTACAGTGAGCCAAAAGACTCTGAGGGTGAGGGCACCGGAAGGTTGGTGATTCTCCAATGCCATAGAAAGTTCCTTTTGGATTTGGCTCACGAACATCCTTTAACGGGTCACTCGGGAGTGACTAAGACATTGGACCAGATGTCTATGCACTTTTACTGGTCGCAGTTCGGCATAAAAGATAAAGAATTTGTCCGCCCCTGCCCGACTTGTCAGGCTTCTAAAAACAGACACATCTTAGTGGTGGTAGACCATGCCACAAGGTACCCTGAGGCTGTCCCTCTGAGGAGCATAAAATCCCCTGTGGTTGCGAAGGCTCTGATTGGCATATTCTCCCATGGTGGATTCCCCATAGAAGTCATTTCTGGCAACGTGTTAAACTTCATATCAGCGTATATGAAGGCTATGTGGGAAGAGTGAGGAGTCACCTACCGGTTCCTTCCATCCTTCCATCCACAAAAAAATGGGCTTGTTGAATGGTTCAACAAGACCTTGAAAGGCAAGCCAGGAGCTGATGAAGCACTGGCATGACCAGAAGGCCACAGTGACAGTCTATTCTCCAGGCCAGTGGGTATGGATTAGGGAGCCTGTCAAACCCAGTGCCCTTCATTACAAGTCAACCGGGCGTTACTGTGTGCTGGAAAAAGTCAGTGAGGTAAATTATCTAATTGAGGTGGAAGGAACTAAACAGACCTGCAGGGTCTTTCATGTCACCCAACTAAACCCCCATTATAGCTGGGATGACTTGGTCATGGTGTTAGTGACAGATGGAGAGACTGAGGAGGAGATGGATCCCCTCCCAGACTTCCTGCACAATGAAGCCACAGATGTGTCAGTTGAAGGTGTCAACCTTGCAACGGACCTGTCAGAACAGCAACTGACAGACTGTCGCTGTTTACTGGGACAGTTTGCCGGTCTGTTTTCACTGACTCCAGGTCATGCAGATTGGTGTACCCGTGATGTGGATACTCGAGATGGTAGGGCAGGATTCACTGGATGTCTGATAAGGTCAGAACACCATCAAGGAGGAAGTTTCCAAGATGCTCTCCCTATGAGTGATAGAGCTACCCCACAGCCCTTGGGTTAGCCCAGTGGTACTGGTCCCTAAAAAGTCCAGTGGTGAGAAGTCTGAAGTCTGCTTTTGTGAGGACTACAGGGGACTCAATTCTGTCATGAAGCATGAAGACAGATGCTCACCCCAGTCCTCGGGCGGACCAGTTCATTGACAAGCTTGGTTCTGCCAAGTATATGAGTGCCTTTGAGCTCACGGCATGGTACTGGCAGGTCGGCTTGACAGACGGGGCAAGAGAAAGGTCAGCATTCTCAACCCCAGAGGAACATTATCAGTTCCCTGTGATGCCCTTTCGATTGAAGAATACCCCAGCCACTTTTCAGAAGGTAGTTAACCAGGTTTTGTCCGGACTGGAAAACTTGAGAGTTGCCTTTTTAGACAACATTGCTGCGTTCAGCCACAACTGGGAAGATCACTTGTCGCACCTGAAACGAGTGCTTCAGGTGCTGCAGAATGCAGGTCTGACTATAAAGGCCATGAAGTGTCAGATAGCGCAGGGCACAGTGACTTACCGAGGCCACCTGGTTGGTGGAGTTAAGAAACAACCTCTCGAAGTGAAGGTACATGCTGTGAAGGTTTGGGACATCCCCACCACCCAGACACAAATGAGAGCCTTTCTAGTCTCACTGGGTACTACCTGACATTCATCAAGGGGTATGGGACCATTGCCATGCCCCTGAAGGATGTAACTTCCAAGATAATGCCAAAGAAGGTCACTTGGACCCCCGCCTATGAAACCTCATTTCAGGATTTAAAGGATGAATTGTGCAGGGCCCCAGTTCTGAAAGTGCCAGACTATGGTCTGCTTATTATCCGGACAGACGCCTGTGATTTTGGGATTGGAACAGTGTTAGCGCAGCTGAACTCTCAAGGAGTTGAACAACCTGTTGCTTATATTAGCAGGCACTTGATAAAAAGGGAAAGGAACTGGGTCATTTTTGAAAAAAGGCTTACGTGGACATGTGAGCAGTAAAGAAGCTGAAACCCAACATCTTTGGGTCGCAATTTACTATGCAAACCAATCACCAGCCTCTTCAATGGTTAATGGTCATGCAAGGGCATTGCGCTAAGCTTTTGCGTTGGGTCATATCCCTACAGGGATTAGAAATCGACATCTAGCGCAAGCCAGGCTCCCATCATGGAAAGGCTCATGGCCAGAGCCAATTATTTTGCATAGATGACGAATCAGACCCTCAGCAGGTGATGGTTCACATGTAGAGGCTGGGGGGCATGTGAGGAATTCGACCATCCACAAGGTGGGTTTGCGCTCACCTGGGCTTTTTTGAAATGTTTAATTAAATGGAACGATGGTAAACCAGGCTCAGGAAAATGGGTGGGGCTAGTCCACACACATTTTCCTATGCTCACACCACGACAAATGCATAGACCTGTGTACTCTGGGTAGACACAGCCTACAGGTACAGTCCGCCGTGTCATATTTAGTTGGGATATGACAGCCAGGAGTACACCATGTATCTCCAAAAAAGGGGGAGGGCCAAGCCTCCCCCTGCCATGGCCAGCCTGATTAATTAACAAAGGCTACATGGATCCACCCTGCACTTTTTTGGGCCCTGCAGCTGGTGACAGCGATTAGCATTCCAATTAGAGGGTCCTTCAAACAGGCTCACATGGGGCCTGGCCGTAGAGGTTAACAAAGGAGACAGGGAACCCCAAAAACCTTTAATGTGTAACTATGTCAACCTGAGGCCAGCTTCCACCCTCAGTATCTATGACAGTGAGCTGTCATGTCTGGGACTGCGTGTTTACAGTAGTTCACCCCACAGGGGTACCCCATTCATAAGGTATGAGAATGTGGTTTGCAGGAGCAAGAGATGGTGGTCTTGCTGCAGCTTCAAGGGAGACCTGCTGTTTTAATCAGGAATCACAGAGAGAGACTTTAAACAGAGGGACTCTTTGATCCACAGCAGCCAGGAGTATGGGTGGGACTTAGTATCACATGTTTCACCCTTTTACCTTTCCTGTTGCAAAGCACTCTCGTTATGACTTCATGCAGACAGGAGATCGTTGGTGGGGAACTCATGATTGGTTTATTAAGGTGGGCTTAGCCTACACCAATCACTGTGGCCCATTTGGCTTTAAAAGAGGGCTGTGCCCCTCCTTTGGCAGACCATCTGAAGACTTTGCATAGAGTAGTAAGAAAACTCATCATTGGACCCGGTCTGGAGGTACAGTCTGCCTTACAACTTCCGCTAGTGAAGGAAGGCCAGGACCTCTAAAGAGGGAAGCAAGATCGCTCCCCTAAACATCTCCCAGGGATCAGAGGGAGATAAAGACCTCAGAGGACCATCCAGCAGCCCCAGAACCAGTACCTAGCCAGCACCCATTGTGCCCTGCTAGGCTCTGCAACAGGTTTCCTAGGTAGAAAGTTCCAGAAGGTCTCTGACCCAACAACCAAGGAAAAGGCAGCTGCCTGCAACACACTTCTCAGCTTTGAGCCGCCGACATTAAAGGACGACATGAGCCCATTAAAGAATCTGGGAGAATTGCCCAGGGACGTCATTTAGGGGTCACCAGGGGTCACACTTGCGACCCTCTGAGTTCTCCCTTGCTACCCCTGAGGTTTCCGCTGTTGCGCCTGTGGTCTCCCTTGCTACTGCAATAAAAAAAGAAAAATAAATAAATACTTTTTTTGGTACAAATTCAAGCTCCTGGGCTGTGGCCAATGCCATGTGGCTATTTGAGCTATTTGTCTTTCTGGAATTCCATATAATAATTGCTAGACCCATTAAAGGTTTATTTCAGGCACACTTCAGCGGGTGAGTCACAGATTTCGTATGTTCTTAAACCTCAAATTCACAATGCAGACAAAATCCTCCAAAAAGCATTTAAAGTAGAATAAGCATCCATTTCAGACTGTGTATTTTGCTGTATTTTGCTGTGTATTTTTGTATTTTTCGCAAGTTGCAGTCACAGCATGTTTTTTTTCTGCTGATACATATGGTGATGATACATTCTTGTATGAAATTTATATCCCATTACAGTAATATTGTAACCATATTTTTCATAGTGTACTTAGAAACAATGCTATGTGATGCCACTTCCTGGGTAAACGGGCATGTCCCATCACTTACCATGATGTCACTTCGGGGTGGTGTCAAATGACATCACTTCCAGGGATGTCATTAGACGTCAATTGATGTCACTTCCGCTACCCCTGGCATTTTGGTGAAATGACGTCCCTGGATTTGCCTCGATGAGCATCTACTGACGTCTGCCTTAAAGGGCATTTTCAAGCCAGTCAAGTTCCTCAAGCTGCACCCGAATGCAACGCTGACCGCTGTCAAGCCGCAGTTGCTTGAAGACATTTGGGATGTCTCGACCAGTGCTTCAGAACTGACCATCAACACTGATATAACGATTCCTGACCCTGAGCCCCTGTGCACCGAACCTTCTTGCAGCCTGATACCGACAGCGTAACTCCCATTTTGAACTGTGTCCCAGAAGCCTGCAAAGCGCCCTGAAACCGACTCGACCTTGTGGGGCACCAAGAACATCTACAGCACAAGGTATATTGTGGTTCTGTCCCTCAAGTCCTTCCTAGAAGCCCCTAGATACATGTTAAGACCCATTGATACCTTTGTGATGAAGCCAAGTAACCTTAAAATATTGTGGTTATTAACCAAACCGACTACCCTCCTGTTAGTATCCAGAGTCCATCGCTTTTCGTTCTTTGAAGCTGTCTGTCCTCTGCATTCCTTTACAGAGTGTGTTCTATTTCATAGTGTTCCTATAACTGTCTGTTGCAATATAAATAAAGTAGATATTTTTATACAATCTAGACTGGACAATTTCTTTTATCATTGGGCAATAATTGTATTTTTGCTGCGTTGCAACAAACCAACAACGGTCCACAACCTATCGGAGGTAAGTCTGCCGTTCCATCCACGTTACCAAAATTGGACATGGAGGTTTATAATTTGATTGTGTTTTCAATCGGTTCGGATCACTTCTGGAGTACTAGAGGTGTGGGGATGATTGATGGTTTAGAAACCTATATTCACCACTGGACCACTGGTGCCCCGGAAGTTGATTCGTCACAGGAGCTGACAGCGTGGTCTCGCTAAAATAAGCACACAGAAAAGCCCTGTGGCTGAAAGCTGCCCAGTTTTTGTTACTTCTTATACTCAAGGCAGCAGGTGGGGACCCCAAGAGCACAGAGCCCGGGCAACGGCACAGACTGCCCATGTCTCGGGCCACTCTGGTCCTGGTAAAACGTCCCCAACCCAAGGCTGTTAACATATGCAGGGTAATACAGCAATCCTGTGACTGGTCACATTCTGAAGGCACCACACTTCATTGACAGCTGGACAACTACTCAGGGCAAACCAGTGGTCGAAATGGGCCGCAGCGGTTGGGAGCGGTGCCACACTACTTTAAAAAAAAAAGAAAAAAGATGTACCACTCCTATACTTTTATTTTAAAAAGAAACTGTTCCGGAATGGTTTACTTTTAAAATAAAAGAAGTTTAAACTTGCACTTCAGTGCACTGAACATTCGCTTAAACAGCGGTACATTTGTTTGGGGGTATGGATTGTGCGTGGGAGGGGGGGTGGCGATTGGGTTTGTTGGGGGCAGGCCAGCAGGGAACATAGTTCCACTACTTCTTTTCGTACACTTCAACCACTGGCAAAACGACTACCGGGCTGTACACTCAGGGGACCACACAAGGTCTATGGCTGAACGCAGACCATGAATAATACATGGCCGTCATCACGGGAAAAGCACTCTTGGCAAAAGAGAGTGAAGGCACAATTGGGGAAACACGTGTCTATCCAAGACTGGCCATACACGCTTAGGGCAATGAATGACTCCCAAAAATGGAGGGCCACTCAGACCAACAAGTGTTTTCAGGACATGCACTCAGGCTACCATATAGCACCAACAGCTGGATGCTAACCCAGGGCAAGGCCACACCCCGAAGGCAACACAAGGCATTTGCCAGATCATGCATTCTCAATGAAATACATGACTTCAATTGCTGGTTGGGCACACGAGCAAACCATGTCGCAAGAGTCATACAGACCATCCATAGCAGGACACACACTTCCCATAGGTCATGAATTCAATGGATGGACAACGACTGAGGGCCGCAGTTACTTAGGAATTATGGCTGATTGCACACTACGGGCAACATTCATGACTTCCTGTGCTGACAGAGGAGGGCACCCTCGAGTGGCTACCAGTGCTCGCATCTCAAAACACAAGGCCACACTCCCTCTGGTCTTAACTGGGTAGTTGGCTCATTCTGTTTTCTCGAAGAGTACCATTTCCTCCAGGAATGGCCGTACCCCTACCTGCCCAGAAAAACGATGGCGCTACTACCTCTGAGCAGCAGCTGCCTGGTTTAATCTTTCCCAATTGGCACAGGAAAGAATGCTTTCAGGGGACGTCACCTGACCATAAATCCCAGGGGTAGAGGAAGTGGCATCACGTATTCGATGACATCTCAGGAAAAGACAGTATATGACCATTGACTCCAATGACTTCACATGAAGTGATGCAATATGACCTTTGCCCCAGTGACATCATATGGCATCACAAACGTTTTTTAAAAAATAGACCAGGTACACAACTAATAAAATTATGGGACAAAAAGATATGTTCGTTTTCGACCTTATATTAACTTCAGTGCTGGCTTGATTTCTTATGGGTGTAGTCGTGACATGCTGAGGGTACACACAGCTGAACCCTCATATGCTAGGAGCACTGCTTTCCTATGCCCAGACAGCCTACTATCTGTGCAAGCCTCACCTGCCATGTACAGTCATAACATGGTAACTACAGCCTTGTTGGCCAAGGTTCTACCATAATATGTTGAGTGCAGCCTCCTCTCTTCTCTGCAAGGTTCCATGTGCAGTTACCCTTGAATTTTTCAATGTTGAAGCAGCAGGAGAAGTTGTGGAACACCCACATTTCCCAATAACCACCTAACCTGCCTCCATCCATAAAAGAACACTATCCCCTTTAGCGAACTTACTATCTTATGTGTTGCCGGTGAATTTCTTGGCGATACCTATTCTGCTCTGAAAAACGTGGGTGGTGAATACAATCTCTGGGCCTCTCTGCAAGCCCCGAGATGTTAGTGCTGTCCTTGGGGGGGGCAGATGGGGCTAACAGATGAGCTTGGCTTCATGCTACCTGTGTCACGTCCCAAAATACATGCCACGGCCCTCCCTAGCAATCCCCTTGTGAGGTTGGAAGGAGCGGTCAGTGTGTGGGTATTTAGACAAAGGCTTAGGTAGGACTAGGTTGGGTTGTCCACCACATATGTCTGGATTAGTACAACGCAAAGAGATAAAACATCTGCTACAAAAGACTCCTTGCTGTCAGTATGGTGGCCTCCGACAGGTTTGAGGTGGGGTGCGTCATTAGCTAAACAATATTTACACGCCATAAAGGCCCTCACATCTTAGAATAAATGTGTAGGTGTCTTGTATTGTCAAGGGGGACCCCCCCAAAGCCAATGTGAAGGCTTGGGAGGTCTTCAAACACTGACTGTGCACTAAAATAACTTAAATCTGCTTTGGTAAGCATACGCCGTAAACGTGATTACGTAACTAAGCTGAGCAATAGAATGTTGTAGCCAGAGGAAAAAGACTGAGTCAAATTGCTTAGAAAGGACTCATGCCAACTGTAGGGCTCCGGTTGTTTCCGAAGGCACTCCTGGTGGTGTCTTCTTAGTTCAGAGACCGCAGCAGTATCAGCTATTCCTGAGTCTTCCCCGCTGAGTTCCGGAGTACTGTGGCCAGTGCGTGCTGTCACCTGCTCCTGTTGAGCAGTATTACGCTTGTGTATTTAGTTGCTCTGCAGGAAATTCCACACCCTGGAGACTAAGTGCCTGGATTCATTTGTTTGTGTTTTTTTCGCCACACATTTTTTGGGTGGCATAGTAGGCGATGGACTTTTCAAGGTCTATACTTAAGGCGTTCTACTTTTGGGACACAACACAAGATGATCACAAATGTTTAAATGAAGAACACATTTTGCCCCATCGCCAAATATTAGATCCTCCAAAAGGTCACACCCCCAGCTCCATCAGGTGGTGGGTAGAAGCCTTTATCACTAGGGAGTACCCTCTGTGCTCACAGTCAGTGCCAACAGAGGCCAGTGGTTCTCATGAACTGACATGCCCTGGAAGAGAGGGGGCACTGTTTTCAGCAGCCCCCTCACTGAACTCATTTGAGATGGGATGGCAGGCAGGCTCTTGGGGCAGGATCGTAAAGATGAGGGGTGTGACCTCTCATGCCCTGTGGAGGGTACGTCAAGTATCACATAGAGGATTCCGGCATAATCCCAGATTCCCTAAACTGGGAATGGCCTGTATTGAGAATTGGTTCTCAAAGGGGTGCTGGTCCCAAATCAAAACCACTATCAAACTACATACTCCCAAAGTCTAGTCTTAAATAGAGCAAAAGAGCAAGCCTGGAGGAGTCGCTCTGCAAGCATTTCAATTGGTCGATCAGAGGACCTCTTGGGACACAGAAGTAGGAGGAAACATTGGGGTGGCCTAAAGAAACAGTCTTGGGCATTGAAGTAATCTAGTTACCCTTTCTCATCATACCCTCAGCATACCTATTGACATACCCTTCATAATGGCCCTGGGGTGTCTACCTACCTCTTGGCTTCCCTGAAATCTGGTAGGGTATGGAGTTCTTCCACCGGTGTGGAATGCAGTCTCTTTTCAACTAAACTAAAATCATCAGACAGTTACAGGCTAGAGACAGGATTTCAGGCCTCCCCAGAAATGTTTTCTCATGCGAGTCAAAGAACCGGTCAACGCAGCAGCACACCAAACTGAAAGGATAATGGGCCTCTTTGCTATGCAGCCTTTGTTAGCCGGTGGGGCAATAAGGGGCATTCAGCGGGATGCAGCTCAGTCGAGTGAGTACGGTGGTGCTCAGGGACCCAAATTCAGGAGGCTGGCTAGGAACAATCTGCAATAAAGTAGGTTCTGCACTCAGGGTAAGTACTTCTTAAGTCTTTAATGCCTCCAATTAAAAAATGACATATAGGAGAGCAGACACCGGCTTCCCAGCCAGCGGGCACTCACCAACCGACTCCTCTAGAACACTCACACACATTATAGAATGCATTTCCATAGGCGCGCGTGTTCACTCCATAGAAATGACTGACTACAATCATAGATTATAACACAATTGAAGTCCTTTCAAGTTTTGGGAGAGTTTAGATCCCTTACATATTTCTAAAAGCTTCAATGAACTAGCTAACATGTTTCAAGCGCGGCCCATGATCAGGTGTTGAGTTTTGTGTTGTGTGCCCTTAGAGGTCTCCACTAAAGTCAGTGCCAGGGCTGCTGTGCCCATACCATTTTTGGAAGGCAGGCACGGAAAGCCAGGCGGGCTCATTCTTCGTCGGTCTGTACGTGCCCTTCCATTGTGCACATTAACACTGCAATCAGATTTAGGTAAGGATGTACATCGCTGGAAACCCTGCCTGCTTCAGGGAGGGTCACTAGCTCGCTGCCAGGGCTACTTATTTTCTTGTAGCCCTCCTTATGACATTATTTCCTTTCTACCGTGCAGGAAGGAGGAGGTGTGGTCTAGCGGCCAAGTTGCTGACCTTCAAACCTGGCATTGGGGTTCTAATACTGAGTTTGGCACTGAATAGTGTATTGCTTTCTTTCTGAAGTTTCAGATATTATTGATAAATTCTAAATCTATTAATGAGAAATGATTGAACAGTCTGCTAAATTGCACTCTCCCACTTGCCTGTTTCTCGCCTCCCACTCCCCATCACATTCGGGTTTCTGTAATTTGGCCTCAGCTGGACGCCCACATCACATGGTTCTGTGTTCAGTAATTTATATCTGTGATCCTCCTGATGCGAGATATGTTCATTATAAAGCACTCCACTGCTCCTTCCTGCCAGGTCTGTGCTATATCAAAATACCCGCAGCACCAAAGATAAAAAAGCAAAGCTGACTTTGCTGTGCTGTCAGATAGGGTGAGTACAAGATAATTTTTGGTGGTTTAATATCAAGTCCTATTGCCTGAAACTGTGGTTAGATTTCCATCAGTTCAAACTATTTGTCATCACACCCTTGCTCACAGTGCTTAGAGAGACAAGGCTACACCTCACTGATGAGGCCCGACTAGGTCCAAACGCGTGTCTGGGGTTGCTGTTGGTACTCTTGTTCAGAGGAGAATTGCCTAGTATTTCGGTGCTGGACTGGCCGAGTGGGTGGGACAAAGATTGATATGCACATGGATATGGACACAAGGATCCCACCCTCTTTTGTAACTTTGTAAAGCATGGGCTTTCACCCTATGTAACACAGGGTAATCCAGACATGGACCCCTTGCTCACAGTGTTTTAGAGAGGCTCAACTTCACCTCACTGATGAGGCCCAACTAGGCCGAAACACGTGTCTGGGGTTGCTGTTGGTACTCTTGTTCAGAGGAGAATTGCCTAGCATTTCGGTGCTGGACTGGCCGAGTGGGTGTGACAAACACTGATATGCAAATGGATATTTCTCCTCTGTGAAAGGTCCAGTGAGCTAAAGCATGGTTGCAGACCCTCCCGAGTGGGCACCTTCCCAAAGAACAGGTTATTTCTCGGTATTGGGGCTTGCAGACCTCTTTTTGTGCACCCTTAGAGGAACCTTCCACAAAGAGACTAGGAGGGAAGAAGTTGTTTGCCATCATGGCAGCCCGCGGGGTCCGAACTGCAACTTTACTTCTGAATTTCGAGGCTCCTGTCCATAGTCACATCCACACACTGAGCCATCTGGATGCCAGTACGCTACATGGGGGTCTTGCCCCTCGCAGAGTGAAAATAGTCTTGATCTTGAAAGAAGTTCTGTGCAAACAAAACTGCATTTTTCCTAGGCTTTCCGATCCACTCTTGCTAATTGTATGTCATTTAAATGTAGATTGTGGATTAATGTCCATTGCACTTTTCATAGTTCTGAACCTCAGTCCCTGTAAACACGGAATCAATGCTTCTCTGTCCCCTCGCAAGGGGCAGCAGGTTTGAGGAGCTATTCGCCAGCACGTGTGAATATTTGCAACTACAAATGACTTCCCAAGAACCTGTCATTAATTCCCCCTTGTGACGTTTTCCACTGCAAAAGTGACTCCTCTTGGCTGTCGCTAAACCCTTGGTAATATCTCTTTAATTGGCTTGATGTACAGTGGTCTCTATTCAGGCTGGCAATGTCTTCTGTCCACTGTCTCTGCTGTGCCAGACATTGTTCTTCCACCTCGCCCCTAATGTCAGTCCCGCCATGCAGGTGCATTGTCATGATTCAATAGCATGTCCATCTTCTATTTCACTGCCTCTATGTAGGAAATGCAGCCAGGCCTGTATCCTGCTCCCGGACAGTTGGCAATGGTTTTGACTAACTGAAGGAGGCTTCTAACAATCTCAGAATATTGAAGAGAACCACAATTCCCCTCCCACCAATCCCTTTCCGGATATTGCACATGCAGAGTCAGGTAATATTGATGACGTGTTCTAGTATTATTGGAACACCCCCTATGCCTACTAAAGTCTATGGGATGGCACAAAATAGAAGCGCCAACTTGAAATTCACTTTGAATCATTTAAGCAATAATCACCCGTTGCACGGGCTGGAATGGGTGGTAATGGCCCAGGGCCTGAGCCACTGGGCCTTTACTGATGGTCCCTGATGCCGTTACCACACATTCCAGACTGTGGAAGGGTTATTATTGCTATTACCACCCTGGGTTGCCAGTCCAGTACCCGAGGGGCTGGTAGCCATGTCTTTTGTATGAATGAACGGGACACCTCACAGCATCCCGTTCATTCATAAAACAAACTGATCCAAGATGGCCACCATGGAGCTGGAAGACGGGCCCCTATTTCATTTCCATGGCAGCCAGCAGGAAGACGGAGCAGCGGTAGCAGTGGCAGAGGTGGCAGTGGGGGGCACCGCCACTGCTGCTGAAGGCATCAGGTAAGTGGGAGGGTTGAGAAATTGAAGGGGAAGGGAATGTAGGGTGGGGGAAGATGGTTGGGTGGGGGAAGCAGCCGCCATGTTGCTCGGAACGTGGGCTTGGATCGTGGTATTCAGCATTTTATCTGAGCATACTGATTGGTTGCTCCACCCGCCCCGGGTGCTAATAAAATATCAGAATCAGTGTTCTGGACATTACTCTCTGAGTGGGACAGAATATCTACCCAACCATATGCCACAAAAACTACTGATACAAACTGTAAATGTTCCTGCAAACTGATATCAGCATGCTCTTCCGTGTGGCTGAACTTGGTTGAACCAGTTGTACGCATGAAGGTCATGTGGGGAGAAAGCTGGTCACAGCACTTTGAGCGGATGATTTTCATGCATGAGCGCCAATCAGACTGATGGGAACAGAGATGCTCTTTGGTGCAGCTAGTAGGCGCGCCTTTCAGTGCTGAGTTACACCAACAGGATGCAAATAGTAGGGTCTCACACACAGTTGGAATTGGCCTATTCTCACTCTGGGCTATAAATATGATTGAGGCACAGGGCCTCCAGGTCTGCACTCGTCCATAAGGTGGAGAAGTATCACTGATCTAAAACACAAACAATAGATTTCAATTAGCATCTTTCTATTGAATACATTTTTCTAACTTTGATCAGGACCTGGGCTCGAATTGGCAATCTTTTTCTTTCTTTGGGTTCATTCACCAAAGCCAGAGTCTTTCCAAACGGTTATTTATTTCTCTGCAAGTTTAGTGCCATACCTCCTCTTCCCACCATTTGCCAATCTTTCACCCACTGCTTTACTTCATCTTCTATCAGCATCTGGCTTACTTAGTCTTCGTCCTGGAGTTGGCAACATTGGGGCCCAGGCGTTTCATCTTCTTTGTCAGTCTCACACATATAACAATTTACAGACTTGGAAGCTGTGTCTCCAATTGAAGACTTGATTCAGGTTTCTCAGTCTTTACCGGGCAATGGATACTGGGCTCCATAACTCCAAGTACAGGTTGACTTGATTCCTACTTTCCCTGTGTCTCTGTGGCTTACTACCTCTCAATCTTTCAGTGGTCATCCGTTTTTTCACTTTTCTTGGATCCAAGGATTTCTCATCTCAGCTTTTGACCACCTCTGATGGTTTCTTTACCCCTTAGGGCCAAGGTTTAATTTGTTCTCAGATTAAAATACTCCCAGGGTTTCCTCACTGATTTGTTTCAGGGATATATTGTTGCTCGGCTTTCAGGGTTTCCCACTTTTCATGTATAAATGCTCTGAGGGTTCCCCCGCCTCAAGATTTCAACACTTCTCAGTTTCAAAGGTTCAGACCCCCTGGTTTTCAGTTCACTTGCTCTGAGGTTCAAGGTGTCCTTACCTCCCAGTTTCATGGTTTCTTATGTCCCAAATCTAAACCTTCTAAGGGATTTTCCACCCCTCAGGTTCAAGGTTTTCTTAACTCTCAGGTTCAAGTTTTCACGCCTCTCACATCTAAATACAGTCATGGTTTCTTCCACCTTTGGGTTCAAGGTTTTATTTGATCTCAGATTAAAATACCCCTATGGGGTCCTCACTAATTTGTTTCAAAGCTTTATTGCCCCTCTGGTTTCAGGTTTTCCCACTTTCCATGCATAAATGCTGTTTTATCCTTTAGGTCCACAATTAAACCCAGTGGTCTGGTTGTTGTCGCCCCTGCCACGTTACTCAGGTAGAGACAAGTATAAAAGGCTTGGCGGCAATTTGGGAATTCTGGTAATACTTGTTATTCCTGCACACTGGCACACAGATATGAAACCAGGTGGCGCGCAAACACCACCACAGCACCAGACCTTTGGGAATGCACCATGCTGGTCTCTTGGACTATGCTGATTGGCCATAATATACTACATTCCATAGAATGGACTATTGCTATGTGTACTTATATAAAGAAGCTCGCACAGCGAATTCTTTCCCTTACTGACTGGACTCTCACACTGGCCGATTGCTGCCCCAGGCAGAAATAAGTATGTAGTATGTTGCCCGTTTCTACACTTCTTCTAGACCTATGTTTCATACAGTGCTACAAGATATATGTAAAATGATTCCAGAGTTACAACAATGCAAACCCCATTTGAAGACACCTAGCGTACCATTATATGTTGGAGTGCTCAGAGGTCAAGAAGGCTTAGTTCCTTGATCTTCAGTGAGCCAATGCCCATTAGGCTGATCAGGAGAGTACTCAACATTCACCTATCTAGATCAATACAACATTGATTAATTCACGTGTGTATTGTTTGGATTTAGAGTAAGTTGTCCTCACATAATTTGTAAATAATGTTAATATCATATTTATCATTATATACATAAAACAAGGGGGTTCTGAGAGTCCCTCTACCGGCACAAACAGGGCCCAGTGACCTGTTCTTGGGTGGATGGCTCCCAGCAGAGTCTCAACCAAGTCTTTAGCTCACTGTCCCTTTCACAGAGGAGAAATATCCCTACATATCAGTCTTTGACCTAATCAGGGACAGTCCAGCACCGAAATGCTAGGCAATTCGCATCTGAACAAGAGTACCAACAGAAACCCCAGACACGTGTTTCAGCCTAGTCGGGCCTCATCAGTGAAGTGGGGCTGTGCCTCTCTAAGAACAGTGAACAAAGGGTCCACATCTGTATTCCCCTGGTAACTTAGGGTGAAACCCAAAGTTACTTAATATGCAAAACAAGGGGGGTTCTGGGAGTCCCTTTACCAGCACGAATACTGCCCATTGACCTGTTCTTGGGTACTATATAAGTACTCATATTAGTCTGATTAATCTACTTTATATCAGATCTACAAAACGCTTGTTATCCCAGGGATCATTATCTTCAGCTCTCTGTAGTTTTGTTCTTTCTCTGGTCTATTTTAATTGGCTACTTTTTGTAGACTGCCCCTCCTTGCAGTTGTGTTGCAATTTATTGACCAGGCCCTTTAACTCAACATTGGGACAAGGTTTTTGAAACAAGAAAAACATACTTTCCATAAAACCTTTCTGCCCCTTGTAAAACACAAGTCAAGTTGTCATTGCTTTTCTTCAAGAGATACATTTGTGAGAATCTCAAAGCATCCACATTGAAGAGAGATCGGGTTGTCCAGTAAAGACTTTTTAGCAGTAGGGAAAGTGGACTAAGAAAATCAAGCTGATCACTGATATGACAGTAGGAGGCCCCTCGGGTCAATGAGTTATAACGAAATTTGAAATCAGAAGAACTATAAATACTGAATCTGTTATTTACTTGCCCGTCTCAAATTCCACTTCCATAGTTTCAGGAATTGAAGAGCATGCCACCCCAGAAGCACAAGCCATCAAGTTGGTCACTGGGGCAAGTTTTAAAAATGTGGATGGATGGCAGAGAGATTGCCAGTTACTGCCAGGGGACGCTGCATAAATGAAGACATAACCACGATCCTGCTCCTGGGCCGCGCGATTCCCCCCTCTGACATTCCCTTGGCTCATTGTCTGGGTTCATCTTCAATATCCATCAAGAAACCTCCAAAACGGGGCGTGATCTTTCATAGAGAGCTCCCCTTTGGTGCTCCAGTGAATATTGTGGTTAAAAAACAATTCTTCCACCTTCACCATCTCAATCGGATTGTCCCCTTCCTTCAGCGTACACATAAAATTGGAGCAGTCCTCGGTGTGGTCATCTGCCGCTTTGGCAACCGTAACGGCATTTACATTGGGCTACCTGAAAAAAACACCATACAGACTAAAAGAATCAGAAATCATGCTCTCTGCCTCATCTTTTCAATATTTCACTGACAATATATCAGCACAAAAAAGACATACACTGACTCCTGATAAACGCAAGCATTCACTTGAAGCCCTTCTGGCTAGCAGACAAATTCCTCCATGGGTGCACACCTGGCACAATCACCATGAATTCACATTTCTACCAACCATCCAAATCCCTGAGGTCAGTTAATATGAAGATTGTTCACATCCACCCAAACAGCTACACAAGATTTGGAGGTCGAACCCTAAATGTCTAGGGCTCCATCCAATGGAACACCCTCCTGTCACAACTGCAAGCTGAGGCAAACTTTGTGAAATTTCTGGGTGTCCGGTCAAAGGGTCGATTACAAAGGGTCGAATGGTCAAAGGATCGACACCAAAGGACCGAAAACAAAAGGATCAAATCTTTTTTTTAAATGACATGTTTTTGGGGGGTTTTTGTTTATGGAAAAAAAGTGGTTTTTACCACAAAAATCAGGGGTTGTGGGGGTGGGGGCCATAAAGAAAAAAATGTTTTAAAAAAAAAATGTCGATCCTTTTGTTTTCGGTCCTTTGGTGTCGACCCTTTGACCATTCGATCCTTTGGTTGTTGATCCTTTGACCTACAACCGAAATTCTGCAAATATATAAAGACTCTTTTGTTTCATAAGTCATTGGCATTAAGGTGAGCTATCCTCCCGAGACATGTGGTACCCTCTGCTGAATGAAGAATAATGTGCAGGTTGAATCCATTCCTGTTAAATGGTGTAGACTTTGCAAAAGACATTAATACAAAGCCTAAGATTGCTGATTCTAGAAACCAAGGTTAAAATGGCAAGTGTACTATTTGAGACTTTGATAGCTTGTGTTTGGGGATTATTTAATTTAAAAAAAAAAGATGCCAAAAGTAAAGAAACAGTAAACAAAGAGGCACAAGACAGAATGCATAAAATATTAGATAAATATAAACAACGGAAATAGGTGAAATTTGCTCCTCATAAAATACATGTTAACTACTGAAAGGTAGGAGAAAAGTCTAAAAAGTTCTTGCCATACAGACTAAAAAAACAAGCGACTATAATAGTAATCCACTCAATCAACAGCGACATTGTAATATGACAATGAGTAATAAGGAAATAAATACAACTTGACATATATTATACGGAACATGTATGACAAAAACACCAAATTACTTAGCTAAAACACCTGGAGGGATTAACAATTTTTGGATAAGAGGAAACAAGGTCCCTAATGGACAGCCTCGTTACTTTGATAGGACACATATCTATTGATTCTTTTTGGTGTGGTAACCCCTACTATTTAAGGTCTTAAAGCGGTCCTGGGCCAGATAACCTGAATGCACACAGCTCTGCCATGGATGATTGTGGCTGTATAGTTGTGCATCCTTAAGAGCGACCCTATCAAGCCAGCCAGGCTTATGTTCAAAGTGCCCCATGCCACCAGGTCCCCCAAACACACAGCTATCACTTTGGGAAAAGGTGGCCTTTGACTACAAAGGCAATCTACCCAACTGGTTGTAGGCAGCTTCAGCAGGCTGCTCTCAGGAGTACACTTTGACCTTTCACCCTGTTCTGCAGCTACTGCAAAGTAGTTACAGGAGCTGTCAGGAGACAGCCCCAGCACAGTTACATGGGTGCACTATGCTTTTACTGGCATGGAGCATTAAGGGTTGAGATCTGATTAGCAGGCCTCCCTAACCAGAAACAGAACTACCCTCATCGTTTTACAAAATAAAAATTAGAAAGCTCAGGCTATACTGCCTTCACAGATGGCCAGTCGGTCACATGGTATATCACAAAAATGTAATCTTTCATACATGTATTTCCCTGTGTGTTATAATGAGTGCTAACAATGATGACGAGAACTAGCAACATACATTGCTGGTGCTGTATTTTTTGCCACTTTAGGCAATGTGATATTTGTTTGTCTCTCAGCCATCATGATGTGGTAACGTTTGCAACCTGCACTGCCAAGTGCATCCTTAAGCAGAAAACTCGCATTGCCTTGCTGTCTGCAGACATATTCCCTGGAAATCACCAGTGAGCAGTGCTCCACATAGAATTTGAAAGGGGGAGTATTTTACTCCCTATTTTTTAAAGTTGGGAGTAAAATGACTTTTTATGGAGCAAAAATGTAATTCGAATTCCCAATGAGAGTATTTTATAAGGGGGAAAATATATTTTAACTGGAAAATTGCATTTTTATTTGGTAATAATTATTTATTTGCACCTAGTTATTCATGCACATCAAAAGCTACAGCTTTACTTCTTCTGAACAGGCAGTTATAACAGTAGTGCCTTCCTGTGGTACTACGTGCATTACTGGTCCAAACATATCCATGAAGCTGTGTGGGTGAAAGCAGGGGCACAAGGGGCCTCATTACAAGTCTGCCGGTAACCCTGCTGGTGCTACCGGCGGGTTGCCATCAGACTTGCAATATTTACCAGCGCCTGGCTTGCCGTTAACACCGGGGTATTACAACCCCGCCGTTCTGGGAAGTCAGGCACCGGTAAAGTGAAAATCCCTATTCCCATTTGGGAATGGGGACCACAGAAGCACCGGCACCGTTAATAACGGTGCCGGTGCTTCCGTGAAACTCTGCGGGCTGGTGCCATTCCACCCGCCAGCTCTGACCCTGGCAGGCGGGACTGCACCCACCCGCAGAGTTGGCCTGTGCCAGTCCGGTAACACCGGTGTCGGTAGACTTACCGGCACCGTTGTTACCGACCGTCATAGTCGGAATGAGGCCCAAGGTGTGATTCCTATTTTTTTTGGGAGTGTTTTTACTCCCTATTTTTATTTTTTGGGAGTATGTGCCTATTTTTAGGGAGTAAAAGTGGCCGATACACCCCTTGTCTGTAGGGCCTGCTGTGAGCCTTTAGGGCCATTTGAGGAAACTGTCCTGTGGGGCTATTCACTGACATATCCTGGCAAGTACTGCTTCCCCTTTCCACTACGCTGATGTCGGAACTGTTGGGACTGAGGGCTAGCTAGGCTTTTGGCTGTAGCTCCTGAGATTCTATCTGGGGCTATAACCAAAAGACCAGGGGCTATAGCCCCCTGAGAGCCCCCCCCACCCCCCTTAGCAACACCTCTGTGCTTTGCCGGCTATTTCTTTCACACACATGCTCATATCTATCATCTTTTTTTTTAAATAACCTGTGAGCCCTTTACTTTCACAGCTGTCAGGGAAAGACACAGTACACGCCCAGCCTGGACCCCCATGGAGCACCATAAGCTCCCGCTGGGTGCACCTAAGGTTACATCCCTCCACGCAGCCAATTATACACAGATTAATTGACAGAAATAATGAACTCCTCGCGTGAGTATTTCCCGAACGCGCTATCTCCCTGCAAATGGCTGCCACGCTCCGCTGCTTCTACGGCCTATGGTCAGTAAATAAAAGGTCTCGTTACCAAAAAATCATGAATACATGAGCGACCATCGGGGCTTTAGGAGGGCTAAGAAACTGAGTTGGGCTCTGATGAGTTGCGAAGCTTTTTTTATGATGCGCGGCCGAAGAAGCGTTCGGTGTGGCCTAAGAATTGCAAGAAGGTAAGAAACCATTACAAGATGTGTGGCCTGCCCCACTAACGGAGAGGCCTAAAAGACGTTGCTGTGCTTTCACATGCGGCATGAAAGGGAGCAAAGGCTACTTTAAAAGTTGTGCTAAAAAATAGACAAAAACATTCAATATTAGAAAAATCAAATCAAATCTGAATGGTTAATGCAGTCTCCAATTCCTCTTTTGAAATGTGTGAGTCTGATGGAAAAGAATTTGATTAAATCAGTTTAATAAATATAACATATCCTCTATATCATATTGTCCCTTCAGGGTATCACAAATAATCTATTCCAACTCGAAATGTCTTAAACTGATAATGTGATGATTCTAAACATGGGTGATAGTGACATCTGTTGAGGAAGAGCTGTAATGTCAGTCATCATACTTTCATTGACTTTTAGCATGAGGAAATCAGTTTGGGGAGCACTTAAAGCCTTCCCAGCCATAATAGGATAATACATACCAACATCATATTTTCTTCTGCCCAAATCAAGAAATGAAACACCATATTCCCGATCTGCATGACATTGCGGCACGGAGCACTTATACTGTGTGTAAAGCACGGCTTTGCCAGACACCTGCACAAATGCTCTGTTTACTTCGGTTAGTCTCACAAATGACAGCCACAGCAAATTGAGAGACACACTGGCAATCTGCTTCCCCAGCATGCAAGGGGTCTCCCTCCATCTGAGTTACAATGAAGCATGCCGGCAGCTCACGCAAAGTGACTTGTCCTGGTCGGTAGAACCTCAGCTTGGGTGTGCTCATTTGTGTTGTGAGGTATCCCAGGAAATGGATCCCTACGTGCACTTACATTTTATTTCTAAATAGAATTCTAGGGGTCAATGTGCTTTGCCAGGAGTTTTCTCAAGGCTCCAGGGCAGAGGTTGAGCACTACTCCCCAGATAGCCAACAGGGATCGAGCAATATAGCTCGAGCAATATAGACCAAGATCTCAGGAGGGGAGAGGGGCAGGGCAGAGGTTGAGCACTACTCCCCATATAGCCAACAGGGCTCGAGCAATATAGATCATGATCTCAGGAGGGGAGAGGGGCAGGGCAGAGGTTGAGCACTACTCCCCAGATAGCCAACAGGGCTCGAGCAATATAGACCAAGATCTCAGGAGGGGAGAGGGGCAGAGGTTGAGCACTACTCCCCAGATAGCCAACAGGGCTCGAGCAATATAGACCAAGATCTCAGGAGGGGAGAGGGGCAGGGCAGAGGTTGAGCACTACCCCTCAGAGAGCCAAACAGGGCTCGAGCAATACAGATCAAGATCTCAGGAGGGAGAGACCAAGATCTCAGGAGGGAGAGGGACTATTTGTCTGTCACGGAAGAGGAAGGTTTCACATACTCCAGAGCTCGCCGACTTGTAATGCACATGGAGAATGTCATGGCCATGCACTGAAAACCACAAGTCCCAAGGTGGAAGCATTCTAAAGTGTCTAACCTTTAGGGTCAACTTCAGGGTCACTGCGGACCTAGGGGCTTCCATACCAAAACAATTTCCATAAGTAATTCACAAACAAAGTCTGCATACAATTCTGTATCTAACTGCAAACGGGCTGTTGCTTGACCTTCTGAATGTAAGCCAACTCTGGGCTGTCCTGAGAGCGAGATGATCTTTTATTTTGTATTCACATTTTTATTTGTTTTCAAAATGCAATACAATCAATGCACCACAATATATACAAATACAAACAAATACATCAAGTATAAACAGTGTCAGGCGGCTAATCGCAACCCATATCGCCGATCATTTCCACAAACCTCCCCCATATTCCATCATACAGGTTCATTGTCTTCCTTTTACCTAAAATGACCTTCTGCGTCAGAGACATTTTGCGGAAGTCCTCCATCCAGGCAGGTATGCAAGGAGCAGTGACACTTTTCAGTCCCTCAGAATGATGTTCTTTGCCGACAGTGAAGCTCTAAAGAACCAGCACCTCTGTGGGTGGCTCTATTCTTCCAAGAGGGTGTCACCCCCCAAGATCACAGTTTGGAAGTCAAAATCAATGTCTGTTATTAAGACTCTATTCATTGTTCCAGTCAACTCCAGCCAATACATTCTCACTTTTGAACCTTCCCAGATGATGCAAGATGATCTTGATGATGAGCTGCCTTAACAGGGGAATATATGACAATATATGAAGCTGTGGATGTCTGCTATTGTGTGGCTATAGGTGTGTCTGTTCCGTATGGTCCAGTCCTTTACATTCATTCTGAAAAGAAGTGGTCCCAAAGTCCAGATTTTGGAATTAAACCGAGTTTGGGCCAAACACAGAAGAACAATGGGGATGGAACCTTGAGAGAGAGGTTCTTCAGCCCCATGTCAGTTCCATGGAGTGAGGGATGTTCAGGGTTCCATGTGAAAGGTCCCATAATCTCTGGTGGCATCATGCTTCATCATGAGCAGAGTCTTTTGGTTTTGGTTCCAACAGGAAGTCCGCCGTAATATACTGTCAGACTTCGAAGCATCTGCTGGCCCACTGGAGCGATGGCCACAACGCTGGGGCATGATGCAGACCTCCTAGCATGTTGGAGGCAGGGCTTCCAAGGTGGCAGAACTAGTGCAGAAATTACCAGCTCACAGTCAAGAAGATCAGGTAAAGAGGTACACTGTTGGAGGGTGGCGTTTACAGAGGTAATGGGGGGGGCATATGTCCAAATGTCCTTGCACGCATGTCTCGGATCTTGGGGTAAAGCTAAAGGTCTCTAGCACTGTCAGCTAGACAGTGGCAAGGTATGCATAATGTTTATATGGCTCAAACTTATCTAGAAAGCAGAGAGTGCTGTAGAATAAAAGGGGAAACTACAAAGAGAGAAGGACAGGGTGAGAATCAGAAGGAGAATGTGACAGAAGCAATATGAGGGGTTCAAAGAACAATCAGGTGTTCCTTGAAAGGCGGGGTGTTCAGTTCCTTTCTGAAGTGGAGGAGAGATGGGGCCAATCTGACGAGTATCAATAAATTATTCCACAGGCCGGGTGCATAGCAGTAGTAGGACTGTTTTCTGGTTCTTTCCTTTTTGCATATTTTAGATTTTAGCCTGGGGATGGTGTGGCTTCTGGTAAAGTGCAGGGCTCCAGAGATTGTGAGTTATTCACCTGTGTAGGAAAGGAACTTTGGGCCTCATTATGAATACAGCAGTGTGGGAAAAAACAGTGGTAATGCAGTGGTAACTCCATTACGGCTGCATTACCACACCATCATATTACAACTTTGGCATTAAGGTGGAGGATTTTCCTCCAGAAAAATGCTTGAGGTAAATCTTTCAACTTACTCCCAAAAAATGGAAAAATCAGTGGAATTACTCTCAGCGAAAGTTCAGCCAGTGGTAATTGTGCCAAAATTTCCATGCAGTCCTGCGGAGTCCAAAAAATAGGGACCGCCTACCGCCACTTGTAATCCCACTGTGAATCAGCAGGACCAAGTGGGGCAATGGTAATTCCATTTGGTGGTATTTCGCCAGATTTACCACTGAAATACCACCAAACCTGTAACGAGGACCTTTGTTTGTCATATCCTTATATTTAATGCTGGCTGTTTTGTAGGTGTGGCATGCACTTTCAAGGGTACCCAGTGTTGCTCTCTGAGGGTTAGGGTGAGATGGTGGTATTTCTTCTGTCCGGTGATGAGGCGTGCTTTGGCATGCTAGACATTTTGTGTGTTGAGCCAGCTTTGAGGTCTGGACAAGCAAGGAGAGTATTGTCTCTGACCAAGCGGGAAAGGACCGTGATTGTACCGTTTGCTATTTTTGATACTGATATTGATATTTTTGCTTTGTAAAAACGCCTTGTCTCTGACAGGAATAAAAATGCTACATTTTTCAGATGCAAAAGAGCTGGTAGCAGTCTGTCTGGGTTTTCATTGGCAAGGTCTTAGTCAAGGAATCCCTTTGCGCTGGATGTGAGTCGAGGACAGGAGCTGTCTTGTTCATTTGCATCAGCCAGTTCTAGATTTGAGTGTGCTGGTAGGACCACTGGGGCGTATACATGCTGTCTCTGTGGGGTTTAGTTTCGGGTAGGTGGCTGACTGCCGCCCTGCAACATGGGGTTAGGCAACATGTATGTTTTTGCAAGCACTTATGTAACAAAGTAAGCCGCCCTGCAACATGGGGTTATGCAACATGTATGTTTTTGCAAGCACTTATGTAACTAAGTAAGCCGCGCTGCAACATGGGGTCAGGCAACATGCATGTTTTTGCAAGCACTTATGTAACTAAGTAAGCCGCGCAGCAACATGGGGTCAGGCAACATGTATGTTTTTGCAAGCACTTATGTAACTAAGTAAGCCGCGCTGCAACATGGGGTCAGGCAACATGTATGTTTTTGCAAGCACTTATGTAACTAAGTAAGCCGCGCTGCAACATGGGGTCAGGCAACATGTATGTTTTTGCAAGCACTTATGTAACTTAGTAAGCCGCGCTGCAACATGGGGTCAGGCAACATGTATGTTTTTGCAAGCACTTATGTAACTTAGTAAGCCTTCTGTAACAGCGCCACGATTCCCAAGGGCTGTTGTGCGCTTTATAAATGCAAATAAATAAATAAATAAATAAATAAATAAATCTATGCTTGAATGAGTGTGTGAGATTCCATATGCCCTCTGTGTTCTACAAGGATTATTGTATCTTGGGGTATTTATTTGCATGCTGATAGGACTCGGCTGGGAAGCATAGGCCTCATAAGACTGACCTTCCTTCGGAGTGCTTCTGTTTAATAACAACTGCTGAATTTAGAGGTCACTACAATGTATACATGAAGGCTGAATATATAAAAGTGGGCCGCCTGACCTCGCAAGCCTAGGCTTACAAGTCACTGGAGTGACTGGCCTTGAGTACTAAAACAAGCATTCCTCGTGTAGGGTTGAACCACCCCAGCAGTGCCTCGGGTGCCTTATATCGCAAGGGTCCACTTTTGTGATTGGAACTATACTGGGGCACTGTTCCAAACTTCCTCTTCCACACAATCAGTTACTGGAGCGTGTCCTCTATTTAAAAGGGGAATGGGGGTTACGGTTTGAGTCCAACATACCAATGGCATGGTTCTAGCCATTGAAATGTTTTGGTGTCTGCTCACTAAGTGGTGCTCACCCGATTCAATCTTGAAGACTTTTCCAGAGTGCACAGGCACAGGCTGTGGAGTCACCCAGACTTCTTAAAATAGTCTTAATGGGCAGATCTAGTTTTGGTTCCCACATACCCAGGAAATGCCACGTGGGGATACACAGCACTATGTTTCTTTTCATTCATTGCATAATACTTCTAATGTCCATCTACAGGAACTTTCTACTGGATTTTAGGAGGGGAACTGGTTTGTGCACTCTGGTGTAGAGTGCTGGCGGAAAAAGATACAATGGCCACAAACCAGGAGGACTTTGTTCACAGCGAGCCAGGCAAGGTTACTCGCCTGGGTAAAATGTGGGTACACAGTGTACTTCCCACCTTCTTGAACTCGAGGTCCCTGGGGGGAGGTGAAAGAGCACACATTAACGAATTGCATCAATGCCTAGCTCTATGGTTTCTATCCTAAAATTTTATTAGGGGAAAATTGGCCCCAACATTTTGGACGGTTTGGAGGTCCAAGCATTGTGGGCTTTAGATTTCCTGCCCTATTTGGAGGTACTGATCTGGAGGAGAGGCTTAAGGTTCCCGAACTCTGAACCAATAGCTGATATCAGGTACGAACTTGGCATTTGCTGTAAGTCCTGACCTCCTTAGAAAAATAGGATTATCGACCCTAGAGCTTGCAGCGAATCCAGGAAAGCTAAACGGTTGCTACATGAATATGACTGGATAGAAACCATAGAAGGAATGCACAAATATGAATCATTGCGTCATCTGTGCTTTGAGTATATGTGAGTGGGAGTCTTAGCACCATATCTTGTAATCTATCCTGATAGGAAGATTAGGGGTCTTTTCTTAAGATTCAGATGGAATTTTCTTCTAACCAAAGACGTTTCAGTTAGATATGGTATATTTCAATTAGAATCCGCTAATTGTAGATTTTGTAGCAAACGACCCAAAGTGAGACTCTAAGCAATCTAATGATTTTGTGTAAAGCATTACAAGTTAAACGAATGATACCACTTAGAACGTTTCAAAATATGTTTAAATTGGGTGATTGGGAAACAGTGTGGGTTAACTGCTTGGTGGGACGCACAACCTCAGATGTATTGGCTCTGGCCATTTTTTTTACTCTTTTCAGTGGAATCTATCTAATTACAGTGAACCCTTCTTATGGAGCTGCTTATTTTTTATATAACTCAATCGCTATTTTATAGGAGTTTTGATGTTAATATTGATGTTGATATTGATATTGTTTAAATCGAGTCTTAGGGAAATATTGTTTTATGGATTTGTTGAATTTGGGTGAGCTTGTATTACACCTATCATCGCTTCAATTATTTTATTTTTTATTTTTTTCTTCTCTTTTTATGGCAACAAATGTTAGCAGTTTGGGGTGAATTGATGCTTGTTGTTTTCGGAATCCAGTATACCATATGGAATGTTTTGTATTGTAGAGATATATTGATGACGTTCAGAAACGATCAAGTGTGATTTTTTTATGCACCTTGTGTTTGTATGCTTAGTGTGTTTTATGAAGTGTAGAATTAAATTGTCTAACCAGGTGACATTAAATAAAAAATAAAAAATGTCATGCTTTGTTTCCCAAAGTCATAAAAACAGGTATAAGAGGTGGGATTTCTATTTTTTTTTAAGCAACGATGACGCAACAGAGCTGCAGCTTAGGACTGTCAGCCGTAAACTGTTTATGCAGTACATGCTTGCATCTTATCTTTACATCAACTTAAAAATTATCAAATATTATGATTGCTTTAATGAAATCACCATTCTTCACTCTTCTACCCAAATTAATATTAATTTGTTTTTTTGTATTGAAATGAAGATCTTCATGTTTTTTTTAATGCAAGATGTTACATTTTCTTTTATAGTCAGACATGTATGCTCAAATATACAATTACTTTTTCTAAATTGTATCATATTTATTTCTAACACAATAGGTTATCTCCTACAAACATTTCCAAGCTGGCAGGGTCTACAAACCAATTAATTTCACGAGACCTCCAGGTGCACCCTAGTAAATTCCACATCCTGCCAGATCCCTAAGGCACCCCAGCTGTCTTCCAGAGCTGCAAGCATTACTAGGGCTTAGACAAGGACTCACCAGATGGTCGTCCAGTTGAGGTTGCAAATGTGCTATGAAGGAATACAGCTGGAAGAACCTTCATAGCTTAAAAGCGGTCACCATGCAGTGAGCATTGCTGCATAGATGTCTAGGACTTCCAGAGGAGAGGTCAGATTTCTCGGAAGAACCACTGTGTGGCTAGCTTGAGTCAAGGTGCCACAAAAGGTGACTATTGCCTGCAAACATGTGTTGCCACCCTTGCCAGAGCAAGCAACTATACATAGCACCTTGCAAAGATGACAGCTGCCCCAGGGCAGTTTGTGTCTGGCACTATGGCTTACACCCAAGGAGCAAGACGTATGTGGAGAATGGTGTCTGCAATTGCCACATGGACCAAAATCTACAAGAGACAAACAGCAAAGCCCTGAGAGGATTTCTGAATAAGACAGCAAGACCATGTTTTAAAGGTGAAACCTAGACTCCAGTCTGTGGAGCCTGAACATGACGGTGCCTGTGTTATTGGAGGAACTTCTAGGAAGTTAGACCGAGCTTCAGAGCCTTGGATCCCAGGTGCATGTGACCGGACAACGCGGCCCTCAGGTGTCTAGTGGTTCACGTGCCGAAGTGAATTGACAAATTCTCAACTGGTGGCACCAGCTTGATCAATCTGCCCTGGAACTCATTTCGGTCACCCAAACTCCCACGGTTAAACCCAGTCGCTGATTTGTTTGGACTTTATAGTTTTACCGACTCAATCATGAGTGGTCCATACATATCCCATCCCTGTCCATCACAGCATCACCAAGTCTCCCACTTTTCTACAGTGAGTAGTCATGAATCATAAGGCGTATATTTGAACACATAGAGCCACATGCATCCTCCATGGATGGACAACACGTCTTTCAGACAACACATGACACCATTGGTTGACATGCTCTCTGGACAACACAAGACTATCATGCCAAGGAGGTGCACTCCGCGCAACACGCAGCTTTTGGAACTGGACAGGCACTCAGGACAACATTCAACTTTTGGAGGTGCTTGTGCACTCAAGGCACTATCTGGCTTGTATGGGTAGACAAGCTCTTTGGGGCAAAGCATGGCAGCTATAGCAGGACGTGACCTCAGGAGGCAAATGATAGACACCGCTCGACGGGCTCTCTGGGAACACATAATTTCCAGGTTGGGACAGAATCTGAGGGCAGCACAAAGCCCTCATAGTAGATGCAGGCATGGGTTGATATGCAACTACTGTTCCTCCATCGGCTTACATTGCCACTAGAGCTGAAGGATGGCTTCCTGTTCTAGGGTAGGGACTACACCATGAGCAAGAATATTCGGTACTGCTTTCAATGGAAAAGAATGATGGCCATGGAAAAAGCTTTAGAAATAGGAGTAACAAGGGCCTGATACATGTCATGATATGTCATATATATATACTGCACCTCTCGCCACCTAGTGACCTTGCAGCGCTTGGCCTTGTCCGTGCAAGGCGTACTGTTATATGAATATGTGAAATTAAGATCTAAGTCTCCACAGTAAATAAATACTGATAATAAAATGGTTGTTTTGCAAATTAATGGAGACAGCCGGGACATGAATTAATTTGATGTTCAACCAAAAATATAGCTGCACATGCACCCAGGGCAACACAGAACTGCCATGGCTGTCTGAGAAGTGTGTACATTTACAGTACTCTCTGCAGAGTCTTCCCATGTGCTAAGCATGGATCCAGGCACTGGTCAATTCAGGGAACTGGCAAAGGAGAGGGTTACCTTGGGGAAACCCCCTGCGTTGCTCTGCGGTCAGCTGAAGGTACAGTACACAAGCAGCCTTTCATTCTGGCACCACCACTGCCCTGCTGATGAAGATACTGCCATGGCAGTGCCCACTACTTGCCCTCATACCTCTTATCCCCCTGAGAGTTCTGCTGGTTCCCGGCTGTTTGAAGATCTGGAATATTGGCAAAATCGTCTTGTTCAGAGATCCCCAGGACCAGCGACAGCACCACCATGCGGCCTTCCCTGTCAGGATGAAGGCCGAGAAGCAGAGAAGGCACCCAAGCAGCGGCAGCAGCAGCGGCAGCAGGCGGGAAGAAGGAGACAGGAGAAGACAAGACAGATGTAAGAGACAGAGCAAGGCAAGCCCCAGGCCCAAAAGAAGAAAGCACTGCACAGACAGCTGACCTCTGAACTCACCCGCAGGGCCTGGCATCTCAATTGGACTGCACTGACTTCTATTGCTCAGACTGATGTGGGCAACCTCTGATATTACTGCATCAACCTTTTGCAGATCAGTGTCTGACCTCAGTGGCTTTAGCTTAGACCTCACCTGGCTGATCTCTACCCCTGCTGTCTAACTCCTGCTCTGACCTGGGACCTCTGGCCTCACCTTTTCCCTTCACTTCACAATATCGTATTGCACTCGGCCATCCTTAGCATGCTGGCCTCTGTAGACCAACCTATGACCTCAATAGGTTACCTTCCGTATTGAGTAGGCCCCCCCTCTGCTCTCACAGTGCTAATATCTGACTTCAGTTCAGTGAGTGCTGAGCTCAGCTGGTATGCAGTAATAAAATTGTGGCAGAAATGTCACCCGTGCAAAAAAATCGTAGCAAAAATGCTGTGGTTTGACCAGGTAAAGGTGTACCCCGTTATATCATTTAAGGAGAGCGAGGGTTGCGGAGGTGTCTCCCGCTTCCCTTAAATGGCATAGTGGGTCTGGGGGTTGCGTGGGTGTCCCCTGCATCCTTTACATGGATTGCGGCGGCAAAACCACAGCCTTTTTGCCGCGTTTTTTTTGTGTAAACGCCCATTTTTGCCACGATTTGAACACAAGGAACCGCTCATCTGGCCAAAATCCACAGGTCACCTTCTGATCCCACCAAGTTAACCTCTAACATCTCTGGGTTCACCTCTGACGTCATCATTCTCATGAGCTTTGGCACAGTACAGCGCACAGTACAGGCATGCATGGCAACACAGTAAGTGGATGAGGGTATGGCGCATGGAAAGCACAACCACTGCACAAACCGGGGATCGCGTGTTTGATATTGGGATCCTGAAAAACACTGACATAGTGTGATTGGCTACAACAAAGGGATGCAATTGGTGTATGACCTACACAATACTTACAATATATGACGATTTTGAATACCTTTAATTATGGTATTTTGATACTTATGCTTACTCTCATATTTAAAGCATGGTGTATGATGTAATGAAATTGTTCTTGTTTTTTCTTGTGTTGGAATAGCGTAAAAAGTCCAGGAATTAACTAATGCACTTTAAATAAATTAAAACAAATACTTACACAATAATAAAATAAAGCACCCCATTCTAGCACTAAGATTTAGAGATCTCTTTACATGTGGCTGGTTTTGACTGACGCTTACCCAGTCCTACTACTGTGCATTCAAGGGCCCTAGCGTGAGGACGGGCCCCTTGATTGACCCACAGCCAAACCCATCTTTGCTCATTCATGTCAAACTCTGGATGTGGGGCGGGAGGGGGGGGCTTAAGCATTGTGACGCGTCACTCTCAACATAAATGGCAGCCCTGTCCACCAATCGTCTCTCTGCTCCTCTTTGTAAGTCGCGTGGACGTCAGCCCTGGCTACTGGCAGGCGCTGAGTGGGAAAGCCGCAGAGTTCAATAGACAGCCCTTCTGATGTGTTTTTTTTTAATTTATTTTTTATCGGCAGCGATCAATGTCTTGCGACAGAGCATGTATGCACTGCTATTATAGGCTCGATTCTAAAGAAAACCCACATGACGCAACAGAGGCTCGACGGGGAATCTCCCTGCCGGCGATAGCTCCCCACAGAAATGGTTTGGAGGACGGACCCTCAAGAAGAGGTCGGCGGCGTCAGAGCTGGCAGGAATGCGACTAGTGCCCCGGGTCTGTGGGCAGGCGGATTGGCACGTGTATCCAGCCGCAGCACGTCTTCGCGCGACGCACGCAGAAAGAAGAGGCCCGCATAAAGGAGCGGGATGAAAGCCCTGTGCCGTGTTTGAAACCCGCGGGTCTTGAAGCCGACCGGCTCCCGCTATCCTCGCTCGGCGGCGGCTGTCCTCGGCCCTTTTGTGCGCCGCGCGCCTCTCACTGCTGCCCGGGGCTCCTTTCTCTCCGCGCAGACAATAGGCGCAGTGCAGCAGCAGGGCCCGGTTCCGGCGCCTCTCCGGCTGCATCCAGGGCTACGAGCCGTAGGTGCGCGCGAGTGAGCATTTTGGCTTGCAGACTAGGCCTCCGTTCATGTGGCAGGTCGGGTCAATGCGCTTTTCCCTGGTATCAAACAAGGCGTGATGCCATGGGCACTATCCAACTCGTGATTAAACCTGAAGAAAACCTGGGCTGGCAGCAGGCTTCTGCTGTCCATCACGCTCCGATGCAGGGTACCAGGTCGTGCATGACCAAAAGATCTCCAGGGAGCACAATATGTCAGGAAGCTTTCCTTCAGCAAGGATTCCCTGCAATTGCCAGTCTATCCTGCTCTCGCCGGTACCCTGCTACAGAACCATGGAAGAACTCTTCCTTGATGATCCTTACTGAAGCAAGACCCAACATATCTCCTAATTGTGTACAATGGTACTACTATGTGGAACCATTGTGAGGAATTCAACCATCCACACAATGGGCGAACACTCACCTGGACTTTTTAGAAATTTTTAAATGTAATTCAATAATAGTAGATCAACCTCTGGAAAATGTGTGGGGCTAATCCACACCCATTTTCCTATGCTCACAGCACGACAAACGCATAGACCCATGTACTCTGGGTGGAGACAGCCTATAGGCGCAGTCCACCCTGTCATATTTACTTGAGATGTGACATCAGGAGTACACCATGCATCTCCAGAAGGAGGAGGACCACACCTTCCTCCTGCCATGGCCAGCCTGATTAACTAAAAAGGCTCCATGGATCTGCCTGAGATGAATCAACTTCCGGGGCACTAGTGGTCCAGGGATGAATATCAGTTTCTAAACTATCAATCGGCTCCACACCTCTAGTGCACCAGAAGAGATCTGAACAGATTGGCACAGAAATAAATTATAAACCTCCTTGTCTAATTTTGGTAACGTGGACGGACTGGCAGGCTCATCTCTGCAAGGTCGTGGATCGTTGGTTAGTTGCAACACAGCAAAAATACAATTATTACCCAATGATAAAAGGGAATGTCCAGTCAAGGTTGAATTAAAAATATTGATTTTATTGTTATTACGAAAGACAGTTCTAGCACACTACAAAATACAACCCACTCTGTAAAGAACCACAGAGGACAGACCGTTTTACAAAGGAAAGGGACGCACTCCGTATACTGAAAGGAGGGTAGTTGGTAAAGTAATCAGTCTTACTGTTCAAGGTTATTTGGTTTCAGCACTAAGGGGCAAAGGGTCGTAACTGTCTCCAGGGGCCTTCGGAGAAGGACCAGGGGGGGCAGAACCACAATGTACCTGGTGCTTAAGAAGTTCTTGGTACTCGACAGCGTCAGGCGGATCCAGGCCACTTTGCAGCTCCTGAGACGGAGTTCGAGGTGGGAGACAACTGCGGATACCAGGTGGCAGGCAGTTCGGCAAGTGAAGCTGAACGGCTGCAGGCTGGCCTTCATGGCGGCTCCGGGGAAGGTATCGTCTCTCTGCTGGTTGGCGGATCTGGAGCGCTGGTCGAGGCATCTTGGACGGCTCTTGTGGCAACAGTCAACGGTGCATCTGGTTGCGGTTCGATGCCTCCACTGTCTCAAAAATGTCCTTAAAAGATGGACACTGGTTGATGCTTGTGTGGCACTCCTCCTAGCTTCTTCGCAGGGCTTGTGTCGTCATTTCAAGGTGGACGGCCTAAAGCATAGGCAAGTGTTTGCAGGCAATGGCCATATCCTCAGTTCAGATACACTCTGGGACACTTCCCATCTGGGAAGCTTGCTTGCAGAACCTAGCAGGGGACGCTGTGTGCTGGCTGTGTACCAGTTCTGGAGCTGTTGGAAGGGTCCTCTGAGTCCAGTATCTCCTTCTGTTCCCTGTGAGATGTTTAGGGGAGGGATATTGTTTCCCTCTTGGAACTCATGGCCTTCCTTCACTGGCAGAAGATGTAAGGTAGACTGTACCTTCAGCCTGGGACCAAATGATTTCTTCTTCTTACTCCTTTTGAAGTTGACGGATGATCTGCAGAGTTCAGCCTTCTTTTAAAGCCAAATGTGCCCCAGTGATTGGTGCTGGCTAAGCCTGCCTTAATGAACCGACCATGTGTCCCCACAAACAATCTTCTGTTATGCATGAGGTCAGGATCAGAGTGCTCTGTAACAGGAAAGGTAAGGGGTGTCAACATCTACCTAAGTCCCACCCATCTTCCTGTCTGTTGTAGATCAAAGTGTCTCTGGTTCGCTGAGCCCTCTGTGACTCTTGATCAAAGCGCATGTCTCCCTTGAAGTTTGTGATCGGAGCAGACTTCCTGGCTCCCCCAAATTGTATCCTTCATCCCCAGGGACACCTGCGGTAACTAATGGACCAAGACATGCCATTCACTGCTTTTCATACCGAAGGGTGGGAACTAGCTTCAAGTTGACATATTGTATACCAAAGGGTTGTTAGCCCCGCCTTCCTGTTGTCTGTTCTGCAACCAAGCCTCTTCTCTAGGCTTGCCTTAATTGTTCACCATTAGTATCCACTGCCACCAGCCGAACTACTGCAATAGGAAGGCAAATCCATAGAGCCTTTGATATTTTAATTTGGCTGCCCATGGCTGTGCCTTCCCCCTTCTTGAGATGCTTTGATGTACCTGTGGCTGTCACATTCCAGCTGAACATGACAGGGGAAGACAGTGCCTGTAGACTGTGTCTTCCCGGAGTAATCGTGACTATGCGTTTCATGCGGCCTCACACATTTTCGGAGGTTGAACTCCCATCATTCATTCTCATTATCAAAAAATAAAAAAAGCACAGGCAAGCACCCACTCCCTGTGCGGAAGGTCAAATTCCTCAAACTGCCCTCCTCTTTTGTTGGGCCCTGGAGCTGGTGGCAGCGATTCACATACCAATCAGAAGGTAATTCAAACAGGCACACATGGGGCCTGGCTGCAGAGGTTAACAAAGGAGACAGGAAATCCCAACAAGCTTTCATATGCAACTGTGCCAACCTGAAGCCAGCTCCCGTCCTCAGTATCGATTGACAGCGAGCTGTCATAACTGGGACTGCATGTTTACACTAGTCCACCCCACAGGAGGACCCCTTTCATAAGGTACAAGAATGTGGTTTGCAAGAGCCAGAGAGTATGTCTCACCACAGCTTCAAAGGAGACCTGCCACTTTCATCAAAAACCACAGAGAGCTCAATTAAACAGAGAAACCCTTTGATCCACAATAGACAGGATGATATGTGGCACTTAATATTACATGTTTTCACCCCTTTACCTATTCTGCTACAAAGCACTCTGCTTATGACCTCATGCATACATGAGATTGTTGGTGGGGACCCAGGATTGGTTCATTAAGGTAATTTTAGCCTACACCAATTCCTGTGGTCCATTTGGCTTTAAAAGAGGGCAGAGTCCCTCTTTTGACAGATCATCTGAAGGCTTCATCAGAAGCAGAAGGAAGAACTCATAATTGGACCCTAGCTGAAGGTATATTCTGAATGAAGGCCAGAACCTCCAAAGAGGGAAGCGCAATCGCTCCCCCAAACATCTCCCAGGGAACAGAGGGAGATACTAAATCCAGAGGACCTTCCAGCAGCTCAGGACCTGGTACCCAGCACACAGCGTGCCCTGCTATGCTCTGCAGCAAGCTTCCTAGATGGGAAGTGCCAGAAGAACTCTGTACCTGAAACCCAGGACAAGGCCGCTGCCTGCAACACACTCCTCAGCTTTGGGCCCTCCACCTTAAAGGATGACAAAAGCCCAGTGAAGAAGCTAGGAGCAGTGACTCGACAAGCATCTCCTGACATCCGCCTTAAAGGACATTTTCGAGCCAGTCATGTTCCTTGAACTGCAACTGACTGCAACGCTGACTGTTGTTACACTGCAGTCACTTAAAGACATCCAAGGCGTCTTCACCAGTACTTCAGAAACGCCGACTAGCATTGAGACAAAGATTCCTGACCCCGAACCACTGTGTAGGCAAGCCTGCAGCCGCTCGTCCAGCTTCGCTTACCAAACTGTCTTGCTGCCTGATATCTGCAGCTGCCTCCTGTCTTGAACTCTGTCACGGAAGCTGCAAATAGCCTTGAAACCAACTCTACCCTGCCGAGCACTGAAAACACCTACAGCTCAAGGTACATTGTGGTTCTGCCCCCCCTGGTCCTTCCCAGAAGGCTCCTAGAGAAATGTTAAGACCCATTGCTCCCTTTGTGGTGAAGCCGAGTAACCTTGAACTGTTGCGATTATTTACCATAATGACTACCCTCCTGTCAGTATACAGTGTGCATTCCTTTTTGTTCTTTGAAACTGTCTGTCCTCTGCATTCCTTTACAAATTGGGTTGTATTTTGTAGTGTTGCTAGAACGGTCTGTTGTGATAATAATACATCAGATACTTTTATACAACCTTGACTGGACAGTCCATTTTATCAATAATTGTAATTTCCCTGTGTTGCAACTAACCAATGATCCACAACCTTTCAGAGATAAGCCTGCTGTTCCATCCACATCACCAAAATTGGACATGGATGTTTATAATTGGCTTGTATTTGCAATCTGTTCGGATCCCTTCTGGTGTACTAGAGGTGTGTGGCTGATTGATGGTTTAGTAACCAATATTCATCCCTGGACCACTGGTGCCCCGGAAGTAGATTTGTTACAACCATCTAGCCTCAGGTCTCACCACCATACATGCTGGAACTGACAGTGGCCACTCACTGTAGTGGGCAATGGATGCCCACATGGTGATGGCATCTCAGGGTGCTTCAGACAGGTCATTAGGGGGAGCCAGAGTTTAAAATGGCAGAGCTTCCGCACTGTTGGGCGTCTTGGCTGGTCATGGCTAAGCAAGGTGCGGGTTGGCGGCAGCTGGTTGAGGAGAGTGCTATCTAGCCAGGTCAAGTCAAAGTGGAGACGTGCTTATCGCACCGTTAGGAAGAAAATGAGCAAGCCCCTGATTGACGGCAGGAGATTTAAAAAACAGCCACTCCTCTCAGTCCCCTGCGTTACAGCACAAATCTAAGTGGCTTGCATAAGGAGGCAAACAGCATTATTGGAGTTGTGCAAACTAATTTCACCCACCACAGCTGGCGATCGAAGCAGAATGTGTCTCCAAAGATGGACAGGCCTTATAAACTGGGGGTAGTCGCAGGTTTATGCGACTGTGATCTCAGTAATCGGGGGATTGGTGGTAATTCAGTGAGTTGGCAGCAGGGGAACATGCCTACATGGGGAAGCTGAAGAGGAAATGACTGGAGGCTAAGCCTCAGTGCACCCTGGGCATGCCACACGGCAGGGGTGGTATAGGATTGTGAGGGCAATAAGCAGAAGTTCAGTCGGGTACAGTACTCCTCTCACAGCTCGCTTCTGGGGGCAGCATGTTGGTGCTCTACTCAAAGCCCCTAAGGAAGGCAACAGAGCAATAGAAAAAAGCTTGCGCTATAAAAAATTGCCTGAATGAAATGACTAGCCTGGGTCTGGCTGCCATCCTTTGGGTTACAAATGCCGGATTGTCACTGAGCAATTCATCTGGTGTTATCTTGAAGAATGGTTGTGAATTATTGCAATTTATTAATTACCCTAAAACATTGTTGAATTAAACCTGTGTCCAATTTGTTTCTTACTAATTTACCAGGCTCTCAAGTAATT
This sequence comes from Ambystoma mexicanum, assembly GCF_040938575.1. Taxonomy (NCBI): domain Eukaryota; kingdom Metazoa; phylum Chordata; class Amphibia; order Caudata; family Ambystomatidae; genus Ambystoma; species Ambystoma mexicanum. Next base: position 856,039,571 of record NC_090934.1, read on the forward strand.
TGTTATGAGGATTGCAGCCTTTAGGTAAAATGAGTAAGAAAGGAGGCTGTGAGGAGTTCCAAGGTGTGTAAGTGGTCAGGGGGTGGCTTCTTCATGTGCCAGGAGAGCCCAGCTCTGTTTGTGTGCTACACCAGTTCTACCCCAGGTCTATGGTGACTGGTGCCGGACATGGGCAGTCTGTGCAGTCGCCCAGGGCCCTGCACAAATGGGGCTCTGCAGGCAGTAGCTTCCCCTTCATAACTACGTTTGCTAGCCTCGAGAGATGCCTTTCTCCCCCCCTCTCTCCCCTGATTCCCTGCAAGACACTGCTGACTCCCCACCGGTCCCTCTGCGAGGGCTGGACATATATTTTAACACAACTCAGAAAACAAACACATCCCACACTGGAGTGCCTAGTGGGCGATGGCAGTGAATTTGTCCACCAAGCAATTTTACTGCATAGGGCCCTACCTAGGACTAAGCAATAATTCAGAAGCAAATCCATTGACTGTGCCCATAGTGAGTGCCGAGCTATGGAATGGGATAGAAGACTGAACCATTAATGTGTTAGAGGGCCAATATGGGGGGAATGGAAAAGTACAGAGACTTGAACTAAAATGAAGCCCTGCGACTAGAGGTGTTCTGCATATGGAAGAGTATAGAAATCTGAAAGCTTAAGGGATCACTCTGCCACTACTGTCACATCTACCAATGAATAGTACAGACACCTGAACAGGTGATGGGTCCTCTTGCTACAGGGGCAGCTCCTACCATGGAATAGGGGGTCGTCAAAACTAAACCGGGACACGCGTCAACAAAAGAGCTTGGGTCTCCACAAAGAGACCAGAGACATAGGGCTTAAATATTGGGGGGTCTGCAAAAAAAAAAAACCTGGATATGGTCAGCCCGAGTGGTAGAGGCCCTACAAACAGACCCTAACACAAAGTAACTCCCTTAGAGGAAGGTGGTCCCTTGACCTAGAAGGTCAGGTGGTCTTTTGATCATGACACAATGTAATCCATAGTAAACAGGCAGATCTCTGAACTGGGCAAAATCCCATGTAGGGGGTGATCCAGTGAGCTGGGCATTATATCATTCCCTGGTGGCAGGCGGTGCTCTGACCTGGGCACATTTGTTGCCTGTAAGGAATCCAGTTCACAATATAAGTCAGTCGCGCCTCTTACCTAGACAGTGTATGGCAATGTGTAGATCAAGCTGCAGACTTGCACACAACACAAGTGCCTGCCGGTTATGAGGTCCTACTAGGTATAGCTATATTTAGGACAGCTGGGACTTTATCAAGCACGCACCATACGTCCCTCTGAGGCAGGTGGTCCTTTTACTTTGACACACTACAAGTTCCTACAAGTCAGGTGTGCCTCTGATTAGTACATGCAGCGGTTCTCCAGGAGGCATACGTTTGCTCTGGGCAGGGCAGTTAGAAATGAACTACATTGTCCGTGTCTGACCAGGGCAGCTGCCGGTTCATTTCCTGCTGGACCCACAAGGGACTGGTGAAGAAATTAACTTCCCAGCCCCAGTCTGGATGAGATGCCCCCACTGACACTTCTCCAATGCCATGTGACAAGAGATCATGGAGATGGACACAAGCACCAATGAATCTACCAGCGATGCCGCCTCCTTTCTGACCTCGAAAGACCTCGTTATGCCACGGGCTGTGCAGGCCCGAGTTCTTGCCATTCAGTTCATGGTAATGGCAGACAAGCCACAGATCCCCAGCAGAGCAGTGAAGCATTCAGCTTATGGCGTTACCCCCAGCGAAGAGGATGGTGAATACAAAGAGTCCAGGGAGTGGCTTTTCCCAAGAAGGTACTAGCGCACTCGAAGCACCATCTGTGCCCAGAAAACTGGTAGGTGAGCGCCACCCCGCACCCTACCCCATGTTTGGCTGCGCTCGCAATATTATTCCACACATAAGAGAAAGCTGGCACTTCCTGTGTGGATGGAGCAAAGGACCTTCTAGGTGCACTCAACTGAGCAAGAGAAGTGGTCGAGGTGAGTGGGAACGGTCAGGAGTGGAGTTCCAGTACTTTTATATTTTAGTGTTAACAGTTCCACTACTTTTTGCAACCATTTTTACCATTCCGCAACTGTTCTTGGTGAAGTTAAAGCACATTTCTCCACCTCACCACCCAATAGCAGTTACAGCTAAATTGAAATTTGTTTCAACTCAACTAGATGTCAAGCCGCATGGCGGCAACCCTTGCAAAATGTGTTGCGCATTGCTCCCCGCCCGGGTCACAGTTCCACTACTTTTCTTGGTACACTTATGCCACTGAGCAAGAGCCATGAGTGAGAGATACCCGCTGCTGCCACAAGCCTGTCGGGTGAATGGATCCTGTACTCCTTTCACAGCTGGTGGGAACGAGACTGGAGCAAAGGTGCAGAGAGCAGGGAGGTAGCTTGCAAGCTGACAGTCAATACTGATATAAGCCCTCGCCAAACAGCAGTGACCGGCTCCGGCCTCAAGCACGCCTTCAGAGAGGCATTACCCATGAAGAGCCACGACCTACTACGTGCCAGGTTCACCAGGTCTGAAGTCCTATGGCACAGGATAGCAAGGGGTACAACAAACACACCACAATGCCGCCTGCGCAGAGATGCTGACCCGGAAATGGTGACTGTGAAGCTGGCAGAAGGATATGGGGTTTCCGGAAGACCCAGGAGCTAAAAGGAATGACAAGCATCTGGGGTTGGGAAGGGATGTCCCAAACACAAGATGAACATGATACAGCGATGCCTATCTCAAGGATTTTCACTGTCAAGTCTAGAAACATTTTTCAACACAAAAAGCAAACTAAGGCACGTTACAAACGGACACAAGAGACCTTTGGTAGTTCACAGATGATAATTGCAAGGAATTGCACACTAAAGGCACTGAAATGTATTTCTCGCCCATTTCCAGCAAACTGCTCACGAGGGTAAACTTTTTTTTACTATTGCTAGCACAGCATACTATTTTGATTTTACCATCAGAAATAGCACCGTTTCTATTCCACAGCTAGATCATGGTGGGATTCTGGAGTAACCAGTGACCATTTTTTAATGGTGGGTGGCCCACGAATATTCATGGGTCACTTTTAAGGAAGTTCACAGAGGATAGGTCACACCATTTTTGGAGAAAAGTTCCTTGGATGCTGATAGTGTGGCCAAACCTCCCCATCACTGGTCTTACATGGTTAGAAAAGACAATGGAACATTTTTAAATGTAATTGAATTCTGCATGGGCAAAAAATGTAGCAGGTCGCATGAGTCAGGTTTGTCTGCGAGGTGCAATCAGGGTCGGACTGGCCTATAGGGCAATAAGCCCATGGACGAACCAAAAACGCAATATGCTGGTGTGGGCCTTTGTTTCTGCTCAAAGTGGGCTACTTTTTTTGGCCAATGTGGGCCCATTTGATGAGTTACTTCATTATGCGGCTAATAGTTTTGACCAGTGTTGCTGAATAAATATTCTTTAAAATGCGCAATGTGCATCACATTTTATCAAAATACTCCCCCTTGGGTACTAGTCAAACAGTGTCACAAAAGGAATTCAATGTCATTTGCAACTGTGGCCCACTTTTTCAATGGTGCCTGAGACAATGTTATGGCCCAGTCTGACCCTGGGTGCAATGTGAAGCACACTGCCCTGCAGTTGCTCGGGCGTTTTGTTTTGCATACTGGATGGGGGCAATCCTTGTATTTTGGTGCTGTTAGGTCTCTTGACTTTTAATTGATCTTTGACTTTTGCTGGAACTAGCGCTGTGCATGGGAACTGGCCCGTGATTGGGACACAGCTGGTTCACTTCCTTCCTGTCCCATAGAACCCAGATAATGAAGCTTGGAATACATTGGCCGGCTCCCTTTCGTGGGCCATTCGGTGACCTGAAGGGTCTTATATTGTCCATGAGGGGTTATTCCTCACTTTTGCCGTATGGCAATTTGCTGAATTTGTTTTTGCTTAATTTTTTTACCACCTTTTATTTTACTGCAAATCTATATGTGGTAAGTTTGGGTATGGAAGGGGGGTTCATGGTGCAAGATGTTCAGGGGGCTCCCCCATTTATTGCAGTAGAAAAGGTGGACACATCTGCAAATAGAATTCGGCAAGTGCCATTTTGCAAAAAAGACAAACACATTGAGGAAACCTTCTAGATCCTTCTAGATCCAGGGGGAGTGCTTCTTGGACATTCATTGGATTACACTCAAGTATATCTTATGGTGTTTTCAAATGAAGAAATCAGCTGCAATCTGTGCCTGACAGACATATTAATTAGAATCCCCCCACAAAACTCCCACTGTTTTTGTCCTTCCTTTTACTCTGCTCTGCTACATCAGAAGAATGAGCAATAGGCGAATTTACCCTTTGCAGAAATAAAAGGTTAGGAAAATAATCTAAGAAATTGTTCTAGTTGCTCAACGGAGTAACTTTGCTGAAAATGTTGGAGGGGGGGGGCATGACATCTAAAGGAAAGGTGCCCCTGCCAAATGAATGGGTTTTACGTTTTTGTGCAGTTCTGAGGAGCTAAAAGGCTTGGGTCTTACTCAGTGAAAATTATTATAACATAATGCAATCATAACCCCAGATGAACAAAGCTACCAACATTGCATCGACTGAGGCCTCTGGGATCTGGAAATTCGGGAACTTGACGCCCCCAGTCTGAGGGGGTGCCTCTATTCTAGCAGATGTTCAAGGACAATGAAAACACCATCAGCACGTGCAAATACATCTCAGGCTACCCAATCGCAGGTTGTATTTTATAGTCAGCGCAGTCTATGGTCGTCTTTGGCATCCTGGCTCTTAGTTTCGGGCATTTTCTTTGGCTTTTCCTGTGAGGAAGCACTGGTGCCGCGGGGTGTGATCTCGGCCTGCCGTCCTCCGCCGCTGTGCCAGCAGAATGCCAACACTGCATGGGGCTCCATGAGAGAGGGACTGCCTGCCTGCCCGCCATGGTACATGCCGCTTGAGCCATGCAGAGATGCATTTCATCACCGGAGGAGAATAGATGCATCAAGGCCGCTCCTTCACTTTCCCACAACCCACAGATACTGCAATAGATGTTATTTCTCAGGCCTATTTTTTTTAACTGTTTCATTCGCTGCAAAATCCCACCCTGCATTCCATCAAGGAACTGGACAGACTTTCTTTATTCTAAGGGACATTTGTTTATTGTAGGACAGGTTGGTGTGTATGAACGCTGGATCCTTATTACTCTACTATTTACTAGACTTGCACAGCAATTCTGAAGAGGAGCCCCCCATCTAATGGCTTGCGCCCTAACATACATTCAAAAGTGATGGTAAGAGGGAATAGCACCCTTTTTGCATTCTTTTGTTCCAGCCCAGGGGTCTGCAATCTGCGGCTCTCCAGATGTTTTGGACTACAACTCCCATATCCCTCACCATTGGCTATGCTGTCTAGGACCGATGGGAGTTGTAGTCCAAAATATCTGGAGAGCCAAAGGTTGCAGGCCCCTGTAATCTAGCACATCAGACTGTGGGGCAGACGAATCGAATCCATGCACCGGTACTGCAACTGTCTTCACTAATAGAGTCATAGCTAGCACCTGGAGGTGCCTTCACATGCCCGCCACAAGAGAGTGCCTTCATTAGGGGAGCTACACCTGGACCTGCGCACCCTTTCACTCTAAGAGACATCTGGTAAATCAATAGCTTTCATTCGAGGTGGCATATCTGGAACTGAGTGGGCCCGTGCTGTGTCTTCCTTGAAAATGTCTTCCCTGGTGCAGATGCGCATGTCACTTGAGTATCACTACATATTATCCCCACCAAAAATATCGCCGTATATATGGTCGTCTGGAACAGCCATAGGCGATATTTTTTGTGGGGGGATAATTTTTGGGGTTTTTGGGAGCAGGGCTTGAGGGGGTGTCCCCTGCTCCTTTAAAAATAATGCAGGGGTTACGGGGGGGGGGTCCCCCGCAGGTTCCATGCCTTAATATTGCTGCAAATATATGCGATATTTTTGCATCGCGATATTTTTGCGGGGATATTAACACATGGAACCGTCACTTGGTGTCATTATTGAAGTAGACACATCTGGCATTGAGGCCATCCTCCTTAGAGAAAGTGCACCTAGCACTGGAGGCTTCTTCCCAGAAGGAGACACATCTAGCACTAGAGGGGTGGTCAATGGAGGAGACAAACATGCACCAGCGGCATCTTTATTGCAGGGGCCATGTCTGAAAGGGGCTGCCAACACACTGAAGAGGAGACATCGGGCAGCTGACAGCTTCTTCGCTGGGCGAGATGCACATATCACCTCCGGGTCCTCTCTACAGGACAGCCCTCTGGCACTGTTGCCTCTTCCACTGAGGAGGCACGATAGGTACCCGTAGTGTCTTCAATGGAGAAGACACGTCTGGCACCTGAGAGTGTCTGCAATGAAGCACAGCTAGCATCTTAGATGTCCTCACTCCAGATCACACGTGTGGCACCTAGGACCGCTTTGTTGGAGGAGACACAGGCATCACACACAGTGTCCTCAGTGCAGTGTCTTCCATGCAGGAAACAAACCTTAACACCCGAAGTGTTAGAAAAGCACACACCATCACCTGATATTCTGCTCAAGAAAGGTATGGGGGACACAGCTGCATGTCTGGCATTTCCATGTCCACTTTGAAGGAGGCATGTCTGGCACTGGAGATACCCACCCTATGGGAGAAACATTTTACACCTGCTGCTGGCATCTTTCCTGGACACTTAACACCCGAAGATATCTTCACTGAACGAGACATACATATGTACAACCTGCAATTGTGTTAAACGGGGGAGGAGGTCGTCTACTATCTGCAGCCTTTCAGAGCCCGCTCTGTCCACAGTTGCTGTCAACAAGTATTTCTCTCTAGTGCACACCTCCTTTCTTCCTTTATCTTCAGTGCAGACGTCCATACTTTCTCTGTACTATAAAGTAGCGATTCACTCTCTAGGCGCCCCCGACTGGTGCGCTACTGCTGCGCTTTATCTCTGTGACACCCCTATAGAACATCCAGCTTCAGAACCATAGTCTGTCTTTTCACTTCATGAATGGGCAATTCTCATGATACCACCTTGAGAGGGTACTTTGGAAAGAGAAAGTGAGAGAGGAGGAGAGAGACCGAGAAAGGGTGGGAAAGAGAGACATGAATAGACAAAGAGAGAGAGGAGAAGGAAAGATGAATGTGAATGAGTGAGCAAGAAAATGAGAGAGACTTAGGGAGGGTGAGAGAAAAAGAGAGGACAGAGAAAAAGAGTGACTCTGAGACTAACGTCATTGCCCTTTGCGGTCCAATCACATCCTAGATCACAAGGTTCCTTCCTGAAAAAGACACTCTTCTAATACTTCTATATGTGCAATAAGTTGCTATCATTCCAAGGATCACTTTCTCTGGGACACAGTGGTGATCACCGGAGTGCACGGTCACAGCACAAAAATCCTTATCGTGCCTGATCTGCCGCTGGCCAATCATGTAACAGTGGGCAGCAGGGTGAGTCCATGTGAGATCAGAGAGGGTCCCTTTAAATCCCATGGCGATCACCCCGCTAGGGAAGAAATGAGAGACCCATCTCCCATAGACACCACACATCTGACAAGTGCACTCTGAGATATGAAAGGCCGCTCTTCAAGAGAAGGTGTGCTTGGAGGTGTCTCTTCTGGAAGAGAAACGCACGAGACAGGAAGATGTCTCTCTTGGAGCAAACAAGGAGAAGTGATGACGCATCTCATCCTGGAGCAGACACACCAGCCACTGTCCTCTCTGTCCATTTCTGGTCGCCTTGGATTGCCATCCGCCGTGCGTCTTGTCCCTTCTCTGATCTATGTGTCATGTTTACCCAACATCCGCTCATCAGTTACACATGACCAATCCCTCCATTGTAAGACACCTGATCCAGGATTGGCCCGAATTTTGTTTACACTATTGCAAGTCTTTCTGATTGAAGCACCTGTTTCCCCCCCTATAAATACAAACATCTCATGAAGCAGACATGCCTGAGATCCGAAGATGTCTCTCTGGGAGCGAGCAGAAGGTGTAACAAAGGGGTCCCTCCTTTCGAGCAGGCTCAGGGAGACCTGAAAGTGTGTCTCATAGAGCAGACACCTCAAGATCTGAGAATGTCTCGCCTCCTAACGAACACACACTGAGGTCTGGAAGCATGTCTTCCAGAGCAAACGCTAAGCATCTGAAACAGGACTCTCCTCTGGTGGGGACCCCTCCAAGGTCTTCAAAGTGTACCACCTGCAGTAGATGCACGAGACATCCTCTTGAAGTAACATACAAAGACACCATGTGTGGAGACATGCAGGGTGAAGACATATCATACATGGTTTGGAGCAGCGTAAACAGAGACAGCAATGCAGATAAAGCACGCAGACACAGGACAGACCACCAAGACCACGAGGAAGCAGACGAGGCAGAAGCAGGGAAAGGGGAGCCACACTTACAAGAAAGACTTCATGTCCATGCCGCGGTTCCGGACCTGACCCACCACATAGTCCCAGCTGCCGGGAGTGGAGCGGCTGCGACCTCCGCTGCTGGCGCCACGATACTTGGATCCAGCCGTACTCCCTTGCCTGGTTGCTCCACCGCGCTGGCCTCGCGGGTTGCCAGAGGCCGACGTGGACTGAGGCTGGAGCTGGAGCTGGCCTAGACTTTGGCTGGTGGTTGGTTGCACCTGGAAGGGCTTTTGCTGGTAGCTGAGGGGCTGCTGCAGACTCTGCTGGCGTAGCAAGGTGCGAGGCCGCTGGCACTTCGGGTCAGACGCTGACGTGGGAATGTGCTGTAGGGTGGTGGCAGCTGGCAGGGTGGGCTCCTCAAAACTTGGGGTCGGGTGGTGGCAAGAGAGAGAAAGGAGAGAGATGGAAGGGAAGTAAAGAAAAAAGACAAGTTAGACAGAAAAATGCAGAGAGCTGCAGCCAGAGCGCCAAGACTGGAATGCCTGCAAAGGGAGCGCTATGAGTTGATTGCTAAAATGGGAGTTTGAAGAGAGCCACACCAAGACAGGAGCCTCAAGAGGGGAGCGCCAGGAGAGAAATACCAAGGTGGAAGCACCAAGAAAGGAGCACCAAGATTGGAGAGCCATGAGGGGAATGCAAAGAAGGGAAAACCAAAATGGCGTCTAGGAAAGATACTCAAAGGTGCACCTGGGGCTCTGATGCTTCCCTGGCAGGAACTGTTCCCTTACTGAGTCATAGTAGCTACACACACAGTGCTGCCAACCTTCATCATAGTCTGGACCCCAATTTAAGGAACGTGTGTGTCTGTCTGTGGGGCGAGGGAATGGGGTTCCGTGTGCAACCCGGGAGTAAATACAAGGCTAAACCTATATTTTACGAATATTGCTCAATTCACGGAAAGTTCAGCATCTGCCAACCTGGGCTATAGGCTGTGAAACCAATGTAGAGAATGTGGCCAGGGCGCAGAAGTTATCTGCATAGAATGCAACGCTGAAGGCGTAGCTGCAGCTCCCTGACCAGGGTGTAGAAGTTATCTGCATAGAATGCAACGCTGAAGGCGCAGCTGCAGCTCCCTGACCAGGGTGCAGAAGTTATCTGCATAGAATGCAACGCTGAAGGCGCCGCTGCAGCTCCCTGGCCAGGGTGCAGAAGTTATCTGCATAGAATGCAACGCTGAAGGCGCAGCTGCAGCTCCCTGGCCAGGGTGCAGAAGTTATCTGCATAGAATGCAACGCTGAAGGCGCCGCTGCAGCTCCCTGGCCAGGGTGCAGAAGTTATCTGCATAGAATGCAACGCTGAAGGCGCAGCTGCAGCTCCCTGGCCAGGGTGCAGAAGTTATCTGCATAGAATGCAACGCTGAAGGCGCAGCTGCAGCTCCCTGGCCAGGGTGCAGAAGTTATCTGCATAGAATGCAACGCTGAAGGCGCAGCTGCAGCTCCCTGGCCAGGGTGCAGAAGTTATCTGCATAGAATGCAACGCTGAAGGCGCAGCTGCAGCTCTCTGGCGAGGGTGCAGAAGTTATCTGCATAGAATGCAACGCTGAAGGCGCAGCTGCAGCTCCCTGACCAGGGTGCAGAAGTTATCTGCATAGAATGCAACGCTGAAGGCGCAGCTGCAGCTCTCTGGCGAGGGTGCAGAAGTTATCTGCATGGGGTTTTCTTTCCTATGTTTGTAATTTCTTCATGTGTAACATTCACAGTTTCTAAAATAATTTGAATAGAAGAAATAACCATGTTAATGTCCAAAGTTCATGTCTCATAATCATGTTCTTTGTAATAGTGTTAATTAGTTTTGGATATTAGGTGGCACTTTAGCACCACCTTAGACCCAAACATATTGGCATAGAAGTACTGGTAGGAGGGTGATGGATGTGATAGAGGACACAGATCTTATGGGTGCTGTTTGACCGCTGATGGCCTTGCTAATCCATAGGCCCCTTCCCATCCTCTACCCGTCCATCCCTGCCCAAAGCACACCTTCCTGGGATTTCATTAAGCAGGGCTGTTGCTAGGTTTGGAAAGATCAGGGGCTTAACTAATGGCGGGACTCGGGGATAGCTAACATTTTGGTTGTAGCACCGGAGCTTCTATCTGGGGCTATAGCCCCCTCAGCCCCCCCCCCCCTCCCACCCCCTAGCAACGCCTCTGCCTTAAGCTATCTCTGCACGCAGTAACAACAAACTATGTACTGTTAATGGGCTGGCAGGTCATTTCCTAGCAGTCTTCTGAAAGGTAATGACTTAACTGCAGCTATAAATTAGCCCAACAAAAATGCCTTAACCCAGTGTGTCTTGGGCAACTTGATTTTATAGCAATATGTGTGCCACTGGATCTTTTTCTTGCAATGAAGTACTCTTAAAAACAAGCTTTGGCAGCGCCAACTGTTTGGCCTTTGCATAAACATTACACAGAGCATGTGCCAGGTGCTGCCATCATATGCCCTGATACTTGCACGGTTTGCTAGCTGTTGCCATCGTATGGCCAGTGGTACCATAATAGCAGCACCTATTGAATACCTACACCATGACTACACAAAATAAAACTGTCGGCATTGGCAATGCTTGTTTTTCTCAAGTTGTGGAGATTGCCTTCCTCATCCTGGCTCCTGTAGATGTAATAATATTCGCTCTACCCTTTTCAAGGGCTTTAGTCTCACCGTATTTGTGTGCCAGAGAAATACACGGACAGCTGGGCCTTCCTTACAGAGACTTTGCACATGTGCAAGTGCAAATGTACATTGGATTAACGTGAGGGCAAACATTGCCCCTGTGCTAAAAACATATCCTTTAAATGCATGTTTGCACTAGAACAATGTCTGACCTAGTCCTAATAGCGCCCTGTATTGCCCCTTGAACAAACACAGCCCTCGTGCACAAATGCAAAAAGTTTCCAGGGTACAACAACACACTTACACACTCGCTGTAGCCCCTCCTTCACACCGGTGCTATTCACATACTCGAGACATATTCCACAGATGCATTTCACCCGCGAACAGCACACACATGTTCCATCAGTGACCAATCACAGGCAAACCCGCGTGGAGATATCCAATCAGAAAGCACCCACAGACACAGCCAATCAGAGAACAGTCTACGGAGAAGCCGCGTACATTTGTTTTTTTTGATTATTTATAAAAGAGCTGCCTGGTATATTTTCACACTGTTTCCATTTTCTCTTTTCAATATTCATAGTCAGGAGGAGCTGGATTCACCGGTGTCGGCTGACTACTTGTGCAGGATCTCTCAATTTCTGCGTTTGTACTTTGGATCTCCCAATGCCACGTCAACCTTTCCATTTGCACTGGCATTTCTCTGGCATTTTGCGTTTCATTGCTTGTTTTCTTGTGAAAAGTGTCAGCCGAGAGGCACATGGCGTGTGGGAAACTGGCTGCTACCTCTATGTAGTTTCTTAAATGCCCCGGAAAAGAACAACAAGCGGCCTTTCCTTCCCAGGGAAACCCCCTTTCTTTAGTTCACACGTGTTCTGCCATTCGATATGTCCCAAACCCCTCCGGATAGATCTTCCAATGGATTCATCCATCAATTAGGTTAAAGCATTCCACATTTGAGCTCCTCATTAATCAACTTGTTCTACAGGTTAAAAGGGTAAAAGGGAGCAGGGCAGGTGACAGCTCGACGACCCAGCCCATTCACGCCATGCTGAAAGAGGCAAAGTGGTGGAAAGGGGACCCAGGGGAAAAACCTTATGCAAATTACAGGCCATTAATTTAAAGGGGTCCCTCTCTTTATTATTGGTCCCCCCTACACGAGACAGGGAGCCAGGGAACCTAAGTTCTCAGACAACCAGGCTTCCTCAGAAAAGGGTAATAATGGCTTCAAAATAGGCAGTGGGGAATGTTGGGCGTTCAAGACGCATACTGGAACCTTTAGCGCCATGCTCTGCAAAGCCCTTTCTGCAACTACCTAGAGCAGTGGTCTTCAAACCGTGGGGCTGGCATCGCGAGGGGGGCACATAAGATGTCTGGAGGGGGGCGCAATGCCCTTCAAAATGAATTACGGTCACTGCATGCATTTAATAGATAATGTAAGCACTTATAGCTGGTGGGGCGCCTGGAAACAATATTTTTACTCAAGAAAGCTGACCTAGGGAATACAATGGGTGGGTTCAAAGAAGAGTCTGACCTCTCTTTTTCCCCAGGCAATGAGGAATTCCACTGCTTTGTTTGTAATTGCAGTGTAGTGGATTAATTGCGTTTTATTTGCGTTTATACTGATTCATACCAAAGCCAATCGTGAATAAATCTCCTTTAAAATATTTTATATGTCTGCATGGTTTCTTTGTCACTGAGTGAGATTCTACTAAGCCGAAAATGTTCATGTTACTTACTTTACTACCTAGTTGTACTCATAGTCCCTATTCCTCCAGACTAGTGTGATATCCTTGCCACAGTTTGGGGGATGCATTTAAAGGCTCTAAACAGAAATCCACGCTTTGCTTTCCCTGTCACATGAGTGGCAAGCAGTTGAACACTGTAACCCGCAAAAAATGACCCAGCGTTGCTGTTATTTCACCTGAATGACAAGAAGTTATGCACTACATCCAAAAACGGCCCTGCATTGCTTTTATTTCACCTGAATGACAAGAAATTATACACTGCATTAAAAAAACAGCCTTGTTTTACTTTTAATTCACATGAGGGTCAAGAATTTCAACACCAAACAGCTTTTGCTTTCCATATCACTTGAACAGCAGCCCTTGAAACATTGCAAACGAAAAATCGCTTAGCTTTTTCTTTTGTTCAGGGGCTCAGGGATTTCAAAAAAAGCAAGTGTGGCTAAAACATGACTAGGAGGTGTGAGCTCCTTCCTGCACCCACTACCAAGAACAAACAGACAACTTCAAATGGGGTCATAAAAATCTCTGGTCACCGGCTCTGGGGGATGCGGTGCCCATCCCTCAGAGGGGGACCGATCCTCCCAGTTGACATTAAAAGACTGATTTCATTTTAGCCATTTTTCGCAGCAATTAGAATGAGAAATAATTTCGTTTTATGCTATGTTTTTATGTAATTTCCAGGTGGTTTTAAAGAGATAAAGTGCATTTTTTAGGACTTTGGAGAATGAAATGGCCTGTTAGAATGGTTTTCTGGCTGATCTAAACATGAGACAAATATGACGATTGGTGGAATGATGGAAAGTGAAATTATGAACCTGCGAGGACGCGGATAGAATCGTACGGAGCTCTTTCTTGCATTGCAGAGGTTGGGATCTAACCCGAGACTTTCATTTTCCATTCTTTTGCTGAAAAGCAGCGTTCCACATTTGTATACAATACCATTAGCCCTGATTTGAGAAAGACGGCAAGTCTGTCGAAACACGTGTTATCACAAAGGGCACTCACGTTAATCAATTATTAAACCTGAATCATTGTATTCCAATTGAGTGGAGTTTCTTTTCAATATTATAATTTGGCGCATGAAGTAATAAGTGCAACCACACATTTTTTCATTTTTTCGCAAAACAGAGTAGAGGAACCATTGTCTCTGTTGTTGCGCAACGCATGCGACAATTATATATAAAAAAATCCTTCCTCCTTTTAGGGCGCTGAGGTCAGCATTGCCAAGTGTCCACAAGGGTCTTCATCAAGTTGATTTTGCGGTTTTCTAAATTGCATAAGCCCTTCCTTTTTGTAGCATTGCACCCAATTTTCTCCCAGTGAAAATCCTATTGAAAACCACATTGAAAACCCCAAATCACCTTACCATAGAAGAATCTGTGTTTAGCCTGTGTGTGTTAGCAAATACCCTTTGGTAAATCTCTCAGTGGCTGTATAAATCCTTAGCATATTTCTGAGTAAATCAATTAATTCCCCCATTGAAATGCATGATCCAAGACGGTTGGAATTAAAAAATAACCACATTGGCCCTGGTGTCTTTCTTTAAGTATTATAGTCATTAAAGTATTGCCTCAAAAGAATTAATCTCCTTGTAACTGAAAATCGAATTTGTGTGCATTGCCCCACGAATTCCTATTTGCATCTGTCCTATTTAAACCCCAAATCGGAGTCCCATTGAGAGCAATTCCTTTTGCCTACAAGTCTATCTGTTATGTGCCTCTGTCCTTACCATTGAAAACCGATGTTCCTATTATAAGCAAACCCCCTTCCCTGAGCTGCCTGTCATTGTAAATCCAGTGTAAAATAACTGTCCATTTGCCACTATATTTCCCCTTTTGCATTTGATTTCTCCCAAAACTGATTTTCCCATTTCATTCTTACTTGGTCCTTGTGTGCTGATTAGTATTATCTAAGCTTCCTCCTCAAGTGTAAGCAATATGAATTTCCTTTCATTATGTCATATAGCAGTTGTGAGTAATAATCAAAATCCCATTCTGCCATTTTGCTCCAAAAATGGGGTTTCACTTTCTTTGCTGGCTTCCCATCTTGCAGTGGTGGGTTTTTACCCCAAATCCGATTTCCTCTCTCTATTCCTACTCCTTGCCACTGCCTTCCATTCAAAGAAATCAAGTTAGCTGATGTTTGGGGGTGAGTTTTTCAGGAGGGAATGCTAAACCGTTGGCGTTACCTCTTTATCAAATTGTTCTTTTTTTGTGTTGCCATTAAATGTTTTGTAGAGATTAGTGCATTTTGTGTGGCCACAACATTGGTGGCAGTGAAATTGTTTGTTTTTCCTTTTCATTAAATAATAAATGAATAAATATCTTATTGATACACATCGGCCTGGTCCTAGTCCATTGTGACACGGGGTGTTTGTGGAGGTTGGGTGCGAGACGGGTTGGAGGGCTACTCCAATGAACCCATAGTATATATTTTTTTAAGCGTTTTATTGTGTGCCACATCCATTGTAGGGGAAGGAGTTCCCTAGCTGGCGTGTGCCGTATTATAAACTGTGACAGTATTGGAACTGGAGCTCTTTATCTGGTGCAAAGCGCATAAATAATAGCTACGCTAAAGTGAGGCGCCTGCTCTGCTTGTTCTGCTCTGCATCTTCCGACTTCTCATTTGCAGTCCTCTCTCTCCTGTGAGGTACTTCCTCATAATAGGAATGAGACGGTGGAGAAGGACAGATTGTCTGAAAGAAGTGCGACCAAAAATGACACTTCGGTGAGTAAAGTGTGCTTATCGCTTTGTCCAGCAGCAGGGGCGTTGCTAGGTCTGGAAAAGATCTGGGGCTATGTTAATGTTGGGGCTGTCGGGACTCGGGACTAGCTACCCTTTTGTTTGTAGCCCCTGAGCTTCTATCCGGGGCTACAACCAAAAGATCCGGGGCTATAGCCCCCTCAGCCCCTGGAAAGAGGGAGGGCACAAAAGGCAAAGAACCCACCCTTGCCGGGATGCTGGGTTGGGATGGTCAGGGGACTGCCTGGGGGCATGGGAGGGGCTGGGCCGATTGGAAGCAGGAGGTGCCAGGTGTAACCAATCCCACTGCAGGGGGCCAGGCAAGTCTCCAGGGTTCGGGCCCAGCGGGCGAGCGCAGTACTGCGAAATGTCCCATAAAAGGGGGGGCTTAGCCTGGGAGGATTTCGAGCCACTGTGTTCCTGCCGTCCGGGCCCGTGCTATTGACCTGCCTGCATCAGAAGTGCTTTTTTGCTCGTCTGAGGATCTGTCTCTTGGAGCTCCTGCAGTGGCTGTCTGTCTGTCTTTGCGTTCGCGTTGGAAGAAGGAGACTTCTTTGATTGTTGGGCGCGCCAGCTCTGGCTGGGAGCCACAAGTAAGGTGGGGGCTTGGGAGAGGGGTCGAGGTGGTGGTGCGGGCGGGTTACGGACTGAGAAACGGGTCGTTGCAGGGCGGCGGGGGGACGGCATGACTGTATTGTGGGGCTTTGTGGGCTAATGTGTTCCAGTTTTTTAATACGGAAGTGGAAATACTAAAAGCGGCGGGGGAGGTCGTAAATGTTAAAGGCTGAGACCGAGTAGCACAGAGCAGGGAGGGGTCGCATACGGGAGAGGTCGAAAACTACAGGACGGGGAGAGGTCGCATCCATTGGAAGGTTCAGCACGCTCAGGAAAGTGAAGCAGGGCACAACAGGCTAAAAGAACAGCGCTTACATCAGGCAGGGAGAGGTCTCTTGTAAAGGGCAACGGATAATAAACACCTGGGCTGGGGGAGAGGTTGCGCCTTAATTGACAGGCTAAAATAACAGCGCTTGCATCAGGCAGGGAGAGGTCGCTTGTTAAGGGCAACGGATAATAAACACCTGGGCTGGGGGAGAGGTTGCGCCTTAATTGACAGGCTAAAATAACAGAGCTTGCATCAGGCGAGGAGAGATCGCTTGTAAGGGCAAGGGATTATATACGCCTGGGCTGGAGGGGAGGTCGCGTCATACATAACATGGAAAGGTAACGTGGGCACTAAGCAGGAAGAGGTTGCATTTGTTGATAATACGAGACACACAGGCGGGGGAGGTTGCTTAACCTGGGTGCTCTGGGAACGGGCTAGAGCAGGGGATTGACGGGGCTTTGCTACATAAATTGACGTTATGTTACTTATACTGTGTATATCAGTGGGATAGAAAAGGGAGTTGCTAACGCAAGGCGCTGCACAAGCAAGGAATGGCCAGGCAAATTAGCCTCCCTGAACACAATGATGCAGGGCCAGGACCTGGACGCCATCATGGCTTCCCTTGCGGGAAATCTGGCACCTGGGGTGGGTGGTGGAGAGCCCGCAAGGGAGGAGGGAAGAGTGGAGGAGATGCCAAGAAGATCCAATGTGGCCCCCACGGCGGAATTCCACCCAGCAGAGAAAAGCAAAAAGGCACCAAGGACAGGAGGCGCTATGGCTCACTCACCAGCAGAGGTAGTAGTGGTTGTGACCCCCAGTGCATCTGCTAATCAAGCCCCCAGCAAGCTGGGGGGACAACGGGCACTAGACAGCATGGAGCAAATGCACTGGGTCAGAGTGGGCACCGGCTGATGCCTTACAAGGGCAAGGATACCCCACATTAGGGGAGCAGTGGGGACAAGGGAACAACCCAGGGACAATGAACAACAGCCAGAATAACTCACGGGGAATGGGCAACTTGCAGGGGCATCAGTATGGCTGGGGGAGCCTGGGGGGGGGAATTCCGGAGGGGGGACCGGATGGCAAGCAGGCTGAAACTGTGGGGGATAGCAAGCCGGGTCACAATAGCAACCGTGGCCAGCACCATCTGGGACACCCTGGTTTACGGCGGTTGCCCCAATCGGGGGGGCCCTATGGCACCACCGATCTAGAAGGAGGCGTACAGCAAGGGGGCAAGGAGAGCCCCAACAGAAGGAGAAGATGGGGGCCAGTTGGGGGATGAAATAGCGGGACAAGCCTCTGGAAACCCACGTACAACAGCAACAGGTGCAACTACAGGTGCTAGGGGGGGGCACCGGCTGGGGCAAGCAATATAAATGATACAGGGGGACAAAAAGTGTCGCCAACAGCAGCAGGGTTGCCCTCAGAGGGCGAGGTGACTGAGATGACCCCCGCTCCAGGGAAAGCAATGACACCAGGTATGCTGACATGGCACCTGTCGCTGGATACAAAGGACAACATTTGGAAGGACAAATACATTAATATTTTCTTATTGCTGGATTACAGAGGAGTATAGGAGTGCAAGGACGCTAAGAGCAAAGGGAAGGATAGGACATTATTTGTCAAAAAGACTCCAATCAATTGGGCCACTAGTTTTGCTATATTTTCTGCAATACTGATGGAGAAAGGTTTTGAGTTACACCATAAATTATGGTCCTATCAGCATTTGGTGATATCAATGTGCCATGACTGTGCTTTTGGGGCTTGGTTGGTTTATGATGAGAGGTTCAGGAGCACCATGGCATGGAACACGCAAATGGACTGGGGCACCAGGGCAATGGACTTATGGGCGAGCTGCACGGTGGTTCGCAATACGTCCAGAAAGCATTTTGGGACAGGGAGACAGACGCAGCCCTTTCGGAGCAGCCCGGGATCAAGGGATAGAAAGGGAGCCTGTTGGGCCTTTAATGAAACAACCTGAGCAAGACCAGAGTGCAAATGTAAGCACATTTGTTCATTTTGTGGGATGCTCGGGCACAGGGAGGCCAAGTGCGCACAAAGGAACAATGAGCAGAAGTGAAGGGTTAGTGCTAGGGGAGCCACTGGTGAATTTGCCCTCACCAGTGCGGGTGGACATATTAATGAGTTGGGCAAATGGGTACCCTAGGCACAAGGAGGCACAACTAGTGGAGGTTTTCTCACATTGTTTCAGGATTCTGGTGCAGGAATTTACCACGCCACCGGTCCCAAAGGATGGGGGTGGGGAGCGCAGAAAAGACAATCAGGATTGGTGATGGACAGGATGGATAAAGAAGCAAGATTGGGCAGGATGGCAGGACCTTTCTCGTCCCCACCCCAGCCAAAGTTATTGTGTTCACCAGTGGGGATAGTCCCCAAAAAAGAGCCTGGGAAATTCAGACTGATTCACAACTTGTCATTTCCCAAGGGTGCGTCAGTGAACAATGCAACTGATGAGGATCTCTGTTCCGTCAGATATGCGTCATGTGTTGGGGCACTGTCTGTGGTACAAACATTGAGGAGAGGTGCCTATTGCCAAAATCCGACATTAAATCGGTATTCCGATTATTGGCAGTGCACCCAGATGATTGCCATTTACTGGGTTTACGGGGGCGGGGGCGTTACTTTGACAAGTGCATGCCAATAGGGTGTTCAGTTTCATGTTCCTACTTCGAGGCATTCAGCACATTTATGGAATGGGCAACACAAAGGGAATGCAAGGGATCTCAGATGATGCATTACCTGGACGATTTCTTATTTATGGGCCCAGTGGGATCAGATCAGTGCAGGAGGGCTGCGGAGGCATTTCAAGCAGTGACGGAGGAACTGGGCGCACCACTCGCAGGGGGAAAAATGGAAGGGCCCGCAACATTGCTATGCTTCCTGGCTATTGGAATAGACTCAGAGAAAGGGGTGTGCCGCCTGCCCGAGGAAAAGGTCAGGAACTTCAGAGAGGCAGTGGCTACTTGCTTGCGGGCAAAAAAGGTGACCATGGGCCAGCTATAGAGCTTGGTGGGGCAGTTGAACTTCGCCCTGCGGATTATCCCCATGGGCAGGCCATTCTCCAGGGTAATTGCAGGGGCCATGTCAGGGTTGACAAAAAACGCACCATCACACAAGGCTTTCCAGAGAATTAAAGCACATGACCCGGTGATCTGGGACACATTACTGGAGAAATTCAACGGGGTGCTGGTGTGGCCAGCGGAGACAAAACGCAGTGAGCAATTGGGACTCTACAGCGACGCAGTAGGTAGTGTGGGCTTTGGGAGCATTTTGGGGGGGAAAAGGTGCAGACAGCAGCGGCCTGAAAGTTGGGCGAACAATGGACTGACCAGGAACATTACATTTTTGGAACTATTTTCCATAGTAGTGGCAGTGGAGATTTTGGGGGGTGGAACTAAAGGACAGAGATGGTATTGTCATGTTTAAAGAACAATGTGTGATTCAAGAAAAACATGTGCCGGGTATTTACAATAACGCGGCTGACGCCTTGTCCCATGTTAAATTACAGGAGTTCCAGCGGTGTCTGCCCACAGCAGATCTGGTGATGACAGTTTCCTGAGAAACTATGGGGTCTTGGTGCCCAGAGTTGGCTGTTCTGATTGAGGGATCTGTATCACAGAAAACACAAAAAACATATTTGAAATGATTCAAGGAACTGAGGGGGATTTGTCACAATCAGGGTGTGGTGGACATATTTCACAAGGAGAGTATAAGGCAATTCCTGCGACATGTAAGAGGTCTGGGAGCATCAGTAGGGGCGGGCAGAACAAAAATGTCCGACATCAGGTTTTTAGCACCCCCCCGGCTTTGGTTTTGCAGTAAAAAAAGCCCTAATTTTTTTTTTTTATTTAATTAAAGTGTTTTTTGGTTAATTAAAACCTTATACACTACAAAAATATTATATCAACCAAACACAGTTACATATTACACATAAGAAAGCATACATCATATTACTCGCTTCCAAATATAAAAGGCTGCCCCAATAAAAACCTTAATCTCTCCATCATAAATAACTGACCAGAATTGGTCAGATTCAATCCTTCGCATATCCTCTACAAAATTTGCATACCCTTTAAAATAACATTCCCTTAATTTGGTGCATGAAGTTAGAATATGTCTTGCTGTCTCCACCTCTATATTACAGTGCCTACTCAATCTTTCTGCACGGGGAGTTTTTGTTCTTGCCCCGATTGTATCATTACACGGGAGAATGTTCAAACGTAGTTGCAAGATAAATCTTCTCAAAGCTCTGCTTCCCGTGTTTAACAGATATTGTCTTGGGGTGGCAGGTTTGAGGCCTTGGAGAGCATAAACAGAGTATCTGGGCTTATTTTAAAGATAAGATTAATTTTCGCACAGATCCCAAATAAAAGCTTTATCTTTAAGACTTTTCTTAATACACATTATGTTATCTTTTCCCATGAATTCATTATAGCCAAGGGCTTCTAGAAAAGATAATACTATTTTTTGAAGATTTAGCATATAGGAATTCTTAAATCTGCCTTCACTTTTATTTTGTCTTATAAGGTTAAGCAGACTTCCTTCATCCCCGTCCCCTGAGATTATTCTAAAATAGAGTTTGCAACATTCGATTTTCCACAGAGTCAAGAGGGATATGAGCCCCAGTTCGCACCTTATAGCTTGTATTGGTACTGAATTGGGGAGTCCTAGGGCTGGTCTCCAGATCTTCCCTTCAAGTAGGTGTAGTTTACTCAGATATTTACTTTCTACTGTTTCCAGCGCATACAGAATACCAGGTATAATGCAGCTTTTGTATATCTCAAGTAAACCTTCGATTGAGTGTCCGCCTTTACTGGTCATATATTTCCTTATGACTTTCCATTTCTTTAGTACTTTTAGATTAACCGCCTCCTGGAAGAAATTTATACAGGGATTTCTCAGAATAGGCATCCCCAAATATGGATAGGCATCAACAACCTCCAATTTAATAGAGTTTATCTGCCATCTTGAGGAAAGTTTTTTCTTTTCTAACTTTGTAGCTCCGAATACCATTACCTTAGTCTTATTTATATTAATACTAAGGTTATTCGCTTCAGAGTAAGCTAGTAGGCCATTCAACATTCTTTGCAGCCCTATCGGAGTCTTATCCAAGAGGACGGTATCATCTGCATACATAAGGCCACATATGGGTTTCCCCGCCACTATTGGTGGGAAATTATTTATGATGGTAAATCTTTCCCACATATCTGAAACATACAAGTTATACAATATAGGTGATGTGACACATCCCTGCTTCAGTCCAGTATTAGTAGCGATCTCAGGTGATAACATCCCTCCTTTGCCCAAACATATGGAGACAGTAGTTTCCCTATACATTTCTTCCAAAAAATGCAAAATTTTGGGGCAGATCTTTTTCTCTCTTAATTTCTTCCACAAAAGTCCCCTATTAACACTGTCAAAGGCTTTCGAATAATCAACGAAACACACATATAGTTTTTCCCCCTTACCCTTAGACCCTGCTATAATGTGTTTCAACATTATTAGATTATCGAGGGTGCTATATCCTTTGCGGAAGCCAGTTTGGAGAGCAGACAGAAGACCCTTTTCCTCTATCCAGTTATTCAAGCTGTCAACTAACAGGGAGCAGAAGATCTTACAACTACTGTCTGCCATGGCCAGCAATCTATAATTATCGGGCAATTTTCTGTCCCCTTTTTTAAAAATAGGGACTACTATAGCTTTCCTCCAGCTATCCGGTATGCGGCCTGTCTCCCATATACCAGTGAATAGCTGGAGCAAAGTCACTGCCCATTTCATGGGATTTTGTTTTATGACAGCATTAGCTAACCCGTCTGGGCCGGGGGCACGTGAGGATTTCATTTTAGAGATCACTTTAATAATGTCCTGAATACCAAAGGGAAATGTATTATAGCTGTATGAATTTATACCAGTAGGAATAGCAGACATATCACTAATCTTGAAGTAGAGATCAGTAATGTACTGCTTCCAAGCCTCCTGGCTCACATTAGTATTTTCCCTACAATCTTCGTCCATCAAGAATTGTCGATATAGGTACCAACATTTTTTTGAATCATGGGTTTTACATATCTTATATAAACACCTCCAATTAACATTATTAGTACTATACTTATAATCCTTTAGCCAGTTTTTATATTGTGTCTTTATATTACTGGTTCTCTTACTTCTCTCTAAAGCCCTAATAGGGTGGAGAAGGATGGAGTCTTTGCAGGGTGACAGCAGGTGTACTCTGGATCCTGAGAAACTAGCCGCAATCGTGGGGCACCTGGGGGATATTTGCAGAGATGCATGGAAGTGGCTTTTTTCAAGGCAACATTCGTTACGGCTTTCTTAGGGGCATTCAGGATAGGGGAACTGGTGGGGGCCTTCAGAATGGACAGTAGAGGGGGGTTGGCCCGTGAGGACCTGTCAAGGAATGGGGAGGACCAGATACATCTATGGCTGAGAAAATCCAAGACAGATCAGGAGGGAAAAGGGGTCTCACTAAAAAGGCAGGCCAGAATGGAAATCTGCCAGGTAAGGTTGCTGGGAGCATTCCTAGCCCTGCGAGGAGAAGAAAGGGGTCCCTTGTTCCAGCATAGGGATGGGTCGTGCTTTTCTAGATTTCAATTCAGGAAAGTTTTCGAGAAAGCGCTGCTGGGAGCAGGGCTTGGGGGATAGGTTTCGCCCCTCATTCCTTCAGGATTGCGACGGCCACCACTGCGGACATGTTTAGGTGCAAGGAAAGCGAAATTAAGGAACTTGGACGGTAGAAGAGCGGCCTGAATTGTTGTCAGGCACAGCAGAGTTGGACAGACACTGGATTGTGCAGGAGGTTTGCAGGTACACCAAGTTGGTTGTGTGTTAGAGGAAAGAAAAAGAGAGAGAAGTTTACCAGATCCGGAGTTGGTGATCTTACACGTGGTGGGCAACGATCTGGTACAGCAGGGGAGGAGGGCTCTGATCATGGACCTTTTGTCTTTGTTTGGTTGGTTTGGACAATTTTGCCCAAAGGCATTGCTCTTGTGGTCGCAAATTATTCCACAGGCGAACTGGGGGTCCACGGTGCCTTCACGCCCCTTGAACACTGCAGCATGAAAAATGAACAGGGAGATGGCCTGGCCTGCCGGATGCGACGGGCGATTACGGATCATCGAGAATGGGCTATTATGAAGACCAGAAAGTTGTCATCAGGATGGGGTGCACCTGTCTCAACGGGTCACTGAAGTTTTATGGCAGAATTCTTTAGCAGTGATGAGAACATTTGTGCGTGTTGGGGGGGCACAGAGCTGGAATTAGGGGAAGGGGAGGGCGCAGTACAACACCCGTGCAATTCATGGACAGCTGCCGGTGGGTCCCGGCGGGGAGAGGGTGTGGTGGGTGGGCTCAGGAGGCAAGTTGGGTAACAAAGGGTAGGCCTCCTGGGATCGCTCCACCACACAGAGAAGGGCATGGTGGGGACAGTATGGGGCCTCCTTGAAGGGCTGAGGGCGTGGTCCGCCTGGACCACCTGTCAGTACTAGGAGATTTATTGTTATTGGTAATGTGTGGGTTTTAAGTCACATATTTTGTTATGATGTAAGGAATACAAATGTGGCCAATATGGCATCCAAAAGCGAAGGTGTCTATGTGTATTTCTTGTGCCCCGGCATGCCCTCCCCCCCGCTTCAGAGCCCACAGTAGCAGACGATGAGAATTAGCTACACTGGTGTTTCAGCATAGCCTGACTAAAATATGCATCAGCTCTCAAGCTCACACCAGAACCATACTGTCTACAGACTGTACGTAGCAGAGCTCTGTTGCTGCCTTCCAGATGGCTTTCAGAGCAATGCAACTCATTTTGAAGACCACAGATGCCTCGTTTTTCGAACGTTATGAGCCTTCATGCCTGATGCGGGTGCATGACCATATACGGTAGCATTCCAATGTCCAGGACACCACCCAGCGAGCACAAAACACCCTTGCTGTCGCCTGTCAAAGCTGAATGAAACGCACAGATCATGTTTGTGTTCAAGTAAAGATCAGTACTCCCTGCACGTACAGCGTATGAAGAAATTGCGCTGTGTCGATTCTTGGGAAGGAACTAAGGTTGGCAACACAATGGCTTCATTCAAATGGAATTCTGACAAAGCTTCAGAACAAAGAAGGGATGAGTAATGAGCGCAACATTTCCCCAGTCCGACACAGAACAGGTTCCTCTAGTGGAAAAGGCCTGCAGTTCACTGATCCAGCATGCCATGTTTGTTTGTTTGTTTATTCATTTATATTGCACACCAGTCCCGAGGGTGTCAGGGCGCGAAAAGGAATTTTGTTAAACGCAATCCGTCACCAATTAAGGCATCATGGCGCTGTATGGGACTGAGGGGAGAACAGCTGGAGAACAAGAGAAAAAGCTAAAACAGGAAGGTCTTGAGATGTTGTTGCACGTAAGGAACGCGGGAGATTGTCCCAAAGAACTGCTGCCGCCACTGAGAAAGCTCACCGTCCAACGCATGAGCGTTTGTACCTATGTACATTGATTAAAAGTGCATGCTCAGACCTCAAAGCTCGGGAGGGAATTTGTCCTGGAGGAATCACCACTCAACACAGTGTTTTCCATGTCACTAACATAAGATCCACCACCTACCATGGGTTCAAACCTATTGTGCGTCCAAAGAGAAAACACAATGTTTAAGTCCCTACTAGGTGACCTCTCCGAAGTGGTAGGAACAACTAAAGGACCCCCTCAAAATATGTCTTAACAACGTTACACTTCAAGAAGCAAACAATTCTGGTTCAAGTTCTTGTAAGCATGAAAGATAGGATGTGCAAGGCTCCACCTGAATATCGACATGGGACATGTATGGAAGATAAAATCTAACTTAGAACATTGTGCACCAACCTCTTTCTGTGTTCAGCCACCGGAAAGCTAATTCAACCTCTCTTTGCACCTGCATAACCTCCAGATTAGCCTTTGAGACCCAAAACATTATCAAGTTCAATATAGTCGGAAACAATAGCTAAGTGCATTCCCCCCGAACCCACAATGGTATGGGAGTATCCCCTGGTTCCTAGGGGTTCCAGATTTCACGTTTCTAGAGCAAAGTAATGGGCCTGTTTGGTTTGTCTCCTCGCGGCAGCCACATCTAGCTGCATCCACATGGGGTAAGAGCTCCCCGAGGCTTCTCTGGCATTATTTTGTTTTAATCTGTGTGTTGGTGTTTCATTTCTGTGCACTGAGCACGCTTGGTGTTTTTACCGTGAGGCCACCGTAAGGGCTCCCGAACTTCCTGGTTATTGAGCCTGCCTTCCAGCCCTCCCATCCATGCTCTGATTGGGCAAGAGGCCCAGTGCTTGAAGAGGGGTATCCCTCGGTTTGTCTCCTCGCGGCAGCCACATCTTGCCGCATCCACATGGGGTAAGAGCTCCCTGAGGCTTCTCTGGCATTATTTTGGTTTTAATCTGTGTGTTTCATTTCTGTGCACTGAGCACGCTTGATGTTTTTACCTCCCAAAATCATGTCTCTATTGAATAATGACTAAATACATGTGACATTATCATACTGTTTCATTTGATGGGTGTCTATTAAGTCTTGGGACTACAGTTGTCAAATGCAGAGGGGATATTTTGAACTCACACTATTTTGCATACTTGTGCTTTCAGGCTTGTATTTAGGACGGGTTAGAAACTATACAACGAAAATATCAGGGTGACTGAACTTATGTACACTCATAGCATTGACCCTCCACAAAGATAAAACACTGCTCTAGGTCGAAGTATGAACAATTTGGCTTTTTGCCCAATTATTTTAATGCATAAAATGTAATTTTCAAAAAAGATACCTGGTCCCCGGTGCCTCCACTACATCGGAGGGACCGTGGGAAGTCGCAGCATTTTAACAGCAGCAACTATGTTTTTTGGAAAAGTAATCCACCACCAACTACTAAGGATCATTGCTTTTGAAAGGACGGGTGCCACTTGAGCCTCTCACAGGCCATATTCACATTTGGAAATTAACCCAAGTGCTAACTATGGATCATGGACAACAACGCCCTCCTCTCTCTCAAACATACAAAGTGGAAGGGTCGGCTCCAGTAATATAGTATCGGTCTAGGGCTATCTATAACTATTCAGAAATAATGGGATTTACTCCGGTTAAATAACTCAAACCGTGAACCTGTATCCAAACGTTCATCGAAAGGACATCCAGATCTGTACCCAACGCGATTTCCTCGCAGGGGATCTGGGTATATAAGAAATACCAGAAAAATGGCAATACTCTTCTAGATTTAAAAAGGGGTTTTTGACCAATCTTTGATCATGCCGTGGCAAATCGACTACACGAGAACAGTAGGACACCTTCAGTTCAACTTGATTCCCCATCTTGATGAGGCCAACCACTTGCCAGCTTTATGGATCAGCTGACGAATGGCCGAAACACAGTAGTGTCGTCTCCTTTGTCCCCTAGTTTGTAGTGTCAACAGTGTTAATTCTGTACTGTTTTGTACTATATTCATTCACATGTTACTTGTTCACTGATATCCCTGGATTCTGTAAGGGATTATACATTTTCATCTACACTTAAATCCAGTTAATTTAACTGGACAGAATATCAATGTATTCTTTACAAATACTGTTTTGTTATCTATCCGTGTCCTGCTCTGAAAAACAATTTTGAAAATTACATTTTATGCATTAAAATAATTGGGCGAAAACCTAAATTTTTCATACTTCGACCTAGAGCAATGTTTTTTCTTTGTGTAGGGTCAATGTTATGAGTGTGCATAAATTCAGTCACCATGATCATTTTGTTGTATAGTTTCTAACCCACCTGGGTAGATCAGGGCCAAGCCAGGAGCCCTTTGTTCTTCTATTGTATTTAGGATAGGAAAATTAAAACTACAGTCATCCCTTTTTACTCA
Source organism: Ambystoma mexicanum (assembly GCF_040938575.1). Taxonomy (NCBI): domain Eukaryota; kingdom Metazoa; phylum Chordata; class Amphibia; order Caudata; family Ambystomatidae; genus Ambystoma; species Ambystoma mexicanum. The sequence continues at coordinate 856,066,889 of NC_090934.1, forward strand.
ACACGCTTCTATACGCATTTTTAGATAGGTCAGGGTGGTGATATGTGTAGTTTGTGACTTTCAAAGCAATCTCTATAAAGTAGATTATTATTTTAGCCATTGGAAGCCAAACAGTAACACATATCTGCACCAACCACAGCTGAGAATATATGTGGTCAAGTGACTACATTGAAGACTGGGTGCAAATCCTGGCCCCACCACTTAACTCAAGGGAATTATTCTGTGAAATCTTTATATTTCACGATGCCTTATCTGGGGGTCCCTAAAAGGAATTGATTTTGCAAGATATGCCTTATAACAAATCCAAACCACACTTTAATAGTGAATTCTTGCAACCAATAAGGAGAGTTCCAGCCAATCTGGTGGCCAGAAACATGGGCAGAATTCATCAGTACCTGTCCACATTCTCTCCTGACCACCGGCGCCTCACCCCTGGTCCCCCAGTTTATTATTCTAGCCAGTTTCCCCTGTGCGCCTCACTGAAGAATCCTGCACCTCCAGCCCCGCCTCCCCACACCCCCACCCCACACTTTCCTCTCCACTCTTGCAATCTCTTTGTGGCAGAAACGCACGTTCTATGGAAACATTAAAGGGATTTATTCTCTTTACTGTTTCGTGTGGCAGTCATCATTGTTCTGTTTGTAAAGGAAACCAGCATGGTTAGACCTGCCACCACTCAACCTAAAGAAAAATATATATGCAACCCAGATGTATGCCCAGGGTGCCAATACCTTCTTTCTCTCTCCCCCCACCCCGCTTATATCCCCGTTTACCTCTTGACTGGCTGCCTAGTTCCTTCAGAGTCTTACAATGCACCTGGCCACCCTAATTCAGTCCACCCCTCCCTTTGGTCTCCTCTGACCCTCTCCTACCCCCCTCAACCTACCCTTGCCCTTCCAGGACCCTCCCCCAGGACCGGCCTGGCTGGCCTGCACCTGTGTAGCCCTTCCAGCCCCTTACCCCGCACTTAACTCGTGGACCTTCCTTTCCCTGCACTCTCTGCTTTCCCCTGGCTCTGTCATCCCTTGCCTCCCCTTGCACGTGCTTTTTCTCACTGGCTGTTCCGCCCTGACCAGCACCCCTCCTCCCCTCTCTCCTGCTCTTCTCTTTACTACACTTGCATGATCCAAATGTCACAAGGCCTAGCAGGATTGTTTTGGTATTGTCCTCCCTGTTCCCCCACCCTCTTGTCTTGTTGCGCCTCGAATAGGTGCATTATAAATACCCAATAAATAAAATAGTTGTAAGCACCCTGTTTGTGTGTGCACATGGGTGATTACGTCCCCCAGCCCCCACTGAGACACGGGATAGTGGGCAATTATCACCCCTGTCTGCTTGCGAACACGCTGCATATTACATAGTGTTGCTCTCTGTGTAATATTAATACTAATAATAATAGTGGAAATTCATGTATTCATTGCATCTCACAATGTGGTGGCTCTTGGCACAATCATGGTAACTTATAATTTCCCATAATGCCCTCAAGTCTCATAGATCACTGTAACTCCCTGTGATGTCATTTATGATGTACCTCACACATCCTAGGAAACAAATATGTTTAAATATCTGATTCATAAAATTAATTAAATGCATGTAATAAATAGGCAAAGGTACATGTATGTAAAGGGAAAAGTATATGTATGTTTGTACCTACTTTTTCAGTGCGGTTGCACCGTATTGCGAGTTGCCCTCCCGAAAGTATGTATAAAATGTATATTATATTTTGCATGTTGTGTAATATTGTTTATAAACTATATGTATTTTATTTATTTATCATAGTCAGACTATTTATATATATGTATTATAAAATATGTTATATTATATCTGTGTTGTTTGTACATCACATAATAACTTAAATACGTACAATAAATAAGACAAATATAATACATATATTTAGTATTATTTATAATATGTATGCACAGTATAAAGTACCACCGACCATGCGCTACAAGGATATTGCAAATCACCAGTGAGTTGCGTGACCAAATATAGGAAAGAGATGTAAGGCTGAGTTCTTTTATAAGGTCACAAAACTCTGAGACGACTTTTTAAACTCTTTTTTTATGCAGTCGAGGGGATATTTCATTCCTTATAATACACGGCCATACTCCTTCAAACTCTAGAATCTGTCTGGATTGAAAAGCAAACTAATATGCAGGTTCTAATGTGTTGCAGAAAAAGAGTTTAATAAAAGGAATGCAAACTATTTTTAGGTTTGTGCTTTAACATAAGTAATCACATACACAGTCTTGCTCTCATGTGTTAAACTCCAGCAGTGCACACATACATATACTTCTATAAACAGTTGCATATCAATCAAAGGGTGTTTACAAGAAAAGATTTGGAAACGCATGTCACAGATTTACATATGTGCTGCAGTGATAGCTGGAATACTGCATGGTCTGTGCTGGCACAAGCAGCAGGCATTGTGATGTCACAGACAGCTTTTTTAAAAATTACAGGTCATTAGAGATGTCACAACTAGCCTGCAATTCGATAATTATTTACAGGCTTTTTAATATATATTCACTGAAAAAACCTTAGTGAAGGTGCAGTTAAGTGTCGCAGATTTAACGCAACAAAACCCTTGAAATTCAGCGGATGTGGGAATTCGTCACCAGCTTAACTCGGAAAGTTCCCGATGATGCCGCCCATAATGCCATTTTGGATGTCATTGTGAATCCCTTCTCTTAAAATATGTGTGTGCTCATTTGCTTTGCAACGACCCGAATAAAGCTGGTCATAACTTACCACATCCGCCGAATTTCAAGGATTTTGTTACGTTAAATCTGTGCAACTTAACTGCACCTCAACTAAGGTTTTTATCCGAGAATTTCAAGAGTTTTGTTATACCATCATTTTTTATGGGCCCTTGCCACGGCCAGTGTCCACGGCCTTCAGCCGTGTCCCCTGTACATGTTCCCCCAATATGTTTCTTTTGCACCCACTAGGTGGCCTCAGCCTTCGGCCCTGGCCAGTGCCCACAGTATATTTTAAACCACTACTGGGCCGTGTCCACTGAAAATGTTCCCCCAATATGTTTCTTTTGGACCCACTAAGTGGCCATGCTTTACATGTCTTATCCGCCCACTTGCCAGGGCCTTTACTGGCCAGTAGCATGGCCTTCAGTAGGACTCACTATATTTTTTAAAACACTACCGGGCAACTAGCCATAGTCTTCGGCTGTGTCCACTGGACATGTTCCCTAAGTATGTTTTTTTGGTCCCACTAGGTGGTCACGTGGCCGTGGTCACTGTAAAAGTCCCTCAGGCCCACTAGCTTGGGCCCTCAGCCATGCCCACTGTATATTTTAAACCACTACTGGGCCAGTAGCCATGGCCTGTACATGTTCCCCCAATATGTTTCTCATTTTTAATCCTGATTCAGTTTACTGCCTTAACCTCAAATAGGCAAAAAAAAAAAAACCTGACTATGCAAAAATAACCCAGAATATGCGAAAACAAGCTCTGGACTTGGTCCCCAGGCTCCCGCCCGAAATCACCAATTTCACATGGTGTCCTCTTTACCCCTCTAGCCTGATGGCATGTCATGCCTTTTCCTCCTCCAAAAGGTATTTTTCCAACTTTATGCTTTCCGATATCGTATCGGAAAACAATATCCATTGCATCGAACTAAAAAAATGGCGTCTTTTTCATTTCTGAAAAGTCTCTCTGCTGCAAAGCACCATGGGCGATATCCTTATAATTTTGGGAGAAGGGGGCATCCCTTATCCACCAAATATTTTAAAAATGACTGTATGCAATAATCCCAGATTCCCCACTGCCCCCGGAAATCGAGTCAACGCTTCATGCTCAAATTGTTTTGTACCAGGTCCAATTCCGTCCAGCGGCTTGGGCTGTGCGCTTGAGAAAAAATGTGACTTTTTCCTCTGTGAGAAAATGAACGGGGACTAGGCTGAACCTGCGTTTTTTTCTTTTCTTAATTTTCAATCTGGAGTGGGGCCTGTAAGTACCTTTCTGGTTGCAAAATGTCACCAAACCTGTTGTACAAGCCAAAAGTTATTAGCAATTCATTTTTGGGGTTTCCTACAGAACTTGATGCTCAACTATAGTGCGGCTGCTGCCGCACTATAATATACATATTCTTCATTTAAAATTTTAATAAATAATACAATCTATACTATTATGAATATATGCTTATGTTAGATTGTGTACATATTAATTGCATGCATTCATTTGTTAATATATGTGTGTCTGGGAGAGAGGGAGAGAAAGACCAAATATTTGTGTTATATAAATGGTTTTATATACAACAGATGCAAAGATAGCTTATTCCAAATGATTGCAGTCACACAAACATGTGCACAACCACATTCACACAGCAAAAAGTTACATATGTGCTTAGACAGGCACAACTGCTCGACATACACTCAGTCAACCCCCTTCATACACACACACACATGCAAGAGTGGCCAGGAAGAGAAAAACAGATGAAACGTTACATTCATGTGTTAAATACAAAAGTGTATTAAAATCCATGCACCAAAAAAATCCTGTTATGGGGGGGGGGATCAGTTATGATGTACATAGCACTAAGTGGGCGGCTAAAGAGCATATGCCACATTGCACAAGACCCAGTTACATTACATTGCAAAGAAATTCATAACTGCCAAGAGACAAGCTCACTGGAAATAGTCTACAAGACATGTAAGTGCCCATCAGACACATTACTGGCATATGCCAAAAGGGCTTGGTAATGGCGTCAGCAGGAGATTATTTTCTGACAATAGCTATGTAAGGGCTTTCACTCAGTGACATGTGACGTTGTTCGTTCTTTCAGAGCACACTTCCCTTCAGGTATACAAGCAATGCAATGAATGCTCTCAGCTGCTAAAGAATGGTGTGTGCGCAGAAGAAACTCATGCAGAAGTTGGCATCTGCATTTCCTGGGGACTAACGGAAGGGTTCTCAAGACTCTGCAAGCTCCCGCTGCATGACCGAAATCTGGAGCATCCATGAGACACAGGCCACCTGCACACTGGACAGTGGTATCAATGTCTAGTTACCACTGTGTTGGTACAGCGCTTTGGGATCCGGGCTCTCAGCTGCAGGAGCTACCTTGTAGCCTCTAGCGGAGGCCCCTAAAGTAGGGTGAGCAGACGTCCTGGTTTTGCCGGGACCGTCCCAGTATTTTACCTTTGGTCCTGTCGTCCCAAGACATTTTTAAGTTTTGAAACCCCGATCTGGAATTTGATGGATGGCTGGCTATTGTCCCGGTTTTTGCCGGTAACGCTTGAACAAAGTGCATCGCACTTCAAACAGAATGGGGGTCATTTTAAAATGGCTGGTGCAGGAAATGGAGGCATACAAGCAGAGCATAAGACATTTTCGAGGGCACACAATGCGGGGAAGGGGCAGGGAGAGGGGCTTAGATCTCTGCCATGCTTTCCTACTCTCTCTTAAGTTTGCACTTCAATTTTCACCTGCATGAGATTTTCATGCATCCGCAAAAACGAGTGGATTCTGTCCACCTAGAATAAGCACCTGCTAAAGAGCAGGCGGAAAAGGATTCCATAGGAATCAATAGGTAAGCGCTATGTGCAAAGCACATTGTTCATGCAGCGCTTACTTTTTTTATAAGACAGAGAGTAAATCTGAATATTGAAGGCAATTCCACCTGGTTTTACTGCTCAGTTTTGCACGACGCCTTGTAAATGTTTAAAGCTGCATGCAGTGGACCCAACAGCACGCCAAGTGCCAAATGTTCGGAGACCCCAGCATGCAATTTGCATTTTATGAAAAAAGGGCCTCCAACATGTTCTATGGTACTTGGAACTCCCATTCATTGCATTGCATCTCAGTATATTCGCCCAAGCTCCCTGCTATATGAAAATGTCAATTAGCCCAGGCCATTCAATGACCTACTCTGTGCCACTATTGTTAGAGGGTTACGCGCAACAAAAAGGGGGACGGGCCACTCAACTTTTCTGCCCGCTATCGCCGCTTGTTGAAGATAGCACAACTACCTGTGCCCGCTGGAGGCGGGTATATCTCGCATTTATGCTTACCTCAAAAGGCAGCCTTGGATAATGGTTACATTTATGTTATCCAATTGTCTTCACTGGAACCATAGATGTGGCCCCAGCCTGACTCCCTAAATGGCCAACTCTGGCCTGTCCACGGCTCCCATTTGGTGGATGCACAGCAACATGCACAGGGGTAACAGGATGCGCCCTATGCTTGATGGAGGTAAGGAGAAGGCTGGTGACCATGGTGCAGGCCGCCTTTTAACGACACTCTACCACGCGCCAGTGGCTTGGATTACACGCCAGCAGTGCTTAACCTGGAGACTGCCAAGAGGTCTATTGAGTACACATAGCTGCATTTAAGGCTTATGTTTTCTTCCTCTGGCTGGTTACAGGTATATCTTTTCGTTTGTATTCAATTGAAATAGTACAGCTATACTTCTCAGCCAAACATTAGCTCGTTCGTAAACTCAGTACAATGGCGTTGCTATTAATAGGGGGATGAGCGGGGGGATGTGGGAGGTCGGGGAGGCATACGGAGTAAGCGGTACTCTGGATTAGGAGTAGAGTAGTCTAATTTCACCGATACCTTTGGGAGATTCAAAAGCATCCCATAACATGGGAGATCTAAGTCTCAGTTATTTGAAGATCTGGCAATGTCACCTGTTACCTGAAAAAAGTCTGAAGAACCTTTTGAGGAAACCAGGCATCCGGCTTAGAATGTGTCCATTGAGTAATATCTATAGAATGCATGTGGGGTGGCCAATATGGCGCCTTGAAGATGTCTTCCAACAGAAGGCGATGGAGGCTGCCTTCACCCTAAACAAATGTGCATGGAGACCCTTTGGCAAGGTTGCCTGTCTCAATTTGAAACTTCTCAATGCTATCCATTGAGAGATGGGTGACTTTACTGCTTTGATGCTGGGGTAGAGCATCCAAATGCCTCAAACAGATCACCCGGGTACCTGAATTATTTGGATCACTCCAAATAAAATTTCGGAGCCCTCGTGACATCAACTATATGCCTCGATCTCTCTGCTTCCGTAGAGGGGTTGGGAAAAAACACAGGAAGATCAATCGCCTGATTCAAATGAAACTCCGATCCGACTTTGGCAATAATGTTGATATGATATGATGTTGCATTTATAACGCGCCTGTACACAAGTGTTTCTAGGTGCGACAAGACAAGGATGGGGAAACAAAGGGAGGACAAAATAACGATAATTCTAGGCCTTGTGTCATTCAGATCACACAAGTGCAGGGAAGAGGGAAGGGGAGCAGTGCCAGGGGGTAGGGGAAGAGGGAAGTGCAGTTAACTGGAGGCAGTGCGAGGGCAATTGGACATGCAGGAGCCCGGGCTCGAGTTCAGAGGGTGGCCAGGTGAACAGTGCACGGATCAGTCAGGTGCATCAGCAGGGGAGAGGAAGAGAGAAAGAGAAAGCAAACGCGAAAAGGATGGCCTTGAGTTGCTTCCGGAACCAGATATGGCTCTGCTCAAGTTTGAGAGAGGCAGGGAGGCTGTTCCAGGGGGAGACCCCATCCAAGGAGATATATCTGCCCCCAACGCTCTGCTTGGAGAAGCGTCTGACCCTTAGAGATTTGGAGGTGGATAAGCAGAGAGCTCGAGAAGGAAGATGTTTTGGAAGAGAAAGTTGGAGGTAGTGCGGTCCCATGCCCCAAAAAGCCTTGTGGATGATGCAGAGGGTCTTGAAGTTGATCCCTGCAGCCACAGGGAGCCAGTGAAGAGATTTCAGAGCTGGAGAGATACAATCCCTGGGCTTGATGCCAAGGACAAGTTTTGCAGTCCTGTTCTGGATAAGTTGTAAAGTTCGAAGAGTAGAGGTAGGAAGATTTAGAAAGAGACTGCTGCAAAAGTCCAGCCTAGAGAAGACTAGAGATCTGGAGACAGTGAGTTTCTGGGGGAAAGTGACAAAAGGAAGAATACCTGATAGTTTGACTTCTTAGAAACAGAGATGTGAGTAGAGAAGGGGAGGTGGAGTCAAAGATGACACCAAGGTTGTTAGCCTCACAGGAAGGGGCAGGAAGAGGGCCCAGAGTGGGTGGCCAGAAAGAGAGAGAGGAAAGGTGGGAGTGGGTGTCCTAATGAGGAGGATGTCAGTCTTACTGGCATTAAGGCAAAGATCATTGGCGGCACACCGTTCCTGAAATGCGGCCAAACAGTCTAGTATGGGGGAAGAAGCAGAGGTGGCTGAGGGGAGCCTGAAAGAGAGTTTGGTGTCATCTGCATAACATTGAAAATTGGAGCAGAAAGTAGCAAGGCGGTGGGCAAGAGGTGCCAGGTAGTAGTTGAAGAGCCAGGGAGAGAGGTTAGACCCCTGGGGAACACCACAAGTAGAGAGAGGGATAGAAGAGAGGAAAGACCCCAGTTGGACGTGAGAGGGTTGGTCAATGAGAAAGGAGGTCAACCAGGCCAGGGCCTGATCAGTAATACCAAGGTTGTCACGGAGATGATTGAGCAGGATGGCATGGTTGACCATGTCAAAAGCAGAGGATAGATCAAGGAGAATGAGGATGGAAGGGAGATTAGAGTCAAGATTGGAGAGCGAATCTTCACAGGTGTTGAGGAGAGCAATTTCCATGCTTCTGGCAACTCTTAAGCGAGACTGGTGGTAATGAAGGCAACCAACAGATTCAGTGTGTAGATTAAGCGCGGAGATGGCTAGCTTTTCCAAGAGTTTGCCCAGGAAAGGAGTGATGGAGATCGGCGATAGTTAGCCAGAGAGGACAGATCGGCCGAGGGCTTCTTTAGAAGGGGTTCACAAGAGAGTGCTTAAGGGGGAGAGGAACGTTCCAGTGGCAAATTAATGATTGCACAAATCAGCCAAGGCTGGAGCAAGGGTGTTGATGTGGTCCTTGATTATTCTGGATGAGCAGGGGAGAACCTGCTTTGACAAGACTTTCATAGATCGGACTTGTCAGAAACATTGTCAGGGGTGAACAGGGGAAAGGAGGAGAAAGGAGGAGGAGAGACGGCCTCAGACGGGCCAGGATTGGAAGAGGCGGAGGAAGAGGAGGTAGAGGAAGAGAGGGTGGACAGGATGTCCGGAGGTTTAGTAGTGAAATGAGAGGCCAAGGCCGTGCAGAGGTCCTGGAAGGGAACAGGAGAGATAGAGACTGCAGCAGGATTGGCCAGCTCCTTGCAGATTTTGAAAGGTTTGGCCGAGTTGTAGATGCCACAGAGTGGCAGGCTTGGATGTAGGATCTTTTCTTAGAGAGGACAGAGAGTCTGCACTACCTTTGGTGCAGGCGGCAGGCCCGTTTGTAGGGGGTTGCACCCGATCCCCTCCTCTTCCTCTCTGCCACCCTACACTTGCATTTAAGGGCGGTGAGATCGGAATTGTACCAAGAGTTGCACTTGGATTTGGGCTTCAAGCGGATCCTCGTGGCAGAGGCAGGGACAGGGACATCCAGAATGTTAGAGATAGAGAGATGAAGGTTAGAGAGAGCTGTGTCAAGGTGTGAATTAACCAATGATGCAGAGTAGGAGAGAAAATAGGTGCGAAATCCTCAACTGACACACGTTCATGGGTCGGATGACTGAGAAGATAGGTGGCAGTGCTAGAGTCGGCTTGACCTGTGGCGAAGAGAGAGAGAGGTGGGAAGAAAGAAGAAAGTGATCCCTCCAATGGAGAGGAGTGTTGAGAGGGTAAGAGAAGGGGAGATCTGAGGAGATCGGAACATCCAGGGTGTGCCATGCAGAGTGAGTCGGGCTAGAGGGAAGAATAGAGAGAGAGAGAGAGAGAGAGAGAGAATTGCAGAGGTTGTGAAAGAGTCCTGAAGAAGGGCTGGTAGCATCCAGGTGGATGTTCAAGTCTCAGAGAAGGAGAAGTTGAGGGGTAGAGGCAAGGAGTGAGGAGAAGTCAGCCCACTCAGAGAGGAAGAGGGAAGCCTGGCTACGCGGCATGCAGATAGTGGCCACAGTGATAGAGAGGCCAGGAGAAATAGAGAGCCTGCAGACCAGGCATTTAAAGGAGGAGTAGTGCTGCATTGGAATGGTAGAAGCTGGGATCCACTCTGGGAAAGTCAAGGCTACTCCCGCACCAGGACGGTTGGTTCTGGGATTAGAGAGGATCTTGTAGCCATTAGGAAGGAACGTTTTGAAACTTGTGACAGAGCTGGCTGTGAACCAAGTCTGGTGAGACCAAGTACATCCAAATCAAAATCTTCCAGGAGAAGGCAGATATCAGAGGAGTGTTTGACAGCTGAACAAGAGTCAAGAGTAGCAATGTGGAGCTGGTTGCCATATTTGAAGGATTTACGGGGAGGGGTACAGGCCAGAGGCACACACTGCGGAAGTGTTGGGGTGCCTGAGGATGGGCAGAGGAGGATGGAAGAAAAGGCAGGTTAGTTAGAGAGGGAGAAGAGAATGCCAGAGTGGTCTCAGCAGAGGATGGCAACAGGGTGGCCAGAGAAGCAGCAGGGGAGTGCCAAAGAGGTGGCAAAGGAAGGAGGCAAAGAGGAGCCAGAGAGGGGTAAGAAGGGATATCAGGAGAGGAAAGGAAGTTGATAAGGCATGGGAAGCGTCTATCAAAGAGGAGGAGATTGATCTGAGAGCTCTGGACCAAGACTGTGCCATGTAAGTAGACATTAATGATGGTCTTAGAGGATGGTGTTGAGATGAGTGCAGAGAAAAACCTTGTTGTAGTGAAAAACGAGAATCAATGGTCACTGCCGGAAGCTCACTTGCTCTCTGAGCAGACTTTAGAGCTACTAAACAGGCCACCTTGTATGTGACAAACGTGATGTCTGTGGAGGAAACATGCTCAGAGGGTTTATGTGCCAAGGCAGAAAGAACTAATTGAGATGCCACTCTGGAAGAGGTTGTCGAAATTGCAGAAATAGTTTCTTTAGACTACTTAAATTCTGTGTGAAAACCGAGTTAGCAAATGAAAAGACCATTCGCTCACCAGAGCTGTTTTCACGAATAGCCAATAAGTAAGCTCTGCACAAATTCAGTTTTATACCGCACTGTGCAAAATCCGAGATAAAGGAGAGAAGTTTAACATTCTTTAGACACAAAAATGTCAAAAGAGAGACCATTTACTGAGATATATGTTTTCCTAGCAGACTCTTTCCTAGCTGCTTTTAGGATCCTAATGCTATCCTGAGATCCAGTATCTCAAACCTAAACTCTTCGATAACCAGGCTGCTAAGGACATGATTGAGGGGATCGATTAAAAGCATTCCCTTCTCCTGTGACAGAAGGTCCCTCCTCAGAGTGGAAGTTCCATGATGTTGGCAGAACCAGTGAAGAAGGTGCGAGAAACATACCCTCTTAAATCAAAAAGGGCTGATAGGATCATTCAACAATTCCTGGACGTTTTGAGTTTCTGAAACACCGCCACTAACAGTGTTCTGGGGGAAAGGCATAAATAAACTCCCTCTGCTCCACGGAAGCAGGAAAGCATCTTCCAGAGAGTCTGCGCTGCGGTTCATCCTAGATGCGTAGAGTGAGCAATTCTTATTGAGTCTAGTTAAAAAGGAATCTATTAGTTGTGTTCTCAAAGATTGGAAGATCCGGTCCAGCTCAGGCTTCGAGTTTTCCCACTGGTGGGGCTTTTAAACAAGTCTGTTAAGGGCATCCCCTTTGAAGTTCAAGGATCCTGACGCGTGAGTGGCCACAGACAAAATGGAATTCTGGATGGATTGGAATCAATGCTAATTTGCATAGTTAGCACAATCTTGACTGCCACTCCTTGTTCACATCAAACATAGCTATTGTATGGTCAGCAGGGAGCGATACTCTGGTTTCCTCTGCGGAAGGGAGGAAGGCTTTGAAAGCCAGTGATTTGTCTTTCAATTCCATGTTTTTATGTGTAGTAGTTTGTCCTGTTCTGACCTTGTGAACCTGTAAAGTTCCCATGGTGGTTCCCCAACCCAAGAGGAAGATGTGAACCGCCCCTTACCTGAAAGGGACTCTCAGACTCAAATCCTGCACCTACAGCCACCAACTTAATTCCTCCTTCACTTGAGTCAGTACAGTAATCATTACGCATTGAGGTTAGTACATCTGGTCCTGGGCGTCCAGAAGGAATCTCTGCATAGCACTCTTTCTCACCCTGAAGAAGGGGACCACCACCACCACCATAGAAGACATTAGGCCCAGGTGCCTCTGATAGTCTATAGCCTGTTCTGGATTTCTCTGTAGATAAATGACTGCTCAAACTCCAAATACCCTGATTTCCCTCCTCTAAGGTAAGGATCTCCCCTGGGACAAGTATAGTCCCTGGTTTTATGGCCCTGGACCGGGGGTGCTGTGAAGGCATCATGAAGCAAGACACAGACAGATTCAAAGCTCAAACAAAATACTTTTATTAACTTAAATGTCAGGATGGGAGAAGGCTTAACTTTCCCTATCCTAAGGTGGGATTTCCCTACTTAAAGAAACTAATGATCGTCTGTGTCCTTGAGTTCAACTTAAAAGTCAGTCTGTCTCCAAAACCTATGTTTGCCCTCACATCTAAAGATACATAAAGTGTAGGGATGTCAGCAACCACAAACATAGCATTTGAAATAAAGATGTGAGCTTCTTCCAGATCTTCGGCTTGTAGTATAGCCCTTCTTTAAGTTCAAAGCATCTTCACAACCCAAACCTTGCAGATCCTTTCCCCAAGGGTAAACCCTTCTCAACGAGGATCTTGGGGTTAACTTCCCCAAGTTTAACACAGTTCAAAAATAAGGCCTCAGGGTTCCCTTCTCCAAGTTTTACACAGTTCCAAAATAAGATTAATTTCTCTTGGTTTCCAGTAAATATTTCACACCAACTTTGCAGTTCAATCAGGGCTTTCCGGTCTAGGTGCTGTTGTCAGACCACAAGGTCCACCCATCACAGGTCATGCGGCCGAAAACCCTTGGCACATCATTATAGTCAGCGGTTCTCTATAAAGTTCCAAGCAGGCACAGGCTCCCGCTGCATACCTACACCATTTAGCTATTTGCAACACTTTCCTCTTTGGCAGCCTTCTAGGCTCTGCCTCCACGTGACTTTAACAATGTTCACTTTAGGGAGACTTTCCTTGCCTCCTCAACACACTTTCACACTTTGCAATAGTGTTGTATTCTTTGTACTTCTCACTTGGTCTCATAAAGCCCTGGTTACTGGCTCTTCTTTAATTCTTATCGTCACATTGTTCATTGACTTCTTGATTCGACTTTCATTATTGTGAGAATTGTATTTTACTTTCCTTTCATTCACACGATAGGTTCCACGTGATTCACACAACTTTATTTCAGTTCTGTATTGAAAATTGCACTTATGATTAATTTCATGTGTTTCACCCAACTTTACTTCAGTTAGGTATTCAAAAATGGCAGGAAACATTCACCAGCTTGTTCCGGTTTCATACATCAACCCTGCTTTGGTCTCTTTGTGAGGAATTCAACCATTGCACTGTATGGGTGCGCTTGACTGGGCTTTTTTGAAATTTGAAATGAAATTGAATGATGGTAGATCAACCTCTGGAAAAAGTGTGGGACAAATCCGCACACATTTTCTATGCTCACCGCGGGATATACACATAGACCTGTCATATTTAGTTGGATTATGACAGCCAAGACAACATCAAGGCATCTCAGAAGGGGGAAGGCAAAACCTTCCTCGTGCCATGGACAGCCTAATTAACTAACAAAGGCTCCATGAATCTGCCCTGCCCTTTGTTAGCTGCTGGTGTCAGCTTTGCATGCTAATCAGAGTTCATTCAAAAAGGCCCACAGGGGCCTGGTCGCATGACTATCAAGTACAGGAAAACCCCAACAACCTTTGATATGCACTGTGTCAACCCGAAGCCAGCTCCTGCCTCTCATTATCAAGGGCAATGACCTGTCATGTCTGGGACAGCTGTTTACAGCAGTCATCACCGCAGGGGGACCCCATTCAGAAGGTACGAGTATGTGGTTTGGCGACAACTGAATTTCTGGTCGCGCCGCAGATTCAATGGAGATCTGCCGCTTTAATCAGGAACCACAGAGAGCTCAATTAACCAGAGAGACCCTTTCATCCACAACAGACAGGAAGATGGGTGGGACTTAGTATTAATTGTTTTCACCCCTTTACCTTTTCTATTGAAAAGCACTCTGGTTATCACCTTATGCATAAAGGAGTTTGTTGTGGGGACCCATGAACGGTTCATTAAGGTAGGCTTACCGTACACCAATCACTGAGTGCTATTTGGCTTTAAAAGAGGGTCGAGCACCTCTTTTGGGAGGATCATATGAAGACCTTGCATGGAGTAATAAGAAGAACTCATTTGGACCATGGCTGAAGGTACAGTCTGCCTTACAGCTTCTGGCAGTGAAGGAATGCAAGGATTTCCAAAGAGGGAAGCAAGATCCCTCACCTAAACATCTCCAATTGAACAGAGGGAGATACTGAATCCAGAGGACCCTCTGGCAGCTCCAGAACCAGTGCCCAGCCAGCACACAGTGTGCCCTGCTAGGCTCTGCAGCAAGCTTCCTGGGTTGGAAGTGGCAGAGAGCCTCTGAATCAAACCAAGGACAAGGCCATTGCCTGCCAGGTTCTCAGTTTTGGGCCATCTGCCTTAAAGGACAACACAAGCCCAGAGCAAAAGCTAGGAGGAGTGCATCAACAAGCATCAACCAGTGTCTGCCTTAAAGGACATTTTCTAGGCAGTCCAGGCCCTCGAGCTGCAACAGATGGCACCTCTGACTGTTGTTACGCTGCAGTCGCTCATGCTGTCCGAGATGCCTCGACCACTGCTTCAGTACAGAGACAATGATTCCTGGCCCTGAGCCCCTGTGTAGGCCAACCTGCAGCAGTCCATCCAGCCTTGCTCGCCGAACTGCCTGATGCCTGACACCCGTAGCTGTCTCCCATCTTGAACTCTGTCGCAGAAGCTGCATAACGCCCTGAAACCAACTCGACCCTGTTGAGCACCAAGAACTTCTACAAGCACAAGGTACTTTGTGATTCTGTCCCCCTAGTCCTTCTATGAAGGCCCCTAGTGACATTGTATGACCCATTGCTCCCTTCGTGCTGAAACCAAGTATCCTTGAAATATCGAGATTAATTACTTAACTGACTATCTTCATGTCAGTATCCAGAGTGCACCCCCTTTCCGTCTTAAAACCTTTTGTCCTCTGCATCCCTTTACAGGGTGGGTTGTATTTTGTAGTGTGCTAGAATTGTCTGTTGTGATAATGATAAGGTAGATATTTGTATACAGCCTTTACTGGACAGCCCCTTTTATCATTGGGTAATAATTGTATTTTGGCTTTGTTGTAACTAACCAACGATCCACGACCTTGCAGAGATGTGCCTGCATTTCTATCCACGTTACCAATATTGGAAAAGGAGGGTTATAATTTGCTTGTGTTTCCAATCTTTTCAGATCCCTTCAGGTGTACTAGAGGTGTGGGGCTGATTGATGGTTTAGAAACCTATATTCATCCCTGGACCACTGGTGCCAAGAGGTTGATTCGTCACACACTTGACCCTTTCTCCAATTGGCGCATTCGCATGCCTGAACCCAAGCCCCTGAAGAGCCCTGGCATGACTTTCCCTCACCGTCACTCACCGGTGTCTGGCAACTCCTCTGGGTGCCTTTGGTTCTCTCCTTGGCATTCACTCACTCTCTGTCGTCCCGTCGGGAGCCTCTGTGAGCCTTGCTCTCCTTATCTGAACCTTCCCGTTGTATGCAACAGCTCCCTGGAGTCTTCAGTGTCCCCCTGCCTCAGCGGGTGACACGCAGCCTCGTACCTTGCAGGACTCGGACCTGTCGCACAGCCCAGTCACGCTGCAGTGTCTCTCTGCTTGTCCTGCAATGCTCGGCAGCCCCTTTTCACTGAGCAGGCTTCTGTCTCCCCACCGGATGCCGTTTCTGCATGCTGGGCTCTCTCTCCCAGCTGGAGTCCAGCATCCTGGCATATACCAGGGAGGTGCCACTTCGTGGGCTCTGTTGGGCCGGTGGCATATAACAGGGAGGTGCCACTTCGTGGGCTCTGTTGGGTCTGGTGGCATATACCAGGGAGGTGCCACTTCGTGGGCTCTGTTGGGCCGGTGGCATATATCAGGGAGGTGCCACTTTGGGGGCTCTGTTGGGCCGGTAGCATATACCAGGGAGGTGCCACGTCAGCAGGGCCACTGATGAACCTTGGTACCCTTCTATGCTCTTAGAATGAAAGCTTCTACACATCATGCTCCAGTTCCACCCCCAAAAATGGAAAGTCCCATAGGTATGGAGGAAGGGGGCTGGGTCCTAGGAGAACTCCCTATTTCATATTTATTTATTGTATTTATTTCAATTTAGGAAGTGCTTTTACCAAAGCGCTGCACACAGGTAAAATATTGGTCACATATAAAATATATTTGATAAGAAAAACACAAACGTTAGAAAATGAAGTGTGAGAGAAAAACGAAATGCGTCGTAATAAAAAGTGGAAAGTAGAAAAAGTGGAAGCAGAGCATAGTGCGAGGCGCAGAACATTCCAGAATCTGGAGGCAAAACACGACGAAAGAGCAAAAACATGGTGTGCACCTTGCGGTCGAGGAACAGCTAATAGACAATGAGAAGCTGAGGGAGGGGAATGGGATGGATCGTAGGTAGAAACCAGAGAAGATACTTAGGAAAGAGCCAGGCACTTAATACATTGAAAAAAGAATACAAAGATAGCAAAAATGACGACGAGGAACAAAGGATTCCAAGGAAGAAAAGCGAGAGTAGGAGAGATGTGAGAACGTAGAGTGAGACAAAAGAGCAGACGGACAGCAAGACTAAAGGAGGATTGTAAAGGGGAAAGGGCAGTAGCAGGATAATCAGGCAGAAGTAAAAGAACAGAAGCCATGATGAGAACATATCAAAGCAAGCACCTTGGTCACTTGAAAAGTAGAAAGAAGGATCAACTTGCGTGTAAAGAAAGAGGAGGCACAGAAGGAGGTGGAAGACAGCATGGCAGAAGGGTGGGCAAGAACAAGATGTGAGTCTTGGACGAATTAAGATGAAGAGAGTGTGAATGCCCCCAATATCTAGCAGCAGGGCGCAGCTACAGACTCTGGCATGAAGATTACGGGAGAATAAAGGCAAAGAACTAAAGATCTGAGACTCATCTGGACGGAAGCGACTTTTAGAGCCGCTGGAAGAGATAATAGAAGAAAGGGGAATTGTGTAAAGGAAAAATAATACAGGACTCAAAAAGTATCCCTGTTGAACACTGATGTGTAGCGGGAGGGGAGGGGGTTATCCACCAAAGTTGGAGAAAAGGAGCGGTCAGAGAGATGAGGAAGCAGCCAAGAAAGAGAAGTATCTGGTGTACCAAGAGAGGAAAGGGATGAACCAGACCTTCCACGTCGAAAGCTGCAGACAAGTACACCCGAATAAGAAGAAATTACAGGAGCGGTCAGAGAGATAAGGAAGCAGCCAAGAAAGAGAAGTATCTGGTGTACCAAGAGAGGAAAGGGATGAACCAGACCTTCCACGTCGAAAGCTGCAGACAAGTACACCCGAATAAGAAGAAATTACAGGAGCGGTCAGAGAGATAAGGAAGCAGCCAAGAAAGAGAAGTATCTGGTGTACCAAGAGAGGAAAGGGATGAACCAGACCTTCCACGTCGAAAGCTGCAGACAAGTACACCCGAATAAGAAGAAATTACAGGAGCGGTCAGAGAGATGAGGAAGCAGCCAAGAAAGAGAAGTATCTGGTGTACCAAGAGAGGAAAGGGATGAACCAGACCTTCCACGTCGAAAGCTGCAGACAAGTACACCCGAATAAGAAGAAATTACAGGAGCGGTCAGAGAGATGAGGAAGCAGCCAAGAAAGAGAAGTATCTGGTGTACCAAGAGAGGAAAGGGATGAACCAGACCTTCCACGTCGAAAGCTGCAGACAAGTACACCCGAATAAGAAGAAATTACAGGAGCGGTCAGAGAGATAAGGAAGCAGCCAAGAAAGAGAAGTATCTGGTGTACCAAGAGAGGAAAGGGATGAACCAGACCTTCCACGTCGAAAGCTGCAGACAAGTACACCCGAATAAGAAGAAATTACAGGAGCGGTCAGAGAGATAAGGAAGCAGCCAAGAAAGAGAAGTATCTGGTGTACCAAGAGAGGAAAGGGATGAACCAGACCTTCCACGTCGAAAGCTGCAGACAAGTACACCCGAATAAGAAGAAATTACAGGAGCGGTCAGAGAGATAAGGAAGCAGCCAAGAAAGAGAAGTATCTGGTGTACCAAGAGAGGAAAGGGATGAACCAGACCTTCCACGTCGAAAGCTGCAGACAAGTACACCCGAATAAGAAGAAATTACAGGAGCGGTCAGGGAGATAAGGAAGCAGCCAAGAAAGAGAAGTATCTGGTGTACCAAGAGAGGAAAGGGATGAACCAGACCTTCCACGTCGAAAGCTGCAGACAAGTACACCCGAATAAGAAGAAATTACAGGAGCGGTCAGGGAGATAAGGAAGCAGCCAAGAAAGAGAAGTATCTGGTGTACCAAGAGAGGAAAGGGATGAACCAGACCTTCCATGTCGAAAGCTGCAGACAAGTACACCCGAATAAGAAGAAATTACAGGAGCGGTCAGGGAGATAAGGAAGCAGCCAAGAAAGAGAAGTATCTGGTGTACCAAGAGAGGAAAGGGATGAACCAGACCTTCCACGTCGAAAGCTGCAGACAAGTACACCCGAATAAGAAGAAATTACAGGAGCGGTCAGAGAGATAAGGAAGCAGCCAAGAAAGAGAAGTATCTGGTGTACCAAGAGAGGAAAGGGATGAACCAGACCTTCCACGTCGAAAGCTGCAGACAAGTACACCCGAATAAGAAGAAATTACAGGAGCGGTCAGAGAGATAAGGAAGCAGCCAAGAAAGAGAAGTATCTGGTGTACCAAGAGAGGAAAGGGATGAACCAGACCTTCCACGTCGAAAGCTGCAGACAAGTACACCCGAATAAGAAGAAATTACAGGAGCGGTCAGAGAGATAAGGAAGCAGCCAAGAAAGAGAAGTATCTGGTGTACCAAGAGAGGAAAGGGATGAACCAGACCTTCCACGTCGAAAGCTGCAGACAAGTACACCCGAATAAGAAGAAATTACAGGAGCGGTCAGAGAGATAAGGAAGCAGCCAAGAAAGAGAAGTATCTGGTGTACCAAGAGAGGAAAGGGATGAACCAGACCTTCCACGTCGAAAGCTGCAGACAAGTACACCCGAATAAGAAGAAATTACAGGAGCGGTCAGAGAGATAAGGAAGCAGCCAAGAAAGAGAAGTATCTGGTGTACCAAGAGAGGAAAGGGATGAACCAGACCTTCCACGTCGAAAGCTGCAGACAAGTACACCCGAATAAGAAGAAATGGCAGCTTATGGCGACAAGCGGGAGTAAGAAGACAAGACACATGGGGGAGTGCTGTATGAATAGAATGGGCCAGACTGGAGAGCATGGAAGAGAGAGTAGGCAGTAAGATAGCGAGATCGCTGAGTAGAAGCCATACTTCCCAGACGATTAGAAAGAAAAGGAAGAAGGGAAATAGGGCGGTAATTAGAGGGAAGTATTGGGTCAGTGGATGCCCCTTCCAGAACAGGAAGGATTGAGGCATGTTAACATGGAAACACCAACAGAAAAGCAAGAGTTAAAAGAGACAGAGGAAAAGGGTGAAGCTGGGGAACGACTGAGTGAACGAGTGATGATAGCAGAGGGGTCATGGGGGCAGCAGTAGGATTAGTGCTTTACAGGAGGCAAGCCATCTGTGTCTCACTAAGGGGGGGACAAAGGAAAAGAAAGGGGAGGACCCAGAATGGGACAATGGTGATGCCGTATAATGAGCAAAGGAAGAACAAAGCTCTTCCAATGTTGAAGAGTGAGATACACTTATCGTTATTTTATTTATTTATTTATTTAATTGCTTATAATGCGTCACACGCCCATAGGCCTCAGGGCGCACAAAAAGGACACAAACGCCACAAATACAACACGAAGAAGGAGAAGGACTAATCAAGGAACAGCTGACGGATACAAGCAGCAGTTTAGTCTGGGTCTTAACAGACTTTTTTTAAAAGCTGGAGGGAGCCAGAGAATCTCAATGTTAGGAGCAGAGCTTTCCAAGCCTTTGGGGCAAGGACATCAAAGCTACTGCCACCGAATTTGATCACCCTAAAACGAAGCTGGACAAAGGAACCGGCATTACAGGAACGCAGATTCCTAGTGGGCTGGTACAACGAAAGGGCGCCCCGAAAGATCGTGAGGAGCCGCGGCCGTCCAGCATTTATCAACCATAGATAGGGTTTTATGGGTAATCCTGTGACACACTGGGAGCCAGTGCTGGGACCGTCTAGCTGATGTGACATGTTCACGTCTGGCGGGACCCAAAATGGCACGCACAGCCCCATTCTGGGTGACCTGCAGAGCAGGAATATTGACCTTAGATGTTCCCACTGAAAGACTACCACAGTAATCCCGTTAAACCTGCCTGGCTCGCGAGGCTTCACAAGAGTCTGCAGCCGCACATTCTTTCCACTTGGGGAAGGGTTCTTAATATTTACAGTTCCAACAGGCTCTGCCTCCAGGTCCCAGAGTTCTGATGTAGCTTTTGCCTTGTGCCAGCCATGCCATGCTCCAGGTCCCATTGCGTTCTGGGCCCAGTGCTTCAAGTTGGGGCAGCCTGTCTCAGAAACCCCAAGTGGTTAGTGATACGCTTCTTGTCGCCTTTGCCTGAGGGAGTTGGTAAAACAATGCTAGGCTCCCCTCACAGGTTTCCGAGACCTCGGGCCGAACAGGCAGTCCCTGTCTCCATACAGCTTAATAGGAGGCCTCGCGCTCTGGAGGCACGATGTCCAAGCCCCAGAAGCCAACCTTTAGCCCAGCCCGGCAGGACGAGCAGAGCCTCCTTTTTCTATGCAGGAAGTCAAGACGTTCTTTCAATAATGGGCACGCCAGCTACTGGCTACGGAACTGGAGAGACTTCTAGCTCATGCCACTAGCCAATAGTAGGTGTCCCTGACCCTGGCAGCACCCACCATTTTCAGAAGGGTAGGCACCAACACATCGCAAGTAATTTGCCTCATAGCCATGTCCCTTTCAATTCAAAATGGCGGCTGTGAGGTTTCGCTGGGAGAGTGCTCTCCTGTCCCCCCTGGAAGCTGGGATGCCAGCAGGTCCAACAACTAGTCATCACCTTTAGGGTACACAACGGCCACGAGTGCGGCTTGACAGAAGGAGTGTGGTGTTTGACTACAATTTCCCTTCTCGAGTCTCTGCCGTGCCTTAAGAGGGTTGGTCCATGGACGTTTTCAGCTGCACTCTCGTAAAAGAAAGCTTGTCTTATGAGGTACCAGGTGGGTTGAGGCTAAGGAAACAGCTGCACGCATCTTTGACAGCACGAGTGCTGGCCTTTCACTGAACTCACTGGGGCCTAAAGCACAAACAACGGGGCTCTATTGCCCATTTGGGATCAATGAGTGGAGCAGTCAAGCAATAATATTCTCAGGTTCATCAGAATTCAGACTCCACACACACAAACACACACCTGTGTACATGCAAAAACAAAAAGCAAGGCAAAGCTTGTTCACGCAGTCACAAACGGGCCAATGCACATACAATCACATGTACACACAGGAACACATACAGGCACACAAACACACGCTGGATAGTGGTCAGAACAATAGAACTCAGGCCCAGATATAAACAGAAACACAGCCAAAGGCACAGAGACAGAACAATACACACAAAGGCACATAACCACACTCACAAACGGAGTCAGACGATGCACACATATGGGTGTGGGCAAACACACACCTATGTGAATGAACCTAGGCACACACAAAACACACACAGACAGCTCTCAGTACCTCTCCCACCTCTACTGCATTTGTGGCAGTGTGGCCCGCAAGGAACACCCACCCACACTCTCCCCACTAGGAAATTGTGCAGGGGTGTTGACAAGGTCTGAAGGGCTGACTAATTCATCGGCACGAGGCTACAAGGGGTGGGAACGTTTTTGTAGGTAACAGGGAATGTGATGATAGGTTGTGAACATGTACTAATGACTTTTACATTTTCATAGGTAGTGGCAAATAATTCCTAATTCTTCTTCTTTCGGTTACAGGCAGAGTCACCGGACGGTTCTAGCCAGGGAGGAGTCACGGTCAGGTGCTGCCGCAAGCATTACCCAATGGCCGCACGAGCCAGGATAAGATTCGACGAGCACTGACACCCTAACGGACAGTTGGAACTCGTCGACAACTGAATGCAGTGGACCCATGGTTATTGGCTCCATACAAGGGGATGGGAATCTTTCTGGCCTGGCAGTTAAACAACCAGATGTGGAAGTACTGCTAAGAACTAAAACCAGAAGTGTCAGGGTCACCTGAGGACAATGGAGACAAAAAGATTGTTCACCAGTGGCGGATGCCCGGGAAGGTCAAAGGGCCACCCTGAGAGGTGTTTTAGACCAGTTACACTGAAAAAGGCTGGGACCGCCCATTATGTTGACTCCAATAAAAGTGAGTTTTTTTTTCCAAATTGTCTGCAGTTTAATTTGGAATAATGGGACTGTATGTATTATGTTTTTGGGTTAGGGAGCCACAGTAGAGGTTAGCCCTGCTATATCTCTGCATGTTTTTCGATATCTGAGACATTTCAAAGGGGCCCCATAAAATGAAGCCCACACTGATGTTCTCTGGCGTAACCTGGGAAATGGTGAGGGAGGAGTTAAACATGCCCCTCCTTCAAAGGTAGTGTGCTATGGTGAGGGAGAGAGAGAAAAAGAGAGGAAAGAAAGAAAGAAAGAAAGGAAGAAGGAAGGAAAGAAAGAGAGAAAGAGAGAAAGAGAGAAAGAGAGAAAGAAAGAAAGAAAGAAAGAAAGAAAGAAAGAAAGAAAGAAAGAAAGAAAGAAAGAAAGAAAGAAAGAAAGTGAAAAGGGAGGATAAGAATTAGGAAAGAGTGTAAAAAAGAGAGCCTGTAAGGGGTGGACTCAATAGGTGGAGCAATAGAGAGTAACATGGGGATGAAAAAAGGAAAAGAGAGTAAGAGTCAGAGAAAGAGAGACACATAGAGAGAGCCTTCCAGAAAGAGAGAATGAAGCAGGCAGGGCGAGGCAGGAGAAAGATAGGTAAAAGGGCAGTAAGAGGTCAATGACAGCAGGCAAAGAGGAGATGGGGCCCAAAAGAAAGGCAGAGGGAGAGCAAGGCAAAGGAAAAGTGAGTAAGGCAGCGGAGAAGCCAACTGCAAGGGGTTGGAAGAGAGAGCAAGTTAGAGCGAGATCGGGAGCAAGGCAAGTCAAAGAATAAAACAAGCGTGAAGAGTTCCATGTCTATCTTTACTTTTTACTGAGATTTAGGGGTGGGTGAAATTGACGAATGTCGCTCCATGGCAAAAGCCACTCACTTCGGCATGTGAGTGACTATTTTAGCCATTTTACTGCACAGAATGTGCTTCTTGTTTTCCTTTGCAATTGCAAGTATTTCGTCCAATGAGGGCACCTCAAAATGTTTTAGCTCCCTTATCAGCTGGTCGCGTGTGACTAATTGAATAGCTGCATAAATGAGAACAATTTAGCTCCATTTCAGCTGCCGGCAGGCGGCGGAGAGGCATTCGGGAGACACAACCTCACCTTAACTGATGGCATTAAGCATGTGTTTGGCAGATAAATATGTTTACAGTAGATCACTAATGGGAGTTTTTGTTCGCTTTTCAGTGTAGATTTGTGTCACTCTGCGCCGATGAGTAGACACCACAACACAACCACCTGGGAAAAGAATGTGGTTGGAATCCTCTCCTTTTTTACTTCTACCAATCAACAAGAAGAGGTGATTTGCAATAATCTACAATTTCATTTATTTTTCCCTCATCATGACAGTGTTATGTTTGGTATGCCTGAGCACGGTGCAACATGCAAGGCCCAGAAGTTAAAACTACGGCTTGTAAATATTGGCTCAGTGCCCAGTGAGTTAAGATTCTGCCAGGCAGCAAATAAATCAGAAATGATCATGTGATGTGAGATCATAAGGAATATAGCCTCGGTCCTCCCATACATATGCGCAGGTTTTTTCGGTACATTTGGCATAAAAGGTCATGTGTGCTTCATGTAAACTACACATTACATCCTTGCAGATGGGATTGAATGCCGACATCTAGCAGAAAGAGACGTGGCCAAGAAAGAGAGACTCATTGGGCCTCATTACGACCCTGGCGGAATGGGTTTAACGACGCCGGTAAAGGTGCCGACGCCGTTAAACCCATTCCGCCCTATTACAAGGTCCCCTTGCGGGACCCGCTCTGGACGTCTGGTCAGACCAGGCGTCCTTTGCGGGTCCCGTGAGGGGACTAGCATGTTAACAACGGGCCTGTCATTAACGGGCCCGCTGTTAACATGCTCCCATTCCCATTGAGCCCTATGGGGGCTCAAATGGGAATGGGGATGGTCCGGGTTCCCTGAATGGGGAAATATCGGGCCCTCTAAAGTCGGAATGGCCCGGTATTTCCCCATTCAAGGCCCATGGACCCAGACCCGAGTTTGGAGGCAGCCATGCTCTTATTAAGGACATGGCCGCCTCCAAACTCGTAATGAGGCCCATTAAGTGGGGAGACTGCCACATCAAAAACCGGAACTTGAACGAATGGGATTTCGCTTATTGTTAGCTTAAAATTCAAGAATTAGGTAGGTTGATGGAATGAGGACATGAGATTTCCTGGGCCGTCTGCCGAGAATTATGGCCTTGAATGTTAGGTGTAATTGTATAATTGGGATTCTATATATATCCCTATTCGTGTTATGGGCCCTTTCTTTGGGAGATTAGAATTGTTTGGGAGTGTTGCAGCTAAGAGAGCAGAGCCCCTAACTTTGAGTGGACATGAGATGGGCGGGCGTCGATGTAAAATCTATTGTTGGAGACTCGTACAGACGGGCAATTGAAAGGGTTGTGTGGGCAGTCCCACACACCAAGCTCTGTCATGGGGATGGTATCCGCGAGATGCACGGGTGGCTTTGGATGTGGGGCCATTACAACTCTTTTTATATAGATGTTTTTTGCATTTTCAATGATTTGTAAACTTCCAAGAGTTAGTAACATTGTGGTGTGACCAATTTTTTGCTCACATTGGGTCAAAGACAACAGAGCAGGGTAGAACCTGCAGGAACGTTTGTAACCAAAACATTCATGAAACAAGTTTAGTATTTTTGCATGCTTTTTCACCTTTGCCTTTTATTGTTCTTATTGGGATATTTCTTTTCTTTCTTTTTTATCTGTGGTGGGAATGCAGTAAACACAGACCAGGCAGACAAGCTGCGGCCAAACTGTCACACACACACACACACATGTGATCCCAAATGGAGTTTATACATGTCCTGAGGATGGCTGTGGTATGAAAACCATACGAAATACCGAATACCCAAACTCGAGTCGACACTGTATTAGCTTAAGTTCCATTAGGATCTCAATTTGGACAGTTGGTCAACGTTTGTGGAAATGTATAGTATCAAAATGATGGAGTGATACATGCCATGTAAATCATTGGTGCATTTATGAATAACAAATAGCACTTTGCACTCGAGGTCAAACTGTATGACCTTTTTTGTTTGATGAATTGTCCTTATTGCGTTTTTTGCACAGTACGATAGGGAATGAATGAGGTTGGTGTGGAAGAGTCAGAATGGTAGATCACAGTATGTTGTGTGTGTTGATATGATTAAAATGGACTGTTATACTATAGATTCAGCTATGTATTTTTAAATATGTAATCGTGCGTACATTGTCTTTGTACACTCTTATGAATTCTATCAAATGAAATAAAGAATAATTGTGATAATCAATTGAAGTTGATTTTTATGAGAAGAGATTGTTGGTTGTACAGCAATACAATTGAATGCAATGAGAGTCAGTATATACCTTTGCGTATATACATGTTGTGATGTCCCTTATTAGCCGAAGCATGTACACACCCGAATGAAAACCACCCGTTAGACTCTACGCTTCTTTGACCCAGCATTTTTGCCACTAAGACCCACTGCTTCCTAGGGCCGACCACTTTGCTACTCCTTCACTATCCCCCGGGCACACAGACACTGCAGAAAGGAAGCAAACTTTGTCATGTGTATCTTGTCAGAATTCCCCTGTTTGAATCACTGCTAAGGTTACGGCCGGATGTAAGGACTAGGCTGCCTGGGGAAGTCTGCTTTATTAAAGGCAATTCTTGACTGGGAACTTTTGTCTCAGCCAGCCTATGAAAATAGCAAGCACTGTAGAGTAACAATGAGATGGAAACTTCAGTGAAGATCTGCAGCACGTGGCCTGCAGCTCTTCACTGCAAACAAGCTGTGCAGGGGTGGACTGGGAACCAAAAGAGGCCCTGGAAATCACTTTCAAAGTGGCCCCATATTACACATTTTCACCAAACCCAACCATTTTCCTATGAGAACAATTGAAAACAAAACAGGCTTCTACACAAAAGAGGTCTTGCATTGTGCCTACCCTGTATAACCTGTTCACTAGGCTTCTATTCAACATCCCGGATGCACTGGGCATCTCATACACTAAGTATGCTGATGACACCCAGTGCTTATCCCCCTCACAGGGGATAATGAGGCCGACAGGAACACCCTGAACTCCATGTACTCTACGATCAAATCCTAGATGGCAGAAAACTGGCTATGCCTTAATAGCGAGAAAACTGTACTTCTCCTAATTGGGTCGCCAACCACTCTGGGTAACCTGGACAAACAATACACCTCCTTCACCATTGATAACATTCCTATAGTGGTGTCCCAAACAGTCAAGAGCCTAGGTGTATATTTGGACTCCAACCTTACTATGAATAGACAGGTCAATGCTATTGCCTCCTCCTCGGCTTATTACTCTAAACTGATCAATGCAGCAAGACCCTTCTTATCTCTACAGAACTGCCTCACCATTGCAAGGGCAACTATCGGTTCAAGATTGGACTGCTGCAATGCCCTCCTCGTAGGGATCTCTGGCAAAAACATTGCTACACTCCAGCTGGTCCAAAGCAATGCCTTGAGGGCCGCCACAAGAATCTCCAAGAAGGACCACATCTCTGGGGTAAGGAGGCAGGTTCATTGGCTGCCCATCAAAGAGAGAATTGTTTTTAAAACCCTCTCTCTCACGCACAAATTCCTCCATGACCTGGCCCCCCCTTACCTGGCCCAGAGAATAGTGAAGCCTACTCCCTCTAGGCCTATGGGAGAGGCCTACACCAACGTGATCTCCACGCCCAAGATCCAGAGAGTGCGTGCAGGTGGCACTAGCTTCCCCTCTCTGGCGGCCTCACACTGGAACGCTTTACCCACACACCTGAGGATGATTGACTCCCACCTTGCCACCTGCAAAGCTATTAAAACATTGCTATTTGTGTGTCCTGTAAGATTCTGCGCTTGCTCCCACTGCTCATCTAGCTGTACTGTGGCCGGGTGCTCAGCACCTCTGTCCTTGAAAACTTGCTCAAATGTATTATCTGCCAGTATTGTAAGTAAGCTGTTCACTGGTTCGTAACTGTTGTAACTACCTTTATGCTACCAACTATGTATGTAACCAAAGAACCCTACTTGTTGCTGCCTCCAAAGTAACTTGAATCACGCAAACTTACCAACTCATGTAACAGCGCCTCGATGCCTTTGGGCTGTAGTGCGCTCTAAAAATGTAAAATAAATAAAATAAAGGCACAGAGTGCAGAGGCCTCGCGGGAAATCTCCAGAGCCCTCCATAGGCCAGCCCACCCCTGTTTTCTGATAATGTGTGTCATCAGCCTGGACTTCTCTGTCTGGGTAGAATGAGCCAAGATACCTTTCATAAGCCCTCCAACTAACTTCCATGTAGAATCCCTGCAACTGAGTAGAATTCTGTTTATATTGCCATTTCTTTTCTTTTACGAGTTTGATTGTAAAGGCTTTATACATACAACTAATATCATTAGGTTTTAAATATTTGCAGACATTTATTTTTAACAACATTTGCTTAAGTGACCCTGTGACAAAATGACTACTGCGCTGCCAGAGTACAGGGATGGGTAGTGGCCGAACCGCCTACTCATTCCCTCACTATTACTACACTAGAAGTGAGGCCAATCAGAAAGATGAAACGGGCACAGCTCGATGGGTATACCTCCTTCCCTTTCTTTTGGTAACGCAGTCCAAGGGCAGGCCATATATTCAAGGGGCTGTGAGCTGATGTATTTGCAGCAAAAACACCAACAGTACAGTGGTACCAAAATAAAAGAATGCCCAGCCAAGGTTCCATAAAAACAGGAACTTAAATGAAACGCTCAAAACGAATTAAAGACACTAAAGACCCACCCCTGTAAAGGAAACACAGAGAATGTGGTCTTTAAGGATAACAGCATTCTGGGTTGATATCCAGGGGTGCTCAAGCAAGAAAACGATTTCAGCAGCCGGTGCAATGTTAAGGACAAGAAGAAGGTCTCAAAAGTCACTATGGTCATTTAAGGACCTTTAGTTCTTGTTTTGGTTGCTCGACAGAATTGAGCCGGATTTCTGGGCGCTATACTGCAGTTGAGGCGGTGTCGAGACAGCTGAGATGCATTTACCCAGTGGCGAGTTGGCGCTGAGTTGGCTTTGAGATGGGGCTCCCTGTGGATCAAGTTGGCGCTAAAAAAGACTGGAGCCATGCGGTTCCAACAGGTCAAGTCAGTGGTCGAAGCAAAACCAAAAGTTAATGGCTGGAAGGTTTTGAATAAATCATAATCTCTGACACAGCTCTGAGTTATCCTCCAGACCATCGTTTTTCAGACTGTCAAGCCAGTACATAATGGGGAAAGACCATCTGCAAATCAGGCATGGTTCCAAACCAAAAGGAGCAGACCAGTCCAAACTGATAGGCCACATCCCTTCTGCATGAGACCACAAGCGTACCCAGATATGTTTCAGTGAGTCAGTGGTCGCGTCAGATCAAAACGATGCTTTGCCGAGATCGAGTTCAAGATGGGTGGGTCATGGTTTCTGGTGGGTTGAGTCGGCCTTCAAGTCAGGTCAAGATGAAGCTTCTGTTGGGTCCAGTCGGTTGCTTCCACAGCAGCGACCAGGCGTTCAAGTTAAAGTAATAATATGCTTCACTGGTTCCAGTTGGCATTGAGTCAGCTTGAAGAAGCAGGCATGTGGTTTGAAATGCTTAGAGTGCCCAAAGCACCACACAGGTCCTATAGCAGCTCTAAGAGACCAGAGTGTGGTAGAGCTAGGTTTAACATGTCTCGAGGTGATAAACAGGGGTCAATGCTGCTTCTGGCTTCTGAGTTGCTGGGAGGCCCAATCCAGGGTCTCCAGGAACTAGGTGAGTCCTTTGTTTTGCAATTCCACTCCAGAAAGATTGTCTGACACCTACAGAGTCTCCTTTACCTCCAGTAATCAGGATTCTGGATCCAATGCACAAGCAGCAGAGAGGCCTTGGTCCACATCCTTGGTTCACAGCAGTGTCACCCTCCATGTTCCCTGGGAATTGTTAGCAGAGCTTTCCTCTGCCTTGTCCTCTGTCTTCTAACATCATACCCAGGGTACTGTGTCTGCAGGAAGTGGTGGCGGGGAGCAGGAATTTCGGGGAGCCCTAGCAGAAGATGGTGGAACATCTATCTTGACCTACACTTCTGTTCCAGACTACTCTAACTCTGCTCCATCCTATGTCTGCTAAACTTGAATGCGCCTTTAGTAATCAGCACCCTGCTGTGAGTGGCTTTGTAATGCCAGGACTGCCTTTGAAGCACTTGTTCCCAGGGGACTTCTAGGGGAGGGTTCCTGTGGACTGGGAGGAAGGTTTTGGCTTTGTTCAGGGGGATCAAAGAAACAGCTTCCTGGGCATTTTCACACGTGGCTTTTGTGGCGATATCTAGGGCAGGCAGCTAATACACATCATGCCTGTATGACTGAAGCACTGTTCACCAAGCAGGCACAATATGATATGCAAATATTGTGGATGTATAATTGTGAGACCCTAATAGCCACCATGTCATTACCAGACATGGTGTATATTTACAGTTTAATGTGCCACCAGACTGACCAGGAAACACATTTATTATGTTTTGAATCACAGGGGTAAAAGATTAAAGAGCCACCTAGGCTGTTGGACCTCTGTGTTCCAGCAGCCGTCAGGAATTATGATATGATGTGGCATTTATAATGCGCTGTACAAAAGTGTTTCTAAGCGCGTGTGACCTTTCATCCTGCCATGCAGCCACTGCAGAACAGTTGTCGGAGATGTTAGGCGAATGCCACAACAAGGCACCTTAGTGCACTAAGATTTTGGCATAGAGTATTATGAAATGCGGATCTGACCTGCCTTTCAGGAACAGAATTACCTGCATAAGGTTGGTCATAAATATCAAAAAGACTCAGGCAACCCTGCCCTCACCAGATGGCATTCTGACACAGGCCTCATTTTGCACCTTTTAACATGAGCAGGAATGGTGAGATTATGGGCGAGTTTTGGGGCTTTGCTGCTGTATCTGTGGGGCAGTGTGGACACTGTTCCTTGGAACTTTTGAGACTGTTGCCTTTAGAGAGCTGATCGCATGAGGAAAGCATCACTTGTCATTGGCAGCACAGCGATTAGGTTTTGAAAAAGTCTTGGTGATAGGAGGCTGCAAATGAATGATGGGTGCAAGTTTGCTGGCATAGACGCAAGATCCGCGGGGAACGCCCCGTCAGATAGAAGGTCTAAGTCTGACACCACTGGGCAGGCTCTGCAGCAAACGCCCTGACCCCCAGAAGAGGATACCAGAAGCAGCTGAAAGCTGGCCAGTGCAGGAAAGGGCACAGGAGAGACTCCTCGCATCCTTGAGAGGAAGGCCCGGGCAACAGCGACATCATTGCGGGATGATGTGGGGGGGGGGTGAGCAGTGTTCGAGGGGGACCCTGTTATATGCCTTGTAAAACCCTCTTGAATAACTTCAATATGTGATAAGTGCAATCCCTGTCCCAAAGTGCCTGCAGCTAGGTTAGCCAATCAGCGGGAAAGCCAAAGACTCCAGTTAAGGTGGAGCGGGATGGGGTGGATTCTATCGTACTGTCCCTCTGTCTCTATATGTCAGGCCGGATAGGCCCACATCTGTGCTGGTTTAGATGGTTTCCATATGGGTTTCGCTGAAATGCTGGCACCGCTGTGTGTTGTCTCTGGTATTGTGTGTGGTTCAGATTGACAAGAGACCTAGAAATATAGAGTTTGTTGCTGCAGTGTAGGGAAGCACACCAATATATCTGGATATCTGGCCCTGATGGATTTACAGCTCTCATTCTTACCCCCCAGTGTGAAAAACAGCTCTTACTGGAACCCAGCCTAGCATAGCCATGGGATAATAAGCGATTTCAAGCAGAGGGCTCCTTCCACCCATTGTCCCTTTGTTCCGCAATCTTGTTCAGCACAAATGCGAAGTTCTCTGCTGTAGGGGGCAGACACGCGTCCTGTTGTATAATTCCTTGTATGAATGGGACCTTTGTTATGGCAGAAATGTGAGGTACTCCATTTTTAATGTTATCTCCTAGGTGGTGATAAAGTGGCACGTAGGAGCTGAAACTGATGCAATGGAGAACAGGTAGGGGGGAGATGGGATGTGAGGAGGGGCACACAGCTGGCGGGTGTTTGTTTATTTACCTACTCATTGACTGCTCGTGGTGGTCATGCTAATTTCTGTGACCACTCCCTGACTGCTCGTGGCCATGCTAATTGATGTGCCCACTCCCATGCACTACCTGCCCCTCCCCCCAAAACACATTCCTGCGGGACACTTCTGACCTAGCTCTCTCAAGCAGTAATATCAAATACCATGCTGTATAGGGCTTGCCGGTGTTGTTACTAAGCAGTCTTCTTAGAGGTAATGGGGTATTTACAGCTGTAAATGCGCTACTGGTATAATTTTAAAAAGTCTTAACAAATTGTGGCTTCGCCCATCGATTTATAAGCAGTATATGTGTCCTGGCATCTGTTCCTTGCACTGACGTAGTGGTTAAAAACAAACACGCATTGGAATTTCCAACAGGTTTTTCCTGTATATAGACATTAATTAAACAAAGGATTGGGAGCCCCTCTCCTGAGCATGAACATGGGTCAAATACCTTGTTTTATGGAATGTCTCCCACTCAGGATATGATATGACTGATATGCAAATTGCTGTTTCTCCTCTGTGAAAGGTCCAGTGAGCTGGGCATCTTCCCAGAGAACCGGTTATCTGTCCTTGTTCATTCTTGGTAGAGGGGCTCCCAGACCCTTTTTTATGTATATAGATATTAGGCATATGCCCAGGTACTCACACAGTATCCAGCTGTGGCCATGTTATGGCTAGGTTGTACCATTATGGCAGTGGCAGGAACATTCCTATTCCATTCCTACACAAAAACCAAAACTGCTGGCTTGGCCAGGGCTTGTGTAAAGGGTGCGATGAGACCGGACTGGCTGTCTGCTTGACCTAACACGCTTCGTTGCACAATATTTGGTACTGACCCTGGACTGGAAACTGTTGCATCGATCTGGACATGGCTGAAGCTACGTCTGGGATTAGGGCCCTCGACAATAATGTACAATTGACAATGAATAGCAAGAAATGGTCCTTTTGTAGCGGGCAGGTGACCAATTGAAAGGAGTTTGGGGATAGCACCTTGCGCTGCCTTATTGTTGGAGTGTGTTATGCATGTAGTTTTAGCTTGATGTGTAGGTATAGGTGCATGCTTGGTGCCTGCATGTAGATATATACAGTCCAATGGATGCAAGAGAACCTACAACAGAAGAGTGGCATATCTTTTTTGTAATTAGTATTGCAGCGGCTCGTGTAGGTGGGATAGAACTATGCAGTATTGTTGTTAGCAGAAGCTGCACCACCTTATGGTTGAAGAGGAGATGGTGGTCTTCCTCTGGTGTTGGCCTGCGGGCATCCCGACCCACAGATCTGCTCTTTCTTTGCTTGTGGCTACCTGACCCCGAGGAGTCTTTGCTGTCTGCCTGCTCCCTAGAACCAGGCTTAGTCCCTGCTGTTACTGGATCCTGTTATTTCCTTTGAAAGGTCTCCCGTCCGGAGATGTGTGGAGCTGGTCCTGGAAAGGTGTACATTCTTACGGAAGCCCCTTGAGCCACCTTTTTGTGTGAGTCCATTGCAATCTGCCCTCGTTTGGAACTGGGGTTTACTTTGCATTGCCCTAAGAGGGACCCTCTCCCCCATAGCGGAGGCCATCATGCAGAAGGCCCTAATGTCTGGTTGTGGGGTAACACGCGCTGACTTGGTTCTACATAGCACCTGTGCCATGCAGAATAGGGTGACCAGATTTTCAAAATAAACAAAAGGGACAGCCACAAACAAAAAAGAAGGACTGCCACAACAGCCCCTCCAGCCCCTTACATTCTCCTGTGAGTGCAGAATATTTCCAGCAATGAACTGCTAACCTGCATATAAACCGGGCGGAGTTGATTTTTAATGTATGTCATTAACAAAGGAGCTTTTGCTCTGATTAATATGAGAAGCTTTCCGATGTTTGTAACTAGTCTTTACAGCGCTGTCAGGTAATGTGCGTGATGCGTATGTGAAAGGATGGCGGTTCCAGCCCCCCCTTGGATGTTAGAGAGACACAGCATGAAGTGTTCAGATGTTTGCTTGCTTTGTAATCGTTGCCCACCATTAATATTCAATCATTTTGTTCTGAAAATGTCAGCGGTCACCCTCCCTTTATCCCAAAACCGGGACAGGGTTTTTTAATTGAAACACTAGGGGTAGGGGCGGGAGGGGGCAGAGGGCCAATTCCGGGGGTGGGACGTCTGGTCACACAAACCCAGGAGCACCTAGAAGCCCCTATGGACCATCACAGCGCTCCCATGACTGCACGGCAACACCATTGTCTTGAACTGTGAGTCTGTGTGTTCTGTGGTGGCCCTTGCAGCCTTTCTGGGAGTCTGGGTGTTGGCCTCCATTAGTCCATTTGCTGCTCCCGTTGATTTCGGTTATCACTGCCCCACAAAAGCTTTGAGTCTTCCACTGAGGGCAATCAGCTGCTTAACCACCATAAAGTGGCCCATTACTAGGCTCTCTCGCCCCGAGAGTACCGACCCCCGCCCCACAAAAACACACACACAAACAGACACAGACACACACAGACACACACATGCACACACGATGTAGTCTTTGGCTCAGATCGAGACGATTCCATTCTTAACACTGCACACAGTGTTCACTCTTAACTAAGCTTGGCAACGTCAGATGCAAGGATGCGAGGTCCCATTACTTTATATTTGAAATCTAAGTTTGCGAGCATTTTAAGTACGATGACTGCCGCCTGGTCACCTTCTACAGAGTACATGCCTTAGCTCTCATCCTCACTACCAAAAGTTGAAAGAGATGCTCTTGAAACCCCCTTGTTTGATTTTCGATTAGGGAATGTGTGCACTATAGAAGTAGAAGCTTAATATCCATCAAAAAAGTTCTACGAGGCTTACTGGCCAACCTCCCACCCTCAAACTTTCAATAGAATCAATGAAACATGTATACAATTATGGAAATATAATACTTGGCTACAGCCTGGGCACCACGTGTATGGCTTGAGATCACATTCCAAACCTATCATCACCTACTGAGATGTCTGAGGTCTCTGGGTAAAGCCAGCCCTAAGCTTCTCATGGGAGCACTTTCATTTCTATGGCCGCCTGGTGCTCCAAGGTAGAGGGAACCTGTGGCACCCCAGATATTTTGGACTACGACTCCCATGATCCCTCACCTTTGACTATGCTGGCTGGGGCTGATGGAAACCGTAGGCCGAAACAGCCGGTGGGCCACAACTTGCCCACCACTGTTTTATCTACACCCTCTTAGACCCCGGTCCCGCACAACCTAGACACGCACACAGGGCCACAGTCGGAGACTGGACCCGTTTATCTGGGCAGTACGGGTGCATGTGAGAGCATGCGCTGGCTGTTCCCCCAGTGCAGATGTGGGGATGCCTGTGCTCGGGCACAGGGCACAGCAGCAACCATGGTAAGGTGTGCCAATGGAACTGCTGTGCACTTTCTGCTATATTCTTGCATCTTACTTTTCATCTTTATGTTCTACTCTTCCTCCCTTGTAAGTCTCCACCCCCCACACCCTCCACACAGGCTGCGTGATCAATGCTTACTGCTCATCTCTGCCCCGATGGGTGCTTGCAAGTGTCTGTCGTGGGAATGTCAATAA
Source organism: Ambystoma mexicanum (assembly GCF_040938575.1). Classification (NCBI taxonomy): domain Eukaryota; kingdom Metazoa; phylum Chordata; class Amphibia; order Caudata; family Ambystomatidae; genus Ambystoma; species Ambystoma mexicanum. Next base: position 856,101,989 of record NC_090934.1, read on the forward strand.
GTAATGGATTGGGGGGCGGTGAGGCTGGCATCCCCAATCGTCTCTTGCCCTATAGACTCTGTCTTTCTGGAGATTAGGCTGGACTCTTAGCGCTCCAAACACAACACCCCATCATGAGAGTGAAAACGAGGGACACAGGTGGATGAGCACAATTTCTTCAGTCACTTTCCCGTAACTGCCCCGGTCTGGCCAATTATTCAGGTGCTGCGATGTTTTGCCCCTCCCCCACCTCTAATTAGCATAAGGTGACCGCCTTTAACAACTTTGTCAGCAGAGAAGTTCAGCATTCTGCTGAGTGTCTGCACCTGGGCACACTAAAGTGCAGTATAGACTGTGATTTTCGTATATGCGATTCCATGAGAAAGCCCTCATTGATACGCTGTGCTCGTCCGCTGGAGAGCTGTGGACGTGAATGGGCGGTGTCTCGATCACAGCCGGTTGCTGTACCATCCATGCTATCCCGCCCATGGAGATGAATCCCCAGCTTGCTAGTTCTCCTTATACTTTCTGTGCCCTGAAGTCTGCAGGGTTGGGCTGGCCTATAGGGAACTCTGGAGATTTCCTAGTAGGCCTCTGCACCCTGAGCCTCTTTTGTGTGGTATTTCCACATTTTCTCATGGGAAAATGGTTGGCCTTGTTGAAAACGTGTGATATGGGGGCACTTTGATCATTATTTCCAGGACCTCTTTTGGTTCCCAGTCCACCCCTGCCTGGAGGTGATGGTTGCCTTATTAACTTTAATCCTACACATTGTAATCCTGTTCATTGCGCCCTGTGGGTGCTTTTTACTCACCTGTTTCCACCGCCCATACGCTCGTCCTCTAGGAAAAGGGTTCCTCACCTATAGTCTTGGTCCTCTGGGAATACCTGCTTCCTGGCTGGTTGATCACTAATCTGCTTATCTCCGGGGATGGCCTCCTGGTTCCTCTCTCAGCTCCTTGTCTTCTGGCAATGAGAATATCTGACCTGGCTCCTTTTGATCTCCTCTTGTTTCCTGGAGGACAACTATCGTTGTTTCCCGGTGCTTGTTGGCTACCAGTCCAATTCTTATCTGCTTGTATTCTGATGGGCCGTCTCCCACCTCCTGGCGTCCTGGTGAGGGTGGTTTCTCTCCTCGTTCCTCTGCTTTCTTTCCTACTTGCTCCATGGAAATCGTAATTTATTTCATCCTGTTTTGTGATGCAGATGTTCATTTGCTTTTTGTTCTCTCCCACTTCCTGGTGCCCTGGTGATGCGGGTATTTCTCCTTGCTCCTCTCGTATCCCCTCCTACTAGGGAAAGGTCATTTTTTTCACAGGTCCTCTCCCATCCTTTTTTCTCCTGGAGATTTTGAATTTGGGATTTATAAAGCTGGCTCAATCAACAACACCTGCCCAAGGACTGATTCCAATGTACGCAGATACCACTGCACAGACCGCAACTCACAGTACTGCGCTCGTATTAAAAGATGGCAGCCCGAATGCTGGCTACCCACAGGGCTCTGCTGCTCTCGAGCCAGGTCCGGGCTTCAAACTATAAAATGAAATATATAAAAATGAAAGTGACACAGACAGATTTAACTGTGTCAAGGCTCTAAAAACCAATACGCGTTCATAAGAGCCAGGTCATTGGTCAAGAATTAGAATTTTCATTTCCTTTTGGCTCTTCACCCATCTGCTTAGCAATTGAAGATGGTGGGTACCCTTCTGGCTCCTGCTCTACTTGAGCCTGGTAGTGGCACTTTGGCTTTCCTGGCTCCACTGCAGGCCCCTGTCCTTCAGTGGTGGCACTTGCTCTCCTGTTTTCGTGTCCCCCAGCAATCATGTTCCCCCCTGGGTTCTGTACCATTGCCTTTCCCCCGGGGATGGTGGTTGTCATCTGGGCTACCAATTTCACTTTCTACTTTTTCCTCTTTTGGAGAATCCAATTTAGGATTTCTATTAGGTGTACACTAGAAGTTGCCCTTCATGGTGTCATCGCCCATCCCAAAACTTATAACGCCACTTGTCTGCATACAGGTTTACGACAACAAGCATGAAGGGGCATTGTGACGGGGGGCATAAGGCGGCAGTGCAAATGCCCCTGTTTACAGGGATCACCAACCCTGGCCGCGGCCAACGATTCATCCGTGGGCTGTACAGACACATTTCTGTTTTATCATAAGGGGTGTTCAGGGAAAATCCGGGCTTTTTGTGCCTGGACAGTGGGCTGAGCTGGGAAAATGCTGTATTCCATTGAACAGGTCTCTTGGTTATTCTCCCTTTCTGTTTGTGTTGAAAAAAAGCCCAAACAGGAGCGAAAAGACTCAATTTCCCAGCGTTAGCCTGTAGTCTGTTGATGTAGATTGTAACCCATGACTTGCCTTTTTCGTGATTGACCATTGTAAATTAATATATTCATCATACATGTATACATCATACATCCTAAACATCCTAAAAACATGATCATTGGTTGGACTTTGCTGCCTACGCAGTGAAAAAACATTGGTATCGAGCGTAAGGAGAAGGAGACGGAGTGCTGTGTAGAATCATAGCCACTCTGTGTCCTTAGGCTGCTTAGTTTTTAACCATATCGGGCGCTAGCACGACATTGTTACTTCGCTAGACTTTTTTTCGCTGACTTTTTTGCAGAAAATCTTCGGCCGAAAAAACTCATCGAAAAATGTTGGAGTGGATAGTAAGGGGATATAATGGGTAGTGAGAATAGGGTCTAGATCATAGGAAAGGTGGGACTTAACGGGGGACCAACCCCCCAAATGAAAAAGAAAAACATTTGATGAGTTTTTTGGGCGGAAAACATTTGGCAAAAAACTCCACGGGAAAAAAACAGGCGATCTAAGAACATGGCGCTTTAATACTCCCACTGAAGCTTGTTGTACTCACATCTGGTGCTTTAGTGCCACTATTAGTTTTGACTCACTGGTGGCTACGTAGTGAGGCCACATAGTTTCAGTGCGCAGGTGGTGCCATCGTGCTACCATTCTGTTTGGCTGGTGGGTGATGCTTTCACACCAATCAGAGTGAGCCAAGAGGATGTGGCATGCAACAGACAGCATACACTGAAGGACACCAGAACTGGAGAGGTGGTTTTGCTTTCTCTCTCAGATGTGCTCCTTTGTCTATGCTTTCTGTTCTCAGGACCTGGCTGGCAGCCTGCAGGTTCCTTTGGCAAAGCCAACCCCGTTTGCTTTACAACGCTTGTGGAAGATCGTGATCCCACCAAGGAGAGAGATTGGCTGCCTATTTGTGCAAAATTCTTGAAAAACCAGATCACCTCTGCAGTCTTGGGGCTCAAAGTAAGATGTGCTCAGTGGCTAATCCTGAGGGTGTAGTGCAGAAAGGGACTTTTTTTTGCAGGGAATTCAATTCACATGGTTTATTGGGGTGGTGATGCAACTTCTAGTTCCCCTCTGTTCTCCTGTCCGCATGCCCTTAAACCGGTGGTGTCCCGCCTGCTTCTCCCCCCCCCCCTCCATCTCTGTGCCCTCAGAGTGTGATTGTGGCCTCCGACCGGATATGTGATGGACACTCACTTGTTGCGGCTTAGCTTCCCTGTAGCTATGTGGCTCTGCACGGTGTGCCAGCGGCCCCGGCCCGCCTTGCCGTTGAGGGCCTCGCCCGGATGGCTGTGGGGGGCAGACAGGCTGCTCTTCAGGCTGTCGCTGCGGATCTGCTTCTCCCCCAGTCGTCCATCTTTATCCAGTAGGCCCGAGGCAGCGCAGGCTGCCGACTTGCTGCCCGACAGCAAGGTGCCACCGCTGACAGGTTGGCCCCCAATGTTGGGCAACAACAAATCAAGCACGGGTAGGGGTGGACAGGAAACAAAAAAAGGACAGAGAGGGAGAGAAAAGACAGACAAGAGACGGGCAGAGAAAAAGAGAGCATCATCAGCAAAGCAAAGCACAGACTTGAGAGCACCTGTCAAAGGAGGAGCAGGGAGAGCATCGGCAGCCTGGGAATTGAGCTATGATGGAGGTAAAAGTGAGGCCAATTCCACAGCCAAGGGTTCACAAGGAGAGAACTGTTGAGGAGAGGCACCAGACAGCCAGCCACAGGAAGAAGAAGAAGCTATGTTAGTGAGTTTGACCACCACACAAAGTGCAGATGTGAGGACACTCCAAGTGACCAAAACGGGCAACCCTTCCTTGCACTAGAGGGGGAGGGAGAGAGGGAAGGAAGGACGGAGGGGAGGAGGGAAGGAAGGGGAACAGGAGGTGGGTGAGATTCCAAGTCAGCAGCTCCATCAGGGGCCTTTTATTAGCTATGATTTGGGGGGTGGGTGGGGTAGAGGGAAGGGGGAGGCAGGAGGAGGGGTTGCTCGTCTCCATGGCCCAGCAGCCCATGGGGTGGAGTGTGCGGCCAGAGTGGGGGGTGTGGAGCGAGGAAAGAAGAGGTAAGGGAGGAAGGGGAGTGTGAGGAAGGTGGGGTGGTGGTGGCGGTGGTGGTGAGGTGGTGTACATACTCACTACATACGATCAGACCAGGCAGAGAGCGAGAGAGACTCACTTGAGGGACAGTCTCGGGTCGCCGTAGGGCGTGTAAGGCGACATGTTTAGGATAAACTCCTTGGGAGGGTAGGAGCTCCACTTCTGGTGGACTGTGCTGTCATTGTTATTCCAAAAGTCTTTGTCTAGGTCACTAGATTGGCAGAGACAGAGAAAAAAATAAAAAATAGGGAAATACAAGAAAAAAAAACCTGAAATTCTGAGAGGGGAGGAAGGGAACCCGCCTCCCCGCCCCTACAGAAGTCATTTAGCTATTGAAGGGTCCCCAAGCTGATGGAGACAGGCTGGGGGCATGGAGAAGATGAGGACGACCCCCCCCGGCCCCCTGTGGAAGGAAGAAAGTTAGCATTTGCAGGCGGCCAGTGGAAGAAATGAGGGTGGGGAGGCAGGTGTGCTGCAGATGTCCCAGTGCTGCTAGAAAGGAAAGAAGTGGGTTAATGGGAGAGAAGGTCTTCCCTGACAACATATTGAATGTCAAAATGGCTGCTTTACCATCAGTCCCCATTTGCATCTTTCTTTTCATTTTCCACTTGGTGCACTCAGACCTCATTCATCCGGAGACTGTCTTTACACCTTCAATGAGACGGCTCCATCGGGAATGGACATCACATGGCCACAGGCAGACCGTTGCGAAACTTGCCAAGAAAAGGAACAAGGCGTCCAGGGCTGCGGAAGGTTAAAGAAGAGGGGTCCATGGACATGGACCGCCTCTGCCGCGCTCCGGGACTACAGGCTCTCTGCTGCCTCAATGACTGAATTCCACTACCAAATCTACCACAGGCAGAGTAGGCAACCTTGGGTATCCAGGGTACGTTCAGAGCCACTGACTTCCCTGTGAGCATCTGTACAACTGTTAAGAGCTACAGATCACGTCATCACGCCCAGTGGACGTAGAACAAGCCTCTCAATTCCTCTAAAACACTGTTTTTCTGTCTTCAGCACTCATACGTGCAGCCAACAGTCGCATTTAGGCCTCTGCTAAATAAAACAAACATGCACAAAAGCGATAATGTCTGTGCTAAGATGAGACAATACAAAAGTGGTTTTCCAGGAAGTGCACGACCTCATGAACAATTCAACCAGCTGATAGGGAAAGGCTCAAGCTTGTAGGACCACCCCACTCAATGCAGGACCTTGTTTTAGTTCGCAGGACCTGGCCTTAGCTTATACAACCTTACCTTATACTGGAGGAGTTGCATTAACATGCAGGAACATATGGCAACTTGTAGGATATTAAATTAAAAGCTTTAATCATTGCTTATACAGCTTTGTAGTAACCTGTAGGAACTGTCCTTGGGTTATAAGGCCTAAACCTATATTCAAGGTTACTCCCTTATCCTGCTGGAACTTGCATTAAAGGAACTGACTTTAGCTTGTAGGCCCTGGTATTACCGTGACTATTACAACTATAGCTTGTAGGTCCTTGATTTAACCTGCAAGAATGACCTTAGATTTTAGGATCGTACCTTAAACTTGAAGTTGATACTTTGCAGCATACCACAGTATCTTGCCACATAACCCTTACTTTGATGGGCACATATTCGGCTTGGAATAAATGACTTCAGCTTGAAAGACACAATAATTTCAGGAGCCTCTCCTTTGGGTTAGCTATGGTGCTGCTTGACCAGCTTAAATTGTCTTCAGGAGTCTCAGCAATTGTCCAAGAATGGTCCTCACCCTGCCTGTGAAATCATGAACACAAAGCAGGCCAGGATGTTACAGAGATTAACACAATTCCGCCTGCAGTGCCACAAAGATTGTCCCCATTGCCAGTCCTATTCAACATATACTTTGTCAAAGTTCATATCCTTCAAACTCACACATCGTCTATATATGCAAACAACTCTGAAGAGTGATTTATCAAACGTTTTGAATAAACCATAACAGGGTCACTGCTCTGAGCAGCCATCCAAACCATCCATGTTGTTAGAGAAAGGGAAGGACCACATGCCGTCAGGCTTGGTTTGAGGGATTCGACCATCTGCATGGGGAGTGTGGGCTTGCCTGGGCCTTTTTTTGATGATTTTTTATGAAATGGAATGATGGGAGATCAACCTTTGAAAATGTGTGGCGCTAATCTGCACACATTTTCCAATGCTCACCGCACAACAAACACATAGTCCAGTGTACTCTGGGGGACACAGCCTAGAGGTGCAGTGCTCCCTGTCACATTTATTTGACAGGTGACAGGAAAGGGGTGCACGAAAACATCCAGAGGAGAAGGGCAACACCTTCCTCCTCCCATGGCCAGCCTAATTACATATCAAAGGCTCCATGGATCTGCCTTGTTCTATTGTCTAAGTTTGGTGTGGTGGCGGCGCATACTGATGAGAGTTAATTGAAGCAGGCCTGCAAATAGGCCTGGCCACAGAACCTAACAATGGGCAGGAAAACTAACACCTCTTTGATATGCAATGTGTCAACTTGAAGCTAGTTCCCACCACACTGTATGAAGGACAGGGAATGGCATGCCTGGGTCCACTATTTACCATAGGCAACCCCTGCAGAGCAGACCCCTTTCAGAGGGAGAAGTGTGTGATTTAAGGGAGACAGAAAGTCTGCTCTCGTCACAAACCTCAAGGGAGACATGCGCTTTGATCAAGAGTCACAGAGGGCTGGGATATAGGAGTACATGTACCTTTCCTGTTGAAATGCACTCTGGTCCGGACCTCATGCATAACAGTAGATTGTTGGCGGGGACCCCGAAGGTAGGCTTAGCCTGCACAAATCACTGGGGCCCATTTGGCTTTAAAAGAGGGCTGAGCCCCTCACTTAGCAGATCCTCCAAACTTCGAATGGAGTAAGAAGAAGGACTAATTTGGACCATGGCTGAAGCTACAGTCTGCCTTACAGCTTTCAGCTGTGAAGGAAGGCCAGGTTTTCCAAAAGGGAAGCAAGGTCTCTCCCCTAAACATCTCCCAGGGTACAGAGGTACATACCAGACTCAGAGGACCCATCCAGGAGCTCCAGAACTGGTGCCCAGCCAGCACACAGCATGCCCTGCTAAGTTCTCAGCAAGCTTCCTAGGTGAGAAGTGCCAGAGCATCTCTGAACTAAGGACAAGGCCGTTGACTACAAACATGATCCTGAGCTTTGGGCCGTCCGCCTTGAAAGGACACACACCCTGCAAAGAAGCTAGGAGGAGTGCCACACAGCATCATCAAGTGTCCATCTTTTAAGGACATTTTGGAGACAATCCAGTCCTCGCACCGCATCTGGCTGTACCACTGACTGTTGTCACGCCCCAGTCACCAGAGCCATCCGAGACACCTCAACCAGCACTCCAGATCCTTATCCAGCACAGAGACAACGATTCTTGGCCCGAGCCGCCGCACCGGACAGCCTGCAGATGTTCGTCCAGCCTCACTTGCCAGACTGCCTGCTGCCTACTACCCCCAGCTGTCTCCCGCCACTAACTCTGCCTCAAGGGCTGCGACCGCCTCACCGATGTCGAGCACAAAGAACTTCTTCAGCACCAGGTACATTGTGATGTTGTCCCCCTTGTCCTTCTCTGAAGGCCCCTAATGACATTTATGATCCCTTACTCCCTTGGTACGGAAACCAAATGACCATGAACAGTTAAGACTTATTGCTTTACCGACTACCCTCCTGTCAGTATCAAGAGTGCATCACTTTCCTACGTGCAACTGGCTGTCCTATGTGTTCCTTTACAGGGTGGGTTGCATTTTGTAGTGTGCTAGAACTGTCTGTTGTAATAATAATAAAGTAGATATTTTAAAACAACCTTGACTGGACAGTCACTATTATCATTGGGTAATAATTGTATTTTCGCTGTGTTGCAACTATCCGTCGATCCACGACCTTGCGGAGAAAAGCGTTCTGTTCCGTCCACGTTACGAAAATTTGAAAAGGAGGTTTATAATTTACTTGTGTTTCCAATCTGTTCAGATCCCTTCTGGTGTACTAGAGGTGTGGGGCTGATTGATGGTTTAGAAACCGATATTCATCCCTGGACCACTGGTGCCCCGGAAGTTGATTCGTCACACTTGGTCCCAACCCAAAATGGCAATCCAGCCTAAACTGCTAGGTCACATCCCTTATGCATGAGACCACAAACAGTCTAAGGCATTTTACAGGGGTCCTGAGATTGCTGTATGTAGAGTTCCAAGCCACATCTCATCAATGATGGTCTTCGAAGCACAGACATGTCTGGGGGTTGCTTGTGATATCAAGCAGAAGAGATGGGACCCAGTAGTTTGGGCTGGACTAACCCTTATGGGGTGGTAGCAAGCCTAATCTACACGCGTTTTTCCCCTTCGGTAAATGCAGAGCAGACTGCAGAATGAAGGTTTGAAGAGTGGCCTAGAATAAAGCCAATGATTAGGAATGATGCGAAACCTTCCATCCATCCCTCCACAGTGTTACAGATGAGGCATGGACCTTTCTCAAACCAGGAGAGGCCATGTGGACCACTACTGACTTGGAAAGAGGCTAAAACAAGATGAGCACTGAACACATTGAAATTGGCTTTGTGTTAACAGCTACAAGAGTGAGATCCGATTTTACTCACTCTGGCTCGTTCAAATTCACCTGGTGAGGCTCAATGCGAGCACCTTCTACCCGGTACCCGAAATATGCAATCGAGACGTGCCGCTTGCCAGTAGCCGAACGTGCCCACCTCAAGAGAGCGCGCGTACCAATAATGCGTTCCTTCACTTTCCTCTCCTACGAGCGACCCTGTCCCCACCCTCTAGAATCTTCAATGCAAAATTGCGCTGGTCTTGCATGACCTTACAATGGTGATTTACAATCTGGATTTTTTTACAATGGCATTTACGCAGTACTCCGGAAACACAAATATCCAAAAAGCACAAATCCATCGAGACCAGTTCATACTTGCCCGAAAACTAGAAGCCCACACTTTGCCAAAAGCAATGTCATTTCATTAGCTCTGGGTGAGGGAAATGACACGATTTAAAACCCTGTGCTTAATGCACAAGTCACTGCTTGGAGGGTTGCCTTCCTCGTCAACGTCTTCCAGCTCTACCAAAGAACCAGAGGCTTGAGGCCATCCAAGGAGCACAAGAGTTTGGTGGCTGGTGCCTTCACATACAGGGCTGCTCCCTCTGGAACTCTCTCTCTCTCACAATTTAAGAGGTGAAATGGACTTTAAAAGTTCCAGAGAGGGTTGCAAACACAACAGTCCTGCAATGTATATAGCCAAAAATCGCTCTATGCCCCGGCCACTCCTAATCCTACTCTAGTCGCACCCTGCCAACCAACATCATATGTGCATGCAGTACAGGCATGCACACATGATTCCTGTATGTTAGGCCTATCAATAGGAAGCTATAACTTACACTAAGGACGGCTTGAGGAGACGCCGTTGCCTGTCTCTGCCCAGTGCTTGGCTGGCTGCACCACCTGCTACCCGCAGGAATATCCCTTAAGGCTCCCTGATTGCCCCTCGCCTTCCCCTATCCCCAAAGTGCAATGAAACGTCCAAAATGTGGCATCCAGCACTGGGCAGAAACTCTAATAACGAAATAAATCAATACAGAGGCAGGAGTAGCTTGGAGGGCAACACCTTAGCTTGGTGGGTGCCACTTGACTTTCAAGGACACAATCCTAGCATCAAGGGCGTGACATTAGCATTCATGGAATCAGCTACTGCTAAGGATACTGCTTCTTAGATCTCACAAGGACATTCGCCCTGCTTAAAGAGTACCTCTTGCATTTAAAGACAGGGCATTGGCTTGAAGGCCGCCGTCTTAGTTGGGAGAACAATTCTTCCTGTGGAGGGTGTAGCCTGAGCTTGAACCACATTGCCATAGTTTGAAAGAGAATGCCTTGTTTTAAGATACACTGCCATATCTTGAAGGACGCAGCCTTTAATTCTCAGATCCTCTCATGCCAAGCACGGTTTGGGCATCAGTGCCGAAGGATGATGGTAAAAGTGAGCGGTTCTTCTTCGGGCACCAAGCCCCCCTTCCCAGCACTGCTTGTCCAATGGTTTTTTGGAGAAGGTGCTTGTATGAACTGGCATGACTCATCCTTCTGTGCCTAGGCCCCGCAGGAATAAGGACAAGTCTGGGCGTAGAGGCACCGCCAGGTCCTTGGAGATCACACACAATCTCCCTTCATCTTCAGAAGCCAACTACTCGGCCCCAGGTGGTAGGAGATCTGAGAGGATGGACAGTGGCTTTAGGGCGCGTCAGCGGCATAGCGCCACCCGCGCAAGATCAGAAGACACTGCAGCCTTTGATGTCAGGATGCAGACCATCTCCTCGCATAGTTCAAAGGTGCCCATCACATCAAGGCCTTGTTCTCTCCTTCCACCTGCAGAACTCCTCGGTGTTCTCACATGAAACGGCTCCATTGCCAGGGCCTGCAAGAGCTGTGCACTCATCAGGAGAAAGCCTGGGGGTTGATGGGGGGGCGAGGGGGAACAGCGCAAGCTAAACGCACTCAATGAAGCGAGGCTGCCCAGCAGTGATGAGGGGAAGGAACGAGTAGATGAGCTGGCATATTATTCACTCCCTTCTGGGATAAACTCCATCATTCCTTTACTGGTGGGTGGGGGCAGCTGGACTCTGATTATAGCGCCCCCTACATGATGCCCCATCACTACCATTTGGCTCTTTGAAACACAATTCTGTTGTATAAAGCGCCTAACAAATGCTCAATAAAATAAAATAAATAAATAAACAATCAAGTGGGATATGCCTCACCAGAAAAGGCAATATCTGTATTCGCCCACTGACTTACATTACTATTAAACATATTTTACGAGGGAGAAAGTAAAAGATGTGTCATAATACAAGATATTTGGCCATCGGCTTGGGGATTCTCCCACGTCAACATGAGGAGTTGGCAAGAGTAGGGGGTGCATGGACTCGGCTGGACTATGTGTGCAGACTATCACTCCCTGTTTATGGGTAAGACACGAAGTGAAAGCACAAATAGCCGGGACACTGGGATGTATGATAATCTCTTTGTAGCAGGTCCCATTTGTTCCCGTCCCGCCCTTGTGTCTCCCAGAAAATGACCCCTTTCTCCTTGCCTGGTCCCTACCCTCCAATCCCTGACGAGGGATTAGCTTTCAGTTTTGCCTTTCAGCTATTTAAACCAATGAATGATCGACATGACACGGAGTAATCTAATTTGATAGGATGAAAGTCTGCAGGAAATGGCTGTAGTATGATGACACTGTGCCTTCCTTCCTTCCTTAAGGGCCACAAAGCTCCCCCGGTGTAGTAGAGGGGTGGGCCTTGTGGAGCTGTCAACAGAGTTCCAACTACAACGCGGAGGATTCCTGCCCTCCTTTCTGAAGGCGCGGGAAGAGCTGACCATGGCTGAAGTAACTTGATCTGAGACGAGCAGTGCTGGCCTATCCTGGAAGAAACTGGGCCAGTTGAAAGTGGCACGCTCCATCCCGGAAGTATCTGGGGTCCAAGGATAGAAGGCCATGGCCTACTCTAGGAAGCACCCAGTCCAGGATTGAGGGCCCTGTCCTTTCCTGGAAGCATCCGGTCCCATGAAAGGCGTAACCGGCCCATCCTGGGAGTAGTTGTGGCATGGACTCCATCAGCAAGCCCCGATATTGTGCTTTGTGGTGGATGAAGGCAAGAATTATGCATCCGAGAGGAGTCACGGTCTGCTTCTAGAGGTTTTTTTCCTTTATTAATATTTTGCCTATGGGAAGTTGTCTGCATTTGTGACCGGCCCTGTGCTGGAATCCTGTCCCCCTCTAAAGGTGCAAAATCAGCAAGAAAATGTGTGGCACGTGCATAACTAATGGCACACAGGATGAGCGTGGGAAGGAGCGGGAGAGGTTCGCTTGGAATTATGGGTCCCTAAATTGACTATGTGTAGCAGGTCTGCACCAGCCAAGTAAACCAAGGAAGGCAAGATCAATTCAGAAGAATGTTCTGAACATTGTCAGTGCAGACTAATCTTTTTGGGGGGAGTGATGCAGGTTTCCTGGGAGGATGACCCTTGAAGTCAATGGAGGTGAACCTTTTTGGGAGGATTATGCATATTTGCTGGGGGTTGATCCTACCGAAGTCTAAAGAGATAATGGGCTTTGGATTGAATCCTCCAAATGTTGGCCTGGTCCAGAAGAACTAGAGTGCTTATCCTATTCATGATTTTCCAAATATTCTCCAATCTTTGGATGCGAGTGTGAGTAATTCGACCATCTGCACGGTGGGTGTTCGCTCGCCTGGCTTTTTGGAAATTTTAAAAGAAATTGAATGATGGTAGATGAGCCTGCGGAAAATGGGTGGGGCTAATCCGCACACATGTTACTATGCTCACCCCACGATATACACATAGACCTTTGTGCTCTGGGTGGACACAGCCTACAGGTGCCGCCACTGTCATATGTATTTGGGATATGACAGCCACGTGAACATCAAGGCATCTCAGAAGGGGGAGGGCAAAACCTTCCTCCTGCCATGACCAGAGTAATGAACTAAGGCTCCATGGATCTGCCCTGTCCTTTATTAGCTCTGCTGGTGGCAGCTTCGCATACTAATCAGAGTTAATTCAAACAGGCCCACAGGGGGCCTGGTCACAGGACTAACAAAAGAGACAGGAAACCCAACAACCTTTGATATGCATCAGTGTCAACCCGAAGCCAGCTCCTGCCTCTTAGTAACAAGGGCAGTGAAATGGCATGTCTGGGACAGCTGTTTATATTAGACATCCCCCCAAAGGGACCCTATTCAGAAGGTACAAGAATCTGGTTTGCAGAAGTCAGAAAGTCTGGTCACGCTGCAGCTTCAAGGGAGAGCTGCTGCTATAACCAGGAAGCACAGAGAGCTCAATTAACCAGAGAGACCCTTTGATCCACAACAGATAGGAAGATGGGTGGGACTTAGTATTGCATCTTTTTACCACTTTACCTTTTCTGTTGCAAAGCACTCTGGTTATGACCTTGTGCATACAGGAGATTGTTGGTGGGGACCCACGATTGGTTCATTAAGGTAGGCTTAGCTAACACCAATAACTGTGGCCCATTTGGCTTTAAAATAGGGCTGAGCCCCTCTTTTGATCAGATCATCTCAAGACTTCGCAAGGAGTAACAAGGAGAACTCAGCATTGGACCCTGACTGAAGGTACAGACTACCTTATATCTTCCCCCAGTGAAGGAAAGCCATGATTTCCAAAAGGGAAGCAAGGTCACTCCCCTAAACATCTCTCAGGGAACAGAGGGAGCTACTGAATCCAGAAGACCATCCAGCAGCTCTAAAACCCATACTCTGCCAGCACACAGCATGCCCTGCTAGGCTCTGCAGCAAGCTTACAAGGTGGGACATGCCAGAGAGTCTTTGAACCAAACCAAGGACAAGGCAGTTGCCTGTAACACTCTCCTCAGTTTTGGGACGTCCGCCTTAAAGGACGACACACACCCAGTGATGAAGCTAAGAGGAGTGCATTGATGTGCATCTACTGACGTCTGCCTTAAAGGACATTTTCAAGCTAGTCGAACCCCTTGAGCTGCAACCGACTGCACCGCTGACTATTGTTATGCCGCAGTCTCTAATGCCGTCTGAGATGCCTCGACCAGTGCTTCAGACCGGCCTACCACCTCTGAGACAACGTTTCCTCACCCGAGCCGCCGTGTAGGCCAGCCTCCAGCTGTCCGTCCAGCCTCGTTCGCCAAACTGCCTGCCGCCTGATGCCCGCAGCTGTCTCCAGTCTTGAACTCTGTCGCAGAAGCTGCAAAGCGCCCTGAAACCGACTCTACACTGTCAAGAACCAAGAACTTCTACAAGCACAAGAGGTTCTGTCCCCCTGGTCCTTCTCCGAAGGCCCCTAGTACATTTTACGACCCATTGCTCCCTTTGTGTTGAAAACAAGTATCCTGGAACTATTGGGATTCATTTCTATACCGACTACCCTCCTGTCGGTATCCAGAGTCCATCCCTTTTTCTTTTTTGAAACTGTCTTTCCTCTGCATTCCCTATAGGGTGGGTTGTATTTTGAAGTGTGCTAGAACTGTCTGTTGTGATAATCATAAAGTAGATATGTTTATACAACCTAGTCTGGGCAGTCCCTTTTATCTTCGGGTAATAATTGTATTTTCGCTGTGTTGTAACTAACCAACGATCCATGACCTTGCGGAGATAAGCCTGCCGTCCCTTCCACGTTACCAAAATTGGACAAGGAGGTTTATAATTTTCTTGTGTTACCAATCTGTTCAGATCCCTTCTTGTGTACTAGAGGTGTGGGGCTGATTGACGGTTTAAAAACCGATATTCATCCCTGGACCACTGGTGCCCCCGAAGTTGATTCATCAGAGCGAGCTGCAGTAAAAGTGCAGCAAAGCGGTGTGGCTTGGAATCTAATGTGCACACCATGACTAATGTCCTTGTGCACCAGGGTCCTCGACCACCTTCCTGACTATGCAGATTTAAAGGTCCTGGAAAGAGCTTACATGTCTGGTCTTGCGCTCTTGACATAGGAGAAGTGCCAGTAACTCTCAGCCATGGAGTAGGCTGAGGCCAACCTCTGTCCAAGAAGATTGGGGCAAAGTCTGTGCAGCAGTGGGCCTATTCCCTTACCCGTATGGCAGTTCTTTTAGTGGTGGGCCCTACTGCCCAATTGCCCAGGCTTGTTGGATCCTTGATAGATTTTACAAACCCTTCTATCACAGCTTTGAGCATTACAGCTCAGACCCCGGGCATCCTCGGTTTTCCCAGACAGAGACCTTTGCCCACTGCAAAGGCCACGGCCATTGGCCCAGGAGAGGTTTACATACCACACTGACTTTCTGGACGATTGCTCATGCCAACAGTGATATGTGGTCCATTAACAAGACATGATCTGATACACTCTGTCCCGCAGATTCATGAAATGGAGATCTGCTTTTCGCTAGATAGCTTGCAGAACCCACATGATGGCCTCTCGCGTTGGGTCTCAGGACAATCGGTCGGAGAGGTGCCCTGACTCGGCAACCTTCGCCAGACGCTGCAATCCTGCGGAGGCGTGCCATCTCCACCCACAGCCCTTAGCTTCTTCCATAGTAGT
Source organism: Ambystoma mexicanum (assembly GCF_040938575.1). Lineage (NCBI taxonomy): Eukaryota > Metazoa > Chordata > Amphibia > Caudata > Ambystomatidae > Ambystoma > Ambystoma mexicanum. The sequence continues at coordinate 856,117,470 of NC_090934.1, forward strand.
GACTCCGGGTCAGGGCTCCGTTAGTCAATTGGGGTGTTGCTCGGTGTCAGTAACATTTCTTATTTTTTCCCTTGGGGAAGGAAGGACCCAGCAGATTTGCACTCTCCCAGCAGAGGAACTGAAGAGAGTTCTGCATTCCTGCCCTGTTTTCCCCTCCCCTCTCCCTTGCACTTCCCCCCTCCCTTTCCCCTTGCACTTCTCGTTCTCGCACTTGCACGATCTCAATGACACAAGGCTAGTAAGATCGTTTGTCTTGTCCTCCCATATCATATATTATTTCAGCTTATTTCCTTCCAGATAAGCAGGAGATTTTGGGTCAACATGGGGCATTAATGCAAGTTAGGGGATCTTCCACCGGCCCACTGTTTGCCATATCCACAGGGCCTCTGCCACATGCTTAGCATCTGTGAGTGTCGCCTATTAGGATAACAGTGAGTTTTTGCTGGACACCAGGACTGGGCTGACCTATAGGGAACTCTGGAGATTTCCAGTTAGGCCTCTGCTTCCCATAGGAAAGGGAAGTGCTTGCTGAAAATATGTAATATGGGGCCACTTTGAACATTATTTCCAGGGACTCTTTAGGTTTCCAGTCCACCCCGGCTGGACACTCACATTTAAATGTGTCATTATTTGAACTCTGTGTGCTGATGCTGTTGTAAAGCTGTATGCGAAAGGCATGAGAGAATTGCTGTTTTTAAGTTGAATTTTATAGTGCTACCTTGACATTTTACGAGACAAAAGCCAGCCCCGGTTAATTTTAAAAGAATCAATTTCGCAGAGTGAATTTGCCAAGATCACAAAACCTTACTGTAAGCGTTTTTGCGCATGATGGCAGCTGTTTGTTGTTAATGGTTTTTATCCCTAAAGAGTTGGATTCTTTTTAAAATGGGAAATAAACCAGCCAGTTTACACCTCACACTTGGTAATGCTTTACAAGCAAGGATAGGTGCCACTTGTATTGCTGAGCCAAGCCCCATCACTTGGAATCGAGGTCACTTCGTTTTTTTGTTCTCCTTACAAAGTAAGTAAGCATAGTTTTAAAACTTGTGAGGAATGTATACGTGTTATTTCTTTAGACCTACAAGCCGAGCATTTACACGTTTTGGTAACCTGGTTTTCTATATAGTAGTGTGCATGTGTATAGATTATCGAGGCTCAGACTGACAGAAAGCAAAGCAAGGGGGGGGCGTTAGTGAAAAGGGGGGGCATTACCACTGTCCCAAGTCTCTCCTTGTTCTGCTAGAAACAAACAAAGGCAAGCTCCCCACATTTCGTTACCATATTCGAATAAGCTTTAAGGGTGCTGCGGTTGGTATATAGACCCCAAGTGGCTTGCTCCCACATCCTTCATCCTGGTTTCCGTGGAAACCGAAAGGACTTAATGTAGGCAATACTTCTTTGAAACCCAGTGCTGATGGGACTGGTCCATAAAGTATTGCATGATTGACTAAGGCTGGCTCCAAAATCTACTCGACATCCAATCTGTGCTTTAATGAAGCATCCTTTTTACACAGTCTCGTTATTAATCTGGACTGGGCAGCACCCGGACAATGGAGAGTCAGAAGGACTCGGTGAGCAGCTCTCCGTGGCTTTGTCTTTGCCCATCGCTGCACTGGTGAAGAAGGGCCTTGCCCTGCCTGTGTCCTGCACCCTGGGCTCATCGTCTGCCTGCTCCGAGCCGCCTGCTCTGGTCACTGCTCGAGCAGCCGTGCATGGTAGGAGGTAACCATTTGAGCTTCGACATGCAGTCCTGGTGAGTGCTGACTGCTCTGTGTGCGAACTAGGCGTGGAGCTGCCACATTTCAAAAGAACAATACTGGGGGCATGTCCCCACTTTTATGTTTTTGGAAATACTGATGCTTGAGCAAGCTGTCTTCTTTAGTCATGCTTACCATTTACATTCTGGTTCTGTTTTATTTACAATCCATTTGGAAGGTTCTGGAGCATTTCTGGCATTTCCTTACTTTTGGTACTTTTTGCCCAAAGATAACAGAGCACAGGCTTTTGCCGATTGCCCTGGTTTTGCGCGGATTGTTTCATAACGATACTGCATAAAAAACGGGCATGTGGGCAGCCCGATTGGAAGCTGTGACCAGATGTGGCCGGCCACATTCCTGCCAGTGTGCTGCCGTGTGGCCCGCTTTGTGTTCAGCTGTGCCAGTTTGGCCAGGAGCAGAAACTCATGTCAAGGCTTCAGGCCGCCTGCGCCGCAGCACTGTGCCAGGTGCCTGCATAAGTTCAGGAGGGTAGAGAAGGATCTCTCTTGTGTGCCAGCACCGGCTGGAGCTTGGAGCGTGTGTTCTGTGTCCCGGTGACCTCATCAACACAGAGAGTAGGGGTCAAGTGTCCCAAAGTCGGGCACTGGGCACTCACTGGGCAGTGAGGAACTCTTACCGCAGCGCCGGCCCTAGCTCCATCCTGTATAAGTAGCATGTTGCTAAGCTACCCACTATGCATGTGGAACCAGACTACCCCTGACAAAATGCAGTAGGCAGAAACAAAAGGGTAGCCAGTGATAAAGTCGCCTGGGAAATGGCCGCCAGGGGGCGACATTCCCCCAGATTTGCACTCCAAAGAAAATCAAGCACTTTCCCCAAATATTCTACAACTGAAGTACATAATAGAAAAGTATACCCAGACTAGAATATGTGGAGGGAGGCTCTGAGGGGTATAGGAAAAAAAAAGGGGCCTACCTGGCGACCTGTTCCAGGCATTCACATTGAACCAGAAAAAGGCATTCCCGCAGCAAGCAGAGATTAATTTGGGCCACTGCACGCACTATAATAACAATGAGTCTCACCTAAAACAGGGAGATGCTTTTTTAAGCCCTGCTTGGATGGTTGTTACTTTCCATGGACCGTTAACCATTTTTTGGAAACGCGTTATTCTGCATGCTTTTTTTTTTTAGAGAGTTCGTTGGCCATAATAGCTCCAGCTTGTGAAATCTTTTCTATATCACACAGTGCGTGCTGTCTGAGTTGTACTGTATCTAGATCACGCCCATTCCTGCCTGAAGTGCTTCGCCTACACCCGAGCGCGCTACAGGTGGACGAGGGACCCACCAAATAACTGAGCGTTGCCAAGAAGGTGCACCAAGGCCGGCTAGATGCTAAAGCCCCTGTCCAGCTGCAGCCCCTGCCCTGGAGAGAGCATTAACATCGCCTCATTTCGCACTATTCCACACCGAGAACCTCCCTGCCGCTGCAGGCTGAGTCACAGTGAACCCAACTGCTCCTAGTGGTGTTACATGCATACTCACAAACTACCCCAGAGCTCCTGGTCTGCTTGGCTAACAATTGAACTCGGGTTGAAATCAATGGATGATATGATATGATAGGTTATTTATAACACGCTTAATACCCAGAGGTTTCTAAGTGCAGACCCGGGGATCGAGCCTGTGTTGCTCCGTGCTGTCTTGCTTCCAAGGCGAGCACGTCGCCCCTGAGCTATCCTCCCGAGACTGGATTATGCGTGGTGCCCAGCTCAAGAGGGCACGACGAAAAGGGATTGTGGACAATCTGTCCTCAAGATAAGAGAGGTTGTCAAAACCGAGATAAGACAAGACTTGGAAGACCACGTGCTGCCATGCCCCCATGAAGATAGTCCTGGACTACGTGTTGGTGCCTCCTCCTCAATGAAGCTTGTCCGTGTATACGAGTTCCTGACCCAATCTTGGATGAATTCTGTCTTGGAATAGTGAGCGCGTTCCCATTCTGGGTAAAACGTGTCCTCAATCTCGAGGGCTGGTCCTAGCCTGGATCAAACCAATTTCAGTGAAGGAGGCACTGCGCTATCTTTAAATGACACTGGTAGCCGGGAACAAGATGGAGGTTGATCCTGGATTAAGATGATTTTGGGGTGCCAGGAGAAATCTCTTCGTGGATTTAGCCAGCCTCAAGATACAAATCCCTGTGTTGTCCCTGAAGTAACTGATTGTTGTTATGACACAATCCTGGATTCAGCTGGCACAATGCAATCTCAACATTAATTAGGATTGTCCTCAGGTAGGAGGCAGTGTTCCATCCTTCCTCAAGGCAAGCTGGCAGAAAGGTTGCTTGGTCAAAGTTCACTGGCTTAGGTCCTGCTTGCGAATGGCTGGTTCCTAAAGGCCGATTGCTGATGATTTGGTGAATGGAGGCCTGGTTATTCTTACCTTGTAGAATAAGGCCTTGTGGCTGATGGCCTGACTGCCAAGGGCCATGTAAAAGAATGGCTGTTGTCTCTGCCCCAGGTTCGGGGGTAAGTAAATAGTAAGATAGTAATTGGTTATTTATAACGCGCTTCATACCCAGAGGTTGCTAAGCGCCACATCGTCTTGCTTCCAAGGCGCGCGCGTTGCCCCTGAGCTATCCTCCCAACCCTAAGTCTGGGAGGATAGGTGCTGAGTCTCTCTTGCCTACCTGTCATCTCTTGATCGGCTCGCCTCCAGCCGCCACTATGTGGGAGCCAGGCTCAGTGTTGCAAGCTTCACCCAGTGGTAGCAGCACTGAGACACGGGCACTCTTTAGCATCACTTATTCCCTGGCCTGCTGTCCCTATTTGCCAATGCCTCCACCTCTGCACCAAGTAAACAAGATGCTTGGGGGCTGAAGCCCCATTGGATGGAACTGCCACAAGAAATGGAAATCAGGATCACATTCTGCCATTAACCCCTAGTGATACTCTGGATGGTGTACACCAAACTGAGGGGGCTCCAGGGAACATGGCCTGACCTTGGCAGGTGGAGTTCTGTTCGAGCAGGTTCACCTCCCAACTCACTCCCTAATCTGCCACAAGCAAGGATGCACCCCAAAGCCTCAACAGCCTGAAGAGGGTCCATGTGAGCAGGCAGTCGTTGCAGTCAATTAAGAAATTAAGAAGTCTTTAGAGAACCGCACAGGTCCATGAGAAAGCAGTAGGGCCAGGCAACCAAGCAGGCATCAGGGTTCCAGGAGCCTGGAGAAGGCCCTTTTGACTAGGCATTCTCCGATGGGCGGGTAACTGAAAAGAAAGGAGGGCAACCATTTAACCACAGGGATGTGCTGCTTGCACCTTAAGGGTGGAGGATTTCTTGCTGGACCACAAAGAGCACAGACATTGGGGCACATATAACACACAGCACAGTGATCACACAAAGAATCAGATAACTTCTTCAGGGCACCACTGATCTTTGAATGGCCACCAGTGAGGGCACCCTGACGTCTTGACATCGGAGTTTCCCTCTCACTCTTGCCCATCCAAATGCACCCCCCTTACCACAGCACTTACTTAATGGTCTTTTTCTCACTCCGGCCCCCTCGGCTGGAATCTGGTGTCCCCACGGTCTCCAGAGAGTTCTTATATCGTTTACCCTAAAAAAATACAAAAAAGAACCGTAGATGAGAATGACATGAATCCAGAAGGGCGGCTTCATGGGGAAGGGGGGAATACAGAGGTCACTCAAGAGGGAAGGGGGGAGGTGGCACAAGGACAAGGAATTGTGGAAATAACCTGTATGGGGCAGTGTGTGCTAAGCATATTTACCCTACAGATTTCAGCCCAAATAAGAAGAGTTTGGGCCTCATTACACGGTAGGCGGTAAGGGTTTACCGGTACCGGTATTTTACTGGTACCGGTAAATCCTTACCGCCTTACTACGAGGTCCCTTTGCGGGTTGGGGAATTTAACGCCTGCTTTTTGCAGGCGTTAAAAACCAACCCGCAAAGGGACCCAGGGAGCTAATTACGGTACCGCAATTTGTGGTGCCGTTATTGGCGCCTTCCCCATTGCTATTATGCCCTATGGGGCAAAAATGGGAATGGGGAAGGGCAATTGTGGAAGGGGGAATTACCGGCCCGCCAACCTTGGAATGGGGCGGTATTTCCCCTTTCCACCAAGGCGGTGCCGGTATTTTACCAGCATGAACCATGGCGCTAATAGCGCCATGGTTCTCTGCCTACCGTGTAATGAGGCCCTATATGTCTTTTCTTGGGCAAACACGGCAGACCAAGGGAAGCAGCTCCCATCCGGAAGTGGCATAGCATGCTGAGATAATTGGACCCAAGTATGTGCTGTAGCGAGAGCAGTCCGCGACTAGCTGGGGTCAGGAAGTGTCTGGGCATGCCCTTAAGAAGTGTGGGGAACATAGACAAGTGAGTACTGGGGGATAACTGTTCTTATTTGGCAAGTAAGAAAGGGACAGGTGGTGAGAGTGACACCTTTGTGTCCGAGGAGAACCAAAATGAATCACACACACCCCACAATCATGCATGCCTGGAATCATTCCCTAGTAGGAAATGCCAGCATTTGGCATCCTGGATGCAACGTTCACCCCGCTGCACCAAATCCGGCCACAGGAACTGCAGGGATGTTCAGAGGGAGTAGGGCTGTGGTCCCTGGTGGCTACAATACCCCATCCACCGTTTCCCCGTTGCTGGCTGTCACCTGGGGCCTGTCCTTCCTAGAGGCGTGCTGACTCCCACCCCACTCCACTCCGGTGGTGCTGCCATGTTTTACCATTTTACCACACTCATTGGTCTCATAACTCATGTGGCGTGCTGCCTGTCTCCCGCCTACCACCTGTCTGTCTGTAATTATGCTACTACCCATGCGCATGTCGGCGCGCGCTTTGTGATTTCTCTTTTTTGTATTCTCCAATGCCGTCAAGCCACTGGATTTTAATGTTTTTGGGCTTTACCATGGGATAATGGGCCGCTGTTCCAAATGCCCTCAGACCATTATGTTTCCAAATGGAGCGCAATGTATTTATTTTTATTAATTTAATTGCGTTTTTAATAACACCCCTAATACTAGCCTAAATTCTTTATTTAAGCAGATCCGGGATTCGAACCTCTGTTGCTCTGCGTGGTCTTGTTTCCAAGAGCAGCACATTACCCCTGTGCTATCCTCCATTGCCATCTATGCTCAACAAATCACCCACCCTCAAGTGTTAACCCCAGTACTGATCATTGACCTCAGACTTGGCTATACTGCCAAACACTTGGGAGTGAGCACTCACTCTCATATGCTGGTTAAAGCCTTTGGGAATAACATCCCACTCTCACCTATAGACTAAAACAATTGGAAATAACCACTCACACTCATGTTTAGACTCAAGCACAGGATACTAAACTCAAAAAAATCAGTGAACGGCTCCAGCATTTGGCAGAACCCCCCCCTCTCTCTACTATGTCATGGTATGCTAAGGAATATGTTTACGCATGACACACACCATCAAGATGACTCTTGGACACTAAACTCTGCTACGACTGGATATCTAGCGGTGGCAATAGTATCAAGGTGGGATAAGAGGTTAGAATGCTAGGCTTCTACTTGGACTCCAACTTTTTCTTCCACAGACAGGTGAACTCCCTAGCCTCTTCCACGGCTTCCACGTGCAAACTGATCCGTGCAGCCAAACCCCTCTGTCCGACACCAGCTGCCTGACCCTTGCTAGAGCCCTCATATTGTCCCGCCTGGACTACTGTAACGCTCTCTATCTTGGGTCTTCCAAAGCCACCACTAGCAAACTACAAACTCTTCAGAATAACGCTCTCAGAGCGGCTTTGGGCATCTCTAGAAGAGATCATATCACAGTACACAGACAAACAGAACAATTGGCTCTCTATCAACGACAAAATTCTCCTAAAAACTGCATCACTTACTCACAAGTCCCTCAATAACGCGGCTCCTATTTACTTGATTGACAGATTTCATAGGCAGACCCCCCTGAGACCCACAAGAACAGTGTACAAAGACTGCCTCTCTGTCCCCAACTTCAAACGCTCGACTATAGGGGCCAACAGCTTCCCAGTGAAAGCGGCTAAACTGTGGAACTCCCTACCACCAACTCTCAGAATGGACTTACATTACCAAAACTTCCGATCTAAGATTGTTTCATGGTTGAAGACGTAAGCCTTCAAACATATCTAGTCGCTAAGTCGTTCATATTCCTGCCAACTGTACATATTGTACTCACATGTGTTTACCTGTATAAATGTATATAATCCTGTCATTACTATTATTGTGTGTATGTACATGTATATATCGTTGTTGTTGTAACTAAGCTTCGCAAATTCATGTAACTGCTGCGCCCTGTTAACCTAGGGTATTCTGGTGCATTACAAATGATAAAACAAACAAACAAACAAAGTGAGGGAGTGGCTTAAAGATCTGTAGTGAAGAGTATTCGCGCAACCAATCCGATGTATGATGTCTCTACGCTCGAAGGAGTCTGTATCCAGTAAGGTGAGTGTTTACATATCAAAATGCAGCTTTTTCTCTGGAAGTTGTTTGGGCTTGTCCAGATCCAAGTGGCTGATTGCAGGTTGCCTCTCCCCAGAAAAAGGTGAACCTTGTCTATCAGAATAGAGGGTCGTCTTTCTAGAAGGCTGGTCCACAGGGAACTGTACATCTTTCTTTGCGACCAGAAAACAGCACAGAGCTTGATTGGTGGGGCTTATATGGGTACATGGGTGAACCCTAAGTAGCAGGCAAGAGGCCACCTTCTACAATCCCTGGAGATGTTGTGGCATGAGGGAGACCAGTACTTCCACTTGTACCCTGATATACGGATGTAACCAAAAATGAAGACGCTATGGGGGGGGTTTCAGCTTTCCCCAGTCGATGATGCCTGTTTTTACAGAGGATGTAGACTTGTAGCGGCTTGGCTCATGGAGATAGGCCAGAAGTTGGAGACCAAGTGGCAGAATGGTAGCAAAGCAGAAGAACCCCTTTATTTGTGGGTTGGGCTTCTGTCCTCGCCGGAGATTTTTGGCCTCTGAGCCAGCAGGCAAAGCTCCCTAATCCGGACATTTCCTGGCCCTGTCCACGTGTTGCTGGATTATGTTATGGTTGCAGGCTAGCAGATGAAACTGGGGAATCGATTTGTCGTCTAGCGCAAATCTCAGCATACAACTCAACAAATATATGATTGTGATTTGTGACTTTTCAAATATCTTAAAGACATTGCATGTCTACACAAAACTGTAGATTCAAAGTATCTGATACTAAAAAAGTGGAGGCCTTCATCTAACCTCTAAACGGAATCGCAGAAACCGGCATCAGTGATCTGGCAAAAATAGAGAATGTATAGAAATGAACCCATTGTACAATACATGTAGTAACTTTATAGAGCTCTTTGGTATTTTCTGTATTGTGCATATGATTTGTAACTAAACTTGTGTCATTGCCCCCAGCCTGTCTATACCCTTCCATGGGCTCCTTACTAGCGATGTTCTTGTAGTTACAGGCCTTCCATGTAGATAGGTCATTGTGGGGTAAGTGTTCTTTTTTGTTGCTTATCCCCATTCAAGTCTTTGGTAATGAGCACCACCTTATTGGTGGCTAACCCTCCTGCCCCTATGTGCTTGTTCAGGATTTCTAAACAGAAATAGATCCGTTTAAACGCTCACCTTCCCCATGCTTGTGGGCTACTCCCATGCCCTCTGAACCTCCACTTTCACGCCATGTATAACTATCAGCCTATTTTTCTGTATTTGACATTTTGACCAAAATAATGTTTTCAGTTTTCAAGGAAATTTTCTAATTTTCCGACATTTAAATTTGGTTTACAGACCCCACCGCATCTGGGAATTGTCATTTGCATAATACAGACTTTGAAGACTACTTTGTGTAGTATCAGTAAAAGGTTGGCTGGAACCCCTCAGCAGCACCCTTGCCGGGCTGTGTCACGCCTCTCACATTTACAAGGCTGGAGGTTTGAGAATTATCTATAACTGAATGCTGCTAAAACCGACATTGTCTACATGGTATCTCCTATCCCCCCTCGCTCTCTTTTCGCTCTCCTTCGCTCCACAGGTTTTTGAGCTTTCAAAAAGTATCATTTCGTACTGCACTTTCTCAAGCGCGTTCTAGTATTCCTGAACTCCCCTAAGAAGGTGAAGGGGACCAGAGCTCTGGCCCTCGCGAGGCTTCTCTATTGCAATAGTCTTTATCTGGGCCACCTTTAGCAGCTACACCACCATCTCCAAGCACCAAGGGTGGTTCATCTCGTCCTTGGCCTGACACCTCTGTATTATCCACCTGGTCTACAGGAGTGTGGGTCAGGATACTTCTAACAAATGATGTCCAAGTGCCACCCTGCTAGTTATCGGAAATTGGCTTTCTCCCGGTCTCCTATTGTCTTGCATTTCAGGAGAAGGACCCTCAGAGTTGAGCCGCTGCGGTCTGTCTTTGGAACCCTCTACCAGTAGAAAGCCACCTACATTTCAGAAAAGGACTAAAGACTCTCATTTGTAATGAGCTCTTTGCTCGCATGGTTGGATCTGTGTTTCACCCTCTTCGGGGCTGCCCTGGATGTGCCGGCCCCCGACCCTCCATGCTACACTTCCTTCTTTGCGGCCCACCCGGAGGGCTGGACCCTCTCTCCGACTATGCTGCCTCAGTTGTTTCTTAGCTGTGATTGCCCAGCTTCAGAGCACTCTGGCCTGTGTCTGTGTGATCTGTGCCCTGTATTGGTGCTCTTCTGTGTTCGAGTCCTTGTATGTTCCTGTTTGGCATCTTGCACCTTTCTGCCTTGCACTTACCCGGTTGTGTTGTACTGGGGCGCTGCATCCGCGCAGTCTTGGCTCACGGGGATGTAGTATGATACCTACGTGTGACCCCGTCCCTTTCCCGCTTGCACTTATCTGAATGTGACCAGGTGGTGACGTGGTGAAGATCAGTTCCTCGCCAACCCCCCTTCTACATCTTGCACCAGAACGTTGCTGAGCGCGCAGAGACTATTTACACAGGAGTGGGCTGGCCTATAGGAAACTCCCGCTAGGCCTCTGCACCCTGGGGCTCTTGTGTGGTATTTCCAAATGTTCCCATAGGACAAGGGCTTGGCTTGCTGAAAATGTCTAATATGAGGTCTCTTTGGACATTATTTCCAGGGCCTCTTTTGGTTACCAGTGTACCCCTGTACTTACAAATAAATAAAAACATATATAAGATGTGTTCGCTGTGTGAATGTTGAAGGACAGAGGGAGAGCCTTGGCCTGTGTGCTTGTTGAAGTTAGCATCTCATTGACCGAGGGAAAATTAAAGATAGTCCCCTGCCGGGCCGGACAAAGACTTTTAGTTGCGTCTCCAGAAATGCAGTACCCGGTTGCATATCTGGGGACTTATACAGAGGCGTTCCTAGGGGGAGGAGGCGGGCTGAATGGGTTATAGCCCCCGGTCTTTTTGTTTTAGTCCCAGATAGAAGCTCAGGGGCTACAACCAAAAGGCTAGCTAGCCCCGAGTCCCACCAGTCTCACCATTAGCTTAGCCCCTGATCTTTTCCAGACCTAGCAACACTCCTGGTTACACTAAAATATGCTGTTTTCCAATGAGAGTGTTTAGAAGTCCTGCCGAATCGGGGCAGCGCTTTGAGATCCAGTGCGTGGATAAGCAATGTCATCCAATTGTCCAGAAGAGCTCCACCTCTTTTGGTGCCTAAACCTAGCGAGTTCCACTTGCCTTGCGATGTGACGGGAGATGTCTGGGGTGCGGGATTGTTCTCCCTGAACAATTCTTTACATCTCCTCCCACCTTTTTGGCACTCCCTTGATCAATGGCAAGGTTTTCAGAGCAACATCTTAAAAGCCTCTGTCATTGAAATCACGCCAGCATTTGGAGAGTCGGGAGTCAATCACACCCCTGCGGCGGCCAGTCTTCCGGTTTTTGCCTCCACCCCGGCCAGCCTGAGCAGGGGGTGGTCTTGCTGAAGCTCCATGTCAAGACAGACATTTTCAGAAACCTTTGGCCCCTTTCCCATAGACTTGCATGACAGGGTTGTAGCCTACGGGAACATCCTCACATTGTGATTGGTGGAGTAGGATGCCTGCGCTCGGTTGTGTTGGTTATTTGAGTAGAGCTTCTGGAGAGGGTGTCCTTTATAATGCAAGGCGGATGAGAAACTTTAAACTCTATGGTCATCAACGGGAATTATAATTTTAGACTAATTGGGTCTCAATAAAGTATTTTTGGCTTAATGTTGCAGCCCAGCATGCTCTTAGTGTGAAAGTGTACCGGCTCTGTTCCTTTGTTTGAAATCGTGTCACACTGCGCTGCTCTGGATCACACTGCCCTGAGTTTGGCTGTCAGGCTGGTTCTCCTTTTTCCAATTAGTAAAAAGATATGTCCTGTCTCCTATATGTTGTGTAGATGTGTGCGCCTGGATGCATGCGGGCTTCGGCGCAATACAGATGTATAAATAAATAAAATAAAAGCAAAGGCAAAGCTCTGACAGTGGAGTGTGTGAAGAAACAGCGGCCCAATCTGCTGGTCGATGAGACAAGTTTCCTTTGGGTCCAATGGCCTAATACAAAACTTCAGTTTACACTATTGTAGTGCATTTTATGATTTTTTGTTTTATTTTCAATCATTTTTTAATATTTTTTCAATACTTGTTCACATAAAATGTCCTTTTTATCACTGTTGATTGTAGATTGATTATGCTGACATTATGCTGAAATTATGTTCATATGTTAATGCGTATTGATACATATGTATGTTTTTGTTTTGTATATGTATGGTATGTTTAATTAATTTATATAATACTACTAAAGGATGGATTTTATGTATTTGTAAAGTTGAATTGTCAACTAAATCAAATAATAAAAAAATAAAAAAAAAAAAATGTCCTTTCAAATTCTCTTGATAATCATGGTCTTATCAAGGACATTATGGATAGCAGCCAGACCATGTGCATGTTTCGATCATCTTTGATCTCCATCAGGCGGCAATCTATTTATAATACACCCAAATACCTCCTTGGATGGATATTCATACACGTCTTCCAAGCGTTCCCTTGGCAGAGGAGTGCAAAGATACCATTCCCACACTGAAATATCAGAATCCCTTTAGCCAATCAAAAACAGGGATGTTGTCCTAGATCGCTTCTTCAGTGACAGACAACAAAGGCTGGACGTCTAAAGAAAAAGCGGAAAGGCTATGTACATTGCTTAGGGTGTTTTAAGGTTGCCAGGTTTGATTCCTGTGTCCTCGGGTGGGGGGGGGGCTCAGGGATGTCAAACTCAATCAGAGAGGGGGTTTCTTTCGGATGACAAGCACCTTTCACAGGTCACACCAGGTCACACCATTGGATCTATGAAAATTAAAAGCATACAAACGCACTGTGGGGACTGGTGTATTTGTAAAGCGGTGCGTGCAAGCGGAGTGAGACAGCGTGAAACCACTGAGGAGGATTCCCTGGGGATTTCCCATCCGGAATATGTTTACATTCGCACATTTCAGTGGACATTGCATAGAAGGCCATCAGATGTCAAAGGGTTTCTGTGTAGGAGTGCATACAATATTGCAATACTTCTGATGCACACAGGGGCACTGCACTGCAGAAAGTCGTGGATGTGGCCATCCAAAAAACTGGGCGTACAGGAGAAAATGCACGCACAGTGGGCGCATCCATGTTGTGCCAAGTTTTCACTCAAACAGGGTCCCATGAAGTTGCCACCACCACACATGGCAAAATATAAGTAGAAATGACACTGCCTTCAAATATTAAAGGATTTGAAGAGCTGGTTCTCAAAGTCCAACTTTAATTGTATGGTGCTAGCTCCAGATTAGAATTTTTCAATAGAGGAAATGGTAGGCAGTGAAAAAGTCGAAAACATTATGTCGAAAGACATAATGTCTAAAAAATAAATGTTGAAAAAAAATGTGAATGTTTTATTTATTATTTACATGTTTTTTTTGGGTTTCGCAAGTTAAAAAAACTGGTAAAACAAAAAATGTTTTTAAAAAAAGGGGGGTTGAGGGGGAACCCCCCCATTTCGAACAAAAAGCAATAAAAAATAGACATTCGAATTTTTTTGTTTTCAACTTTTTTTTTCGACATTATGACTTTCGACATAATGTCATTGGAATGTATCACTATAAACCAGAGGAAAGGCATCCCTCCCTGAGGAGGTAATTTAATAATCATTCTAGAGGCACACCTTTTCAGATGGTGATTGGGTTTCATGCAGGGCATTTTTTAATGTTATGTTCCAGGCAACAGTGACATATTGTAGGACCTCGATGTGCTCGGAATAATCGCCTTCTCTCTTTCAAGAAGGTGCCCATTCTTACGGGGCAGTGGAACAAACAAACACCATTTGACTTGTTCTTAAAAGAAAGCCACTGTTTAATGGTAAGGTGACCATTTCTGAGTGTTTACGTGGATGGTGACATTTTCACTCGTCACAGCTTTGTTTACTTTGCTTGGATAGCTCATCCTTTTAAGATGTTAAGATTTTTGTCTGTTGCAGCTCGCAGCTACTGTTGACAGGGGTCTTCCCCGCACGGTGTGGAAGCTGAAGCCCCTGCAGCCTGGGTAGACTGTCCTCTGCTCACGTCTATCAGAATGCATTGCTCTGCAATGCGCACTCGTCATTTTATTATTTTTATTTTATTATTTGCATTTTTATGTTAAAATAAACATTTTAGCAAAATCCAAACGGTCATGCATCTTTCGTCCGTCTTTGATTAAGTTCTCAACCATCATCTTTACTTTGTCCAACATTTCAGTAAGAGGCTAAAGGCTGAGTCCAGTAAGAGCCATTTTCCTGGCTGTTCTTCAATAAGCCTAGCCTTTTATCCGGGTCTGCAGGATCTAATACACCGTTAGAATTTCTCCAAAGCTGATTCGAGAACCTTCCAATAATATTGAACCGTGGCTATAAGCAAATATGTTTGCGCTCGGCCAATTATCCGTTGCCACCAGTCATCTGCCGATAGCACCCGGAATTGGAAACTCTCTATTTGGAGGGCCTGAGGAAGGGGCTTCAGGGGCCTGATCCGGCCCACTGGCCTTGTGTTGGACACCCCTGGGTTAGAGTCATGGTTGGTCTTCCTTTTTTGGTTTCAATGTCTCTTTCACAAAATGTCTGAGGAGCTCTGGCTCCAGACTACATGAAGACCCTTCAATATCCTTTTTCCAAACAGCTTGAAGACCCATGACTCCTAAACCCAGAATGCAATACAATCTGTTAATGGATCCAAGATATGGTATGATTGGTTATTTATAACTTGCTTAATACCCAGAGGTTTCTAAGCGCCGAGCCGGGGATCGAACCTGTGGTGCTCCATGTCGTCTTGCTTCCAAGGCGAGCACGTTGCCCCTGAGCTATCCTCCCTGCTTAAGGAGTCCCAACTCCTGTTCCTAACATGGAATGGAATCGTTCAATTTGTCTTTCTCAATATGCTTTAGGAATATGTGACTTAATTCCCAGCAGGCAGCATGACTTATCAGTTTCTTGCTTGTTGAGCTCTACGAACTTGCTCTTGAATTCCCAGCATGCAGCGTCTCTAAACCATGTGTCTATCTCAGTGCTCTCTAGGAACTGGCATTCAAGTTGCCAGACAGCGTCGGTTTGTCTTTCTCCGTGTGCGCTAAGAACTGGCACTCACATTCTCAGCATGCATCGTTGTATGAGTTTGTCATGCTCAGAGCACTATAGGGACTCGCGCTTGAGTTTGCAGAACCTAGTATCTCTTTTTGGCACCCATGTATCAATGTCCTCTCTGGTTGGTGTCCCTCTTGGGTCCTTCGTCTCCACTCAATTTTCTCACTTGGGTTTAGGGTGTACGCCTCCGGGAGCTCCCTCCATCATCGACAGGCTATTCCCTGCTTCCGATCCATCGCTCCTCTTTAGTGGTCGGGCCCACAGGTCCGGGATGCATCCCGCAGATGTGTTTGCCTCCCACCGGTTCTTTCCCCTTGCTTATGCTCCACTGTCCCTCAGCACCACTCCAGCCAGTCCCGCCTTAGCAGTGCTTCTAGTCGTGCCCTCCCTATGTCTCAGCGGCTTCCTGTCAGACCCCCAGCTACCCTTTGTGCTCTGTTCTTCCCACTTCGAGTCTCCATTGTTCCCCACGAGATGGGTGGGCAACGTATTTAGACGCCCCCCTCTTCTTACCAATTGTACTCCTGTGAGTGCTCCACACCAGGTATGGACTCGAAACCAGACAAAGACTCTGCCCTCTTCAATTCTCAGGCTTTTTTGCCACCCTGCGGTGCTGTGAGCCAGGATAAGTGCCTGAAGCCTGGGGAAGCAGGTTCCACACAGCGCCCTATTTTAGTCAACAGGGGTAAGAAGCATGGCAGTGAAAGGCCCAGAGAGCGAGGTTGGACTTTGAATGTACTTGGGGATCCTCTGCCCAACGTGCTGTTCCTATTAACATGGGGTAATGTAAAGGAAGTGCTCCTGGGTGCTGGACGGCAATGCCCATCGATGGTGCCCATGACAAAAGTCTGAATCTAATTTTTGACCCAGGAAGCCTTCCACCATCAGCCGGCAGTGGTAACACCTAGGTGCATTAAGTGAGGGGGGACGATTTGGTCAATGATTTTGACTTCCACAAAAGTTTATATCGCCTATCATTCAGCAGTACTAACGGTGATGCAACTAACCAACGGACCACAACCTTTAGAGGAGATATGCCTGCCGTTCCATCCACGTTACCAAATTGGACAAGGATGTTTATAATTTTAATTGCATGCTTGTTTATTCCAACCTGTTAGGATCCATTATGGCGTATTAGAGTTGTGGGGCTGATTGATGGTTAGAAACCGATATTCTCCCCTGGACCACTGGTACACCGGAATTTGATTCGTCAGACACCCGCAGCTTAAAATCTCAGCACTGGACAGCAAGTAGCACCCCAGACTCAGCTAAACATAGGGGGGGCCCCTCCATCACTTTCAAATCCAAGTGCAAGGCAAAAACTGTGCACTCCCATGGGGAAGCAGAAGCTCCATGCATGCCCTCAATGCTTTGCCAACTATATTGATCATGGCAATCTAGTTTCTACGATCCAGCCCCTCATATGCATGCAGGGTACAGGGCAGATATCCCTGGTGAATGCTGTCTGTCCCTGGCATTGAATTAATCCCCGGGATTAGTTTTCCAGCAGGGAGGCCAAGGTGCAACACAGCGCTGAATCACCAAGCGCCCCAGTGGGCTATGCAACGAGAGGAGCCGCGCTCTGCATATTCATATCCCACTCCCGCGGAGTCCGCGGAGTCAGAGATCCCACCACAGAGCCACGAACCAGGGGAATTGGAACAACTCTGCAAGCAAAGGCCTGCCCACTGGGATCCAGGGCACTGGGCAATCTTCTGCATTGAATGGGCAACATTGTGGCACTCTGCAACACAGAAATGTTCCGGAGGCGTTCTCAGCAATGTCCTGCACAGACGAGGGGACTATGCACTCTCCAACACTGCGATATCTAGCGCACAGGAGCACGTGCTCTCAGCAATGGAGCAGCAATATCCTGGACAGAGAGATCGGGGGAATATGCAGTACCCCACACAAGTGCATGCTCTCAACAATGGGGCAGAAATGTCTTGGAGAGTTCGGGGGAATATGCAATACCCCGTACACACGACTACATGCTGTCAGCAATGTCTACCCTGTACACACAACTACATGCTGTCAGCAATGTCCTGCACAGATCCGTGAATATGCACTCTTCAACACTGCAACATACCACACACAGGAGAACGTGGTCTCAGCAATATCCTGGACAGAAAGGGGAATATGCACTCTCGAACACTGCGATATCTAGCACACACGAGCACGTGCTCTCAGCAATGGAGCAGCAATGTCCTGGAGAGATCGGGGGATTATGCAATACCCCACACACACGAGTACATGCTGTCAGCAATGTCCTGCACAGATTGGCGAATATGCACTCTTCAAACATGCAAGATCCTGCACACAGGAGCATGTGCTCTCAACAGTGTCCTATACTGAGGATGGAATATGCAACATCACACACACAGGAGCAGGTACTCTCACCAGATGGGGCAATATGCACTCTCCAACACTGCAATATCCCACACACAGGAGCACCACCTCCCAGCAATGTCCTGCACAGATGGGGCAACATGAAAGATCCCGCACACTGGAGCAGGCGCTCGCAACAATCTCCTGAACAGAGGAGGTTTGGGGGGTATGGAAGATCACACACACGGGAGCACACACTCACAGCAATCTCCTGCACGGGGGGGGGGGGATGCAAGATCACATCCCAGGAGCAGGTGCTCTCAGCAGATGCGGGAGTATGCACTCAATATCCCACACACAAAAGCTGCTTTCCTTAATGCCCTGCACAGATGGGGGAATATGTGAGATCCTTCACACAGGAGCACATGCCCTAAGCAATGTCCTGCACAGATGGGGGAATATGCACTCTCCAGCACTGCACTATCCCACTCACATCAATCTCCTGCACAGAGGGGGTCGGGAGCAAGATCACGCACACAGGAGCACACGCTTTCAGCAATGCCCTTCCCAGATGGGGCAACATCCCACACACTGGAGCAGGTGCTCACAGCAATCTCCTGAACAGAGGAGGTTTGGGGGGTATGGAAGATCACACACACGGGAGCACACACTCACAGCAATCTCCTGCACGGGGGGGGGAATGCAAGATCACATCCCAGGAGCAGGTGCTCTCAGCAGATGCGGGAGTATGCACTCAATATCCCACACACAAAAGCTGCTTTCCTTAATGCCCTGCACAGATGGGGGAATATGTGAGATCCTTCACACAGGAGCACATGCCCTAAGCAATGTCCTGCACAGATGGGGGAATATGCACTCTCCAGCACTGCACTATCCCACTCACATCAATCTC
Organism: Ambystoma mexicanum; assembly: GCF_040938575.1. Classification (NCBI taxonomy): domain Eukaryota; kingdom Metazoa; phylum Chordata; class Amphibia; order Caudata; family Ambystomatidae; genus Ambystoma; species Ambystoma mexicanum. The sequence continues at coordinate 856,136,061 of NC_090934.1, forward strand.
CTGCACAGAGGGGGTCGGGAGCAAGATCACGCACACAGGAGCACACGCTTTCAGCAATGCCCTTCCCAGATGGGGCAACATCCCACACACTGGAGCAGGTGCTCACAGCAATCTCCTGCACAGAGGGGGGAATATGCAAGATCCTGCACACAGGAGCACGTGCGCTAAGCAATGTCCTGCACATATGGGGGAATATGCAGTCTCCAACTCTGCAATATCCCACACATAAGAGCATGTGTGGTCAGCAATGCCCTGCACAGAGGGGTGAATATGCAAGATCCTGCACACAGGAGCACGCACTCACAGCAATCTCCTGCACAGATGGGGTGGTGTGGGAGGCTGGGGGGTGCAAGAGCACGCACACAGGAGCACACGCTTTCAGCAATGTCCTTCCCAGATGGGGTAACATCCCAGACACTGGAGCAGGTGCTCACAGCAATCTCCTGCACAGAGGGGGGAGTATGCAAGATCTCGCACACAGGTGCATGCGCTCTCAGCAATGCCAGGCACAGATGGGGGAATATTAAAGTTTCTGCACAAAGGAACAAGTGCTCACAGCAATCCACTAAAGAGATGTGGGAATATGCACTCTCCAACACTGCAATATCCCGCACAGAGGATCTGAGGCATTCCACTATCCACATGGTTGTTGTGCGCTCACCTGGGCTTTGTTGACATTTTATTTGAAATTGAATGATGGTAGATCAACATCTGGAAAATGTGTGGGGCTAATCTGCACACATTTTCCTATGCTGCCTGCACGACATACACATAGACCTGTGCGTTTCCCCTGACATATTTAATTGGGATTGGACAGGTAGATTAAGGGGTGAGTGCCAAAAACGTCCTCCTGCAATGTCCAGCCTAATTAACTAACAAAGGCTCCATGGATCCACCCTTTCCTTTTGTTTATCTATGCAGATGGTGGCAGCAATTAGCATAATTAACATAGTAATAGAGTGCACTTCAAACTGGCCCACATGGGGCCTGGCTGCAGAGGTAAACAAAGGAGACAAGAAACCCCAAAAACCTCTGATATGCACTGTGTCAACGTGAAGCCGGCTTCCACCCTTAGTGTCAATGGACAGTGAAATGTCATGCCTGGGACTGCGTGTATTACAGTAGTCATTCCCGCAGGGGGACCCCATTCAGAAGGTACGAGTATGAGGATTGACGGCTACAGAAAGTCTGGTCCCGCCGCAGCTTCAAGGGAGATCTTCCACATTAATTAGGAACCACAGAGAGCTTCACTGACCAGAGAGACAGTTTGATCCACAACAGCCAGGAAGAAGGGTGGGTCTTCTTTTTACATGTTTTCACCCCTTTACCTTTTCTGTTGCAAAGCACTCTGGTTATGACCTCATGCATACAGGAGATTGTTGGTGGGGACCCGGGTAGGATTAGCCTACACCAATTCCTGTGGTCCATTTGGCTTTAAAAGAGGTTTAAAAGAGGGTTGAACCCCTCTTTTGGGCAGATCATCAGAAGACTTTGCAATGAGTAGCAAGAAGAACTCTGCATTGGACCCTGGCTGAAGGTACTGTTTCCTTATATCTTCTGCAGTGAAGGAAGGTAAAGTGCTCCAAGAGGGAAACAAGATCCCCAAATATCTCCCAGGGAACAGAGGGAGATTCTGAATACAGAGGATCTTCCAGCAGCTCCAGAACCTGTATCCAGTCAGCACACAGCATGCCCTGCTAGGCTCTGCAAGCAAGCTTCCTAGGTGGGAAGTGCTAGAGAATCTCTGAACCAAATCAATGACAAGAAAGCTGCCTGCGACTCTCTACTCAGCTTTGGGTCGTCCACCTTAAAGGATGATACAAGCCCAGTAAAGAAGCTAGGATGAGTGCATCTACAAGCATCTACCGACATCTCGACCCCTCGAGCTGCCACCGATTGTACCGCTCACTGTTGTTATGCTGCAGTTGCTAACACCATCTGAGACGCCTCGACCAGTGCTTCAGAACCAACTAACAGCACTGAGACAATGATTCCTGACCCTGAGCCACTGTATCGGCCAGCCTACAGCCGTCTGCCCAACCTCGCTCACCTAAACTACCTGCTGCCTGATACCCATAGCTGTCTCCCGTCTTGAATTCTGTCGCAGAAGCTGTCAAGCTGTCAAGCACCCTGAAACTGATTCGACCATGTCAAGGACCATGCACATCTACGGCACAAGGTACATTGTGGTTCTGTCCCCCTAGTGCTTCTCCGAAGGCCCTTAGTGACATTGAATGACCCATTTCTCCCTTTATGTTGAAACCTAGTATCCTTGAACCATTGCGATTAATTACTTTACTGACTACCCTCCTGTCAGTATCCAGAGTTCATTTTTTTTCCTTCTTTGAAACTCTCTGTTCTCTGCATTCCTTTACAGGGTGGGTTGTATTTGTAGGTTGATAAAAATGTATGTTGTGATAATAATTAAGTAGATATTTTTATACAACCTTGACTGCACAGTCCCTTTTTTCATTGGGTAATAATTGTATTTTCACTGTGTTGCAACTAACCAATGATCCATGATCCATGACCTTTCGGAGATAAGCTGGCCATTCCGTCCACATTACCAAAATTGGACAAGGAGGTTTATAATTGACTTATGTTTCCAATCTGTTCGGATCCCTTCTGGTGTACTAGAGGTGTGGGTCTGATTGATGGTTTAGAAATCACTATTCATCCCTCAACTACTGGTTTTCCCGGAAGTTGATTCATCACAGAGGAGCACACACTCATAGCAATCTGCTGCACAGAGAGGACACTATGCAACATCACACACACAGGAGCAGTTGCTCTCACCAGATGGGGGAATATGCACTCTCCAACACTGCAATATCCCAGACACAAGAGCATGTGCTCTCATTAATGCCCTGCACAGATGGGGGAATATGCAAGATCCTGCACACAGCAGCAGGTGCTCCCAGCTGATGGGGGAATATGCACTCTCCAACACTGCAATATCCAACACACAACAACCATCTGCTCTCATTAATGCCTTGCACAGAGGGGGGAAATACATAGACACAGGAGCACAGGCTCTCAGAAATGTCCTGCACAGATGTGGTAAAATGCACTCTCTGCAACAAATCAACTTCCGGGATGAATATCGGTTTCTAAACCATCTATCAGCACAGCACAACTAGTACACCAGAAGGGATCGGAACAACTTGGAAACAAACCAAAAGGTCGTGGATCATTGATTAGTTGCAACACAGCAAAATACAATTATTACCCAATGATAAGAGGCACTGTCCAGTCAAGGTTGTATACGAATATCTACTTTATTATTATTCAACATACAGTTCTAGCAAGACTACGAAATACAACCCACCCTGTAAAGGATTGCAGAGGATAGACAGTTTCACAGAAGAAAAAGGGATGCACTCTGGATACTGACAGGGGGGTAGTCAGTATGGTTAATAATCACAACAGTTAAGGTTACTTGGCTTCAGCACAAATGGAGCAATGGGTCTTAATATGTCTTCAGGGGCCTTCCAGGAAAGACCAGGGGGACAGAACCACAACGTACTGTGCAGTGTAGGTGTTCTTGGTGCTCAAAGGGGTTGAGTGGTCTTGAGGGTGCTCTGAAGCACTGGTCGAGATGTCTCAGATGTCGTTAAGGGACTGTGGCTTGACACCGGTCGGCGTTGCAGTCGGTTGCAGCTTGAGGAACTCGACTGGCTCAACAAAAATTGTCTTTAAGGTGGATGGCGGTAAATGCTTGTCGAGGAACTTCTCCTAGCTTCTTCAATGGGCTTGTATTGTCCTTTAAGACAGACGCCCAAAGCTGAGGAGTGTGTTGCAGGCAGCTACCTTGTCCTTGGTTTCGGGTTCAGACACTTTCTGGTACTTCCCACCTAGGAAGCTTGCTGCAGAGCCTGCCAGGGCACGCTGTGTGCTGGCTGGGTACCTGTTCTGGAGCAGCTGGAGAGTCCTCTGGATTCAGCATCTTCCTCTGTTCCCTGGGAGAGGTTTAGGGGAGGGATTGTGCTTCCCTCTTTGGATATTTTGGCTTTCCTTCACTGGTGGAAGATTGGAAGATGTAAGGCAGACTGTACCTTCAGCCAGGGTCCGATGATGAGTTCTTCCTTCTGCTTTTGGTGAAGCCTTCAGATGATCAGCCAATATGGGGACGCAGCCCTATTTTAAAGCCAATTGGGCCACAGGGGTTGGTGTAGGCTATGCCAACCTTAATGAACCAATCCTAGGTCCGCACCAACAATCTGCTGTATGCGTGAGGTCATAACCAGAGGGTTTTGTAGCAGAAAAGGTAAAGGGGTAAAAACATGTAATCCTTAGTCCCACCCATCTTAATGTCTGTTGTAGATCAAAGGGTTCCTCTGGTTAAAGGAGCTCTCTGTGGTTCCTGATTAAAGCAGAAAGTCTCCCTTGAAGATGCAGCAAGACCAGACTTTCTGGCTCTGTCAAACCACATACTCATACCTTCTGAATGCGGTCCCCCTGCGGGGATGACTACTGTAAACACGCAGTCCCAGACATGACAGTTCACTGTCCATCCATATTGAGCGCAGGAGGTAGCATCAGGTTAACACAGTTGCATATGAAATGTTGTTGGGGTTTCCTGTCTCTTTTGTTAGCCTCTGTAGCAGGGCCCCATGTGGGCTTGTTTGAATTACTTTCTGATTCGTATGCAACGTGCTGCCACCAGCTACATGGCCCAACAAAAGGACAGGGTGGATCCATGGAGCCTTTGCTAGTGTATTAGCTGGCCATGGCAGGGGGAAGGTTTGGCCCTCCCCCTCTGCAGATGAATCACATACTCCCCCTGTCATATCCCAATTAATTATGACAGGGGGCTGACCCTGTATGATATATAATATGATACGATATGGCATTTATAATGCGCCTGTACACAAGTGTTTCTAGTAGTCTGTGTCTACCCAGAGTGCACAGGTCTATGTGTATGTCGTGCGTGTGTGCGAGATTAGCCCCCCACATTTTGCAGGGGTTGATCTACCATCATTAAACATTTCAAAAAAGCCAATGCGAGCACACACCCACCGTGCAGATGGTCGAATCCCTTGCACTCTCCAACACAGCAATACCCCACACACAGGTGCAGGTGCTCTCGGCAATGTCCTGCAGAGATGGAGGGAATATTAAATATTCCACACACACCAACAGGTGCTGTTAGCGATCTCCTGCACAGATGGGGGAATACACACTCTCCAACACTGCAATATCCTGCACACTGGAGGACGCACCCTCAGCAATGTCCTGCACAGATGGGGGAAGTTGAAAGATTCCACACACAGGAACAGGTGCTCTCAGCAATGTCCTACACGGATGGGGTGAAATGCAAGATCCTGCACGCAGAATCAAAGCATATCAGCACTGTTTTGTACAAAAAGGGGGTTATCTATTCTCAAACACAGCAATCTCTTGCACACATGGATTCTGTGCACTCAGAAATGTCCTTCACAATGGGCTGATTTCCACTCTCCATCCACCACAGCAATATCCTGCACACAGGTGCAACGCGCTTCAGCAATGTCTTTAATTGAAGGGGGGATATGTACCCCCAAACAATATCCTGCACACAGGAGCCGAGACCCTAGGCAATGTCCCGAACACAAGGGGGTTATGCATTCTCGAGTACAGCAAAAGCTTCCAGACAGGGACACTGTGAACTCAGCATCTCCACAGAAGGGGAACATGCAGTCTCCAGCACAGCAATATACAGTACTGCTCTCTGGTTTCACTGCGCTGTGTCTGGAAGTGCTCCGAAACAGCTGGACATTTAGTTCATATAGAAACCTTTTGCTGTAAAACCAATAAAGTATTTCTAAAAAAAAAATTCTGAAGCATTAAAAAAAAGAAATCCAGACACAGTCAAAAGAAACCTCGATTGTCTTCTCCCGCCATTACAAACAGCCTCTTTCTTTCCCATTGCAAGAGGCTTCTGAGAGCTCTCCTAAAGTGCACCAAATGGCATTTTATTCTGTTGAAACATATCTAATACACAAAAACCAAAACCAAAAGGAACATACCAGGTCATTTCCTGCCATTATAACTCGCTCCTGTATATAGTATTACAGAATTCTACGCTGTCTCAAAACACTTGGCAGCAGCTGTAAAGGCCCTTTTTGTCTCGATAGCAGGGGCGTTGCTAGGGGGGGCTAAGGGGGCTATAGCCCCTTTTCTTTTCGTTGTAGCCCCGGATAGAATCTCAGGAGCTACAGCCAAAAGACTAGCTAGTCCCCACTCCCAACAATTCTGGCATCAGCTTAGCCCCGGGTCTTTTCCAGACCTAGCAACTCCCCTGCTCGATAGTATGTTAAATATTAAAAATGTTAAATGTTAAAGGTATTTGTACCGCGCACCGTCACCAACGGGATTGGTCCCCAGGTGCTCTGGCGGATCTGCAAACGAGAAGGTGGGATGGGTTAGTAGGTGAAGCAGGAGTAGGATAGTGAGAGGAGTAGTGTTCTCTTGGCAGCTTCAACTCGGTATACACCGGGTGCTGAGCTTTGGTGCGAGTATCGGATGGATGTCAGTTCTCGTGTGCTGTTGGTGTGGCTTATGTGTTGTTGCAGTGTTGTGAAGTGCGTGCAGGTTGTTGTGCGAGAGATGGTTGTGTGAGATTTTTCCATGAGATAAGCCTGCAACAATGCTGAGTTTTTTTGTTAGTGGGTTGTATGGAGTTTAACATGCTAACATTCAGAACTCTGTTTGAATGTGCCACTCGCGAGTCCTCCCAATCTCATCACGGTGGGGGAAGGGGTTACGCCTGGGACGGTTTTAGGTTTGTGTGAGGCGATCCTTGTGCTGTTCTAACGCTCTTGGTAAGCGTTCTAATTGATTACAGGTTCTAACCATTATATTCTAGCGAGCTCTGTAGGTGTTCTAATGCTGTTGGATTGATTAATGTGGGTTGGGATTCTATTCTCCTCCTTGGGCTGCTGGGGTTGGTGTTGTGTTATTTAACAAAAAAAGAAACATATGTCCTTTCCTGCCAGTGCAAATGCCTACACTCTATGGCAGGAAACGAAGGGAGGCTGCACCTTTGAGCAACACGCTGGTCTTGGAAGCAAGACCACGCAGAGCAACAGAGGTGCGAATCCCGTTTCCGGGCTAAGAAACCGAACTCAGGTATGGTATTAGGTGCATTATAAAAAAACAATTACATTTAAATAAAATTGTGGCATTCTACAGTGTCTCAAAGTGCTCAGTTGCTGCCAAAAGGTAAACAAAACAAAAAAGAAAGGCCATTAGAAACTGCCCATTTCCATAGGACTGTAGCAGGTTACTGTGTCTGAAAACCCTCAAAGGCAGCTGCGAATGGAAACAGGGGGGAGCAGTGACATGGGCCTGGAGTGCCAAGGCAGCACTGCTCTGCACGACCCTCCACGACCCCGACGGCAGTGCTACTTAGCTGCCTGGAGGATGCATGTCTGAGGAGAACCCGCATATAAGCACAGGCTGCTTTCAGCTGCTGGCAGCCATCTCATATCCTTTCCAGCACGGAGATGCTCTCCGCAAACCTTCCAGGGCATGAGAACCGCATAGAAAATCAATAGACCGAGGAGAGCAGCAGCCCTCAAGCAGGAGGGCAAAAGTGGCACGCTGGGGGAGGGGTGTGTGTGGGGCCCACGCGGTTGCCTGATGTTTCATAGTCCGCTTGTGAGGCTATAAACTGGATACATAGGTGTCGCTGACAAGCACATTCCATTCACATCAATTCATTATGCAATGCTTCTGGTGTTCACTGTAGTGACATATGATATGATATTTATTTATATTGCGCTTAATACCCAGAGGTTCCTAAGCACAGACCCGGGGGATCGAACCTGTGTTGCTCCATGTCGTCTTGCTTCCAAGGCAAGCACATTGCCGCTGAGCTATCCTCCCGTGCATAGTGTTTGTATTTTCACTGTAGTACAACTCATGTAGCGTTTTCATCTTTGATGGATAATGATTTGTGCAAGGTTTGTGGTTAGAACCCGGTACTTTACTGCATATTTTTTTTTTTTCCACATATAAAGCGCTCACACAGCCCGCAGGCATCGAGGCACTGTTACAAGAATTGTTTGTTTTTGTTAGCTGCTAATTGTGTTTTTTTTTGTCTTAGTTACGTATTTATAGCGCGCTTAAACACCAAGAGGTTTCTAAGCGCGGATCCGGGGATGCTTCGTGTCGTCTTGCTTCCAAGATGCGCACGCTGCCGCTGAGTTATCCTCCCGGCATATGCCGTGGGAGTGTACGAGGGTGCGTGATTATTGGAAGGATATCTTGGATAGACTGGACTTGGTGATGGGTATATCCTTTCCTCATCTTCCTTCGTCGTCTGTGTTATCATCAAAGACCGGAAGATGTAATGTTGCCTGGTGGAATAGTCAATGGTAGATGGATCCTCGATAGTGGCTGTCAAACAAATAATGAGGCTGTGGAAGACACATAAAAAGCTGCTTGTGGAAGATTGGGTTTACGACTTGCCGGTTCTGTTGTGGTATAAAAGGGATTTGTTTGTTAAGAGAGGTCTGACTGAGAAATATCTTGAGATGTGGATGTCTTTCAATGAGTTACATGGTTAGTCAGTGTGTCTGAGTGTGCAAGTTTATGGGGTGGGGAGTTGGGTGATTGGTTGGTGGTGGGTGGGTGAACACAGGTGTGTAGTCTAGTTCTGTGTATTGATCACCAAATGCTTGCAAGGCCGGTTCTGCCTTTCCTATGGCTGAGGTTGATAAACATTGACGTGTGTATACTTTGTGGATAGCAAACACAGTACCCGCATTAGATTGTGTCAGCTGTGATAGCTATACAATCGAACATGTTATCAGTATGGTGCACTTCTAGAGCTCTGTTCCTCCTGAACAGGGATGTAAAATTGAGCAGGAGCCCCCCCACCCCCACCTGCCTCCAATTAAGAGCAAAAAATGTTAGGAGAGGTGGCTGAGTAACTAGGTTTGAGACTGTGGCACCAAATTGTGGAGGCTCATATTCAAACTTTACCACCAGACGATGCAGTGATCCTAGACAAATTATCGACTTGCACTGTGCTGTCTTCTCTGAAAATGCTTGTCCTCTCACATTCTGGTAAAATTGTTTAGGCCATTGCCTGCATTCTCCTTTTATGTAGGCTATTCGAGTGAAAGGGGTCATAGAGAGAAAATAGCCAGCCCAATGTCACTGTCCCGTGGCAAGCTTATTTTCAGGTCTGCTTATTTGTCACAAAAAGTAACTGTTTGCTTTTTTGTACAATTTTAAACGCTCTTCTGCACACCAAGCGTCTGTGGGCTGGGTGCATATAAAGCTTTAAAATTCAATACCATGGAAAAACCTGGACCAGCTGGTTTAGGCCCCCATCGATTAGTATTCTGGTACTTGTATAATTCCCTTGATGATTGAAAAACGTAAGCTAAACTCATACACCTTTATCATGGCATGCGTTTATGAAGGTTTTTTTTTAAATGTTGGGTTATTACGTGATTTGCTTACTTTCGAAGGCTGGTGTATACAACAGGGTATTAATTCACTTCATTAAAGTCAACACTCACAAATATGTGCACCTTGCTATGTGACAGGAATTTGAAAAACGTTTAGTCAAGTGCAGAAATTGCACAATGAGCTCAAATCCCAGCTTGACCCTTTAACTAAAGTGGGTGATCCTGAGCAACTCATTTAACATGTCACACTTTCCTGACCCTAAATCAAAATTGTCAGCCCTTAAGAGTGATTTAGTTCTCATGGTACTCTACAAAAAACTCACTCGTGGTTTAACAGGCAATAGTGTTACTTGATATAATAGTAGTGACCACTGATCATCGCACCCCACAAAGTCATTTGTGTGTTTGCACACTAACAGCAATACCACGCCCCTCTTCTATTCTTTGTCTAAAATACTATATGTGCACCTTCTGGTAGTTTGTATCTATATCTGCTATCTTTGCTATGGGACACGTACCTGCCTCTCTGCTTCTGATCTGTCACCCATACCCATGCTCTGCAAGGCTGCTAATGCGAGTTCTGTGTCTATGCCATGGAATGTGACATTATTTATTTTTATTTATTTATTTATCTAAAATACTATATGTGCACCTTCTGGTAGTTTGTATCTATATCTGCTATCTTTGCTATGGGACACGTACCTGCCTCTCTGCTTCTGATCTGTCACCCATACCCATGCTCTGCAAGGCTGCTAATGCGAGTTCTGTGTCTATGCCATGGAATGTGACATTATTTATTTTTATTTATTTATTTATCTAAAATACTATATGTGCACCTTCTGGTAGTTTGTATCTATATCTGCTATCTTTGCTATGGGACACGTACCTGCCTCTCTGCTTCTGATCTGTCACCCATACCCATGCTCTGCGAGGCTGCTAATGCGAGTTCTGTGTCTATGCCATGGAATGTGAAATTATTTATTTTTATTTATTTATTTATTTAATAGTTTTTTTATTATGTGCCTAATACCATACCTGAGCTTCGATTTCTAAGTGTGGATCTGGGACTCAAACCTCTGTTGCTCTGCGTGGTCTAAGCCCAGCGCGTTGCCCCTGTGCTATCTTCCGTTTAATCAAATTTCATGCAGCTACTGATCTGTACCCTGCATCTGTGCCATGGCTGGAATACCTTCCTTGTTGCTGCTATTGTAAAGCAGTGACCTGTAGCTACTCAAGAACACAGGCACCCTGGTCGTGAACTGTTATGGTTGTCCATGAAATGCCACTTGTTTATCATTCGGATTCCAGTAAGGATGGGGTCTTTAAGGGAGTACCCTTGCTTATTGGGTGATCAGAGCTTCTGATCCCTTAATATCTTTGGCTCTATGATCTTAATCAAAAACCCTCCATTGACTTTCATTTGACCATGTTCTTCCCTATTGGGTACAATGCTCTCGTTCCTTGAACATCTGGTTGCAGTCATAGTCTATCATTGGGCTCTCCTTCCCATTAATACGACAGGGGTTCACTGGAAAGGCTGAGGAGGTGCAAGACTTCCTTCCAAGGCCACCTCCAGGGTAGAGACAAGCTCTTCTGTTTGAAGGTCCACCTTGAGATCGTTGGATCCTGAGCAAAGTGTGAGGCTGAGAAGCAGGCCTGCAGCTTCCATGGAACCTCAGAGTACCGTCGTGCTCTAGCACAGCACTGGAGCAGCCACACTCTGAGTTGAGAAGGTTGTGAGGCATGGCATAGGAAGGAGCTTTCTCAAGGGGGGTGAACAGACAAGGCTGCGCTACTGCTAGGGTTCCCAATAGCCAAGTGTCACAAAAACGATATCAGGGCATAGTGTCCCTAGTACTATTTATTTATTTAGTTAGCATTTTTAAAGCACTCACACAGCCTGCAGGCATCACGGCGCTGTTACAGGAATTGTTTTTTTCTTTTAGTTGCATAATGTTTTTTTTTGGTCTTAGTTGCGTATTTATAACAACCCGGGGATCGAACCTGTGTTGCTTCATGTTGTCTTGCTTGCAAGGCAAGCACGTTGCCACTGAACTATACTCCCAGGTCTATATCAAGGCATAGGGACAATATTCAATGAGGAATCCAATTGGAGGGCTGGTGGGAGAGCATCGCTTGTCTTAGACGTACCTTTTTACAGCTGCGCGCTCAAAAAGTAACCCATTCCCACCTGTTAGCCCGGACCTTTTGTGACCTTTGTCAGCATGGAAGGAAATACAGCTCCAGGTGGGCCACCGCCTACTGATATGGCTACCGAGTTTCAAAGTAGTGGGGTTCTAATGGCAAGCTTCTCTTCAGTGTAATATTTCTGTGGGGATTGAACATACGAGAGACACACAGGCTAGACATAGTAGAAGGTATCCCAGCCCAAAGCAGAAATCGAACCAGTGGAGACCTTTGGAAGGAAAGGCCCCATGTCCGTGCCCACCGCTTGCTCGTGTGTTGTGAATCAGAAGCCCTGCACTCTCTTTGATAGTACTCTGGAATCTGCTTTATCCGCACTTAATATATTGACCCTCGTTTGCCAGCCGGGCACATGCAGTCTACTGCAGGCAGCCAGCGAGATGCAAACCTTTACTGGCAGCGTGTGGGCAGCATTGACATTGACAGTGTGATATAAACCCCTTGTTGACTTGTGCTTAGAAGAGCCTCACTGACAGCACTGTCTGTGCTGCAGCACATCACTGTTTGCATGCCAGAAAGCTTCACCCAGAGTGCTGACAGTGTACCCAATAGACATCACTGGCATTGTGCTGCAGAACCCCACATTGCGCGGAACACGTAGGGTCACTGGATGGATCCATGCCACGCCGGATGCCATGTATAGCCTGGACTTCTGTTTGATAGACTGTTTAGTTTATCGGCTTCTCTGAGTTTTAGTATTGGTTAACTACACATGAAATAATGTGCCAGATAATATTGCTCTGTAAAAAAGTATGGTGTCCCTAGTAAAATGGATCCAACTGGTAACTATTTAACAACCTCACGTAGCTGCGTTGTTTCTGAAACACCTTACCACCCCCGCCTCTGCTCCGCTGCACCCCCACCCCATATGAATGAGCCGTGCACTAACTTCATTGTGAAACAGACCTCTAATTTACACAGCACATAGCAGAGGGGAAGTCCCTCTAACCCTCAGCCAGAAATGGGGCAGTTACCTCTATTGATCAGCACATTTCCTCCCAAGGGCACTTTCTCTTAACAAAATGAAACCAATAGAAGTCTAACTACAATAAGATAGCGCATGAAGAAGACACGTACACAAATCCTGCGCCAATATAAGAACATATACATAGAAACATTATTCGTAAAAAAAAAAAACCTCAATTCTTTATACCTACAATCATGTTTGGGATGTGAGAGGGATACGCTCCGCTACTTGCCACCAGGAGCAGGACAGTGCATATATGTACATGTGGATATATTAAGTAACTTATCAGAAGGCATACACCCAAACACCATAACGTCGAAAATATATTCTGTAGAAAAAGTTGACATCTTCTTTTAAAAACAAATATATATATATAATCATTTCAAGAACCACAGCAAACAGGTCAGTGTTTATGAAAACATTTTTCCAGGAACCCAAACCACCACATACAATAAATGTATATGCAATCAAAAGGATATATATGCACATGGACATAAAATGATTCTCTGTCCAATCAATCACAGAAAATGTTACTAATTAATTATCATCACAGTCCTCCAATGTGGTTTTAGAGAAATCTTTTTTTAGAATGTGCTTTAGTCTGGACCGTTTCAGCTGTCCGATGCGGAATTTTGAAATAACCAGCCTTCTTCGGGACAGTTTTTAGTGTGGGTATGTCTACCACATCACGAGTTACCATGTAATGTAGCGTATCTTCACAAATGTACAAACAGTTCATGAGGGTTTCTCAAGGTAAGTGGTTCAGCAACCGGAGTGAGCACCACATTAGAATTGCAGACGATGGGTTTCCTTGTGAGACCGCTCTTATTTAAATTAGGACCACAGTCTTACCAGGCAGTATGTAAGTTCTCTCCTCATTTCTTTTCTAAGTCAGTCTTGTTTGTCAGTTAATTTTCCCAGTTTGCTCCGTCGGGGGAAAATTATCGAGCATTGGACGCTGCAGAGTTTGACATGCTGATTATGAAGAGATGGACAAAAAATACTCTGCACAGCCAATACGAGATGAAAAAAGATCCAGACATATGGACCACAAATTCACATGTGCGTGTATTTGAAGCAAATATGGTGTAGGAAGCCACTTGTGCCAGACAACACTGGTATGAGTCAGATACAGAAGGACTCTAGACTTTTGTAGATGTGCTTATGCATGAGTGTGGCATATCATTATTCAGTGTATTAAAAACACTCATTCATTTTATTGAACTGACTTCAATAGTGTCTAGTGGTTTCACCTCCATGGGCCTGTTAAGTTATATCCCCAGCCATCTTTGGGACCAAACGTTTGGCGGGATTAGTCACTGGAGTGGCAACACATTCTTTATTGTTGTGTCTAAAAGTTTTATGCAGTTTCTTATCTTTCTTTCTTTTTATTTATTTATTTATTTATTTATTTATTTCTATAGCACCGAAAAACTGCAGGCATCGGGGCACTGAAATAGACACAAAAGTAACAAATATAGTGACGAGATAAAAACAGGCAGCCTAGTATGCCCTAGATGGGAGGTGTTTGGTCATAATGCCAAGGAAATTAGCTGAAAAGGTGTGTCTTCAAGGAATTTCTGAAATGACTCAAACTGGTAATCTCTCTGATTGACACGGTAGGGCATTCCAGAAGGAAGGGGCTAATGCCCAGAAAGATCTTCCTAAGCCCCTGGCTCTTTTGACTCTTATTCCCTGCAGTAGAGAGAGGGCAGGGATATAAATATTAATCAGAAGGTGATTACATCAAATTATTTGCAGTTGGCAAGCGCTACAAGACACCACGCTATATGTGATGACATTTCATGGGCCTCCAGCGAGGACATGAGTGATGGAAACAAGCTTAGTGAAGGGGTACCTAGAGTTGGTAAATCATGGTTTCTCCAGAGTTCCTCCATCGCCAAACCTTGTTGTGTCCTAATAGCGGGGTGAGTGCCACCCAGCCCTGGCACTGCAAAGGGAAGAATGATACATCGGGGACCCCTCCTTGGGTGCTGCACGGGCCCTGCAGCAGCGCAATATCTCTTTCGACAAACACTGGTTCCTAGATTCTGGGGTATAGAACTGGTTCCCAAGCAGACAGTCCAGGAAACCTTCGCTGGACCATCATGGTAACCTCTGCTGTATTGTGTGTCTGTCTCTGTCTCCTTGAGTACTCAGAGACAGGCACGAGAGCCGGTAGTGCAAACTATTGGTATTCCCCCCCCCCCGGGCCATGCACCAGCAGCCGCTAGCAGCAAAGCCTCCGTTGATGGTCACACATCTCGGGATGAGCCGGAACAACTACGGGCAGCGTGCGCTACTCTGCTGAATGCCACGGAGGATCAGGCACTTTCCGCCTGATCCCAGAATGGAGGCTGTGCTATTAAGCCCTGGGCTGCCACTAGGAATAGTCTAATTAGATCCAATCAAGAGAGGAGAAGAATTGAAAAGAGCACCTTCGGCGAGGTTTATGCACCTGAGGTGATCAGGGGGGAACAAAATAGACCCAATCCCAGGCTGAATGATGAGGGAATTACACAAGGACCAATCAGGAGCCTTATTAGATGATGAAACCCAGCAAGCTTACCATAGAAATCCCCAGTCTGCTGTAGGTAGGGTGTCAGGCAAGAGGAGAGCAGCAGGAGCCAGAGGCAGTGGTCAGGACCAGAGAAGGAGCAGAGATGTGACGCTTTCTGAGGGCTTTATCTCAAACACTGGTTGAGAGCAGAACTAAAGGCAGAAAGAGTGCTTGCAGCCTACGTAGATAAATGCTTCAAACCCTGGCTGAAGACAGAGACGAAGAAGGAGAACCAGGAGCCTGTTACAGGGTGGACGCTTTGGCCCAGGAAGGCAACTCATGGTTGCTGGTTGAGACCATCACTGCCTGCAATAGCTCTAAGCAAGGGGGAAAATACTTCCAGATGGGTTTCCAAATGTAACATTCTAAAAAAGGGGGTTGTATGGGTATTTGCTGGTAGGAGTTCATAACAAGAACCAGTATGTTTTACCTTACTTACTTACTAATGAATCACACAGTCCAAGTCTTGTAAATAAGGCCAAAGTCCACAAATGAAATGTGTGCCGCCAACCCACATCTGATCACAAATGTGAGAATCAATATAGATTTTATTGATATTAAACCAAAATCCAATAAGAAAATTAAATGTGCTTCAGAAGTAATTAACACATATGATATTTAAAACAATTCAACTTGAAAAAATCAACCAATAGTATGAAACTCCACAGAGAAAAAGAAACAAAACACAACATCAAGAAATGAAATCAAGCAGAGATCTGTGTACAACGGTCAAATGTCTTGATTAAGAAGTTTATATAGTGGACAAAGAAGCACGTTTGGCATTATACCCTTGCAGTGAAATCAAGAATCGACATGGGGGCTATAACCCTAGACCTGAGATTTCAAGAAGCATGGTGAGCACTCTAACCTTAGCACTCAGACGTCTAGAACCATGCTGGGCGCTATAATCATTGGACCAAGATGTCAAGAAGCATGCTGGGCACTATAATCATCGGACCGAGATGTCAAGAAGCATGCTGGGCACTATAATCCTTGCACCGAGATGTCAAGAAGCATGCTGGGACTATAATCCTTGGACCGAGATGTCAAGAAGCATGCTGGGTGCTATAATCCTTGGATGAGATGTGATGTCAAGAAGCATGCTGGGCGCTATAATGCTTGGACCAAGATGTTAAAAAGCATGCTGGGCGCTATAATCCTTGAACGAGATGTGATGTCAAGAAGCATGCTGGGCACTATAATCCAGGGACCAAGATGTTATGAAGCATGCTGGGCGCTATACTCCTTGAACGAGATGTGATGTCAAGAAGCATGCTGGGCACTATAACTCTTGGACCCATATGTCAAGAAGTATGCTGGGCACTATAATCCTTGAACCAAGATGTTAAGAAGCATGCTGGGTGCTATAATCCTTGAACAAAACGTGATTTCAAGAAGCGTGCTTGGTGCTATAATCCTTGGACCAAGATGTTAAGAAGCATGCTGGGTGCTATAATCTTTGGACAAGATGTGATGTCAAGAAGAAGGCTGGGAACTATAACCCTTGCACTGTTATGTCAAGAAGCATGCTGGGCGCAATAATCCTTGGACCGAGATGTTAAAAAGCATGCTGGGTGCTATAATCCTTGGATTGAGATGTTAAGAAGCATGCATGCCATTGTAACCCTGGGACCAAGACAAGGGCCCTCATTACGACCCTGGCGGAAATCGTGGCGCAATATGCACCATGGAGCACGGCGGAAAGCTGCCGATACCGCCATGGGGGTTGGCGGATTTACCGCCCCATTCCGACCTTGGCGGGGCGGTAAATCCCCATTCCCCATTTTACCCTTCCCCATTCCCATTTTTGCCCCATGGGTATAATGGGAGTGGGGAAGGCGTTAATTACGCCACCGTAAAATACGGTGGCGTAATTAACAACAAGGTCCCGTAGCGCCATGGATTTCTCCGCCCGGAAAAACCAGGCGGAAAACGCTCCATGGCGCTACGGGAACTCGTAGTAGGGCGGACGGGTCCGCCGCGAATACCGCTGGCGTAAACCCACTCCGCCAGGGTCGTAATGAGGGCCAAGGTGTCAAAAAGCATGCTGGGCGCTATAATCCTTGGACCGAGATGTTGAAAAGCATGCAGGGCGCTATTATTCATGGATGAGATGGGATGTCAAGATGCGTGCTGGGCGCTATATTCCTTGGACCGAGATGTCAAGAAGCATGCTGGGCGCTATATTCCTTGGACCAAGATGTCAAGAAGCATGCTGGGCACTATAATCCTTGGACCGAGAGGTCAAGAAGCATGCTGGGCGCTATATCTCTTAGACTGTGAATTTTTAACCAAGAAGTCAGCTGGGTGCTACATCCAAACAGTTGTGCGTTAGATTAGGGGGGTTTTACAAGGACAGGTGGTCCTTCAGATAGGGCATTTCACCACACTGAGTAAACCCATCCTGACACTTTTTAAGGCAATTTCCCCTCCTTAGATTCAGTTGGGGCCCAAAGCCGCCTAAACATTTGCACCAAACCTGCCCTGGTTGGTACATAATGGTGTTAGACCTCACTTGTGTCTCGTGTGTTCTGTTGTTCCTTCTTCACATGTGTTTGTATGGAAAATGTAATCAGTCCCGATATTATCATCAATTTTTACTTTCCATAGGTGTATAACAATTCTGAGGCTCAACAGAGCACAGAAGGCTGGGGGTAGCCTGTTCACCAGCATGGACCATCATATGCTGCCTAGGGTACTTATTGACTTTGCTTTGAAGCCCAAACCCTTTAGCCTCATTGGCAAATGTCTAATCGAAAATGAGTTTGAGGATCTGGCCCATCAGCACACAGAGTAAAAGCCCGGGAGTAGGCTCCAGTCTCTCACTTTCTAGTGCCTGGAACATGGTGTATAAGAGGAGTAGGTGGGTATTTTCAGGTTCATGGTCAAATACTTGTGAATAAGCTGTCAATCAAAATCAGGTCTTGCAACAATATGTCTAGCGTCCCTATTGCTTTTGCATCCAGCCATGAACTCGGCCTGGTGGTTAAGATCCTTGCATTAAAGCATGAGCTAATTTGCAGGACAGTGCGGATCATGCCTCCTCCTGCACTCATGAACTCCTTCTTCTGGCCGCGGGATCCCATGTCTATATCCATGCGCTACTTTCTATGGAACATGGGGCAGCGGTGTGGATTCACGGATACAAGGAACGGAATGTCAGAGAAGGAACATCAAGCCCATCAGGTGTGCCCAATTCCCTTCCTATTTCAATGCATAGAGACCCTTCTCAAGGCCCATTTTCTCTCCACCTCGGCTGTCCCTTTGGGTGGAAACATCACCCAGAGCACACCTTATTCCTTCAAAGTGCAGATAAGCTCCTCCTTGGTAAGTCCTCAGTGAATTTCCTTTCTGCTCTCCAGCTGGGGTGTGCAAAGATGATTCTAGGACCTGGTGGTGGTGCTCCCATCCTTGGAATATGCCTGACAATGAGTGTTCATGGACAAAACAGGGTGTCCTTCCTCCCACCACTATCTACCCTTTAATTAAAAGACCCTTCTTCTAAGAGAATCTCTATAGGACATCAATGTGACATTGCTACCCTTGCTGAGAAACAATGGGGGTGAGACCCTCTATTGTGTGAGGAGGCCTGACTCTAGAGGGTTAGACAGGAATAGCAAAGAGATGGTTAGAGTCAAAGGCTACTGTAGTCATGGGCGTGAATAGGGAGGTCACCTAACTTGGCCGTTGAGCTAGATATTAGCTAGCTCAGATGAAGGGTAAGAGATCACCAATAGTTAAAAGGAAGTATGATTAAATTTTTCAACAGAAAGAAGGTTTTAATTCAACATGACATGAAAGACATGAATCCATAAATAGGCAAGAGCCTTTAGGTAGCACATTTCGGATGAATATGGAAATACATGTGGTATGCATGAAGGTGGGTTAGTAGCATAAGTGACAATTATTTCTTGTATTGCTGAACATAAATCATGTAGCAATACGCTAACAAGGTCAACGGCCAACAGTTAGGTGACCTCCCTATTCACGCCCATGACTAGGGTAGCCTTTGACTCTAACCCTCTCTTTGCTATTGCTACCCGTGCTCGATGCCTGCTTTCTTCTTGGCAATTCTGGGCAGAGAATGGTTCTCTGGAAGAAGAAGATGCACTATGAAGATGACGCACTCAGAAGATGGCACACTAAGAAAAAGACACACTCAGATGATGGTGCACTCAGAACAAGACACACTTAGGACAAGACGCACCCAGGACAAGACGCACTCAGGACAAGACACACTCAGAAGGTGCACTTAGAAGAAGACACACTCAGACGAAGGCACACCAAGAAGATGGCACACTCAGAAGAAGCTACACTCAGAAAAAGGCACACTCAGAAGATGATGCACTCCAAAAAATAATTTCAGAATCTGCTACCTCTCCTTTACTCAGGTATCCTACTTGAGATGGTACAGGCTCTCTCCTCTTTTGGATTCCAACGGGAACTCTTCATATTATGTGTGATGGGTGAGCCCCTAACCCTCTTGGGGGCGCAGCTACTGACCTCTAACTAAGAGGCATTTTACAGTGTGATTCCAAGACTCTGCCGTCCACTGATCAGATCATGCGATTGCAGTGAGATCTAAGAAGATCTTGATAAAGACATATCGCTCCGAAGAACAATAGAGGAAGAAGCAAGACGCAGAATATAAGAGAGTCCAACAATTTGAGAATCCCTGAATGTACTGTAGGTAATCTATGAGAATATTTGGTTCTCTGTGAACCTTTGTGCTCTAAAACCTTGAAGCATCGTCTAATGTGCTAGATGGAATTACCAATAATGGTCTTAGACCCAACTAACCAGACAAACTCAAAGAATAGGGCAAATAACTACTTTATTATCAGCATTTATTTTATTTATTTTACATTTATAAAGCGCTCACACAGCCCACAGGCATTGAAGCGCTGTTACAGGAATTGTTTGTTTTTCTTAGTTGCATAATTGTGTTTTTTTTTTTTTTTTGTCTTAGTTACGTATTTATAACGTGCTTAAACACCCAGAGGTTTCTAAGCGCGGACCCGGTTATCGAACCTGTGTTGCTTCGTGTCGTCTTGCTTCCAAGAAGCACACGCTGCCGCTGAGCTATCCTCCCGCGACATCTGTAGCATAAAACTAAAGTCAGGCAATCTCGTGAATAACAGGTAGTAATTCACGCACTCACACCCAAATGTGATTAGACAAAGGTTTTATACCTCAATATGCAGCATTTATGATGTCATCCTATGTGGCAACTAAAACTTATTGAAGGGAGGGATTGGTTAAGGGAACATATATGGTATATATAAGTTTGAATAATTTCATTGGCTGCCCCTTACCTTGTGGGCAACCCTCGTATAATACTGATTATAGAGAAAAAATGGCAACAGGTCGGTCTTTGCAACATTGTATAGCATGTTGCTACAAAGACCCTCTGATTGGTTGGCAAGCTTTCCCAACCTTCGACTTTCCGCTCGTTGGCAGCATGTAAGCAAAATGAAACTCAGGTGCAGCAAGCAACATCAGACTACTCCCCACTTTCCCAATTAGTCCATCGTCTGTCATCAGTCAGGCCCCAAACCAAGGGTTCTCCTTTCTAGTTGACCTTGTAGCCTGCTCTCTGTTCTGGGACATTCAAGGGAGTGTAGGCACACTATTGTCTTCATTTGGGCTTAATAAATAGCCCTTGTTTGCAACTTCTGAATCAAGTGTGAGGAGACCACAAATGTGTCAATCTTGATCTTCCATTTACTGATATTTGATTCAATTGAATTAGGTGTCATTGCCCTTCTTGGCCTCTAGAGACTTGCTCACTTCATCTTATATGGGTTTTCTACATCTTTATTTGTCTAATACTTGGCCCTGGCAGCTGTTTCCCCTTTGCTTAATCTAAGAGAAACATGGCGTGTCCTCTTGATTCGCTTTGTGCCTTGCAATTATTCCCTGAAGTAGCGTCCTAGATCCCAAGCCAATAGACTCCACTTTATTCCTCACACTAAGCTGTTTTTCCAGCGTCTCCTGACTCTGCAGCCCTGGTCTGTCTCTGAGGTAGCTTGATTGGCTTCAACACAAGTCCAACGTCTATCTTTCCATCATGGCTGTTCTATCCATATTATGTTATCACCTGGGTGAGGATTGCAATTCTGACGGCTTCTGCTGCAGGCTTGCTAGAGCACCGTGACCCTTTGAATGTCATTTATTTTCCCAAAGAAGTGATTTCTTATTCCAGGGCTGGATTGGGGCAGCCTAAATATTAATTTGTTCATCAGCCAACCTGGTGCCTTCCCTGTGGGATGGAGGCTGACGCATGATTGAGCTGGTGACAGGGAGGAGCCATTCCAAACACAGGAGTTAGAAATAATATTGAGATGTCACAGTAAGGCAAACATCCATGAAGTGCAAGCTTTTTCTGCCGCTGTGATAGTCAATAGATGCCCATTCCAGAGAGATTCCCGTTGAGTGCTTTAGTCTCGCAACCGCACCACCACCGCGGTCATCCGACTCCAGCTGCACAAGTTTGAAGGCAAAAGAATGTGCGGGGAAGAGACTGCATTTGCCAATGCACAAGTCAAGGAGGACTGTGCCTAAACTCGTTAGTCATGGTTCGCCGGTTGTGGAATTGTGGGAAAACATGCATCATGCAAGAAACTGACTCATCAAAAGGACAACAGCTATAACATCTGACTTTACTACAGCCACAGTGGAACTATGGGTGATGGGCGGCATTGGTGCCCATCCATGCTGCAACTGTTTATGGTCAACTCAGTCTGAAGGCAAATCGGACATTTATGATGAGCCGAATCAACAGACGTTTGATCCCGGAATGCCTCAATCTCGCGCAAGAGTTCGAAACCTCAGCGGCCATTTTGAGGGCAAATAATGTGACAAGGAAACCCCATGGGAAGTCGGGGATTCAACAGTATGATTCCTGATGTGGGTGAGGTTGCAGGCCTGCATTGCGGGGGAACTTGTGTGGACATCTGCCACGGCTAGCCTAAAAGTAACAGAAAATACCAAATGTAATTTACAGCAGCCACCAACGCACAGCTGAATCACATTAGAATCCAAAGATCGGACCAAAGCACTGAACTACCCCAAAATATTACTTTTGTCTACAGACAATGCGCCAATTAGTTCTTCTAGGAAACTGCAGATGCTTCTTTTGTCAATCCAGAATACCCAAGTGATTTGGCAGCTCGCTCGAGTGAACACATGAGAAAACAGAATAAAGGTTTACAGTATCTGTTATGAAGCTGTGAATGTGTCAGGAACTTTCTCAGCTTCTCAATCTTTCAAGATGTCAGTGAGACCTCATCATCCAGTCTTAGTTCAGAGTATTGGGAGACTTCCCAATCTCTTAAACTTACTTCAGTCTCAGAGGCGTAGACAGGGTAGGGCCTGAGCGGGCAAGGCCCACATAAAATATGTAAATGCCGACCAAGCACCTCTGTGAGGGCATTTACAGATGTTAATGTCACTGCAGTGGCTCAACTACATTAGCTTCAGGTCCCACTTGTTAGACGATCCTGCCTACGCCTCTGTTCAGTCTTACCCTGGGTGGAGGATAGGTGTCAAACTCAAGCAGTCTGAATTGCTTTCTCTGCCCTCTCCTCTCTGGGTGTAAGGTAGATGTGGCACTCAAGCAGTCTCAATGGATTCCCAGCATGCTTAGCTAGAATGCAGGTTAGGTGTGGTGCCCCAGCAGTGTCAATGGATTCCCAGCATGCTTAGCTAGAATGCAGGTTAGGTGTGTCGCCCCAGCAGTGTCAATGGATTCCCAGCATGCTTAGCTAGAATGCTGGTTAGATGTGGCGCTCCAGCGGTGTTAATGGATTCCCAGCATGCTTAGCTAGAATGCATTTCGGTGTGGCGCTCCAGCAGTGTCAATGGATTCCCAGCATGCTTAGCTAGAATGCAGGTTAGGTGTGGTGCCCCAGCAGTGTCAATGGATTCCCAGCATGCTTAGCTAGAATGCTGGTTAGATGTGGCGCTCCAGCGGTGTTAATGGATTCCCAGCATGCTTAGCTAGAATGCATTTCGGTGTGGCGCTCCAGCAGTGTCAATGGATTCCCAGCATGCTTAGCTAGAATGCAGTTAGATGTGGCGCCCCAGCAGTGGCAATGGATTCCCAACATGCTTAGCTAGAATGCAGGTTAGATGTGGCGCTCCAGCAGTCTCAATGGATTCCCAGCATGTTTAGCTAGAATGCAGGTTAGGTGTGTCGCCCCAGCAGTGGCAATGGATTCCCAGCATGCTTAGCTAGAATGCAGTTAGATGTGGCGCTCCAGCAGTGTCAATGGAGTCCCAGCTTGCTTGGATAGAATGCAGGTTAGATGTGGTGCTCCAGCAGTGTCAATGGATTCCCAGCATGCTTAGCTAGAATGCAGGTTATATGTGGCGCTCCAGCAGTGTCAATGGATTCCCAGCATGCTTAGCTAGAATGCAGGTTAGATGTGGCGCTCCAGCAGTGTCAATGGATTCCCAGCATGATTAGCTAGAATGCAGGTTATATGTGGCGCTCCAGCAGTGTCAATGGATTCCCAGCATGCATAGCTAGAATGCAGGTTAGATGTGGCGCTCCAGCAGTGTCAATGGATTTCCAGCATGCTTAGATAGAATGCAGGTTAGATGTGGCGCTCCAGCAGTGTCAATGGATTCCCAGCATGCATAGCTAGAATGCAGGTTATATGTGGCGCTCCAGCAGTGCCAATGGATTCCCAGCATGCTTAGCTAGAATGCAGGTTAGATGTGGCGCTCCAGCAGTGTCAATGGATTCCCAGCATGCATAGCTAGAATGCAGGTTATATGTGGCGCTCCAGCAGTGCCAATGGATTCCCAGCATGCTTAGCTAGAATGCAGGTTAGATGTGGCGCTCCAGCAGTGTCAATGGATTCCCAGCATGCTTAGCTAAAATGCAGTTAGATGTGGCGCTCCAGCAGTGTCAATGGATTCCCAGCATGATTAGCTAGAATGCAGTTAGGTGTGGCGCACCAGCAGTGTCAATGGATTCCCAGCATGCTTAGATAGAATGCAGGTTAGATGTGGCGCTCCAGCTTTGTCAATGGATTCCCAGCATGCTTAACTAGAATGCAGTTAGATGTGGCGCTCCAGCAGTGTCAATGGAGTCCCAGCTTGCTTTGATAGAATGCAGGTTAGATGTGGCGCTCCAGCAGTGTAAATGGATTCGCAGCATGCTTAGCTAGAATGCTGGCGAGATGTGGCGCTCCAGCAGTCTCAATGAATTCCCAGCATGCTTAGCTAGAATGCAGGGTAGGTGTGGCGCTCCAGCAGCCTCAATGGATTCCCAGCATGCTTAGCTAGAATGCAGGTTAGATGTGGCGCTCCAGCAGTCTCAATGGATTCCCAGCATGCGTAGCTAGAATGCAGTTAGGTGTGGCGCTCCAGCAGTCTCAATGGATTCCCAGCATGCTTAGCTAGAATGCAGATTAGATGTGGCGCTCCAGCAGTGTCAATGGATTCCCAGCATGCTTAGATAGAATGCAGGTTAGGTGTGGGTCTCCAGCAGTCTGAATTGCTTTCTTGGCCCTCTTAGGGTGTAAGGTAGATGTGGCACTCCAACGGTCTCAATGGATTCCCGGCATGCTTAGCTAGAATGCAGGTTAGATGTGGAACTCCAGCAGTCTGAATTGCTTTCTCGGCCCTCTCCGGGTGTAAGGCAGGAGTGAGAGTCAAGCAATCTCCATGTTTTTCAGCTTTCTCATGGTGCACGATATGTGGGAGATTGCAGCAGTCTCGATGGCTTACTCAGCTATCTCAAGGTATTGTGTAGGTGGGAGACTGCAGCAGTCTCAATGGCTTGCTCAGCTATCTCACGGGATTGTGTAGGTGGGAGACTGCAGCAGTCTCAATGGCTTGCTCAGCTATCTCAGGGGATTGTGTAGGTGGGAGACTGCAGCAGTCTCAATGGCTTGCTCAGCTATCTCACGGGATTGTGTAGGTGGGAGACTGCAGCAGTCTCAATGGCTTGCTCAGCTATCTCACGGGATTGTGTAGGTGGGAGACTGCAGCAGTCTCAATGGCTTCATCAACTATATCAGGATGTAGGGTAGGTATAAGATTCGGCCCTTGAGGGTGTAAGGCACATGTCAGACTCAAGCAGCCTCAATGGCTTCCCAGCCTGCTCAGAGTGCCGGGTAGGTGTGGCCCTCAGCAGTCTCAGTGGCTCCTTCAGACCTCTCTGGGTTAGGGTAGGAGTGAGGCCCATTCATCTCCTCTGTAGCTTCTCTTCAGGACGGTTCAGCAACTCTATTACCCTCTCCAGGTGCTTCCCAAACCTGAACTGAGATGCCGACTCTCCCATTGGCTTTGTTTAGTCAGAGAGCCTCCCCTTCGTTTCTCACTGGCTATTCCTAGCCAGCATATTTTCCTGGCCTAAACAAGGTGCCCGAGACCCTAATTCTGTCCTCCTGTGCAGTGGGGATTGTGGGTAGGATGTCAACAAGTTTGAATGAAGGAGACAGAAAGGTATAAAAACCCTATCCACCATTTTGGACGTTACTTCGCTTTCAGGAGCAGCATGAAGGCATCCATCTTATCTCTCTTTCCATTCAATGGAGTGACCTGTGGTGAGCAGCGTCCTCTCTCCTTGGGGTAGCCCCACGCATCGCGCATGTCCTCTCTTCATGAAAAGGCAGGGGATTTCTCATAGCGAACACCACAATGATCTGGTTATGCGGTTGCACAGGCAATGCACACAATGTTTTGAAGTGTTGGTGAAAAGGTGTGAGGGCGTGAAACGCCATGGTGGGTATTATGTTGTGAATAAAAGATTGTGTAAATGATTACTGTGGATGACAGGAACACGTATGCTCATAACTCTGATCGAGTTTACATGTCTTTCTTAGATTCTTAAACTTAGAAATAATAAAGGAAATGTGGCAACCCTGCGTTGATCGTGTCATAGAAACTACAGAAGAACTCCCTTTCCCTGCCACTGCCCATCCTAAAGGCTGCATTGTCACGGCATCTTTATCAGTGGAAGGAGAGTGGAATGTTTCCAGTGGGCTGAGGGGTACACACCCTTCCTGTGGGTCAGGACAGCCTTTGGTATTGAGGGGACCAGAAACTGACCACTCAGCTCTGGATACCAACTGCAGATCAGATACTCGGAATACTCTGGGGTAGTTATGCCTACCTCCCAATTAATCTTTGGGTACAGTGGGCGACCTCTGTGGAGAGTCAACCGTCCCGCCATCTTGGAATATCTGAGTACCCTTCTCGGCACAGGCTTGTACTGCATCGATCAGGCCCTTTGGAATGCGGCACGACGTGGCCACCTGCTGCTTATGGTTCAGTGAAGACCTCCAAGAACCCTCAGGCTACATCTTGTAATCGGAGTGTGCCGGCACGCGCAGTAGCACCCAGTGGGAGTGGAACTGCCTGGAGGTTATCTGTTGTTGGCGGTTACCAACTATTGCATTGCTTGAACCATGAACTTTGCTATTTGACAACAAAGTCTGGAGATTGTCCAAAGAATGAAAAGCATGGGGAAGACGATGTTGCGCGCCACCAGCAAACATGCATCGTTTGTCGGCCATGATTTTCTGCCTCCTTCATCCTTGAGCTTTTCTTGAGCCCTTGAACATCCTGACCAAGAGCCACAGGGGAGAAACTGCCACATTGTGCTACAAGACACGCCATTTTCTTTCACTGGCTCTGACCTTTGACTCACTCTTTCACATTTTCTTCAAACTGTCTTTATCATGACCAAGAACCTCTAAAGAAAAGCCCCTGACCCCGGTGCAATACGTGTATTGCTCACTGGCTGCGGCCTTCGGCCTGTTCTTAATTGTAGATTTTCATTGGACTGAAAGCTCACACTCAGCAAAGTGGCCTGGTGGGTCCACAGTGGCTGCAGTCTGTGATCAGTTCCTGAAGGAAAGAAAAGGGCTCCCAACAAAATGCGGATAAGTCTTTTTGTCCATTTTGACGGTGCTTGCATTCTTAAAGCTTTTAAAATATTTTAGCAATAGCTCCTTTTTTAAAAAATAACTCATTTGTCTGGTTATTTACTTTTTTAGTTTATCATTGCCATCGTTTTTTAGTGTTTCTGACCCCTCTTACTAATTCTGAGAGTAATCCGCCTGACATAGTACCTGCTAGCGAAAGTAGGTAACCCAAGGATTACTTGAAACGGGAATGGCTTCTTTTGCATGGAACCTCTGAGTCCAGTTGTGGGAAAATCGCAGGGCTTGAGCATGCAGCCTTTTCTAATACCGGGCAGTTCACAGACACCCTATTGGGAGGAGGAATTTACTTTTGGTTATTCATATTTGTTTATTTACGCAATCCCCTTCCACCCCAGGTATTCTCCACAACACAGTTCAATCAAGATGATGGCTTCTTAGAGCTGTCAGACTAGATTAATGTATTGCCCAATTTAATGGCATTCAATGAATCGACTTGCAAGGACAACGGCTGAGTTGGCCCTGCCAGAACTTGAACCTGTTGACATGCAGATGACTATGTCAATTATAGCTACAGCCCCTCCCCCGCCCCAATATCATCTTGGGGAGTAGCGCTATGCATTAAGTTGACCATTTTGGCCTTATCCTAGACAGTTACAGGAGGAAATGGACTCAAGATAGCAAAAATAAACAAACTCACTTTTAGACTGGCACAAACACAGGCAATAGACATGAAGCAAATATGCACTCGCAATTAAGAAACACGAACATTAGGTCAAACGTGCATTTAGACACGAATACTAATGCTTGCACCATAAAGACGCAAAATGAATGATATACGTATATAGTCTACAAACGTAGAAACTCAACAGTAAAAGGCCACCATCTTTGTTAAAATGGAAGTCACAACACACATTGAAATGAATAGAGGCTCGAAGCTTTATGAAAACTTAAACTGCTGAACCCACTAACGTACAGAGTAGTGCGGGACGTAGGCAGTGGCTGCGTGGCCCCTCTTCAAGGTTGCTGGAGGATTAGGGAGGGCTCGAACGGTCCACAAGAAAACGTGAAATAACGATTCCCCAGGCACCAAACATATTTCTCTTAGATTAATTGAAGAACAACCAACCTTTGAATCCCAGGTGATATTATATGATATGGAATTTATAACGTGCCTATATACAAGTGTTTCAAGACACAATGAGGCAAAGGAGGGGGAACAGAGGGAAGACAGACAACAATCCTACTAGGCCAGGTGTCATTCAGATCGCGCAAGTGCATGGGAGGGTGGAAGGGACAGTGGAGTACATAGGATAATAGAATAAATAAGTAAGGTACAGCCAGCTGGTGGCAAGTGCAAGGGTAAGCGCAGACATCAGGTGGCAAGTGCAAGGGTAAGTGCAGACATCAGGTGTAAGTGCTGCTATTGGGGCTGTAGGGATACAGAAACAGTCCCAGGTGCAGGGGTTTCCAGGAAGGCAGTGCAGGTGTGTGACTGGTGGGGGAGGGGACCTGGGCCAGAGAACAGAGCGTGGCCAGGTAACCAGTGCAGATTCAGTTTCAGCCAGGAAGTCAGCAGGGGAGAGGAGGAGAAAAAGTAGAAGCAAAGAGAAATGTTTTGAGGTGCTTCCGGAACCGGAGATGATTCTCCACAGGTTTCAGGGAGGGAAGGAGGCTGTTCCAGAGGGAGGCCCCAGCCGAAGAAAGAGATCTACCAACAACTTGTTGCTTGGAGAAGCGACTGACCGTGAGGGAGTTGGAGACGGATGAGCGAATATCTTGAGAAAGGAAGATATTTAGGAAGAGATATTTGAAGGTATTGAGGCCCCAAGCCCCAAAAGGCCTTGAGACAATGCAGAGGGTTTTGAACTTTATCCTCACAGCCACTGGGAGGTAGTGCAGAGATTTCACTCCTGCAGAGATACGATCCCTGGGCTTGAGGCCAAAGACAAGTCTTGCAGTCCTGTTTTGGATGAGTTGCAGAGGGCAGAGAGTAGAAGCAGGCAGAATTAGAAAGAGGCTGTTGCAATAGTCCAGCCTAGAGAGAACCAGAGCTTGAGACAGTGAGTGTCTGGGGGAAGGAGAGGAAAGGAAGAATACCTCTGAGGAGGGGTAGATGGTAGTGTGACTTCTTAGAGACGTCAGAGATGTGAGGAGAGAAGGAGAGTGTGGAGTCAAAGATGACCCCAAGGTTTTTAGCCTCACAGGTGGGAGCAGGTAGAGGGCCAAGAGAGGCCGGCCAGAGAGTGACAGGAAAGGAGGGAGTGGGTGTGCCAATGAGGAGAATCTCAGTCTCACTGGCATCAAGGCAGAGATCATTGGTGGCACACCACTCCTGGATGGTGGACAGACAGTCTGAGATGAGAGAGGGAGAAGAGGTGACTGAGGGTAGCCTGAAAATGAGCTGGGTGTCTTCCGCATAGCATTGGAAGTTGGGGCAAAGCACAGCAATGTGGTGGGCAAGAAGTGGCAGGTATTGGTCGAACAGCCAGGGAGAGAGGTTAGACCCCTGGGGAACACCACAGGTAGAGATAGAGATAGGAGAGGAAGGACCCAAGTTGAACCTGGGAGGGTCGATCAGAGATGAAAGAAGTCAGCCACGCCAGGACTTATTATAAGTTAAAATCTCACAAGCAATGGATCGACCAAGTTCCTAGTGGTTGGAAAAGTAATAACATTTGTGTTTCCGTTAGCTAAAATGTCAGTAAATGCAGGGTGTAATAATTCAGAACATGGTCTCCTCACACGTGACCCATAATTCAAGAACAGTGTCTATTCATTAGGGCCAGACATGACCCAGCACCTGCCTCGACTTTTATACCATTGTCATGTTTGAGAAGAATGAGACCTCAAAACTGTTTTGTTTGTATGCTATCCCTACTTTATAAGGATTTTCAATAAAGCGGAGTCCTGCCATTTACTTGGACTATTTTCGTTATTGTGTCTAGGATTTCCTGGCCTACCATTACCACTAAAACTGAGGTTTCCCAGACCATTGTTGCATATGGTAACAGTTCAGACTGTTGAAGTTTCATGCCGTGGCATGGAGACTACGAGCCGACCTGTGGAGACAAGTGAATGACACGTGAACTGAGAAGGTTGGCAGGAGCCCCCTTGGAGAAAATCCTGTCTGATCGCTGCAAGGCATCACATAGGGCAAAAGGTGACTGGCTAATTGGGGGAAGTTCGATACCGGACGTCTTCGGCCGATCCACAGATGTAAGTATAGATGATCGACTTGGCAGAACAAGGGTAAAATGTGGGAGAGAACTTGTGACAACAGACCCCACGCAGATAGCCGAGATAAGGGGGCTATACCGGAGTTCGATACCGGACGTCTTCGGCCGATCCACAGACGTAAGTATAGATGATCGACTTGGCAGAACAAGGGTAAAATGTGGGAGAGAACTTGTGACAACAGACCCCACGCAGATAGCCGAGATAAGGGGGCTAACTCTAAGCAATTTTAACAGAATATAACCGTTCTGAACTTTATGGTATTCCCAATACATACATTGCACAATTTTTATTCTGTTCCAACAAGTGGAAAGGGCATAAATAATCACCACAAGTATGTCTTCACACTCTGTACACGGGCCATGGGCCCTCTTTTTAGAGTGCAAACCACCACTTTGTGGAATACAAAATGTCTGCAATGGGTAAAACAGAAATATATAAATCACTATCTTTATTTTTATTTTTTGGGCACCTAAAGGCCTTTGCCAAAATAAGCCTGACTGTGTGACTTAAACGGAATAATGATATGAGGTGAGAACTCAGAACCAATTAGTGAATTATCCCACTGTGTGATGCAAACTGCAAATGTTAGAGGAACCGTCAGCTCTCTGAGAGATGCAACATGTTCTTGCAGAGAGCCAGCTCCCACCTCCCACTCCAGTATCCCAATGCAATCTCCCTCGGCCTCTTATCCCACCATTTGCAAACACATAGGTAGGACATATTCCTCTGAAACAGGGTGTAGCTTTGTGGCCACATGCTGCTGTTTCATGCTAAGTTAGCCTTCTAGGACTTTTTAAGAATACGGCTTTTCTTTGTTCTGGCGAGCAGGGTTTCTTGTTAGGGGACTCCCGGGCAAACCTGCGATGGCCAGACTTCCCATGCTGGGCCTTTCTTTCCAAGAGGGGCTCTGATGGGAAGTATGATGTGAAAAGAATTTAGAAATTGGGACCTTACTCTGCAATGGGAGGCCAGGTGACAAGTTTTTTTTGTTTTGTTGTGGGTGGGGGGCGCATGGGAGAGTTAAATCCTGAGGATCAACTTTTCACCCAGCTGCAGTAATGGAAAGTGACATCACAGGAAGCAACATCACAAGCACATGCATGTGCGTGACATACCGGCTGGGCCTTTTTTAAATGACAGTCTACTTTAACCAAAGCTAGTAAGGAAGTATAAAAGGTTTTAAATTAATCATAATTACTAGCATTGCTCTGGGTAACCTTATATACCACACACTGATGGTCGGACCAAGACTAGTTAGCAACTAGCTGGTCTCCTTCTGAAATGGGACAGACAGGCTAAAAAATGATGGCATGGAGAGCTTCCATTAGTTCAAAGCCTTGCATCTATGACTTCTGCAGTGCAAAGCGAAGGCTCAAATGATAGAAGTCACGCTATGCAGAACACAAAACTCAATTACGTTACATTGCACTTCACTTTCCCCTCCAGAATCGTATGTTTAATATGTCCCCCCTTATTCACATATCCTCAAGAAGGAAGAGATCATTTGACTATAATTTCTAAAGTAGCTGACTTGATTGATGCACCTGCTGCAGCGATCAGTGTGCAGGCTTTTGGTCGCAATGTTGTATCCTGGATGTGCCGGCAAATCATTTAAGCCTTCTGAGGCTGATGTAATGAGTAACTCTGAGCTGGCCCATGCCCTCGTGTCTGGGTAGGGTCGGCCAAGCAGCAAACAGAGCTGTTCCGGCGTGAAGGCAAAAGTGGAAGGAGCAGGTGGAGACCACAAGTTCCCGATGGTGGGAGAGAGGGGAGAAAAACTAAACCAACCTGTGAAAGGTAGCAGGCCTCATTATTAGGCAAGCAGGCGCCCAGACCTAAAATGAGTTTCTTCTCCTCCACCACACAATTCAGAAATGGTGCAGCAGCAGGAGACCCTGTGGCCACAGCCTTGGCGCTTATGGGGGACCCTAAGGGTACTAGTGAGCTGGCAGAATGTTTACAAGGTACCATGGCTCACAAGTGATGGTGCCATGCGCAATGACCAAGCTAAGTGACAATTCAGCACGTGATGTGCACTATACAAATAATACATATTATTGCCCACGGCGCAAACACCGCAGCCTGTTACATCTTGCGTGTGAGCGGATTCCCGTGCAGTTCACGTGCCAGGAACCATCGCCAGGTGATCCCAGCTTTGAAAGCTGCAGAAAGGAAGATCCATTCGGGTAGAGCGATTTCCCCAGGATGACATACACAGACTAGGAACACGGGGAAGCCTGGCTGTGCGAGGCCAGGTTTTCTGGTTGCTTGTTGTACACGTGTGTGCACTTCACGGTGCACATCTCCCTGCTGC
Organism: Ambystoma mexicanum; assembly: GCF_040938575.1. Lineage (NCBI taxonomy): Eukaryota > Metazoa > Chordata > Amphibia > Caudata > Ambystomatidae > Ambystoma > Ambystoma mexicanum. The sequence goes on from NC_090934.1 coordinate 856,168,654, forward strand.
TTATTTAGGTGCACTGGGTGAATGGAGGTCGAATCTCTGGCAAGTTCTGGCTTTTCAGCTCACGTCATGCTTTATTCTCGTACAGAACGTGTGGTTATTAACTAATGGGAGCCTACAAGCGAGGACTCCCTGAGCATCTCACATGGGCCACCTTGAGGTGCCTTTGATGTGCATGTTGGACCAAATAACATGCTCTTTTGCAAACAGCAAATATCATAGGATGTGGACGTGGGAATACAAGCTGCATTCCCACAAACAAAATATCAACTGCTGGTTTTCAGTTCTAGAAATGTCTTTTACTATGTTACTTAGTCTATTATTTCAGAGTTGTGGAGTACCGTATTTTAAACAAAAAACAAAACAAGGTCTTTAGGGATGACCTCATGCACTTGCTCTTCCCGAGATAACAGCGAGTGACAGCAAGTGGGGTAAACACAAGGATGTGTTGGTGGCCTTCTGTCACACAGCCGATGGTTTATAGTCTTAAAGTCGAATTCAATAAAGTCGAAAGACAAAGTCGAAAAAATAATGTCTAAAAAAAAAATCGAATGTCTTTTTTACTACGTTTTTTATTCGAAATGGGGGTGATCCCCTAACCCCCCTTTTTTTTGTTTTTTTTTGTTTTACCCATTTTTTTAACTCGCGGAACCCAAAAAACACATATAAATAAAAAAAATAAAACATTCGAATTTTTTTTTTCAACATTTTGTTTTCGACATTTTTGTAATTCGACTTTATTAATTCGACTTTATGACTGCCCACCACAGCTGATGACCGGGCTTTGCCTGTTATCAACTGAAAATAATCCCGGAGAACAGAAGTTGAGTATTCCGAGCCACTCCACAACACTGGGAATCAATGGTCGGTAGTTTGACGTCTGTAAGGACCAGGTAGGGCAGGAATGTAGAGAGCAGATGTATACATCACTTATTGAGCACACCCCCTCACCTCCGTCATATTGGAAGAACAGCAAGAAAGCACTGTGCATGACACCTGGTATTATCCCAATACTGCATCGAAGATATGAAAGATGTTATGCACTCATACAGCCGTATCGAATGTACCCTCAAACGGATGTTGTAGAAAGAAGTCTGCAGACACCACTGGACATAGAGGAACTATAAGAAAAGTCTGTCAGGTGTGAAGTGATGCCATGAAGAGAAGAGGAAGGCACACTGGAACGATATACGAGTACTTAAAGAATGAAGATGTAACTGAAGTAACAAAGTAAACAAATATGCAAATACAAAGACATCATATATGCTGAGAAGATAAGTGAGAAGAAATGCAGTATATGTATATACACAAAAACGCAAGGTAGATGAGACATGGAAGCTTGCTAAACATAGGAAATATAACGTGGGTAAAGCAGCCATGTTGAGGAAATGGATGTCGGTTTTGTATAATAGTAAGCTAGAAGTCTCAAGGAGAAAACCCAAGGGTGCAGAGATGAATGGTGCGGCAGTAAGAACTGCGCAAGAACAAAGGATATTTATTTGGCATAGGATCAAGAATGCCTCAGCAAGAAGCAACTGCAAGATATGAAAGGAGTTAAAGACGATAAGCCATGTACGTAGGACATATTTCTCTTAGATTAAGTAAAGGAGTGAACATTTGCGAATGCCAGGTATTGGACAATCAAAGATGCAGAAAGCATATGCAAAATGGAGCAACCAAGTCTCCAGAGGCCGAAGAGAGTAATAGCACCCAAAATAATTGAATCAAATAGCACTAAAAAGAAGGCCATGAGGACAGGAACATGGTCTTCTCACGTGTGGTGCAAGACCAGCAAAGAAGACCTATTCAAGAAGGCTCCAGACGAAGATAGCAATATACCTTCACTCAGTCAGCAAGGTCAACTACAAAGTAGAAGCCCCTTGGCATAGGGCCTAACTGATGAGAGATGGTAGGCTAATTAGCCAAGTGGGCTGTTGTCTGACGTTGTTCACCCAACCTGGTTTTCGTTTTGCTTATGTGCTAACAAGCCTAATGTCCAAGGTTGAGGATGGTACCAACCAATCAGTATGGCCGATGTGATGTGATGATGGACTATACATTGTTGCAGAAGCCAATCCACTGTTATTATTCTACTATTATCGGTATTATGTGAAGTTAGAGGTAGTTCAAGGCGATCCTACTTGATAAAGGCCAGCTAATTATGTCACTAACACCTATGCACACTATAGGTATATATGTTCCCTTAACCAAACCTACCGCTGATAGGTCTATACTGTTTAGCACATAGGATGACATCATAGCTGACGTACATAGTGGTATACACTCTTTTGTGTAACAGAAATGGTCTGAGAGCAAGTGAGCTGCGATTTGTTATGCTTGCCAGGTTTCCACACATTATTGAATTGTTAATAGAGTAGCATTTTGCCATATTCTTTGACTCTGTCCAGTTATTTGGGCCTGAAATTAGTTATTGAAGTAGTCCCGTCCAGCACGCTAGGTGCTACTGCACAGGAACACTGCTAACTCTGGATTTTCCTGGCCACATAAAAACACCCATGCCCCCACATAGTTGGTGACACTTGTTGGAGGGCCCCCAATTTAGGCAAGAAGAACAAGCAGTATATCAAGTCTGTAGTCTCTCTCATGGCATCACTCTTATTTACAGAAATGGGAGCTGTCGCGATATTTGCAAATTCGGATTTCTATCCTACAACCCCAGCCAAATGTTGTTGGTGGCCTTAGGGAAGTAAGTAGAAGGGCTTTTCTGTTTGTGTTGTCTTGGGCATGGCTTCAACATCCCCCAGCTCACCATGCAGTGAGTAGATTCCAGACATATCTTCTGGTGCACGGAACACCTCTTCTCCAGCTATATGTCCTTTTGGCGCTGCACCCCAAAGAATACCGTACAGTCTCACGATAAATTTGGTCCAATTGTACACATAACTCTTCAACCTTTTCCTTTTATGCCTTCCTGAGCACCTTACCTATCCCTCACCCTCATCTTAACAATCTTCCCATCTTTGCTCCTCCCTACCACTACTGAATATTCTGTCATACTCCTCCTCTAACTCTCTGACAAGCAAAAGTGCTTCAACTGAACTATGCCAGTAGGCGCTATACAAATGCAAGTTAACATAATATAATTTAGGGGGGCATGGCCTGGCGCCGAACAAGATCGCTGGCTAGCTCTTCGGCTCCGCGTATTGTGTTTACAAAAGATATATTAAGGTACCTCCAGAGTGATTCCAGAGTGATTCTTATCCCATCTTCTGTTCAGGCTTAGCCCTGTAAGCCTTAGTGGGCTTTGTCACAGTGACTGTTTTAACAGGCTGAGTTTTCAGAGTTAAAGGAGCTCCGGATAAGGCCTGTACAGCAGTGCACTGTCACTGAATTACATCCGGAATTCTAGTCAGTTGGCCCGGATTGAGTCGGACGTGCACGCTGCCTACTAGCAGAAACAGCTTTTGTTCACAACACAGGCCACAGATGCCAAACGAAGTGGAAATAGCAACCAACTTGCACTTTTTTTTATAGTGCTTCAGGTACTTTGTGAATCCCTTTAGGTTTATATTTGCTAAATTACAATTTCTTCTATTGGAAACTGTGTGAACAACGCTGCATTGTAACAGCATTCTTTGAACTCCTCTCTCCACTTTAGAAATGTTTCTTTTCTGGCCGCTCTAATTTCATTTAATCACTATCAAATTAAAGCTCTATTTAATTTTCAAAAAGGGCTACTTCTAAGAATATAACTAAAGATCCTTCTTCAACCTCTGCCACTACGTTAAAGAGACAAAAGTTATTACCCACTCCTGGCGAAGAAGGTATGGACTTGCCTATGTTAGCCAATCTGTATGAAATAAGAGCTTTAAAACCATTTTTGGAGGCAACCAATAATAAGATACAATACCTAGATGACAAATGGTCAGCTTTTAACTGTAGGATATCTGAAGTGAGCAACGCAGAGTGAGCAACGCAGAAGATATTTCCAACTTAGTGATCAACCTAGAAAAATCTGTCAAAGCTCTTCAAAAACACATGAACAATTTGGAAAACCAGAAGTATTTGAGGGAGAAGATACCATTTTTTTCTCACCAATATGTTATCTAAACTTTTTGATTTTCCCTCCTCATTACAACTTAACATTCAAAGAGCCCACAGAATTGGCCCACTAAGATCCCTAACCAACCCTTCAAATGCTTCAAAAACTCTTATCTTTGCTCTTCTGTATTTTAAATATGTGCAACTCATATTGAAAAAGGCCAATTTGACTAAACATCTTACCTGGAATGGTAACAACATATTCATCTCACAAGATGTTGCAAATTCCACTGCCGCAAGAAGGAAGGAACTACTAGCAGTAAGGCCTGCCCTGAAGCAACTTAATGCCAGGTATGGGATGATCCATCCTGCAACCTTGAAGGTCACCTTTAAAGGACAAACCTCCTCTTTTGATAATCCTGCAAACCTAAGACAATTTACTCAATCCCAAAGTATAGATGAGATGGATACTGCAGGTTCGTCTCTGAATAATGCCACGTAAAAGACTCCTCACTTTATAACACTCTTAATTCTACTCACGTGAATGCATAGCCTTGTTTTGGCCCGGTCCAGCCCCACCTTCACTACTGTTGTGGACTCTTGGCATGAGAAGTTTTGGCTATTTCCAGTTAGCCATTTTTTTAGTCCCGCTAAGTGCTATTATCTACTTTTACTCATCTTCGTGTTCTTGTTTGTCATCCGCTTTTCCTTATGTGTCTCCCTTCCCTGTGGTTTCTTCCCTAAGGGGATTGCACCACTAAGTAATCACACGTAAGTAATCTTAAACCTACAGTTTCGGATTATTTGGTTACTGAATCAAACTTTATATTAAGTCTATATTGTATTACTCCTGAATTCCTATGTCTATAAATATATCATCCTGGAATGTTAAAGGTCTCCACAATCCCATAAAAAGACAGAAGGTAAGGTATCATCATATCTCAACAGAAATAAGCCATCCATTCATCCATTGCATGCATTCAGGAATCGCATTTATCCACACTGGAAGCTGTCAAGCTTAAGAAACTATGGGTGGGTAAGGTATTTGCTAGCAAGGCTCAGAACAAGAATAATAGAATAATGGAGTCATCACTCGCATTAATAAAAACTTTGATTGTAAAATGATTAGCTCAGAAACCGATGCACAGGTAGATGGGTATTACTTAATATTCTCTTCCACTCTACTCACTATTCAATTTTGAATGTGTATACTCCTAATGCACCGGATCCTGTTTTCTGGCAACAATTGAAGGAATGCATGCTTCGCTCAAATGTACAGAATCTTATTGTATGTGGAGACTGTAACGAAATAGTCGATCCATTTCTAGACAGTCTAAATCTCTGTTCAAAAAATTCAAAAACGTATAACCAATTCCTAAATTTTATCTCTGAATTAAGCCTTGCTGACGCTTGGCATCTACAACACTCTTTGGAAATGGATTATACTTTTCATTCTAGCCCACATGGTTCTTTTTCCAGAATCAACTACATTTTTATAGCCAGTTCTTTAGCAGCCAGCTTAATGAAATATATCATCGAATGTATATCTATATTCAATCATGCACCTATCCATATCAAAATTAGTGATACCCAACCTAGCTACAAAACAAATCATTGGAGATTTAACTCTGCGTTGCTGAACGATGAAAGTTTTGCCCCCTTCCTGATTAATGGTCCTAACAATTATTTGCACATTAATAAAGCAAGTGACACCTCTATCGCTACTAATTGGGACTGCTACAAAGCAGTACTAAGAGAGGAAATAATCTACTTTGTGGCAAGAAAAAATAAAGCCTTGAAACATGAATCTGGAGAAATCCTAAGAAAATAAAAGAATTGAGAAAAACTATAAATTTCTAAGCCTACTAAAGAAACTCAAATTAACATTGTGCATCTACGAATTAAATTCAACAAACTCATTGCTGAATACTCATGTGCCAACCTTTGGAAATATAAATCGAAAATGCATCATTTCTCCAATAAAACTGGTAAATCCCGATCCTCCTGCCTCAAAATCAAAAAAGAAAGAAGCAGAATCACAGTAATAAAAGGCTCAATGTATTCAGTTCATTCTATCATAAACTATATACCTCTGATTCCATGCCTAATAATCCTCATATTCCTTCCTTCCGACAGAATATCACACATTCGCACTATCCGAATATTAATCTTGATTTCCTTGACTTATCTATAATACACAATAAAATCATCAAAGCAATACAAGAGCTTAAGAAAGGCAAATCACCAGGACCTCATGGTTTCTCTATTGACATTTATGCTCGTTTTGAATCAATACTTGCTCAATTTTTCTGCTCAAATGTCCAGTGTTATGCTAATGACACTCAACTAATTTTCAGGCTGCCCTCTCCCTCTCTCATCTCTGATTACCTAACTGCCATTCAAGATCAGTGTGCCGCCAATGATCTTTGTATGAATGCCAGCAAGATGGAGATCCTCCTCATCAGCACACCTTCGCCATCCTTTCCTCTCACTCTCTGGCCGGCCTCCCTTGGCCCTCCTCCAACCCCCACCTGCGAACCTCAGGGTCATCGTTTACTCCACACTTTCCTTCTCCGCCCACATCTCTGATGGCTCTAAAAAGTCAAACTTCCTACTGCACCTCCTCAGAGTTACTCTGTCTTTCCTCTCCTTCCCCCAGAAGCTCATGGTCTCCCATGCTCTGGTTCTCTCTAGGTTGGACTATTGTAACAGCCTCTTTCTAAATCTACCTGCATCTACTCTCCGCCCTTCTCAACTAATCCAGAACAGGACTGCGAGACTTGTCCTTGGCCTCAAGCCCTGGTATCGAATCTCTCCAGCTCTGAAATCTCTACATTGGCTCCCAGTGGATGCAAGGATTAAAATTAAAAACCCTCTGCATTGTCCACAAGGCTTTCTGGGTCCTGGGTCCAAAATACTTTTAACTATCCCTCTGCAAATACCTCTCCTCTCAAGCTCTTCGCTCCTCTACGTCTAACTACCTCAGGGTCAGTTGTTTTTCAAAGAAACAAGCCATACAGCCCCCCCCCCTTTTCTTCCTGCACTTATCAGACCTACCCTGTGTGGTGCCTTAAACCCAGCACTTGCCAATTGTTGGTAGCACTACCAATGTTTGTTGCCTTTATTATTTATTTATTTATTATTATTTATCTGTTTCTCCTTTGCTCCGCACTTTCCACTTCTCCCCCTTCCAGGCACTTTTCCCCTCCCCCTCTCACATGCACTTGCGTGTTATCAATGACACTGGGCCTAGTAAGATCGTTGTTTTGTTCTTCCCTGTTCCCCTCCCTTGCCTTGTCACGCTCTGAAACACTTGCCTACGAGGGCGATAGAAATAAAATATCAATAACAATACTTGCCCCAGACTTTTGAAACTTTTCTCACATTTAATCTCAAATTCTAAATCTGAAGCTCCTTTACAGAAGCCATGCTTTGAGCCTTCCCTAAACCTCATAAAGATCCCAGGTTACCACAAAGTTACAGGCCTATCTCCCTAATTAATACTGACTGAATACTCTACATGAACATCTTAGCAAATAGACTCCTTCCCTTTGTGCCTAGGTTAATTAAACAAGATCAGGTAGGATATGTCAAGGGAAGATTATCAACATCTAATACTAGGATCTTTTTAGACTCATTGAACGACACAACATCCTCAATTGATCCTTATGCGGCTGTGGTCTTAGATGCTGAAAAGGCTTTTGATCGAGTTAAATGGGATTTCTTGTTTGATGCACTGCGATGGCATGGCCTTCATGAAACTATCATATCAATGATTCACGTTCTTTATTACAATCCGAAAACCATGATCTTCATAAATGGCCAGATATCCCAATTTATTCCTTTCAGTAGAGGTACAAGACAGGGCTGCCCTCTATCTCCTCTAATATTTATTCTAGCCCTTGAACCATTCCTTGAAACTATTAGACTTCACCCTCATATTCAGGGAATCACGTTTGGTAAAATGCAAGTTAAATTGGCAGCCTATGCCGATTATATTCTTCTACTTCTTAAGAATCCTGAAACAAGCTTAGGCTTTATACTGGACACTATAACTCAATTTCCACTATCCTCTGGGTACAAACTAAATATAGAAAAGTCAGAAATCTTACTGCAAAAAACATCAAGTCCTAAAATTTGGCATGAGATGGTGCCCCAAGAAAATCAAATATCTAGGAATGCAAGTGTTCTCATTGGTCAAAGATATTATTAAATACAATATAAGCATCTTATTAACCAAAATGAAAACCCTCTTAGAGACTTGGTCCCCGTTATATCTATTCTGGTTGAGTCATCTCCAAACTATCAAAATGATGATCTCCCCGATTATACTATACACTCTATGTATGCTCCCTCTGCCATTATCTAGTACATTTATTAAAGACATTGGCCCTCATTACGACCCTGGCGGATTTCGCGGTGCTAAATGCACCGCGAAGCACGGCGGAAAGCCATCGATAGCGCCATGGGGGTTGGCGGATTTACCACCCCATGCCGACCTTGGCGGAGCGGTAAATCCCCAATCCCCATTTTACCCTTCCCCATTCCCATTCTTGCCCCATAGGGTATAATGGGAGTGGGGAAGGAGTTAATTACGCCGCCGTAAAGTACGGCGGCGTAATTAACAATGAGGTCCCTTAGCGCCATGGTTTTCTCCGCCCGGTAAAACCAGGCGGAGAAAACCTCCATGGCGCTAAGGGAACTCGTAGTACGGCGGACGGGTCCGCCGCGATTAGCGCTGGCGGAAACCCACTCCGCCAGGGTCCTAATGAGGGCCATTGATACAAATCTAGCCAAATTTCTATGGGGTAAGAAAAAACACAGAATCTCCCTTAACAAATTAAAGAGAAAGTTCACTTGTGGTGGGGTATGTTTTCCCTCCTATAGTAAATATCATTCTGCCTTTATACTAAAGCAACCACAAAACTGGTTTGGTCAAGCAGATTATTTTGATACTCCGACATGGGATTGTGCTGAAGCCTTCATGGTTTCGCCCTTCTCTCTATCTGATTGTCATTTATTTGCTACAAAGAATATATTTATTAAATTCAACAATTTTCAACTTACTGCTAAACAGATTAGAATGTATAGCTTCCCAACTACCTCCTTAAAAAGTGCACCACAGCTCATTTGGCTAAACAACCTCATCTGAATCAATGGCAAAATTATTTTATGGAAAAGCTGGATCTCAGAAGGAATACAATTTGTTCATGAACTATTTCATCAAGGTACACTGCTTGCCTTCAATGAATTGAAGACGGAATTTGCCACACCTTCTTTTATCAATACTCTCTACACACGAATGCCATCATAGACAACCTGCAACATTTAATGGAACCCTCCGAACAAATGAATATTGTTAGACTAAATCACATGCATAACCATCAGTTTTCTGCCTCTGTTCTATATAAAGACCATACGAATGACTTAACTGAAAATCTCCAATGGAAAACACAAGAAGTGTGGCACCAAGAATGCTCAATTACATCTGAAAACTTTACCTGGCCGTCATCTTGGAAAAAAACATCAATCATAACTGTATCAGCCAATCTAACACAAACCTTATTCTTTTTCCGTCATAGAATTTGTATTACCCCTGCCATGCTCTTTAAATGTAAGATATCGTTAGATAACAAATGTTGGAATTGCTGTGATTGGGAAGGATTTTTCAAACATATGTTTTTGGAATGTAAATATATTAAAAAATATTCTGGGAATCTGTCTGGCGAACAATCACATGTATTTTTAAATTAGATGAACCTTTGCATTTTAAGGTTTTATATCTATGCAGTGCGTCCTTCCAACATCACTTAGACTCCTACTCTTCTCATTTATTTGATTTATTAATTCTAATTGCTGTTGAAGTTATTACCACCAACTGGAAAACATCTCAGTTGATTAATCACAAAATATGGTGGAACTCCATTTGCAATGTACATAGATTGGAAGGTTGCATAGACTCTTCACCAACATTACTGCACAAGTATGAATTAAAATGGAAAATATTTATTGATTTCCTGAACTCTAATGATAACCCTTCAGTAATATAATATTGTCTTTTTTGCTATATGATTACCCTTTCCTTACCACACCCTACATAACATAATGTAAGTGTCCTGAGGCAGAAGTGAAAGGACAGCTCTGATTGGAGCATCTGAAAGACATGACACCACCAATCCTATCTGTAGTGACTTTCTTGTGCTACCAATGCCTGCAGTCCAGTTAGAGGACCAAAAAGGGACTCCATTTCTTGTACAGATGTATTTGCCAGCCTTGCTACGGCTGAATTAGAGAGTGACAATGTGCCCTCTCCACCGTTGTCCTTCCATCATGATTGCACCTGTACAAGTGTTATTTCCAGAGGCACTAGCAAAGCACATTCTTTTAAACCTCACAAGCACTCCAGTGTGTCAAGCGAACTGCAACAGGAGGGAGGAATTCAAGTGCAAGGAGGGATTTTCATTATTCCACAAAAGAGCATTTCTGCAGTGAAACGAAGCCCCCCTGCAGGTAAGGCAGAACAGTGGATCCTTCCGGGGGGATAAGCTCCATCGACTCCACCAACCCTCACCCAAATGGAACTACTGCCTTTTGTGGCTTGATACTCGCTTTTGGACGAGGATTTGCACCTTCGAGGTACAGACTACCTTCCTGACATGTTCCTGAGTCTTCCAACCATTGCTTCTCTCCACCCCTCTCCTGTGCTCATCACCCACTATCAGGCTTAGTTTATTCTAAGTTGCAAACGTTTCTCACAGGGACACGTTTTTTTCTGGGTTGCTGGTTTAGTTATCCGTACATGTTGTAGGTTGTAACAGATTCTTTTTTCCTGTTTGATGTTCTACTATTGGAGATTATTTACAGCGTTGCTACTGTCTGCAGTGTGCCCGTCAGCCATTTTAAGGGAGGAGCTTTGCCTGGGATTGTTCAGCCTTTTCTTTCTGGGGGATTAGCAAGACCTGTCATGTGTAATTCCTGTGCCAGGGAGACTTTGTAAGATAACCCAGATAATGGGCCTTTCATGGTTTTGCAAACTGCCTACTATATGGTTAGTGGAACAGTGAGCATCTTTTCTCCGTCTGTATTACATCTGCTAAACAAGAAGGTTATTAATGCGGTGTGTATTGTTAAAGCGAGCAGTACGAAGGGAGTTGCAGGGTATGCTAATGAGGGGTTTCCAGTAGAGGTCAGCGTGGGCCAAGAAGGACACCAAGACAGTTTAGTTTATTCAAAGGTTTAATAGGGATCATGTGCAGAGGGCCAGCTGAAAGGTAATGGGGAACCTCCAAATCAAATGGAAATGTAATCAGAAAACCGATGGACTTTGTAAGTGTCTTCCCTACCGGCTGCGGGTGCCGACTTGCTTCTGGCGTTCAAGTCTTAGTCGTTAGAGATCCTAGAGGACTGCACCACCTCCCTCTGTTCTAGCTTTGCGGGCTCACAAAATTCCAGAACCCTCTTCTTTCCTTGTCTCTAGGTGCAGGTTTTCTGGGTCCCATTGTGAGGAATTTGACTGTCCACATGGTTGGTGTGCGCTCACCTGGCCTTTTTTGACATTTTTTCTTAAATGGAATGATGCTAGATCAACTTCAGGAAAATGAGTGGAGCTAATCCACACATTTTCCTATGTTCACGGCATGCACATGCATAGAGCTGTGCACTCTGGGTGGACACAAGAGCTGTGCAATCTGGGTGGACAGCCTACAGGCACAGCCCCCTGTCAAATTTAGTTGGGATCTGACAGTCAGGGATGCACAATGCATGTGCATTAGGGGGAGGACCTAATATTCCCCCTGCCATGGCCAGACTGATTAACTAACAACGTTTCCATGGATCCACCCTGCTCTTTTGTTGGGCCTTTCAGCTGGTGGCAATGATTTGCATACCAATTAGAGGGTAATTCAAACTGACCCACATGGGGCATGGCTGGAGTGGTTAAAGGCATGGTCTAGTAAAACAATTTATTTAAAAAATAGATAGGCAACATAAAAAAAAAATACTAGCATTCTCTTTTTTAAAACTTCCTATGTTAAATTTTGAGCTATTCAAGCTCAAAATTCGCAAAAGCAAGCACATGGGCGCATCCATTTTGTGAAATGGATGCCCTCCTGTGCTGGCTTTTGCTTTTGCGGCACTAATGAAGGAAAAGCCAGCCAGCTGTAGTAAACAAAAGCTACCGCTGGGTGGCTTTCCCTTCATTAGTGCTGTACACGGAGGACGGGGACCGGAGACCAGAGCAGGAAAGCTGCAGCTTAATCTCGGTAAGTGCTATTTATTTATTTTTTAAAATAAGCACTAGCTGTGGTTTTTTTTCTAAGTTTTCCGGGCTGGAGGAGCCCGGAAAACTTAGAAATAAAACAGCAGCTTTAAAAACGTTGTATTTATGTTTGCGGTCGCTTTTGAAGCGACCGCAAACATAAATACAACGTTATTGTGTTGGAAAACGCTGCGGTTTTTCTTTCCAAGTTTCTCAGGCTCCTCCGGCTAGCAGGAGCCTGAGAAACTCGGAAAGGAAAACCGCAGCGTTTTCCAACACAACCGCGTTGTGTTTCTGCCTGAATCTGCTTTCCCATTTGGGGCTCTCGGGACCGAGAGCCCCAAATGGGAAAGCAGATTCAGGCAGAAACAACGTGGTTGTTTTCCGCAATGCTGCGTTGTTTCTGCCTGAATCTGCTTTCCCATTTGGGGCTCTCGGGCTCCCGACGGGGAGCCCGAGAGTCCCAAATGGGAAAGCAGATTCAGGCAGAAACACAACGCGTTTGTGTTGGAAAATGCTGCAGTTTTTCTTTCCGAGTTTCTCAGGCTCCTGCGAGCCGGAGGAGCCTGAGAAACTTGGAAAGAAAAAACGCAGCGTTTTCCAACACAATAACGTTGTATTTATGTTTGCGGTCGCTTCAAAAGCGACCGCAAACATAAATACAACGTTTTTAAAGCTGCAGTTTTATTTCTAAGTTTTCCGGGCTCCTCCAGCCCGGAAAACGTAGAAAAAAAACGCAGCTAGTGCTTATTTTTTGTAAAAAATAAATAGCACTTACCGAGATTCAGCTGCAGCTTTCCTGCTCTGGTCTCCGGTCCCCGTCCTCCGCGTACAGCACTAATGAAGGGAAAGCCACCCAGCGGTAGCTTTTGTTTACTACAGCTGGCTGGCTTTTCCTTCATTAGTGCTGCAAAAGCAAAAGCCAGCACAGGAGGGCATCCATTTCACAAAATGGATGCACCCATGTGCTTGCTTTTGCGAATTTTGAGCTTGAATAGCTCAAAACTTTACATAGGAAGTTTTAAAAAAGAGAATGCTAGTATTTTTTTAATGTTGCCTATCTATTTTTTAAATACCTTTTTTTACTAGACCATGCCTTTAACAAAGGAGACAGGAAACCCCAACAACCTTACATATGTAACTGTGTCAACCTCAAGCCAGCTTTCACCCTCAATATGTGTGACAGTGAGCTGTCATGTCTGGGAATATATGTTTATAGTCGTTTTCCCAACAGGGGGACCTCATTCATAACAAGGATGTGGTTTGCAGGAGCCAGAGAGTCTGGTCTCGCCACAGCTTCAAGGGAGACCTGATGCTTTAATCAGGAACAGAGATCCATTAACCAGAGAGACTTTTTGATGCACAACAGCCAGGAATATGGGTGGGACTTAGTATCACATGTTCTCACCCCTTCTCCTTTCCTGTTGCACTCTGGTTATGACCTTATGCATACAAGAGATTGTTGGTAGGGACCCCAGGATTGGTTCATTATGGTAGTTGAGCCCCTCTTTTTGCAGATCACCTGAAGACTTTGCAAGGAGTAACAAGGAGAACTCATTTGGACCCTGGCTGAAGGTACAGTCTATCTTACATCTTCCACCAGTGAAGGAAGGCCAGGATTTCCAGAGGGATTTCCAGAGGGGGAAGAAAGATCGCTCCCCTAAGCATCTCCTAGGGAACAGAGGGAGATACTGAATCACGGGGACCCTCAAGCCACTCCAGAATTGGTACCCAGCCAGCACACACAGCATGCCCTGCTAGCCTCTGTAGCACAGTTCCTAGGTAGGAAGTGCCAGAAGGTCTCTGAACCCAAAACCAAGGACAAGGCAGCTGCCTGCAACACACTCCTTAGCTTTCAGCCGTTCACCCTAAAGGAGAATACAAGCCCATTGAAGAAGCCTCGACAAGCACCTACCGTCGTCCGCCCTTAAAGGACATGTTTGAGCCAGCCAAGTTCCTCGAGCTGCAACCAACTGCAACACTAACTGCTATCAAGCTGCAGTTGCTTAAAGACATCCGAGATGTCTCAACCAGTGCTTCAGAACTGCCAACCAGCACTAAGGCAATGATTCCTGACCCTAAGCCGCTGTGTAGGCCAGCCTGCAGCCGTTCATCCAGCCTCGCTCGCCAAATCGTCTTGCCGCCTGATACTCGCATCTGACTCTTGAACTCTGTCATAGAAGCCTGTCAAGAGCACTGAAGCCGACTCGACCCTGTCGAACACCAAGAACACCTACACCACAATGTACATTGGGGTTCTGCCCCCCTGGTCCTTCCCAGAAGACCCCTATACACCCCTATAGACATATTAAGACCCATTGTTCAATTGGTGCTGAAGTCAAGTAACCTTAAACTGTTGTGGTTATTACCAGTATCCCAAGTGCATTCCTTTTTCTTCTTGAAACTGTCTGTCCTCTGCATTCCTTTACAATATGGGTTATATTTTGTATTATTGTTAGACTGTATGTTGTGATATGAATAAAGTAGATTTTTTTTTATAAATCCTTGACTGGACAGTCCCTTTTATCAATGAGTAATTGTATTTTTGCTGTGTTGCAACTAACCAACAATCCACGACCTCTCGGAGATAAGCCTGCTGTTCCGTCCACATTACCAAAATTGGGCAAGGAGGTTTATAATTTGCTCGTTATTCCAATCTGTTCGGATTCATTCTTGTGTACTAGAGGTGTGGGGCTGATTTATGGTTTAGAAACCAATATTCACCCCTGGACCACTGGTGCCCCAGAAGTTGATTTATCACATTTGTACACCAGGATTACTATCAAACTAGAAAGGTGTCCATTGAGCACCTTGCCAAACTTGGGAGAGTTTACCATTATTCGGTTTATAATGACCATCCTCTCCCTGACCCTTTCTCTTTAGTTCTGCCACCGTCTGGGCCTGCGTAGAGCCAACGGTATTGGTTGAAAATGTCGGGAACAAAATGCTGAATGCATATTTACTGTGCGTTCGCATTAAAGAAAATGCCTAATCCCTTTATACCGAGCAAGGGTATCACATGGATTGTGAGTTGTAAAAAAAAGCGCAACATCTTGCGAGTATTGAATTGCGACTTTCACTTTCATTCCCGATAAAGCAGAGTTGTGTCGGGACCATGAACTGTGGCCAGCTGACACAAATTTGAAGAGTTGAACCATGTAGAGAGGAGGGCAGGTGTGCCGGGCGAATGCCAGGGGCATCCAAATTCGAACAATCAGTACATGGACCTTTCCCGATGCGGAACGAGCCAACTAAGTGATCACTGCATACCGCTGTTATGAAGCACAGGATTCTCAGATTCTGTATTTTCGGCGGCGCAGTGATCACATAGATCCGAAAACACTCTGGCTGCTGGAACCTACTTATTCTGGCTGATAATGACTATTCCCTGATCTTCCTCTCTATCGTTCCTGCTCCAAGGTTTCATTTTCTGCCTCCTCACATTCTCTTTTCCACTCTCCCCTGATGCCACAACTGCTTCTGTCTCACTCCAGGGCTCTGATGTTGCCTCCTCCCGACTCTTCACTATTGCTCTAACCACCTGCTTCCTCGCTCCTTCTGTTATTACAGCCTCTATCCTCTTTCCCTCTGTTGTCACTGCCTCCTTCTGCTCTACTCCAGTTTTTACCCCCTTGCTCCTTTTCCCTGCTGTTATCATCCCCTACCACTCCACTATCAGTTTTACCACTCCCTTTCCTACCACCACCTCCTTAGTCACCCCTTTCAGCTCTCACCACCTCCTCCTGCTCCCCTCTGCCATCATCCCTACACTCTCCTCCCCTCCAGCATCCTCCATGTCTTCCTCATCCTTCGAATCTCCTGCCTTGTCCGAACACAGGTTTCCTCTTCCTGTAGCCGACACCCAGCAACTGAAGCTGGCTGTATTGCTAGTCTCTTCCCTCCTTTGCCTGAGTGTGCTTTTCGCTCAGGGTCTGTAGCTGTGCGCGGTTATTGAGTGAGGCTGTTTTGGGCTCAGAGAGTTGGACCTGGTCTGTATCTGGCCTTTGGATTTGGGATTTTAGAATTGTTCTTCTGACCCTCCCTGGGGTCACTTGTGCTGAGCTGCTAGCATTTGGTCACCTACTGCATGAATTGCATGCTGGAAAGAGACAGGGTAAGCTTCCTGCCCTCTTCGGTTCACTGAACAGTCTGTGTCCTCGGGGAATATTTAATATTGTATTCTTATTAGATTTCTCTGCCAGAGTTTGTTGCTTTTGAAACTTGCTTTTCTCTCTGATACAATCCCCAGTCCTACAGCTCTGGGACTGAAACATTGCATTCACCTGCCTGATTTATCGAATATCCCTTTTAAGTGGTGAAATAACTTCCTCGAGGTTCCAAACCAAGTATTTCTAACAATGTTACCTTGTGTGCAAGCACATCTGGTGAAGGAAAATATTTTCCCTTAAAGAGTAAGGCAGCTTTTCGGTAGTGGAGCTGGGGCTTTCTTTAAAAGGAGCCGTAGATTCAATTGGGGGTCTGGTGCCTTATCATTACCCTGCCGGTAAGTGCCCTGAGGAGATATTGGTGTGGTTCTGAGACAGGGATGTGTTTTGGCCCCTTTTCCTTTTAACTTTTATATTCATGATTTACAGGTGGCTTTTAAGAATCTTAATACGCCCCCTCCTCAACTTGGTCCTTTCCTATACAATATCTGGCTTCCACAGGCGACATCGTGATCTTTCGACCAAACAGCCATAGGTCTTCAAAGAAGCCTAATGGTGGTTAATTCTAATTTGATGTACTTGGACTTGACGATTCAGTCAAAACTAATGTTTTGCTTATTAGAGCAAGGCCATGGGCGAAGAAATGTGCCAGATTAGAATTTTTGTTAAATGGCATGAAGCTGGCCCAGGTTGATGAACTTAAATACTTTGGGGGTTACATTCTCTACGGTCTTAAACAAACAGAAAACTGTTTTGCATTTGAAGAAGCAAGTCAGTTTTGCTACTAGCCAAACGTGTGCGCTGGATAAAAGATTTGGGACATTTTCTATCAGACGATAGTGGATGTTTTACAATTAGAACATTTCCCCTAAATGTATTTACGGTGCCCACTCAATTGAGTGTAATGTGGTGTGGGACCGATTCGAGGCAGCAATTTGGAGGAAGACCTTGAGCCTTCCTCAGTGTACGTCTGCTTGTACCATAGGACATGAATTAGGCCTGATTTCATTGGATACGCGTGTTCCTTCAATTGTAATCTAAAATTCTGATGCCGCCTTGCTGTTCCATGTACCATGATATTCATAACTGTGTTGCGACGCTTAAAAGTCCAGTATTAATTAAATGGCTACAAGAATCCAATATTTTATGAAAGAGGATCCAAGCAAAGTCGGAAGATTTGGTCACCAACTCAGAAAAATTGAAGCAAAAGTTTGTTTAATTTAACTGGTGTGAGAATCATGCTGCTTTGTAGGCCTTGCGGGTTTGGGAGCATTTTATTTATGATATTAGAGGTTTCAATATTTTAACAGCTTTTCTTTTTAGACATCCGTCTCGTGCTTTTAGATCAGCATTTTTAAGGCTGAGATTTAACTTATTTCTTACGGATGAAGTGGTGGGGCAAGAAAACAGACTCCTAGAGCAGAAAGACTATGTGGGCTTTCTAACAGGAGCATTGAAAATGTAAAACATTTAATTCTGGAATGCCCGTTTTTAGTACCTCTGAGAAGGAAATGATTTTCTACTGACAATTACGATGAAATGAATGCTAATGTTGATTATTTATGGATCTGCATTTTAAATTCTCATAGATTGTTACTGGGCTTTGCAGCAATTCATTTGTTAAAGAAAGTTTTGAACTGGGACTGTATGAACTAGGAAAATAATAATTGTATTTGATGGTATATGTAACCTCAATGTTTTACTTTCTTAAACAAGTGCCGTTTTAGCTTGTTTTTGTATACATTACTGTGCGTGCTATTTTGTTTGTGCTAAAGGTTCTTTGAGCCAAAATGCTTAAATAAATAAATAGGTTACAGATGTGGCAAAGGGGTCCAATAGAGGTTGGCGTACATCGGGGAGGGCGTATGCTAGCTCCAGTGTGACAGCACCAACAGTGTGATAGCGCCCTGGGACCCCCGTCCCCGTTCCACTTCTGGGCCCATCATCCACTGGTTCGCACCTGTCCACAGAGCCAGGCAGGTCACTTTGGTACAGTGGGATCAGAGAATTGCTGAAAAGGATTGAGGTTGGGATGCTTGGTTATTGCAGCAACTCTACTGATATAAGGGCGGGAATGTCCTGCCTTGACATCCACCTACATAACTCGTCACAACCGTACTCACTCCGAAGGAAGATGGTTGCTGCTGTCTATTTACCTGCCCCTCAAATCTGTCACCCTCTACTCAATGATATAATAGAAAGCTTAATGTGAGCACGGCGTAGCATATGCGTCATCATTGACGGCTTCTATAGAAAAAGAGGTTGGTCTATAACATGTCAGTCTAACACTGTATAAGCTGTTCTCTCCCAGTCCATCTGCTCTCCCATTAATGAACACAATTTGGTAGTGGGGCTCCATGAGACATGCGTATGTATAAGCATCAGATTTGCACAAGGCATGGCAAACAGACCTAACCACTAAGCCGGACCGCCTGATCACGCCACACTCCCATTGAGGTAAAGAAGCACACCATTCTCCCCCCCTTGAGGGTAGGCATAGCAGCCACATGCTCAGAAGCCATGATCTGCACAATGGTTGAGTTGGTGCCAAGAGGTTTTGGTGCATTTAAGAGTGAGGTGCTTTTGGGGCCATGGAAAGATAGAAGAAATGAATTGATACCTGAGAAGTGACGAGACTTAATCAAGAGCGTTAGCCCGTAAAGGTCACAGGAACACCGAATGGTTTAAGAAGCTGTGTATAACGCAAGAGGACTGACCTTGTTTACTCTTGGTGTATCTTCTCCATTCAGGAGTCTTCGTTGGTTCACCAAAAATGGTCCTTTCCAAGCCTAAAGTCCAGGGTTGCATCAGGTGTGTGCAAGCCCACTATTGCCCGAGGGCTTGGAAGAACATGGGGGGTCTCTCTGATTGGTAGGGACCCTGTTGGTACTCACCCGCAGGCATGGCCAGGTATTCATATATTTTAGGGCATCAGGCACTGGAGTAGTGTGCAGTGCCCATGCACATAGTAGGCACCCTGGCTCGCAGTGGCAACACTGAACTACCAAACAGTGTTAATAAAACCCCAGCGATCACTACTGCATCTATGCTACTGCCACTGCTGCTCTGTCCACACGAAGGGTGTGTGCCCCAAGGCAGCCGGTGCCTACTCTGCTAGGAACGTCCATAGACTTGTGTCGGGGCCCTTTGAGCTCACTGCAGATCCTTACAGTCCTCTGAGTGCTTGTAGTCTTCAGCACAAGATAGGGATTGCTGCTTCATTCAAGCAGAGAGCCTGCAATGTGTTTCACACATGGCTTTTCATGATGCCAATTGCAGCTATTTGAGAATCCTGTGACTTGCTGGCCCCTTGCTAACAACACCAGCTACGTTTTGGTTTCTAGTCAGGGACATGGTTTACTCGTGTCTCTTTTGCAGAAACTGCATTAGTACTGGCAGAAGTCCTCTTTTTAGTTGTGGCTATTAGGTGGCACTAAAGCGGCAACTGTAAGCCAACACTACTGCATTCGCGTACAGCTAGGGAGAAATAGCATACCAGAAGAGAAACCAAGCTTTTAGGTGCTGTTTGGTTATTTACCTACCCATTGACTGGCCATGACCATGCTAATTCCTATGGCCATTCCCACCCACCTCTTGCCCCTCCCTGCACAAAATACATCTTCCTGGGATCTCTTTGAGATAGCTGTTTCAAGCCGTACCATCAACCTTTGTGCTCAAAGCGGTTGCCAGTGTTTTTTCATAGCAGTCTTCTGAGATTTAATTATCTAATTGGAACTGTAAGCACGCTACTGGTGTGATAAAAAAGCCTTAACAAGGTCTGCCTTCTGCCACTCAATTTATAAGCACTATGTGTGTCCTTCATTGAAGTCCTATTATAAACAAGCATTGGCAAAGCCAACAGTTTTGCCTTATGCATAAGTATTAGACATGTGTCAGGGACTGCTATTACATGCCCAGGTACTCGCACCATACTGCATCTGCTACCCTTGATGAACAGTTAATACCACTACGGCAGTGCCTGGCAAGTGCCTTTCACATGCCTACACAAAAGCCAAAACTGTTGGCAGTGCCAGTGCTTCTTAATGGTAATGCTGCTGCTACTGTCCAGGCAGTAGTAGTACGATTGCGATTGCTAGAGGAGTGGTAATAGTGCTGCTATCCCTAGTACTACTGCTTGTAGTTGCGCTACTACTACCCATGTTGATGGCATCAGTGGTGCTACTGCTACTACTGTTGGTAGAAGTTCTATTATTACTTCTAATATTAGAACTCCCACATCTGAAACTAACGCTATTGGTGGGGTGTGATTAGGCGGTAAGTAACTTCGCTGGTGTAAAGTGAAATAAAAGGCAGCCTTTTACTTCGCCCTTTTGCTGCAATTATGTATCTGCAGGTTGCACTTCTTCTCTTCCTCTGATGTCACTTCCTCTTAAAGGGCCGGAAAGCAGCTCGCAAAATGGAGGCCAACCATAGCAAGAAACACTCTTACATAAATGATGACCATAAGACTGGTGGAGGTTTATTCCGCTGGAAAACAGGATGAAGATAACACATGAACAGTTAAGAACAACATATCTTGTTTTCGTACACATCGAAGTCATGCTTATAATCATACTATTGCTGGAGGAATCATGGGTTGCAATCATCAACTGAATTGAACATTCTGTAGAAACTGATGAGAGACTGCCCAAGGAAGGATTAGGATGTCTTTTGTGCTTATATGCCGAGGCTGGTTCCGCATTGGTTTTGAGGAGGAGCCCTTGAAAATGTTGCAGGCTAAGTGACTGTCAATGGCTGGCTGTCATACTGGCCTAGTTCCAATGATGAACTGTGCGCCATACAGTTTGCTCACTGAGCATTGCTGATGGTGAGAAACAGTTGAGGTATGAGGGCAGCACCTAAGTCTGCTACGAACCCCAAAAGTCTTTGTTTGAAAGGGTCCCCATACAAGTGTATGAGGTTAGAAATAGCATAGAAATCTTATATGGGTCTTTCTGTGAGTCGCCTTCGAGTACGTGGCTGTTGTAGAGCAATGCTGCGGCATCGCCGCTTTAAGAAGAGACAGGGACCAGGAACAGGAATGGGGAGGGTACGTGGGAGCGGGGAGGAAGGGGTGGGGGAAGGGACACTTGAGGTCAGTAAGAAGGAGAGAAACTGGTCCTTGAGTGCACAGAGCAGTCAAGGTTCCCGGATATGCAAGAGCACTGTTATGGGACATGCTCAAATGGACAGGGCTTTATCGTTAGCAAGGCTCAGACTCCTGACTGCAGGAGCTAGTGTCTGGGATTCACCTGGGACATGGCACTATGCTTTGCTTAGGGCCAATCTTCGGTAAACCTTTTTATTTGTCCGGACCTTTGGTTCGGCAACCGCCGAATAGGGATGTTGGAGCTCCCACTTGCCCAGGCAGCAAAGAAGGAGGTCTTACGGACCAAGAGTTAGGCAAATGTCTCCATGAGTCTACTCACATGCGACAGGGAAGACCCCTCATTTTGCCCTGCCTGGGTTCTGTAGTTCGGTTGGGATGGCAGTGTCCCTGGTAGGATGGTGCATGCATTCATGCCGGCTGGTGCTGTAAGCCACAATGTTGTCGATCGGTGATACTGAAGTCATCCAGACAAGTGAAGACCTCATCAACCAACTGTTGGAAAGTCACAGATGCATTCTTTAGTCCAAAAGGCATTAATTACCCCAAATTAGTAATGTCCCTAAACAGTCAAAGCTGTGTTTTCTTCTGACAATTTTCAGTAGCCACTAGTCAAGCTGAACATGTTCTGGAATGAGTAGCATGTAACCTAATGAAGAGGACATTCTTTGATAAAGGATGGGGTGAGCCTCCATCTTCGTAACTGTGTTGAGTTCCCAGAAACAACAACAAGAACAGAGAAATTAATATCCTTGATCAGGTGGACTAATCCCTGGGGATTGTCACATCTCCCCATGGGGGAGCCCCTTCGTACCCACCAACCCATAGGGTACCACTCAAGTCAAATCTGTCCCGGATTAAAGATTATAGTTCCATTATAGGCCTATCTTATTCTTTCCCCCTGCAACCTATAAAACAGATGCAGAGTTATGCTGTCTCTAAACATGTGACACCCATTGTTGTTAAGAAAGAGAAACAAGATCAATTGGCTAATTTTAGTTCTCTCCTTAACAGTGTTAAAGAAAGTGAGACAAGGAAGAAGCCCTGAGTAAGAAAGAGCACTACAGAAAACCAAGGTGCTCGGTCTAGTCTTTCGTCCCCACCCGATTGGACCAACATCATTCAAAATCGACATGGGAAAAGGGAATGGGATTCTTGTTCTCAGGACTGACTGGGAATATGGCAGACAACATAAGCCTCAACCCCAATGAAGCAGAAAGGAAGGAGATAGGAACCTGCGGACCAATGTGCCGAAGAGAGGTCCAAGGTGCATCAGGTACCTGCTGTGGAGATCTGCGTAGCCTCCACGGAGCAGTGAAAGCCCCAGGCATGCCCAGACAGAGGCGAAAAGAAAAAGAATACAGACAAGGAGCCAGTGAGCCCACGGGAGAGGATGGGAACACCGAGGCACTGTCGGGAAGAAAGCAAAGATCCCTGTACAGTGGAAGTCAGGTCTGGGACCCGAATGGGATACACAGAGAACTGTTGGCATTAAGCAACCCCTGTCATGAATGGAGGCTAGGGTTGCTGAGCATAAGAGAATGAGAGAACCTGTTTGTAAATAACCCCTGTCATGAGTGGAAGCCGTAGTTGCTGGACATAAGAGAAGGAGAAAACCAGTTGGCAAGCAACCTCTGTTATAACTGGAAGCCAGGGTTGATGAACATAAGAAATTATACAGAGAATGAGAATGGGTCTGGTACCCAGTGCCTGAGTGAAAACAGATATAGAATCATGGAACTGTTTAATGCTGAGAAAGAAGGCTTGCGAGACTGCACCCAAATATATAAAAGTAAGTTAAGAAAGTCCTGGCAGGAGAGTACACCAGGCAAACTGATTGCGAGCCTGGGACTGTTAATACAAGTGTGTGGAAACGAAGGAGGAGAGTGCACCAAACTGACAAATAAGGGTCTGGGACTCAATCTCATGCTTGCCAAGAGTCTGCAAATAAACTGTGGTGATCAAGAGGAGGGAGTCATCCTCTTGAGTGTGTGAAAATCAGGGGCAGGAAGTCATTATCCCTGGAGTTGGAACTTGAGGATTGCAACTAGGGGAAGGGAGTCATTCCACTAGTAGTTGGGAACTTGTTTGGCCAAGAGAAGAAAGGCAAACTCTTGGTAATGTAAATATTGTCACCAGGGGAAGGGAGACAATCCCCTAGGAATAAGAAATTGTGTGTTGCCAAGAAAGCAAAGTCAACCTCTTGCTACTGTGAACTTTGTAACCAGGTGAAGTGAGATATTCCCTCTGGATTTGTAGAAAACTCTGAGGAGCCAAGAGAAGAAGAATAACTTCTTGACATTGTGAATTGTCAAAGTGAGCAAGAGACCAAGGGAAGAGCCACACCCTTTAAAACTGTGAATTGTAAAGAGCCTGACAAACTCAGGGGAAGGGAGTCATCCCCTGAGACTTGTGGAACTTTCGTTGTTTATTTCTTTTTGCCCCTTTTGAAACTTTATGTTAGAACTTTGAAAAAGAGCTGCAGGCGGCCAGCCGAAAGACTATTTCTCTTTTCACTTTATCTTGAGTTTAGCATGTAACCAAACCCTCTAACACCTGGTTCCTTACATAGGATACAAATGTCTGGCATAGATCATGGTATCGCGCAGGTGGATTGATCATCTCAGGTCCAGCATCTTGTCTCCACTGGCTTCATGCATTCACAGACATTGGGGGTCATTACGACCTGGGCGGTAAGGGATACTGGGCACCGGTAAGGAGACCGGTGCTGGTAATCCCTTACCGCCCTATTCCAAGGTCCCTTCGCGGGGACCGTAAGGAACGTGTGGTATGACCACACATCCCTTACGGGTCCCGCTAAGGGACCAGGGCGCTAATAATGGGCTTGCAAGTTGCGAGCCCGTTATTAGCGCCCTCCCCTATGGGGGCTCAAATGGGAATGGGGAATGGTTTGTTCAATGGGGACTTACCAGTCCCGCCAGGGTCGGACTACACCGGTAAGTCCCCATTGAATGAGACCGGACATGGGCATGGTATGGGGGGCAGCCATGGAGCTAATAGCTCCATGGCTACCACCCATCTCGTAATGAGGTCCATTGTCTGACATCCGTTAAAGTTCTGACTTAGCAAGCCTGCTGCCACTAATATTGTGATGGCATGGAACATACAGTAGAGTTGGTTCTCATAACTGTTGTCAAATAAACCGTTGGCTGCACATAAACTTTTCAAGATGATGTATGGACCACATCATTTATTCTGAAAAGCCCTAGGCTTGAGTAGCTCAATGATCCACACCTCCTGCCCTTCTCGGTAAACAGGGAAGATTGCTCTAGGATCAGACCAGTGTTTGATCAGCAGCTGGCAGACTCTTCTTGTTTGCTTTCCTCATGAACTGGGGCATCCTGGGACATAGCCAGTCGTAATCTGCCACATCTTGTGTGAGAGACCAGGGACTGTCTGCCAATGCCTCCTTGGCTAAGTAGCGGGGACCCTGTTTGTGGTAACCAAAAAGGGGTTTGAAGGTGCTAGACCTTGCTTCTTTTTTAATGCTCTCAAGAACTGACTTAATCAGGCCCACCTCATCCACGTCTGCAAAGACATTTGTACATAAAGTTAAAATGAAAACTCTTGAGATGGGCTCCCACTCTTCAACTCTTCCTGATAACAGGCATTGGGGAATGAACAGCCACTGCCCATACACAGAGATGAGACCGGGATTAGAAGGGTGAGAGCGCACCTTGTGCTGCAAGACTGCTTTATCTGTTTTGGCTGATTTATTCATGGCAAACTCACCGGAAATCAATCACTGCGCAACCCCCTACTTCCGGTTTAATTGCAGCAGACAAATCCGCCACAAATGCGGAAGTGGCGAACGATGAACGTGGAAGGTAAAGAATGGAACTGGGGTTAGTTGTGTGTGTTGATGTATGTATGTGTGAGTGTGATTTGGGGAAGGAACGGGGGGAGGAGGGACAACAGGACGGAGAGCGGCACGGGTGTCCCCCACAGAACACAGGGTAAGTAGTTTGGGGGAGGAGGGCCAGGGAGATTATGGAGTTTTGTGGGGTCCTCCTCAGAGGAGGATGATGGGGAGGGGGCGATCATGGGAAATGTTTCCCTACAGTGCCGTTATCGGTCGCGGTGAACCAGGATTCGATCAAATCGGCCTGCGGCGAAACTTCGTAGAACTGCTTTATCTTCCCCTGCAAGCCCTTCATGCCAGTCACAGGAACTGAAACCATCTCTTTCCCCATAATATAACACGTGCACGCTGACTAATTAAATCCCAACTGGGTTGTTCGAACCCATCAGTATCAGAGACTGGATTCCTCAAGAACTTAACTAACACACCGTCTGATTTCCAAATAATACAATAAGTAGAGTACTTTCCCTTTTTGCTAGCTGGGAGACTGAACCCCTTCTGCATCAGTCTATCTAACCGACTTCTGTTAGGCTTTGTGATCATAAATGTGGCCATAGCTGTTGGAAGCACCAGTTAAGTATTTCTGTATCAGGTTTGCTGTTGAAGGTATCAAACCAGAGGTTCAGTTGATGCCATATGGAAAAACCCGGGGTACTCATCTCCGTCACAGGTTTGCAATTTCCATTGGAGGCTAGATTTGGGTGAATTATATTGGTGCAGCGTCTGGCTGTGCCGTCAATTTTAAGATGTTTGCCAATATTTTTAAGGTACTGACATTGGGACAGTCCCAAGCCAACCTAGCTGCCACATACTTGGCTCTGGGTATTAAAGAAGGACTGCCGGAACAGAAAGACAATGAGCTGAGCCTTTTCTATGGCCTTCAACTGCTTCCATGGGTGCTGATGCCATACTCTTTACTTATCCTTGCTCAGCTTGTCTCTGAATTATAATCCTGAAGCCAAATACAAGCTGGGATGTTTGTGGCCGGAATCCCCCGACCCCATCTCCACCACTCCAAGAAAGGGGCCTCATCCCTGAGCCACACCTCATGCTTCTAGGGCCAATACATAGATGGTGCCGCAGCAACAGGGAAGAGTCACCAATATCTCCATGTCAAAAAGAACTGCAGGCCTTGGGGATGATTCTTACCGACAACATATGATGCTGAACAACACTTGCTTCCAAGATGGCTGACATCCATTACAGTGACATCGTCTACACTGCGTGTATGTATTTCAGTGATTCATTTAGCACTAATCTAGCTGGAAATATACACACACTCCAGCAACTCACATGTACGCTCAAAGAACCAATTCAGGCAAGTGCATCCTGCCTTATATGATAGGATTCCCGCGCTTATCTGGGAATATGCAGACTTGCCCGTCCTGGTTCTGCGCTAGAGCTTCCCAGAGTATTCGGTACGACTCTCTATGGGGCCCCAAGTTCCGTTTGGCTCAGCTCCCTGCTGTTTCCTTTGTCCTTGGGATGTTGTCCATTTCTTTGATTCCCGCTTTTTGCGTGCTACTGAAACTCAGTCAATCTGAAGATTGTCGTTTTCTCTATTCTCCACCAGACCTTTGGCATTGCTTCTTGGAAGGGTGGATAAATAAAGAGCCTCAATACAAGTTGGGCGGTATCCTGGCAGTAAATCTACCGGGAACACCTTCCAAATGAATTACCGTTACTGCCACTTGATCTGGCAGAATTTCCCCCCGGATTTCAAGTGGTGGTGGCAGTGTAATTTCTCATTTAATTATAGTCCACTGGGTTCAATGGTGCTTTTTTGGTGGAATTACCGCAGTGGAATTTCCGTTGCAGTAACTCCACCGATTCTGACATTTGTCGTCAGTGAGTTGGAAGATTTACCTCCCAGAATTTCCACGTGTCAGATCCCCCACGCCTTGCCCAAACCCATAATTTGCCGAGTTACTGCCAACTTTACCACTTACCGTCAAACTCTTAATGAGGCCGAATGATTGATGTGCTGCTAATTTGCAAATGGTCACATCTTATTCTGAATAAGTCATACCTACACCCTATTATGTAGTATCTCTGGGTTTTTTAAAGGCAAACAACTCTATCCTGCTACTGCATTAAAATGTATGACCAGAATGGGCGTATGGCGCTCCGGGCCTGATGATGCACCCGTAAGGAGGATTGAACCCTCACTCCTTGGCAACCGAGCAACTCTACAATGAATCTAAAGTCAAACCAAATCATTAAAATGCTAGTGTTCACCAATGGATAGTGAGTCCAAACAGTAAGGTTAAACTCAAAGACTTTGTGGGGGGGTCAAGAGGTACAATATAGGCCCAAGCTACATTTAACTAACAAAATATGGATAATCAAATCTCCGAAAAGTAGAATTATGGCGAAAATGAATGTAACACCAACCACATTTACCTGCATGGCCGCTAATATACTAAATGGAAATGAGCAATTCAGTCATCTGTGGATCTTTCTGGAAAGGCGCCTAGTGATCAGCAGCTGCCTGTTCAGCTCAAGGCTGGTAGTTCTTTCAGCTAAGGCCAGGTCAAAGAGGGTGGTAGACTGACTGACTGCCTTTGGAACTCAGTCTGCCAGCACAGTGAGCAGCCAAAGTTGCAGGACTGGGTTCGGACCATTAACATGCAAAGGGCCTTTTGGCGTGAAAGGCTCCAAAGGATGTGGTGTTCACAGTGGAGGGTGGAAGCTAGTGCCATGGAGGCCGCCGCATCGTAGCTTTGTGCTTTTCTTGGCATTATCTTCTGAACATGGCAATACAAGACAGTGACAATGCGCACACACCATGACTTTGCAAGAAAGAGACCTCATAGACCAGACCGAGGCCAAAGCTTTCCAATGACAGGAATACTTACGGAAGCGATGACTGCTGTTCTCGGGAGGATAGCTCCGGCACAACGTGCTCGCCTTGGAAGCAAGACGAAACGGAGCAACACGGGTTTGATCCCCGGGTCCATGCTCAGAAACCTCTGGGTATTAAGCATGTTATAAATGACCTATTATAACCTATCATATTCGGACTCGTTCATGTCTGCTGCCTGCTCGGGTGCTCATTATTCAGGGCCAGTAATTGGGGCAGATCTATTGTCTCAGGAGGATAGCTCTGGGGCCACGTGCTTGGCTTGGAAGCAAAACAACACGGAGCACCACAGGTTCGATCGCCAGGTCCACGCTTAGAAACCGCTGGGTATTAAGCGCGTTATAAATAACCTATCATATCTATTGAGGTCAAGACACCACACAGAGACCTACTTCCACATGGTCTTCCTCTCCATGGCAGTTAATGACTCTTGCGTCTAGCCCAGTGCTCCCGATAAGATTTTGAAGTGAGAGCATTTTACGCCCTGTTTTTTAAAGTTGAGAGTAAGTTAATTTTGTAGGGTAAAGCAAGTAAAAATATGTTTTAACTGTAGAACAGACACATTTTGTAATAATTATTTCTCTGTACCGAGTTCTTCATGTACATTAAACGATCCATTTTTACCTCCTTCAGATCCTAGCAGAGTTTGTTCCTGTGGCACGATGTGCACTACTAATGCAGATGCATCCATTGAGCTGTGCACGTGAAAGCAGAATGAGACACATGTGTCTGTTTTTTGTTTTTGTTGGGAGTATTTTTACTCCCTATTTGTATTTTTTGGGAGTATTTGCCTATTTTTTAGGAGTAAAAGTGGCCGATACACCCCTTATCGGTGGGGCTCATCTAGCCCCACACATTTGGGATCTGCAAAGGCACACACGCATGCTAAGCCTTTTCTGAGACGTTCCCACACTATGGACTGCGGTCCCCTAGGGCTTTCCCACAACAAGGGCGTTGCGACCATAGTAATGGGAAAAGGCTCTCTATAAATGACTACTACAATACAATACAATACAATACAACACAATACAATACATTACAATTCAATGTTGGCAGCTTATTAGGGTCAAACTGGAAATCCCTGGGGAACATTTTCTGCAAGATCCGCGAGCGTAATCCAAAGGTCTGGCACTGAATTTATCTGACAAGGCAGCACTGCTTCCTCATTCAGCCACTCTCTTGAGGTTTAATCATCCAAGCATTCACTGCGAGCAGGAATGGAATTGTAAATGCCCCCTTCTTGTCCCCAGGGTTGGATTGGCCCCTCTGCCTTTCGGCCTGTGGCCGGGCCAAAATCTTTCCCTGTGAACTGGGGGCCAGTTTCTGCCCATGCCTGGGCCAGTTTGGAGAAAAAAAATGTGAAAAAAATATTTTCTTTCCAATTTTTTTTTTTTTTTTTAAAAGCCTTTCATCCTTCTTAGGTCAATAAATGAGCACAAACACCTGTTGGGTGATATTGTATGCATATTTGTTCTATAAAAAAAGCTTAAGAGTTTAAGCGTAAGTGCTATACTATAACATATTATCATTTGGCCTTGGACGTCTGCTTGGCTTCACAGAAATTTAGTGTACTTAGGTACAATCCTATTTGATGCTACTTACTGTTTTGTCAAGGGGTGAAAGGTTGTGTTTCATCGCTTCCCAGGATGTCACTTTGGGTGGGGGTCAAATGACATCACTTCCGGTGATGTCATCAGAGGTCAAGGGTTGTGAGGCGAGGGGTGGTCACTCTTTTGAGGCGAGGGGTGGGCCACTTTTTTTTGGGTGACCGGGCCTATTTTTTGTTCCAGTCCGACCATGCTCGTGCCCGTAACCTGTGTTTACAGTAAACTTTTAACAATACAATTGTTAATTCACTCATTCATCAACAGTTTCATTGCAACTCCAGTTCTTGCAATGACATTGTTATTGCCAAGTTTAATAACAAAGCTGGGGCAGCGTAACCTACAGACCCGCCCTCTGCCCGCACAGCACATGGCAGTAACCCTGAGCATGTCTATTGGGAGGCTTTGTGGTTGCGTGGCGCTAGCTACAATCTAAGTATCTCCCAACAGTGAGACTCCTAGTTAAAGGGCTACCTAAAACAGCAGGGCCACAGGTCTGAGGCCTGAGACAGCGCTAGCGTTCTGTAAGAAAACACCCACCTTCAGGATTACATTGCTTCCTTGTGTGGCTAGGAAACAGACCCTCATGCCACCAGCAAATGGAGCTTGGATACCTTTGCTGAGGAGATGGGGGTTTAGGTAGTAAAAAACTGCGACGGCCTAACTAACATAAAAGTGGGACTAACTCTTGAAAGTGGCTGTCAAAGCACTACACTTCAGTAGCGTTTGGTTGGAGAAGGGGGTTTACGTGTTACTGTTCAAATGAACATATTGTAATTATGTTGCGGCCCAGGCCTTCGACCCAGGTAAACACGGGAAATCAGCAAGGAAGTCAGGTGGGGCATCTTGCATGGGCGGGTGCTGACTTTTCCTTTATCCTTCGAGTACAAGATGTAAACAGAAAATGTCGCCTTTCGAATCGAAAGCTGAAGATTAACCAATCCCAAAAGCCACCATAGCCAGGGCTGCTAATAACATTAAGGACTGCAATTTTGCAGTGCTGAGTCAAGTGAGCTTCACAATGTTGATACAAGGCGTAACTGTCTAGTTGAGTGGTTCTCAAGAGAATGAAAGGCTGAGTCACTACCCACTAACACCCGCCAGCCCCCCGGATTGTAACCCGTGTGCACCATTTAACGGCTGCGCACATGTCTGCACAGTGGGCTGAACTGTCTTGGCGTCATTAACCGGGCCCTGTGATGCGATTACTTCTCCTGGGACAGGCAACATGATGGTGATTGCCCTATTGGAAAGTAATTCAAATAAGTGATTTCATTTCTTTTGACGGGCAAGGCAATACGTCTTATGTAATGGCCTGCAGCCAAAGCTCACAGATTCCGTGCAGCGCTCCCGCGAGCCCGACACTGCCTTTTCAGATGACAGGTTTTTTCTGCCAGTGTGTGCTGCCCATTTTAAACAATACGCTCTGTTATTTAACACAGCTCTTACACATCCCCTTAAAAATCGGAGCCGATGGCTGACCTTGCCGGCTCCTTTAAATAATAATGACACAAGTGGTAGAGTATGTGGCGAATATGTTGCTTTTTTTAAGAGACTTTCAAAATCAATGGATGTCAGAAAGCACCAGTACAGAGGCACGTCTCTTGTGACGCACCACATTTTATTTAAGGCTCGATTGAATCAGGTCCACGGAGGCCAAAACAACCACTCACATCTTTTCTCTGCAAGGAAAAAGGAATGTTCCGGAAGGAATGGTGGGCGCCCTCAAACTCAAACAGTCCAAAAGAAGTGGGGGCCCTCTCTTTTCTAAAGAGTGGAGGAAGACATCCCACTAAGCCCTACCCAGGAGAGAGTAGTTGAAGGGATCGCCATCCCCCACTCCCCACAACACTCACCCTACTCTGCTTGCCCATGAACCAGTCGACCAGAAAACTGCATTTGATAGTGTACCCAGGCGTTGCCTCTGGGTGGTTCTCAGGGGGATGGATATTTCTGTTGCTCTTCTGACCGCAATACAGAGTTTGTACACAGGCAGTTCAGCAGTGGTTCGGTGGGGAACCGATGGATGAACTACAAGTAGTATTAAAATTGAAAAAGGTGTCCAAGAGGGGTGATTTCTGGCTCCAGAACTGCCTTGCATCTTCGTTAATGGCATCATTGAGTAGCGTTTGGCAATTCAGATGGACGCACCGATGTTAGCTGGTGACAGGATAGCGGTCCTACTGTTTGCGGATGAAGCAGTGTGGTTATTTTTAACACCTGCTCGAGTCTGCAAGCAGTTGGATGTATTTGTCACCTCCTGTAAGAAGAAAAGTGTCCTAGCACTCAATGCAATTGAGTCTAAATCCATGGTTTTTCACAATAACATCAGGAAAAAATGCTGAGGCGGCATGCTGATCCTGGAAGAGGGTGAAATAGAACAAGTACCCTACTATGATTACCTGGGGTTCAGAGTGATGGCTTCATGTGCATGGTCAATGCAGTTGGAGAAAGCTAGGACCCCCCCCTCGGCCGATATAGTGGAGCGCTAGCCCGGTTCACTGCTGAACATGGTAATGGGGCAGTGCGTGTTTCATTGCAAGCTTACAAGGCCCAGGCAAGACAGGCTTCTATCTATGGGGCTGAGCTGTGGGGGCAGATGGATACCCATTCACTAGTGATAGTCGAAAATAAATATTGCAAGAACATTTTAGGATTACCTTTCTGTGTGCCCAATTTACCAGCGCTATTAGAGACTGGAATGCAGGGGATATAGTCCATCTGTCAGCTACACCCGTTCTGTTGTGGGTTGGGTTGTGGTCAAATGATAATCTTGTTAAGTACAGGGACGCACTGGTGGATGTTATTTCACAGTTAGGGGGCACCTCTTTGAAATGGGCCGCACATGTGAAGAGATTCTTGGGGAATGGGGATCTGGATCTCGGGGAGTACTGGGGTAACACAAGTTCAGTCTCTACGTTTACAAAAGGTGTGGTAAAAGGTGTTGCTCATGCCAAGACACAACATGACATCTTTATAAAGACGATTGGCTCGCCATCCCTGGCACGCTATGTTAATTTAAAAAACCCAGGAAGGATATGAGGCTTACCTTGATTATGTGAATCCTAAATCCGAAAGATCATTGTACATACGGTGCCGATTTGGTACGTTGCCTATGGCACTCCTGAAACATAAATGGGGCAATGCGGCATCTCTCGTTTTCCCATTGTGCAATAATGTGAATGAGGGCCTGAATCATTTGCTCATGTCTTTCCCGGTCATATTGTCATTAAGGACATGCTTTTTAAGCCACTTGTATGTATACGTGGCAGCAGGACTATTGGGGATGCTATGACAATTTGTTTACAATCTTTAGATACCCCAGGATGGTTTGCCACTAGTACATTTCTTAAATGGGCATGGAGAATAAGATCGAAGCAGCAGCAGATTAATGCTCAATAATTGTATAGCCACACAGTTCTGCAACTTTAATGAAAAATGAGGCTAATTTTATGTATTACATGATGTTTGGATAAATGCTTTTATGACTCTGTTTGATTAAATAAAGCGTTAAAAAAAGTAGTGTCCAGTCAAGGTTGTATACAAATATCGACTTTATTATTATCGCAACAGACAGTTCTAGTAACACTACGAAATACAACCCACCCTGTAAAGGAATGCAGAGGACAGACATCTTCAAAGAAAGTAAAGGGATGCACTCTGGATACTGATATGAGAGTGGTCAGTATGGTTAATTGGTTACCTGGCTTTAGCACAAAGGGGAGGAATGGGTCTTAAAATGTATTTAGAGGCCTTCTGGAGAGGACCATGGGGGACAGAACCACAATGTACCTTATGCTGTAAGTGTTCTTGGCGCTCGACAGGATCGAGTCAGCTTCAGTGTGCTTTACAGGCTTTTGTGAGAGAGTTCAAGATGGGAGTCAGCTGCGGGTATCAGGCAGGACGGTGGGCGTGCACTCGCCTGGGCTTTTTTAACATTTTAAATGAAATTGAATGATGGTAGATCAAACTCCGGAAAATGTGTGGGGCTAATCCTCACACATTTTCCTATGCTCACCGCACAACATATGCATAGACCCATGTACTCTGGGTGGACACAGCCTACAGGTGCAGTCCCGCCTATCATATTTAGTTGGGCTATGACAGGAGGAGTACACAATGCATCACCAGAAGGGAAGGGCCAAACCTTCCCCCGCCAAGGCCAGCCTAATTAACTAAAAAAGGCTCCATGGATCCACCATGTCCTTGTTTTGGGTCCTGTAGCTGGTGGCAGCAATGTGCATACTAATCAGAAAGTAATTCAAACAGGCCCAGATGGGGTCTGGCTACAGAGACTAACAAAGGATACTGGAAACCCCAACAACCTTTCAAATGCAACTGTGACAACCTGATGCCAGCTCATGCCCTCAGTATCAATTGACAGTGAAATGTCATGTCTGCAACAGCATGTTTACAGTAGTCATCCCCGCAGGGCGACCCAATTCAGAATAAGAGTATGTGGTTTGACAGAGCCAGAAAGTCTGGTCTCACTGCAGCATCAAGGGAGACCTGTCGCTTTAATCAGGAAACACAGAGAGCGCCATTAACCTGAGGGACCCTTTGATCCACAACAGACAGGACGATGGGTGGGATTTAGTATTACATGTTTTCATCCCTTTACCTTTTTTGTTGCAAAGCAGTCTGATTATGACCTCATGCATACAGGAGATTGTTGCTGGGAACCCAGGGGCTTAGCCTAGACCAATCCCTGTGGCCCATTTGGCTTTACAAGAGGGCAGAGCCCATCTTTTGGCAGATCATCTGAAGGCTTCACTAGAAGGACAAACTCCTCATTGGACCCTGGCTGAAGGTACAGTATGCCTTACATCTTTCACCAGTGAAGGGAGGCCAGACCAGAACCCCCAAGAGGGAAGCAAGAACCCTCCCCTAAACATCTCCCAGGGACCAGAGGGACATACCGATTCCCAAGGGGACCCTCCAGCAGCTCTAGAACCAGTACCCAGCCAGCACACAGTGTGCCCAGCTTTGCAGCAAGCTTCCTAGGTGGGATGTGCCAGAGAATCTCTGAACCCGAAACCAAGGACAAGACAGCTGCCTGCAACACACTCCTCAGCTTTGGGTCATCTGCCTTGAAGGACGACACAAACCCAGTGAAGAAGCTAGGAGAAGTGCATCGATGAGCATCTACCAATGTCAGCTTTAAAGGACATTTTCAAACCACTCGAGTCCCTCGAGCTGCCACTCTGACTGCTGTTACACTGCAGTCGCTTGAAGCCATTTGAGACGTCTCGACCAGTGCATCAGAACTGCCGACAAGCATTGAGACAATGATTCCTGAGCCGTAGCCACTGTGTAGGCCATTCTGCAGCCGTTGCTCCAGCTTCGCTCACTGAAACTGTCTTGCCGCCTGATACCCACAGCTGTCTCCCTTCTTGAACTCTTTTCAGTGTCCAGTTAATGCCCTAATTCTTGGCAGGTGCAGGGGAAGGCTCCTTCGCTGGTGTGTTTCCGCTGTTTGGATCAACACCATTTTGGCTAACCCCTGGCACTCTTAAGTGGGTGCAGGACAGTGCAAACGTGCACAGCTCCTACAGTACCTCTTCTAGGAACTAACTAATGCCCACTAGTTTGAGCCTTCCAGGCAACAAGGAGTGGCCCAGGATGCCGATTCTGGTGGAGCCCCAAGCTCCTGCAGCAGGACAACTAGGCTCCTAGGCAGTTCATTATCCCACTAAGTGGTAGGCTGTTCCCCCTATTTCAAAAAGCCTTGTGCAGGCAGACAGAGAGTCCTTCCCAGCACTGGCAGTCTTTGGGGGTTCCTGCAACTGAAGGCCTAGGGTCCATGCACATCCCATTGTTTAGACAAAGTCTTCCTTGCAGATTACAGTTCAATACTCGTACTGGGAGTGGTTGCACAGATAAACCATACTACAAACTCAGAGTCATATCAGTCAATTAAATTCTATCCTGCCACTAGCTAATGTAGCTAATTCAGGAGCCGAACAGGAGTCAAAACACCTACCGTACAAACTCCAGACTGGCATAGGGGAGTAGTGGAGCAGAAGCATAGGAGCAGGAACTATAGCTCCGACAGAGATTGTACCCAGGGAGCAGCTGACTCAAGCAACCAATGGAGACGAGCGAAGCTTTTCGGCGGGACGGGGATGGCTGTAAAAAGCTCCACAAGACAATTGACAGTGAGAGGTGTACGGGTGAGCAGTTGAAGGAGGACCAAAAGGAGAGGGAAGCTGGAGGCATGAGGGTGAAGACACCCCTATCATCTCACAGCGCATATGGAGGTGATCTGAAATCACACATTTGCCACCCTCCACTTGATCAGGTGTGGTCTAATGTGACCTGCTTGTAACACACAGATCATGGCTAGGTACGTTCACTTCAGAGTTTTGTTGGCATAGGAACCTGTGACTTTCAGGGTGCAAACCGATCTCCATAGTGGGCAAATTAACCTGCCAAACTATTGTAAAGAGATACATAGACTTGAAGAATGTGAGAGGTGGGGAATATCTGGGCAGGGATGGGTGAGCCTTGAAGTGCTTGACATAAATGATGGTCTGAATAGTGCAATAAATGGTTTGATTCAGCTTGAGCTATTCGACCCTTCATCGAATCAAGCCACGTCAATAAATGTCAGATTTGACTCGTACCCGGCTTGAATCGGCTCGATCCAATTAAAGTCAATCTGCCACAATTATCTGAGTTGGGTTAAAGCTTTTCTGGCTAATAGACATATATTTATTCGAATCAGATTAGTCTTTTTTGAACCATAAGAAACTATTGATTTTATCAAAGTAAAGTTGCCTCCACCTTGTAAGCAAAATTGAAAGCAAAAAGAACATTTCTATTATAAACAATGTTCTCAAATTAAGTGTGACATGACAGAAATAAAGGCAGCCTGCTTCTGAGCACAAGCTTAAAAGGGGTCATTGTGAGGTTGGTAGTGTGGTAAACGAAAACAAAAAAAGTTGGTAAATTTGGTGCCACCAGTGGAATGGAAACACTGCCACTTTTCTAACACAGCCAAGTTCCAGGTTTGGCTTGAAAGTGGAGGAGATACTTGCAGTCAAGTGCTGGAGGTATACCCTCAACTTTAATTCCAGAATACTCAACGTGGTGTTTTGTCCAAAATCCCTATGGAGTCCTAAATCCTCTGAAAATGGTGACTAATACCACTGTTAGCCCACCCATAACCTGGCAGTAATTCGTTCGGACTGAGTGGCAGTAACAGAAACAGGTTGGACAGTATTTCCACCAGAAATACCACCAAATTCTTAATGATCCCCAATAAGCTAGTCCCTGTTTTCTCTTTTCTTTCTAATCAAAATGCATTAAACCAAAATTAAAACAAAAATAAATGTTGTATCCTAAAAAGAAATAATTTATTTAGAAATATACGGTTCAATGTTTACATTAGTTGGGGATTTTGAGAAAGGATGGTTTCAGATTAAGCACACAAGGCCTAAAGGTCCGCCTCTCTGCTGTTTGGGACAGAATGGGTCCAGGCAGGAAATAATTGCCCTACTGCATAATATTCTTAACCACCAGTATCCCAGAATTCGGCATTACTATAGAGTTTTATTCAATTTGAGTGGAACTATCAAATACTCGTATCTATACAAGCAGGTGAAATCCAGTTTGAAAGTTTCTAACCAGTTCGAGCTTCGGCTTGAGATCCTGATCCTTTGAGTCCATTCACAACGCCATTGTTTAGCGGCCCATCCCTAGAACTTGCTCTAGTATCACGTCAGTGGCAAAGTTTCACATCTCACTGGCAACAAACCGTAAAAACGGGTAAACAAGCATGTTTATCATCATGGAACACAGCTGGAACATTTTACAAAGCAGCTGCGCCAACAAATCCAATATGATAATGATGTATTATTTATATAGCGCCTTAATCCAAAGCGCTTTACAGAGCACATATTTACATACAATATCACCCAACCGAAATTGGTACTCATTTATCGACCTCGGAAGGATGAAAGGCTGAGTTGGCCTTTCCGGGAATTGAACCTGCGATCTGCAGATCACGCTCAAATTGCAGCAGTGAGAGCTCAATCCACTGATCAATGGTGATCGACAACAAAAGGACAAATAGGTCTTTTCTTGCCCTGCTTTTTAGCCATTGCCCCATATCTTACCAAATCCCCTTTAGTTCCTTTTGGACTGTATAACCAGGGATCTACATAGTTGTTGCTTGGGTTGAAAGCTCTTTTAAAAGACACCGGGCTGGATGATTACCCCAGAGGATATTTGAATGGAAATACGCTTTTATTGGTCTTGAGCACCCTGGGCTCGGGGCATAGCCGTCCAAGTAGCGTGCAATGTGGGCTGTAATCACAGGTGGAAGCCTGCGTCCTGAGCTTCCCTAGTGCCTCACTGTCACTGTATGCTCCCCCTTTGCACCCACCCGCTTTCAACACCAGTGCAGGTGCAGCAAGGCACGAGTGCTAAAGGCTAGAATATATTTTTCAAAAGAATATTAAATGTACCTTTTGATTCTGCAACTTTAATCAGAGTGAGTCCACGTGCATGTTGTTTATGTCACCGTAATCAACACTGAAAATGGACTCTGGCTCACTGAAGTGGTGACGCAGGATCAAAGACAAGTTTGATTTTTCTTTTTTTGTTTTTAAACATTTTCTTGTAACCTTCAGCACCTGCGCCACAGTTTCTTGGGACTAATGGCACTCAGTGGTGAGCTGACCCCGTCGGTACTGGCACTGCTGCCCGCGTTAAAGGACTCTTGCTTCTCTCTGGCCTTTAACTTGCGTGCATCAGTTATTCTCGCCCGGCATTTAGTTTAGGACATTATGTTTGGACATGAAAGATGTGCATTGCTACATACAGTAGCCAGGGCTTTCCCGCGTGCAGTTTGTCTTACAAAAGAATGCGCACACGGAACAGAGAAGCAGATGTTAGGGGTAAGGTATGGCATAAACCTGGGACAATACATAAAGAGGAGGTGTTACCTGAATTGACCGATCACAATTGACCTTTTGACGGAATTACAATGGTTCTAATTGACCTTCTGTGCAATTGACCTTTTGATTATTATATACATATATCTAGTGGGTTGGTTTAAGTTTATAATAATCTAAGGGGATTGGGTGAGGGGTTGCGGGGGATTTGGATTGGGTCGGGGGTTGCTGGGGGTTTCCTTGTGCATATATGTTCTAATTGACATTTTAAATTCAGTCAATTGTCAATTTGGTCAACTGTGAAAAGGTCAATTATGAAACGGTCAATTCGTATACAACCAAACAGAAGGTAGGAGTAAATACAGGATCATGTCTATAGGTGTAAATGTATGTACGCCTATACACATAATTGTCTATTTATGTCTGTGGTGATTGTAGGGGAGATTGGATCATGGGAGGGGCATATGCTGGGATTATGGGCCCCAGCAAGAAGGAAGAGATAGAGGTTTAAGGACTGTCTTGAATGCATGAATGTTGGCGTTGCTCTTGGTATCAGAGAGAAGGTGGTTGCAGTGATGAGTGAGAAGGAGGGGATGGAAAGATGGATGAGAGAGATGGAGAGATTGAGATGGATGCTACAAAATGAGGAGTGAGGTGGGAGTAGCGAGAGATAGAAGCAGCCAGGTCGGGAACTAGCCAATCAATGGTTTTGAAGACCAGTAGAAACTTTTAGCAGGGCAGGTTGTGCATAGGGAGATAACAAGCATTGTGTCAGGGAAAGGAGGTTGCTGAGGTGTGTGGGAAGTTTTAACAAATGTGAGTTGCTAAAGTAATGATTCTGTTGAGGTGCCAAATGAGAAAACAGGAAGGTCAAAATAAGACATGAGCCATAACTAGAGTGCAGAGGTTTGCAGAATGGTAGGTTAGAAGAGGACAGCTTTACCTGGTGTAAAATGGGTTGAGCCTAACTCTGATAGTAAGAATGTAATGTTGCTGCTTTAAATTGTTGTCGAATAGGGTCCCGAGATTGGTATCCATCGTGTGTGTGTGTGAGGTAGTCAGGGTGAAAGGATATTGACATGGGGGAAGGGTTGCATTTTCTGGCCAGGGAGAAAGAGAACTTCAGTCTTAGTGGGGTTAAGCATAGTAAGAAAGCGAATCGCCATCCAGTGGTGTATTGTCACGAGAAAATTAGAGAAGAGATCCTTGAAGAGAGATACAGGGTCAAGGCAGGAAAAGAGAAGTTCTGAATGTCTAAAGGAAAAGCAGAGCTTTCCGAGGGAGGGGTGCAAAATGGTAAAGACGAGTTGGCAGAGGACTAGGCATTGGGAGACACCCACCGGGAGATGGGTGGAATGACAGCTCTCTGTTTGCTAGGCAATATAAAACTATCTATCAGAAAGGTACAAGACAATCCAGGTAAATGCAGTGTCCTACATTCCAAAGTATGACAGAGACAGAGGGAGAGAGGGTGCAGAGAGGTGAAGGGGGTGAGTTTGAAGTGTTGAGCAGTTATGAGAAAGTTTGAGACATGGCTTTTGATCTCATAGATCATGATCTTCTGGCCGATAGATTAAGGACAAGGGGCGAATGTTCCTCATCAGTCATAAAGTGGTTTAAATCATTCTTGAGTCTGAGAATGGCTGCTCTCGTGAAGGGTAATTTCAGCTCCCTGAAAATGTTGTTGATGTGTGGTGTCCCTCAGGGATCATGCTTGTCGCCCTTGCTTTTTAATATCTTTTCCAAACTCCTGTGTGACATGCTTAAAAATATGGGTGTCCAGTTCACAAACTATGTTGATGACACCCAATTGGTTTTTGAATTGATGGGTTCCTATGAAAGGCATGTGCAGAGAGTCAACGAGGTGTTTCATGCCATACAAAAATGGATGGCTAACAACTCCCTTGCACTTAATGAGGCGAAAACAGAATTGTTGATCTTCGGCACACCTCAGAAATTAGGTAAATTGA
Organism: Ambystoma mexicanum; assembly: GCF_040938575.1. NCBI lineage: Eukaryota > Metazoa > Chordata > Amphibia > Caudata > Ambystomatidae > Ambystoma > Ambystoma mexicanum. The sequence continues at coordinate 856,209,403 of NC_090934.1, forward strand.
ACCAACAATTAAAAAAAATTAAGATTAATAACAGCTTCATTGAAATCTCAGATCATGTCAGGACGTTGGAAATTTTTATGGACTCTCATCTTTCTTATAAAAAACACATCTCCTATCTTAAATCTTCACGTGCATCCACACTAATCCCATTTGGCAAATTCGACCATATCTGTCTGAGAAAAATCCTGCACTGATTGCAGGTGCAATAATCAATTCTAAGTTAGATTACTGCAACAGCCTCTTAATGGGCACCTCTAAAGGTAATATCACAACACTGCAGACCATACAAAACGGTGGGGTTAGAGCTGTGTTTGGACTTAATGGATGGGAAAAAATCTTGTTAGCCAGAAAAAAACTTCACTGGCCACCTGTACAACAGAGAATAAAATTTTAATGTTCGGTTATGATTTAAGTGTCTGACGAGGTCTTCCCCAAGTTATCTGGCTAAGAGACTAACCAAGGCACCAGTACGACGTAGTCTTTGATCAAACAGAAAATACAGCCGACAACAACCACGGAAAATGTTGACAAAAGTCGGTGGTACTAACTTTGTTCACTGGGCTCCTACGATTTGGAACCTCATGCCCCCTCGGATTAAAAACAGTGTCTGCTTCACTACAATTAAAAAACTACCACTACAATTATAAAACTACTCAAGACGCATCTCTTTGATGAAGGACAAACCTAATAGTGCTGGCTGCCATATGGATGCTTGAGTTTTCTGTCTCTATGTTGTCTGTCCTTATGAGCGCCTTGAGGCCTATGGACGATAGGGCCCTATACAAAAACCCAAATAGATAGATAGATAGATAGATAGATAGATAGATAGATAGATAGATAGATAGATAGATAGATGGTCCGTGCCTTTTAATTGGAGTGACAGTGGTGGAATCCTGACACTAGTGGGTTACACAGTTATGTAAAACAACAGGGTTGAGGGTCAGCTTTGCTTGGAATTTAGAGGAGAATTTTCAGGTTTGAGTATGGAGGAGGAGATTAGGCTGATTAAGTTAGGCGACTTATTTGTATCCAGGGCCTTAGGGCTAGGGTTTCATTTTGTAGGTGATTAAGACTGGAGGGGAACAGGACCTGTACCAGTGACATAGGAGTAGGCACATGTTTGTCATGACCTGGCCAATCTTAGGGGGGATCCTGAACTTTGGAAGATGGATAGAGGGATGAAAGGTGCAGATAGGATACTTTTATTCGAAATGCGGAGCAGGGAGTCAAGTTAAAGTCTCTGAAACCATGATTAGTGTAGGTGTCGCAAGAAAGAGATAGAGCTAAGAAGGAGGCTATCACCTCAGCCAGATCAGGATCCAAAGTGCCAGGTTGCATGCAGAAGTGGGGTGGGGCTAAGAGAAGTGAGGAACGGAGAAGTGAAGCAAAGAAGAGAGATGTCCAATGGGGAAAGGTCAATAGTCAGGTTGGCTGTGTAAAGGGAGAATAAAAGCAGAGGTTGAGAGAGTTGCCTTGAGTGCGAATTGGGAGGTTGTGGAGCAAGGTCAGAGAGTAGTTAGAAGGAAGAGACAAGTTTGAGTTAATGAGAGCTAGGAATTTTGATGTCTCAGAGGAGGCAATAGAGGCACTTTTAGGAACAAAGTCAATAAGGAGGTTCAGGTTGGGGAAGAAAGTTATGGGAGCCAAGAGGTGTGTACATTAGTATGACAGTGAGGGGAAGGTTACAAGCAGTTGGAGGGCAGTGTCCTCAAAGGAAAAAGGCAGAAAGCCAGATGATGAAGAGGGTAGAAAGGTTGGCTTTCTTGATCATTAAGCTAACCCTACCACCACTCCTAGCCATCCACAAATTTGGAAAGTAGAAAATCATTGTGAAGAACAACGTGCATTGCAGCATCATGGAGGCAATCCAAGTTTCAATAATGCCCATGCAGGGGTGACTTATTCCTAATGGGTCATGGGGCAGTTATTTGCACTCATTACAGAGGGCCCAGTAAAAACCTGCAACCTGAACGCTTCCTCAGCTACAGCATGCAGCTGAGGGATTGCTCCTGGGTCAGCTGTGCTGTGGTTTCCCCTTGGGTTGAGTCAGCCAGCTGCACATGGGCAATGACCCATGGAATGGCCAGGGCATTTAGCTTGCCAAACCTTGCATGGCTCACTGGCCATGCTGGCTGGGGTATTGTCTACCTGAAAATGCTGAGTGGGTGCTCACTTCCTTCTCCAGGCACCAGGAATCTGGGAGAGATATTTGATTGACATCTCTTCCTGCCCGGAGGGTTTGCTGGAAGAGCCTTCTGGAGCAGCTGTGGAGTAAGTAGGAGCTTGGAGCCGAGCTGAAAACTGTCAAGGATTTTATTCATTAAAAAACGAAAGTGTGTATGTATGCCTGCATACATGCATGTGAGTGATTGAGTGTTTGTGAATGTGTGTACGTGTTTGTGAGTGCAGTATTGTGTGAGTGTGTATGCAGGACAGGTGACGTGGGCCTAGTGGAAGTGAAAGTGAGTTAATGCTTCTGAATTTGAGAGTGAATTAATGCTGCTGATTGCGTGAGTGCAATGGGGGGATGTATGCATGTGCATTTTCATGATTTTTCTAAATCACATGTATGTATCTGTGCATGCGAGGGGCTGTATGGCTGTGCGGCTGTGTGATGAATGTGTTTGTGTGTGAGGCAGGGGGTGGGGAGTTGGTACACGCAGCTTGCACAGACATGTTTTCTTAATGTGGCATGGCATTTCAGACTGACGTTAACCGGGACTGACCCTGCTTAGCTTCAAAGCAAGAAAAGGGACGGCCCATTCCTCTAAGTGATCTTGTAAATTTGGTTCATTTTCAGGCAACGTGGTCTGAGGAGGCTGGCCCCTTCCTCACATTGAAACTAAGCAGAGACCTTTGGCCATGGCCAGTGATTTATCACCCCCGACGTCACTATAGTTATATAAATATAGTTTAAAAAAATGTAACCGTGGGTACACATATCTGTAGTCCTTTGTAGCCTTGGATATACGTCTGGAAATAAAAATGCTTCCTTGCCCCGCAGGCCATCACCAAGTGCCCCCCTCATCTGTGCCAGCTCCCCAGACGGCCTCCTCGCCTCCTTTCACCCCAGAGAACATGCTGTTTCTGTGACGCAGTTTGGTTTCAGATGGCAGCTGTAGGTGAGGCTACAGAAAGCTTTGTGTGGCAAACTTGGCCCCTGGACCCGCTCCAACTCCCACATTTTACTCAGTGCTTTCTAGCCATCCCCCCACCTCCACACTGATGGCATGTGTATGTTTTTGACCTGCAAATAGCTTTTTACTGCAATTCATTTTCCAATAACCTTGGCTACAGCCATGAATATCTCTTGCATCAAGATAAAAACAAGATGGTGGTTGATTCATTTCTGAACCCATAATCCTGCAATGCACCATGAGAGAAATAACTATAATGTTTGGTGAAGTGGGCAGCCCCTTCTCCATCAAATTTTAAAATAACTATGGCACAGAATAAAACCAAACCTTCCATGGATCGTGAGTCAACGCTTCTTTCCCAAGTTATTTCGGACTTGGTCGAAATCCATCCAGCGGTTTAGACTATGCACTTTGGCAAAAATCGATCTTTTTTGAATATAGGAAATGAATGTGAAGTAGGTACATTTTTGGAGAAAGAAAATTCTTTTGATGCTTAATAATTTTTATATTTGTTCACAAATATTTATGAAATCTTGAGAGGCCTGCAGACTTTTAATCACCTTCGGAATTTCGGGCAAATCCGTTACTCGAATCAAATGTTATTAACAATAGAATTATGAGCAGTTCTATTTGTCTCCGACTCACCTTCACTATAGGGCGGCAACTGCCGCCCTATGATATGGTGTACAAAGTTACCTAATTTAAATATATATACATATATAAAATTAAATAGGCAGTACGATAGAGTGTGTCTGCCTCGCTGTGATTTGTGCTGCATCTCGCATCGCCTCTCCTCTCCGCGTCATTACACAGTAGCTGTGCAGATGACATGGCCCCGGAGAGGCAGTGTAATGCTACATCATCTCCCTTTCTTATTTAATAAAGTTCATACTGACTGAATCCTTACGGCAGGCATATTCTTCTCATGGGTCTGTCAAGTTTATGCTGCAATTCTTTCACCCTTTCTTTTTATCCTGCATTTCCTTCACTTTGTGCTATCTCAATACTCCTGTCGTGTTCTTATCTTCTTCAGGTTATGGTCTACTCTGTTCTGCAGTCTCTTAGTGAATGTCTCTGTCCGCTTCTGGCTGTGAGCTGCTTGTTTCTTGGCCACTAGTTCAGATATTCTCTCGCCTCCTTGCACCGGAGCGTTCAACTCGCTGGTTTACCGCTACTCTGGACATGTTCCATTTTCTGCCCCCAACTGTAGTTCTAGTGTTCTGGTATATTCCTGTGACCGTTAAAGGATAGCTGAACATTTGTATACATAAACTTTTCTCTTTTCTCTTATTCTTCTTTCCCCCTTAACCTTTCATCTTTCACGTTTAAATGTCTCTCCGTTTCATTAGTGACAGTCATGTTCCATTGATCATCCTGGATCATGTTTTCAGAAATTGATCTTTAAGAAATACACATTATGATTACTCCCCACTGATCCTTTCCTAAACCTGTCTGCTTTCTTTATTTCCTTCTTTTCTGACATATTACTATCTTCAAATCTACAACTTGACATGTTGTAGTACATTTATCCAGTATCACAATCCAAAGTGTCTCAAGGAATATAACACTTTTAACCACGAATTCACACATTGCACACAAAGAGATACTCCTAAACCAGTCAGAATCCGCAGAATAATGACAGAATCGCGGGCCCGATCCAAAATGGCGGCCGGCGTGATGACATCGCATTACGCTCAATATGCATGATGTCATCGTGCCAGTACAAATAGCGGCCATTTTGGCACTGTCTACACAGTAATGGTTATCAGGCCATCAGACCAGCTATTCACCAACTTTGCATAGTTCTGCTCGGTGGGCAAGGGCCTGTAGTGAGACATTTGTCACCTGCTTTCAAGCCAAATAGGATGCAACATGCCTCTCCATGTCACCGCCCATCCCTGAACATCATTATTGTTCTTGTAACCCACGCTTGGACAGTGAGCTACCTAGGTGACCCTTAAGAACCAAGGCCATCAAGGTTCTGATCAAGGTTATTGGAGGAATGTATTTTCAGCTCTGCACAGAAGTCCATCGTCCATGATTTCCCCTTAAATTTAGCAGAGTAGAGGTAGGTTGGGGAGAAGATTGGTTTCTACTAACCACCCGGTTTTGAGAATGCGGCAACTCAACGTAGTGTGTTGTTAGACTGAGTTTGTCTTGCCCATTCCTGTGTTGGAATGCTGGATTATGTGATTTTCCTCTGTATCCTGAATGTTATGAGTACACAATCATTTGTCTAACACTTATCATCAGGTGTATGAGGCAATGGGAGTCTGAACAGCCAATCCGCCTGGGTGTTCTGTCACCCTGGGACCTATCGGACTTTGAACATTAACTCATATAACTTTGCAGCACGCTGTGCTGGTTGTGATGTGACTTTGATAGTCTCCCCTAGTGTCAATGTGGATGAGAGGCTTGTGATCGGTGCAAAGTTTGCCTTCACCAGCTGTAGCTCCTGAAGTGCTTGGTTGGCCAAGCACACGGATGAATCGCCTTTCCTATGATATGACCGAGTGGTTATTTTCCTGGCTCAGTTAGTGCCCTGGATGAAAAGGCGACAGTGAAATGCCCTTCTGCTGCTTTCTGCATCATGGTCACGCCTAAACTGTATCCACTGGTGTCTGTGGTTACAAATGTGTGCTTGTGTAGAATGGATGAAGAGTAGGGGCACTGAGTATGTTGGATTGTATTGTGCCAAAGGTGGTTTGACATGTCAAAAGCAGTGGCGTGGCTAGGGGGGAAATGATGGGGGCAGTGCCCCCTCTGAAACCCTGTGCCCCCCCTTGTGCGCCCCCTACATAAGGCAAGCAGTGACTGTGTTCTCTGTTCGAGGTGTTATTTGTGACACTCATTGAGGCAAATGTCTACAGATCACAGGGCAATAGTCCTTTTGTCTCAAAGCGATCAGTGATCGAGCACCTTGCAGTCCCTCCAATCAGAATGTAGCCACGAAACTGCTAATGATGCGCCATTAGTCACTGAATTGTTTCGTGTCTGCATTCTGATGGGAGGGGAGGTACAGTGGGGTGTGGGTAGTTGGTGTGCACAAAAGCCTCTCTGCAGGAGTGCTTGTGACATCACACATTACCTTTCATAGGTGCCCCCACCACTTTTGTCTGTCCTCCCCCTACTTTTGTCTTTGGCCCCCTCTGTGGCCCTCCTAAATTTGATTCCTGGCGATGCCACTGGTCATAAGGTGCATTCTTTCTGTGTATCCCTCTGAGTGGTTCAGTCTTCACTGAATAAGCTTCTATGAATTTCATGCAACACTCTGCTAGAACCATGAAGGAGCGCAGCTGGTCCTTCAGGTGGGACTCGGAGCTTTCATGATGGATTCTACAAGTGAGACTTTGGGGCCTAATCTTGGGGAAGACATGGTGCACCCTAGATATTCTACTTCCGATTGTTTGAAATGCCTTTCTCTTTTCTAAGGGTTAATCCACTTTCTTCGAGGTTCTTCAGCACTTTGCCAGGGTGGCACAATGTGACTCCCCTTCTCGCCCATAGACTAGTATATTATCCTGGGAGAGACATACAGGAGGTATCTCCTTGAAGCAGGTTTGTAATAAGTATCTGAAATACTGCTGCCGATGACAGGCCGAACGGCATTCTGGTATACTGGAAGGAACCAATTGGTGTGATGTAGGCTGTGAAGGGTTTGATTTTGTTTACATGCGGAGCTGGTTATATGCACTCTTCGGATGAGGTTTAGTGAAAACCTTTGCATCTTGCATTAAGAGTAGTAGTTCTGGGATGTTTGGCAGTGGGTATGAATCAGTGACTGTATTTGTGTTTAGGCTTCGATGGTCGATGCAATGAGAACCACAGGACTCAGCCTCTCAATTTCTTCTGCTGGTTCTATGAGGCATTGCTTTAGTAGTTCCTCAGATAGTCTTTTAAGTTCTTTGCGTGCAGTCTAATAAATGGGACATAAGTCATGCTTGGCTAGAGTAGCTTAGGGGTGCGGGATGATCTTGTGTTCATATTGTTTGACAGTCCTCCTCGTTTTTCAGATGTTCTGATGTTGGCTGAGTAAGTCTGCAACTGACTGTCACTGAACAGAAAATACATGCTCCGGGCAAGCCGGTTTTAACGTAGTCTTGAGAAGTCTTAGATTCTTCTATCCCAGAATGACAGGACCTTTCGTTGAAATGTATACTTTCACTACCACTGCATGTTCTTTCAAGGATAATGTGCTCCATCTGTAGCCTATCAGTTATTTTTGTGGCTGCCATATGATGCAGGGTTTTTGTCGGGATCGTGGAGGTGCCCTCTGCTATGCGGGAACAGGTTGAAATATGTTTCCTGTGCGATGATGGTGTAGTCTGACCCTGAAGCTACCAGTATGCTGGTAAGAGTTTGTCCGAATGATTTTCAGCAAGGTTTCATTGTGTCGCGTATCCACAGAACTAGATTTTTTCTAGTTGTTTGCTCGGTTCCTCCTCATCAGAGATGTCTTGCACCGCTGCTATGCGTATACACAGTATTAGATTTTTTCTAGTTGTTTGCTCGGTTCCTCATCATCAGAGATGTCTTGCACCGCTGTTATGCGTATACATTGGACTATATTTTTTCTAGTTGTTCGCTCGGTTCGTCATCATCATCTTGCACCGCTGCTGTTGTGCGTTTTCTTCTGGAGTTGCATATGTGCTGATGTGACCTATTTTGTGGCATTCCATGCAGTACTTACCTGTGGCCAGTATGAGCTGTTGCTGGCAATGTTGTTCTGATTTACATGCCTGAAACATTCTCTGCTTTTTTCAATTCTTCAGTGTTCTGGCCGGCGTCTGCGTGAGGTGTTTTTCCACATTTTCCGGTTTGTAGGAGCTCTCTTTAGTTCTGCTTTGTTGGTTCTCCTTTTTACCGCGCAAACTTCCTCTATGATATGCACTTGATTAACCTCTTCAATGGAGTGGAGTGAGGTTCCACTGTTTTGGTGATGGTGATCACTTGATCAAGGGTGGGATCTCTACTTAACCACGATTCTTCTTGGGCTTTGGGATCTCGACAATGTACTACGAGTTGGTCCCTTGTGAGTTGGTCAGCCATACTGCCAAATGCGCACGTGCTTGCAAGTTCTTTTAGCGCAGTCACAAAATAGGCTATTGACTCAGATGTTGGCAGTACCCTTGTGTAAAACCTTTGGCGCTCGAGTACTATGTGTCGGATCTTTCAGAATCGGTCTTCTAATCTGGCTAATGCTTCTTCGTAAGCATCAGCCTGTGCCTATTCATCTGGTTTGTTTGCTCCCTCCACCATTGCAAATAGTTGGTGGTCTTCAGCCCCCAGTGCATGTCTGAATAGTACAGATTTCCTGTTGGGAGCATACTTGGTCCCATTGATTGCTTCTGTGTAGGTGTGAAATTGGGACTTCCACTGGGCCCCGAGGATGGGTCTCTCACCTGGGGTATGCAGAAATGTTGGCGGCGGTGTGATTCCTTGTATGTTTGTCTTGTTGGTTCAGACGCGTGTGTCTTTCTTCACATGTGTTGCTCCTCGGGTGTTGGCACATGGTGAGAGACGCACACTAGACCTCCAAATCCCATCTTCGTTGCCACTGTAAAATTGTTATCCTATTTGCCAAATTATATGCAGAAGGCTAGAGGTGAGTATTTGTGAACTTTAATTGTATTTAATACTTTCACCGACACCCAGCGCATATATGTATATAATTAAATAGGGAGTGCAATAGAATGCGTCTTTCTCTCTGTGTTCTGCACTCTGTTTTTTTGCTGCACCCTGCTGCGCCACGTAGCTCTGCATGTGTCACATGACAGAGAATGCTGCAGCGCAAGGGTTTGGTGCCTGAAAGGTAGCGCAATGGCGTACAGAGGTCAAGGGCCAAGTCACACAAACTGCATTAGGTGGTACAAATTTAGATTGTTGTGTTACATTTTATATCTTTGTTATTTTGACGCAGCAGTTCTCAATCGCACATGGACATATTGCAAGGGGTGGCAGCAAAATGTACTAGATGACATGTTCGACTTGTCAAGAGTGCAATTTGTTTGGTAAACAAATGGTTCATGGACTCTTTGTATTGTTAAATCCTTCTGGCCGAGCAGCTGGGAGGAGGGCCTTTATCAGTGATGGACAACTCTTATCAGGGCTCCATGATCCTGCACCTGTGATCCTGACACCCAAATCCTTCACTCAGTTCTTAATTTGCAAAAAAACAAAGTGCCAGGACCCAAATGTTTTCGAGCATGCTTGTTACACATCGGGGTGGGCAGCACACAGACCACTGTTGCCTCCACCTGTGTGCTGCTCCATGCAATGTCAGGATATTTGGGGGTTAAATATCTCACCGGCTCATCGCAGTTGATGGATACATTACCCTCGGCATTTGTGCTTTTACTGATATCACTCAAACTAACACAACATAACTCAACATGCTAGTTGTGCCTTGAAGGAAGGGACATTTTAAGTGCTTTTTTAAAATACATAATTGTTAACATGTGGCTCTGATTCTATAAGTGGCAAGTGGAACGTGTTGACTATCTATCCATAGAAAATTGGCAAGCAAATTCAGAAAAAAATCATAAGTGTACGAATTAACTTCCCTGCAGTTAGATCCTTCTGTGTAGTTTGGCACTCATGACGGGCACTGCTCTTGGGCAGTGACCTTTTCCCTGTCCTTGCCCTGTGTTGGTGTGGCTGGCATGGCCACTGTCCTGTGCACAAGCACAGAGGATTAAATGCCACCTTCCAACTCATTGTACTCCCTGAAAACGGATAACTGGCATTGCCCTGCCCACCTGAATCACCAGCTTCAGGAATAACAATGAGCTGGCCAAGGATGCAGAGACCCTGGCAATTGCACACTGCAGCTGCTTAGTGTTTGACTACGAAGATGGACCGTTCAACAAAAGAGTTGCCAAAACACCACATGATAATTAAACTGAGTGTGAGACAATAGGTGCCAGGGCTCACAAATATGTGCTGGGGCTGAGCCCTGGCAACCACCCCCACAAATCCACAAATTAAGCTCAGGCTCCAGGCTAGGGTGGCCAACTGTCCCGAATTTCGTGGGATTGCCCTGCAATTAGGGGCTTCGTCCCACCGTTTGCAGAGTGGCTGTGCGGGACGCAGGTTGTCCCGACTTGCATCGGGACAACCTGCCTCCAGCTCTGCAAACTGAAGTGGCCATGTAGACAGCACGGCGCTGCCGCGGCTGCTTTCTTTTTCCGGGCGGCTCTGCAGCCCTGGCTCCTTTTGAGCATCCAGGTCGAGCTGTTACGCTCTGACACCTGGCTTCATTCCAATGCTAATGCTTTGTTCCTGGGGTCGTGATGGTCATTTTTGCAGTTAAAAAACGTGATCATCACCTCCCAAGGACAAACCATTTGCATTTCGATTAAGCCAGGTATTAAGAGCCATAAAAAAAATTAACATTAAAAAAGGGGTGGGCCAAAAGTGAATGACGTCATCACCATCTTGTGGGCATGTGTCCCGCGAAAGACTTATCAAAGAGTTGGCCACCCTACTCCAGGCACTCTGATCTGGAAAGCCCTGTATAGCTTCAGGCCAATAGTAGTCCAAATGAACCTGCATTGTTTTGCACTTCATGTTGTTTAATCCTTACCCATCACCAAAGCAGCACCACCCCTCTTCCTCCCACAACTAAAACTGTGAACACAAACAAGCATGCCAAAAGTCAATCCACAGCTTCATTCTTCTGGCACCGGGGAAAATCTCTGTTTCCCATGGTCCAGTGTGCACGATTGTCCCCAAACCAGGCCTGTTGCTGGGAGAAGAGATAGGTGTTGGGGGTAGTCTGTGTTTGTCGAAAAGCCAGAGACACAAGATGTGTTGGCAGCAGGCGTCCAATGCTCAGCTGTACGGAGTACGGTCCTGTAGCCCCTCTGCGTGAAAATAAGCCCCCTCGTTCTGATTTGAAAGCTGTGAACTGAACGCCGCCATTTCGCGCGCCGCCATCTGTGATCCTGACCTCTGGCCTCGGAGACGCACGCTACTTCAACCCACTGGTTCTCGCTTGGCCATCTGCGTTCCTTGCAGGCCGCGGCCGGGGGTGGACGGTCCCAGCGAGATTTAACAGTGAAGGAAAGGAACGAGGAAGGGTCCAGTTCCGGGAACTTGGCATACTACGACAGGAAACGATCTGTCCTGTCTCTGAATGGATGGGGAAAAGACTGCCCAAGCAGGCCTGGATAACAGAAATGTCCTTATAAATCGTGTTTTATAAATACATCCCAGAGACTTACCGGGGAGATCCCCCCATTGGCCACCCCCCACCTCTTGTGGCCAGTGGGCGGCGGCGGCTGGACAAGAGACAGAATCACAGCGGCCCCCGCCTTATATCCATCCCCCAGGCACCTGCCACCTGAAGTCAGGCCCTGGGGGACGACTCCTCCACCTCCACTGGGGAGGAAGAGTGGAAGCTGGCCAACCCCGGAAGGCTTGGTCCTACAACCTGGAACAACATCCCAAAAGAAAGGTATCAGGTAATATTTTCGCCACCAAAAATATCGCCGTACATATGGTCATCGGGAACGGCCATAGGCGATATTTTTGGTGGCGAAAATTTTCGGGGTAAATGGGTGAGGGGGTTGCGGGATTGTCCCCTGCTCCCTTTAAATATATATGGGGGTTGCGGGGGTGTCCCCCGCAGGTTCCATGTGATAATATTGTCGCAAAAATATGGCGAAATGTTTGTACGGCGATATTTTCGCGGCAATATTATCAAAAGGAACCAAAAGAAATAAGAAACACCAAACATCACCTAAAATTTAGGAAATTACTAAAAACCTGGCTCTTCAACACCACTGACTCAAACTGAAAACCGAAACAGATAGGAATAGGGATGACTAAACGAGAGTGGACATGGTCAACTCACAGACACGACAGGTTAGCTCTCACATCACCCGGAAGAGTGCCGCCGAGTATAGAGTGAAACTCAGGCGACACCCATGGAGACAGAGTCAGCAACCCCACCTAACTCCACCCAATACCCGCACTCGCCCCTTAGTTCCCACCAGGTACCACAGGGCTGTGAAACTGTCAGGATATTATCAAACATCACAATAACTGAGCTGTGGACATTGACAGGTGCACTTGCCATATGAGTGGGAAGGGAAGGCAGGTAGGGCTGCGATGGAGACAAGGAGGAGGGGGCCTTTTTTTTTTCTTCTTTTTTCCTGAAATGGTCCTTCAAGGCCTGATGGACCCAGATCAGGATGGAGGCACTGGGGTGCTCCTGAAACCCATCTGGGGAGACTACAGAAGCAGAAGCCCACCGCCTCAAGGGAGGATAGAAATGCATAATCAATTTGTACTAACAATTTCCGCCCTCCGCATACATCTCTCAAACTCCAAACCAAACACAAACACAAAACTACAGCACAACAAACAGCACAAACTTCACTACATTGCAACAACAAAACAAAAACACACATAGACTCGCACAACAGTACATGACGACTACCGGCCGCAAACACCCCAGGCCCCGCCAACAGACCCACCGGGCTGAGGCCGCCAACAGCACATCACTGCACTCTTGTACTTTTCCAGCTTCCTCCCACTAACTCCCCTCCCTTCCTCTTTCAGAGCCGCCAGAGCGCCAGGGGACCACTCCGGTGGTGATAGTGTGCGGTACAAATGTCCTTTAACATTAACATTAAGATTGTATGTGTGCACAAAGTGTTAAAGTAAGGAATTGTTGCAACAACACTCACAACAAGCAAAGCTCTTCTGATGATGAGCCTAGCTGGAGTCCCACCTTGCTGTTCCCCAATGGCAGTTGATAATGTTTCTTCATTTCCCTTGTTACTACACCAAGGAGCTGTTGCCTCCTGTGTAGCCTCTCTCCCCCAGGTGCTAACGACTGACCCTCTAAAATGACACATCCACTCATAGAATTGGGATGCATAGAGGCCACAAGGTCTTCTCTCTTGTTAAAAACTCTTCTTACACTTCTTCGGCCAGGCAGCAGGGCTTTTCGAACCTCTCTTCTCGGTGGACCACCTTCACAGTCCCAGATCTGCAAGTCCTTCGGATGCCGAAACCAGTCCCTGTTCACAATGGTCTTCGGTTCCGTGTCCTGTCATTCTCTCCCTGTGATCCTCAGTGTCGGCTGTGGTTGGGTGGCAGTGTCGACTCTTGTTGCTTTGCGTGTTTCTTGACGAGACTCCAGAGTACTTTACACTGCTGAGCCTGTTGAGGTGATACTCCTTCTATTTCTGCTTGTTGCCTTAATCTTTTCAGCTCTTCCGCTGGCCTGTGGCCACAGCAGAGTGACCTTTCTTATGTCCGCAGGTAGTTTAGTGAGTGCTTGGCTCTTTTCAACACCTTGGGTATTTCCTATTCACTAAATACATCATCCAGTGCTGCAGCTACTGTATGGAAAGCAGCCGATGGGACAATTCTGCTTCATGGGAAGCACACATATGCATTCATCTGCTATTACAAATATATATATATATATCGTTCCTGCTCTGGGGGTCCATTTTGTCACAGTTATTCATCAATGTCCTTCGTAATCTTCTGCCAAGAGTCGACTCTTCTGCTTAATCATTTCAGAATCACAATTCTTGTGCCTCTCACAAATATCCCTTTACTGGAAGTGCCAGATTCATAGGATGCAGTTTCTAGTTTCTTTAGTCCCTCTGTATCAGTCGCTTGCGTGTGCTGTCTCAAGTTCATAGAGGGCATCATTACCAGTTTCCCGGTATGGGAAAATGGCGGGATGATTGGCAGTAATACCGGCACCAGCATTTTTTCTCTACTGGGCAAACTCGAGTTTGCTGGTGGGGGCCACTGATCTACCTCCAGGCCTGACCAGGCGGTACATCAGGCCCCCCACCCTCCACCCATTGGTGGAATGGGGATTTACCGGCGTTTCGGCCGCCTGGAATATCCCTGTAATACCGGGATATCATGTGGCAGACACAGTGGGGTCAGTTTGCCGGTATCCCACCTGAATTGAGAGAGGTCTGGTTCACAATGAAGTTGGGATATGCATCTGCCTTCTTGTCAAGTTGTTCTGTGGATGAATTGCTGCTGTGTCTGGATATGTATTGAGACAGGCCATCTCTTTTCCTGGTTTATGGATGATTACATTATCATACTCTAGTAGGCGTGTCCCAACCATTCAAGTGTATGGGGTTCTTATGCCCCAGGATTGCCAAATATGGTGATAAGGTCTTAATGGTCCAAAACAAGTGTGAACCTTTTCTTGGGTAAGAAATGGTGGAAATCTTTGCACACCCACATCTCCGCGAGACTTTCCTTTTCTAGCTGTGAGTAGGCGCTTTCCATGACAGACAGCGTTCTGCTTGCATACAAGAGGATGGTTTGCTGCAATTAAACACTTGCTCATAATTCTGTGACCACAGGAATATTTTTTAAAAATGTATTTATTTTGCATTTCTAGCAGCGCACTAAACCCTCAGGTATCAGGGCGCTAGTTATAGTAAGTGCAAAGTGGCATTCTTCAAAGTGCAAGACTATGAATACAGATTAAATAACATATGGGTGGTTCTTAAAAAGCATAGTCTGGCATAGCAATGCCTTAAGGTGCGTGGGGCTACATCAGGTACGCAGGAACACAAGAGACATACATTAGGATAAATGCACAGTCTGGCAAAGCCGCACCTCATGGTAAGGGGGCTACACGAGTCATACAGATACATGAGAGACAACATTAGGGTACATGCACAGTCTGGCAAAGGCATGCTTCATGGTACAGGGGCTACATCAGGCATGGCGATACATGAGAGACAAAATTAGAGTAAATGCGCAGTCTGGCAAAACCACGCCTCATCCTCATGGTACCGGTGCTACAACAGGCATACAGATACATGAGAGACAAAATTAGGGTAAATGCACAGCCTGGCAAAGCCGTGCCTCATGGTACGAAGGGCTACATCAGGCATGCCGATACATGAGAGGCAAAATTAGGGTAAATACACAGTCTGGAAAAGCTATATCTCATGGTACGGGGGCTTCACCAGGCATGTTGATAGATGAGAGACAAAATTAGGGTAAATGCAGAGTCTGCCAAAGTCACACCTCCTGGTATGGGGAGGCGACATCAGGCATGCCGATATGTGAGTGACACACTTAGGGTAAATGCACAGTCTGCCAAAGCCAATGCCTCATGGTATGGGGCTACATCTGGCATGCAGTTACAGGTTACACAGTTACAAAATTCGTATTGAGGTTACACAGTTACCAAATACTTATGAGGTTACACAGTTAGGAGGTATTAATAAATAGGTACAAGGCAATGAGGATAACGTCACATGAAGTTACTTGGACACATGCCCCGCTCACTGGGTACATGGTAGAACAAGATGCACGTGCTGGGACACAGTAGAACACAATATGGAGCAGTAAAGGTGCGTAGCAAAAATGCAATGGTAGACCTTCAAGGGTTAGTTAGCGTAAGCCGTGGCTGTGGTTGCTTAATCATGACATATCGAACAGAGGATATGGCCATCCCTAGAAAGGATCCTGTTTCACTTACATTAGAGAAGGATTAGAATTGTTTCAGTGCTCTGACCTTATAGGGTCAGGCTTCACCCTTCATCTGAAAATACATGTCCATTGAGGTTCAGATGAATCCTGTGAAACTCACCCTTATTCAGTGCTAGTTTTGAATCAAGTAAGGCTTTGCAGACTTTGTGTAATGTGTCATCATGTGACTCTCTTTCGAGACTCAGAAGACTAGTATGTCATCATTCTAATTGAAAATGTGTTCAAAGGGAAATAATACTCTTCTAAAAGTCTCTTGAAAGATTTAAAGTGCAAAGGAAATGCTGAAGTTAAGTATTTTATACAGGGTTGGACTCGGACAAGAAATAGTCCCGATTTCGGCCCGGCCACGGGCCGAAAGGCAGAGGGGCCAATTCGACCCTGATTTTATACCTAAATAGGCCCAAATGAGGAGAACATGTTGTTATATGCCTGTATGGATCTCGGGTGTAATGCCAGCCGGTGATAGCCCTTATTTAAATATAATTTGAGAAGGCATAGGCTCTGCTGATGAGAGAAATCATGTCCTCTAGGTTGGGCCCTAGGTGTCTCATCCTTCTAAAAGCTATGTTGGGCAGCCCCTTGTCAACACAGAGCCTGATATGTTCTTCTGCTGTGGCCACTACCACCAAGGGTGAGACCCAGAACCTAGGGCCAGTGGTCCGTTCAATGATGTAATTCTTTATTAGAAATGCTGTTTCCCAGCTAACTAGCACTGGTGCTTCAAGGTTTGGGCGCTTTACAAATGTAAAAATAAAAAAATAAACAAATAAATAGACAGCTTGCCATAGGTGAATCCCTATTTCTCTGGGAGGTCATAAAACTAGTTCTGTTTATGTATTGATATCTCATGTAATTTGGGTGTATACATTCCCAAAGACTTTTAACAGCTTTGGGGTGGGGGACACTGAGACTTCAGTTGTGGCTTGTGTCAGAGTGAGAATGTTCTATTTATGAGACATCATCTTTTGGCTCTTTTGATACTGAGAAGACATTGTGACACCACAGCTTCCTTGAGCGCATGGGTCTCTGTAGTCCAGTGTTGTCCTTTGTAATTAAGGTCACCTGGGACATTTACAAGGCCCCTGAGAGGCATTGCGTCTCCTCATGGATTGAATTCTGCTGCTGATGGACTTAAATGAGGTTTCTTGGCCATGGCGATAGTGACTTATCCCCATGATGTCGATTAAGGCTTCTGTGCCAGGAACAATACACAAAGGCGATTAGGGATTTCGCTTTTTTGGGCTGGATTCTTCTCATATCTAATCAGACATTGAAGAGACATAATCTCTCGGCATTCATTTGTCTTGATCCCTAGATGTGTTGGGATCTGGGCTCGATGATCTTTTTGCGTCAAGCGAATCCTGCATTTGAATGGCACTTCCATTGTGCATTTTGCCTTTCCTGGAGGATTTGGAATGTACTTTCATGCCACACAGATTGAAAATAATGCATCTTTGTACATTTTGTTACATTTTTATCCCCTCTCAGAGCACGTGTTGTCATGTAGCCGCGTCGTGCCACCTCTTGTGATGGTTTTTGAATCCTTGATTTGGTTGTTGCTTCCACTTTTGGTGTTTGCGTCCCAATTGCTTCAGGCACATTGCGGCTACAATATCTCTGTTGCCCTTCCCAACTCCTTGAATGCCAGCTGCCTGTGTGTCCACTCCCACACTGATTTCAGCCAGCCTTAATACTTCCTCATTCTGCATAATGTAGGTGAAGGGGGCGCCCCTAATATTGCCACTACCTAGATAGAAACACCAGACTTATGTGAGGGGCCTGTGTATCCACTCTCACAATGATTTGAGCCAGCCCTACTACTTCCTCCAGCATTAATGTTTTTCTCAGAAGTCGTTCCTGGAAAGTCATGTACCGACAGCCTTCTATCAATCACTCTGTGGCGTATGGCTCCCTCGTTTGAGAATTGATTTATGTTGCAATGCGACACCAGGCGTTGGAGTTGTGTGATGAACTCGTGCATCGTTTTGCCTTCAAGCTGTTTGCTCTGATTGAAAAAAGTATAGATGTCATAGTCCATACTTGTCTGTGCTGTGCATTCCTTGCTGAACGTGGTGTGAAATTCTGATATGATTGTGTCTGAACGGGGCATCCGTCTTTACCATTGCTCCAACGTATTCATGAGTGTGACCAGTTGTATCTTTGGAACACTTACTCAGGGACATCATGTAGAGGTCGCCAGAGTTCGCAACTGCGACCTCTGAGGTCCCCCTTGCGACCTCTGTGGTCTCCCTTGCGACCTCTAAAAAAAAAAAAGTTTTCTTTTTAAAAAAAACATTTTTTAATGCAAGCTACTGGGGTGTGGCCAGCACCATGTGTCTCTTTGCTTCTGGAGTGGCTGGCTTTCTTGAAAAGAAGAAAAATAACAACAGGAGTACCACAAGGCTAACACTTTCAGCAGTGACCCTAAATAAGAAAGAATAGGAATACCAAATAATGTGTCTTTCTGGAATTCCATACACTAATTGATAGACTCATTAAAGGTTTATTTCAGGCACACTTCAGGGGATGAGTCACTGATTTAGTCTGTTCTTAAATGCCTCAACTCAGCCTTTTATCCTCTGAGGTCGATAAATGAGTACCAACACAGGTTGGGTGATATTGGGTGTATATTTTTTCTATATAAAACGCTTAAGCGTAAGTGCTATATAATAACACATCATTATCATTTGGTCATGGACGTCTGCTTGCATTCACAGCAATTTGGTAATATGGGCCTATACACACTGATCTTAACAATACATATGGCGATCCATTCTTCAATACAGCACATTATAGTGATATCATAACCATATTTTTCGTAGTGTACAATGCTATGTGATGCCAGTTCCTGTTTTGTCAATGGGTGAAAGGTTGTGTTCCATCACTTCCCACGATATCACTTCAGGGTTGGGTCAAATTACATAATTTCCTGTGATGTCATCAGGGGGTCAAGAGTCACGTGATTTCACTTGCGCTACCCCATGCATTTTGGTGAAATGACGTCCCTGCACTTACTCCCAATGTTCTTAGAAATTCTTGGAAATTATCTAGTCGCTCTGCTCAGCGAGGCCCCCTATTCTCCGGTCAATTCATGCCAAACGGGTCTGGCTTGAGGAGAAACGTGGCTCTTTGGTAGAAGGGAGTGCTTTTATTCTAATTTAAATTGCACTGTGCTGAACTCAGAGTGGGAAGGTAAGCAGTCTATTGAGCGCTGGCCGCACGATCAGTTATGAGGTAGGAGAAATATGCGTAGCTTCCAGCAGGGATATGAGGAGCCGACCACCCGATCAAAAAGCAGGACGTGGAGCTCTCTGCAAGTATGGAGCTCAAACAATAAAGACTACAGGCAAAAGTTATGTAGTTCAAGAGGATGTGGCAGGTCTCTGAGTCTGTGACGTTACCACAAAGCACAAGTCTCAATTGGGATGAAATGGCAGTTTACGCTGTCCCCAGATAATCTGTGTTTGCGGAGATACCAAAGGGCAAAGTAGCATGTCGAGTGAAAACGGAAGTAGAGGCCCTGCCAAAATAACTCCTCCTTTCTTATTCCAGGTCAGGAGTCTCATTCGCGGCCTTGCCAGACTCTGTACCCTTTCTAATCTCACAACACTGGTACCCGGCAATACTTTTTATTTCCCTTTTTATTACATGAAGGAGCCAGAGCTATAGGTTCTCCTGCTTGATCCCGGAGTGAAAGTGCTGCAGTCGACCCCCTTCCCCGACCCCTTTATAGCCTCTCCCTTCCTCGTACTCACTACGGGTCCTCTACAAGGACACACTCACTTCTCGTCTGGGCCATTTTAGTAGAGTACAACACCTCTATCGGATGCTGCTGTGCTATAAGCAGGGCTTTAAGTGGGCCGTGTGTGAAAGCTTCAGGCTTCAGAAAAAAATGCCTTTCATCCATAATGGTGGCACTGGCACCTGGGAGGCATCCCTTCAAGCACCACCCTTATGGAGAGAATCCTGAGGCCTCTGGAATCAGAGGCCTTGTTTTCTAAATCCTGAAGCTCCTGCGCATTCACAGGAGTTTCAGTCTTTAGGAAAAAGGCCTCCGCTTCCAGTGGCTTTCACCCTATCAGCCTTAATGGTGATGCTGCCCCTCCCTAGCTGGTGAGGGGCAGCCCCACCATTAAGGCTGAAAAGGCAAGGGCTGCCCCCTGCTAGGCAAGCCTATATAAAATAAATGCATTCCCGGAAGCAGGAACTTTTGGCAATGAAACACGGGTTAGCCCAGAGGTATAACTCGGATCCTGGCGGGACTGGCCAACCCTGTGTCACCTGGACAGTGAGTTCAGGCACCACCCTAGGCTTAGGGTATTCTGATATCCGCACAGTCATGTAGGCAGGCATTTAGTAGCAATTAATGCTAGTGAGATCATGTCACAAGATGAAGTCCTCCTGGAGAATGCCTGAACTCATAAGGGGCGGTATGACCGGGAGAGCCGCGAAACATGGTTTGTCCCACAAAAGGACCCTGAAGAGGTAAAACAATGGGTTTGGGAATTATCCACACCAGTAGCTCTTCCTCCCTTCCTCTAGCTTTGCTGATGACTTTGCCTACTACTTCACTCCCCAAACATCAGTGACACTCTCACTAACCTCTCCTTCATCTACACTCTAACTCTTTTATTGATTTTTCAGCCACCACTAGCGCTAAACTGGCACCCAACCTCTGTTCCACCAACCTGTCCTGTGTGCCTACCCACCCCTTTGCTTACCAGACCATCAAGGAACCGGTACACATTACCTGCACACCCCTCCCGCTCCCATCTCCTAATCCTCACCCCATTTACTAGGAATGCTGTAAAGCGAACACCATCCTGCCCCTCCAGGAAAACCAGAGTGCTGATAACAGCAATCCTCTATGGCTGACAACAACAGCCCTGCTAAATGCGAACTGTTCTCCCTTCTCCCTCACTGCACACAAAAAGCGTGCAGTGTTCAACCACATTAGCATTTACCCCGAGAAGCAAGAACTCTGCACCTCCCTCCAGTCTGGGTTCTGAAGATGTCATTCCACAGAAACAGCATTGACCCAGGGCTCATACTTCCTTACCATTGCCCACCTTTCCTCGATCCCCATCCTACTTGATCTCTCTTTTGCATTCAGTGCTGTGGACCATGCATCCTTCCTCCCCAGACACATTCTCCCCTCGGATTTCTGGGCACTGCCCTTGCCTGGGCTGCCTCCTACCTCACGGCTTGCGTCTTTTTCAAGTTGTGGTATGCTGGAAGATCATTTTCAGCTCCTCAACAATTTGGGGTCTTTACAGGGGTTTGTCTTTTGTCCACTCTATTTCATCCTCTACACATCATCCCCCGGCAAACTCATCCCGTTCTTTGGATTCTAGTACGATCTCTTTGCTAATGACAACCCCATCTTTTTTCTCCTTCCATTTCGCTACCCAAGAGCTTTCTTCTCTCATCATAGAATGACTGACACACTGAATGAATACATCTCCAAGCCTCCAATGCCTTCCCTCGTCCAATCCCCCTCGCCTTTTCTATTCCCCCAACACACTCACCCCCTCTCCTAGGGCTTGAAACCCCTTCATTCCCTTTGACAGTAATCAAAATCTGCAGCAATTAATTTCTTCTCCCTATGTTGCTACCACGTTTAAACTTTTTATCACATGTAAAATCAGCCCCTTTCTCAACATTCAATCTGCTCAAACTTGTATTTCCTCATTTGATCAACAGGTTGGATTCGCACTCCAGGCACCTCATGGGACCCCCACCCCCTTATTCCTTTACCCCAAAGGGCAAAGTACTTAACTTTTCTGTCTGCACCTTTTTAACCTCCTGCGATCTTCACCCACCTCCCCAACTCTGTGCATCGCCTGCGTGTGGGATGGCTGCCCAGGTGCAATATTGCTTCCTTTCTAAGCATGGGTAAGCCCCTTGTGCCTAGGGAACCTGCTGTCTTTCTTGTCATCACCTGGCACTGTGGCTGGATGAAATTATCCTACAGGAAAAACGAAATTGGTGAAATTCGCCTCCAGGCTTACCACGAGTAAGGGCAACAAGAGGGAACTGCACTAAACACGAACCACGCCCCTACTAGAAAGTAACCCACTAACCCACTAAGGAATCCAGTTAAAGAACTCCCTGCCTCGCTGATCACCTTCTGGGCTGGAAACTGGCATCTAGTCAGAATAGGGACTGCACTCGGAATTCGGAAAACCGACAGAGTAGCAAAGTAGCGCAAGTACCCTTCACCCAGAGGCGACTTTACCGATACAACCAGAAAGGGCGCAACTAATAAAGTGGAAAAGCTGAAGAAGAGCAACCACTGCCACTGACAAGCCAAACTGTTACTAACAATTCAACCCTCAACCCTTGGCACACACCTCTCACGTACTGCACTAAAACAACCAGAACACCTCAGCACAGCAAACCGCACACACTTCACATCAGCGCAGCAACAAGACATAGCACACACAACCTTGCGCAACACCACATGACGTCCGCATGACTGTGCATGCACCAAGCTCAGTGAACGGTACATCCGAACTGAAGCTGCCAACAGCACATGACAGCTCCCTTGCTCTTTCTCCCGCCCCTCCCACTAACCTTCCATGCCCCCTTATTTTCAGAGAATCACCAGGGCGCGAACGACCCTGCAAGTGGCACCTGGACGCAGTTTAAAATCCTTTAACATAACATTAACAATTCTGTTTTGTCCGTGGGACTGTTTTTTTTGGCTGTTTTGCCACTTTTTAGGTGCTGTTCATTTTTTCAGAAATGTGCCTTTTCACCAGAAATACGTTTTTTTCTTTTGCCCAATACATTTCATGACCTCTAAAAAATATATTTTGGGATACAAATGAAAATTCAGGTGGGAAAAAATCAGAAAGTGTGTTTTTTCGGCCAAAATTTCAGATAAGTTTTATTCAGAAAGTTTCATAACCCCATAAAAATTACATTTAAAAAACAAAGAATTTGCATTCTGGTAATAAATAGTCCAATAATGCCAATTTCGCCCTGTGAGCAAAATGCGCACATTTTGCACAGAATTTGTGGCTATTTCTGCAGAGCAAATTTCAGCCATTTCGTCCCGCGGCCACAACCTGAAACCCTATGATGTCAAGTTCTTCTTAAGCGCTGTGTCTCCCATCCTCCCTTTGCTACTCTACTTCTTCCTTTTGTTTGTTCACCCTCCTCAGACTCCACCTCTGGAACTCCTGAACCCTGGCACAGACCCCCCCCTACCATTATATGATGCAAACCTTCACTCAGAGGGCATCTCTTCCCACTAGAAGGAGCATCTGAGCCCTTAGATCCCTTTCACCACCACACATCTATCCCTCCCATGGCATTATGTATATGTTGTACATGGCCATCCTGTAGTATGCATGGATAATCTCTACAGTCTAGCCTGTGCCTGTGTGTTTTAATTGTGCAGCCCCATGGCCTCCATACGACATCAAGGTTTATGTATCTACCACTGCTACTTTCTGCTAATTCGAGCTAAAGCTAGGAGAGCTAGGGATCACATATGGCTAAGGCCGAGCCAGGGCCTAGCCAGAGGGTCCAGCCTGGCTCTTAGGGACAAACGCGAGGCGGGCCAGAGAAATGGCAGTGCAAAACAGGGGTGGGAGAGTCTCTGTCGGGCTGGAGGGCAGAGAAAAGGTGCATGGGGCAGAGAAAAGCTATGGGTGGAAGAAAAGTATGTCACCCTTAATCAAGCCTTCTTACGTCTGCTCATAGCGCCTCGATGCCTCTGGGCTGTAGTGCCCTCTACAAATCCAAAAATAAATAAATAAATAAATAAAAGGGGCTAGGACAAGAAAAGGGGAGAAAGGGGAGAGGGGCCAGGGCGAAAAAATGAGCTGGGGTTAGGGTTACAGAAAGAACTGGAGTCGAGAAAAGGGGGGGGGTGGCACTTGGGGATGAGGGTTTGTGCGGGGATATGGGGCGAGGCTGGCAAAACTGGCATGAATTGTGGAAGTTGGCAGAGGTGGCACAGAGAATGAGGAGAGAAAGGAGGATGGTGGTGCTGGCGGGGTAAAGGGCGGGAGGCATGGAAAACGGAAGCACTTAACTTGTGAAGTAACATGTTTCAAAGTTGCTGCTCAGTTCCCTCAACACCACAACAGGAAATGCTTAGACTCCCTGTCCCGCCCCAGCCAATCAATAAGTGGTGGAAGGGCGGGGCAAGACGTTTAGCAGCAGCGCTCCTGTATGTGCTATCACGTCATGAAAGCGTGTTATTTTTTAAAAATGTTTGTATTGTTCACGGATGCCCTGGCCAGCAGGTGGGTTCGACCAGAGGTCAAAGTCGGAGGGACCTAAAGGATGCACACTTCTCAGAGAAATCTGTCATCGTTCCCTTGTTTCATGTGACCTGGACCGTAGGAAAGGTTATCATTTTCCCTCCGCTGGGGATTGAACCGAGGCTCCACAGGTAACAACCCCGTGTCAAGCCTCACTGTGCTATCTTACAAGTGCTGGCTAAGCTTTGTTTATTTCAATGGGGTGCTTGCGCATGGAAACCATTCCCAAGCAGTTAGGCAGCAACCTGGGAATGGCTGTAGGCGGGGGCGGGGGGGAGGTGGGGCGATGGGTCTGAGGGTGCTTGTGCAGGCGCACAGGTGCCTGCAGGTAATGGGAGGGTTGGTTGTTGCTATAGTCGCAGGCATGTTCCTTAAGAGGTGTGAGGGGGACAACGACACACCAGCGGTGGTCATTGAAATGAATGTTCTTTCCCTGTGTTTCCCTCAGTTTTCTTGTTATCAGACACAACGTTGTGGGGAGGAAAGGAAGGACCCAGGTAGTGTGGTTGAACTGGCGAGGAGGTGGGGAGTGGGGAGATGAGGATGACTGAAGGGAGCGGAAAAGAGGGCAAGGCAGAGGGAACATCATTACCTCCACGTCCACTCTTCCTCGTCCCAGTACTTACTTCATGAGGCACCCGCCTCCGACACAGGACCTTCTTCTATTTCTTTAAATCCCTATAACTCCTCCCCCACATCCATGTCACTCAGTTTAAATTTTTCCTGCCTCAGGCAGGTTGGACTTTTTCTTCCCGGTGCGGGGCACCAGGGAGCACCGATTGCTGGCCCCTTGGGGGGGGGCTGTGTGGCGGGGCCCTCGGCTCCCTCAGGTGCGGCACTGCTCCTGGGCCCCCTGCGGGGCTTGGGGTCACAGTTGAGCTGGATTGCCTCGCTCGGTTCTTTGCTGGGCTCCGGACCGCAGCGTGAGCATTGTGTCCCGGGTCCTGCACGGCCCGGGGGAAGGTAAGGAGAGGGGAGGACTGGGCTTGGTGTTTTTCCCCTCTCCTCCTGTTTTGGCCATCTTGATTCGACTTGGCAGTGTGGGCTAGCCTTCCCTTTTGTTGTGAGGCCTCTCTGCTTCTTGTCGTGGGGTGACTATGACAGAGTATTTGAAAGTGCGGGGGCTCTGTTCTGTCGCAGGCATGCCACATACCACCCGCTCCTCAGAGACACACGGCCCAGGATGCACCGGATGTCAGCTGCATTCTCTGGGGGAAGGTAAGGAGAGGGGAGGACTGTGCTTGATGTTTTCCCCTCTCTTGCTGGTATGGCCATCTTGACTCCTTTGAAAGGCCGTTACCTCGTGCTCTGTGTACACATCTTTATTGGAAATTATGGCAAGCACTTGGCAGTATGGGCTAGCCTTCCTTTTTTGTTGTGAGGACTCTCTGCTTCTTGTCGTGGGGTGACTGTGACAGAGTATTTGAAAGTGCGGGGCTCTGTTCTGTCACAGACATGTCAAATACCACCAGCTCCTCAGACACACACAGCCCAGTATGCACCGGATGTTGGCTGCATTCCTTGCGTGCTGCCTGTGAATACGGCGCAGATTTTGGACACATCTGCAAGCGGCCGGAAGGGTACCGGCCTGGCATAGTCTACACTTCGGGTTCGAGTCTCAGCGGTGCTGACTCGGTCCTTCATCCTTCCTAGACCGATGCATTGGAACGATTTAGAGCATGGGGCTACCAGCTACTGGATACAGGGCTCAAGCCACCTCTCAGTCATGTGGTGTGTTAGTGGTGTGTTTGGGTCTGTGCTAGCTATGGACGCAGACTCCTTGTCCTGTCCTCTTCCTCTAAACTGCGCAAGGGAAAGTCAAAGGAGTTGATTTGCTTTTCCCTTTTCCGGCATGGGATTATGGAAAATGATCATGGAAGTAACGGCCATGCAGGGGGTTCCCAGTGTCTCTTCTTTTAGGCCCTAGGTCCTCCGGTGCTGACATGTTGCTTTCACGCCTCCTCTCAGACTTGTGGGAAGTGATAGCGCACATGGTGGCACATGTCTGTGCTTAGAGGGGTTCTCAGAGCCCCTGGTGCCGGTGGAGGGGGATGTCACTTCAGTGGGTTTTCCAGTATAGGCATACCTCAGGTAGGGGGTTGCCTTTGATGTCGGCTATCCGGGATGGATTGCTTTGCCCCGCTTTGTGACAGTACTCTGCCCTTTTGACGCCAGCCTGGTGGCTCCTCTGTCGGCTGAGGGGGCCATAGTCTGCTGGACTTCTGGCCTGTCCAGTATCTTCCTTTTGATAGGTCAAATCTTTTTGTGGGCTGACAAGCATGCTTTTATATTGTGGCGCAGGCCTGTTTCAACGTCCTGTGATTTCCCTCTGGTGCAAGTGCAGTGACTGGCGGTTTTCCCTGGCTCCTCGTCTCTATCTTCTCGGAGGTGTATGGGACCGGTGGGGTTCGGCTTCCTGGGTAATGGGCTCCTTCTGGAGGGGGTATCAGTTGCCGTTCCTGTCTCCTCCTGTCCAGGTTTGCATGGTTAGGACTTTGGTACCCAGCTCACGGTCCAAGTAGTTGGCCATGGGATCCGTTCTCTCCGAACGGTTGTTGTGGGTTACCGTCTTGCCCGTTCCTCTCCCTGTTCAGGGTCAAGTTTTCTACTTGCGGGTGTTCCTGGTCCCTATGCCTTCTAGGATGTGTCACCTGCTTATGGGTCTCAAGATCCTGCACTGCTTGTCCGGACATCTGGGGAGAGCGTACTCTGGATGTTGTGCAGGGGGGGCGCTTGCTGGCTGTTCTGGGCTGGGTTCTCAGAAGGCAGTATGTCTCGACTCACCTGTTGCTGAAGTTACGGGGCACGTTGCGTCTTGCATGTTTTCCAGTTCCTTGAGCCTGTCTTCGGTTACGTCTCCTGGTGTCTTATACTCTCTCCCACTGGCTCCCGACATCTCGGCTTTCGTAGTTTTGTTTTCAGTGTCCCCAGCGCTGCAAGTGTCCCTGCTATGGTGGCGGGGGGTTTCAGGTCTACAGGCTGAGGTGTGCATGGTCCTTCCTCCTGTGACCTCTCCTATTACCAACACCAGCAGAAAGGGTATACATTGGGGGTCCTCTCAGCTCAAGGGTTGTGAGATCTGGGGAGAGCCGGTGATCATCCAATTAGCAAGAGTTGTGCCATTGTGCAAGTTCTGGTGTACTTCGAGGAGTTGCTGGACGGTCGGCGGTTTTTGGTCCGATCGGACAATACGACGGCCTTGGCATATGTGAACTGCAAAAGGGGTTCCGGCTGTTCCTTGAATGCTCTGGCAGCGCTGATGGGCACCTGGGAGGAATCTCATCTGGTGTATCTGCTGGCCTCACGTATCAGAAGGGTGGACAATGTTCAAGCGGATCTTCTCAGACGCCGGTTTTCACTCCTCTGCAGAACTGGTCCTGTTGGCCCAGGTCTTTGCGGTGACCTGTGTCAGATTAGGGTCCTTGGTTCTAGACCTGTTTGCATCCCCGGCCTCAGCAGAAGTTCCCCTCTTCTGCTCTCGGTTTCAGGTTGAGGGGATTGGGGGATGGACGCCCTCTCTGTACAGTGGCCTTGGGGTTTTCCTTTATGCCTTTCCGCCTATTCCCCTTCTGCCCCGGGTGGTTTGGCGCATCTGAGTGTCCAGGGTGACTGTGTTGTTGTTAGCTCTGTTCTGGTGCCGCCGGAGTTGGCTCCCCTCTCTGTTGGAGCTTCGTTCCTAGGAACCTTGGCTGGTTCCAAGGTGGCCGTGTCCCCGTCAAGGGGATCTGCGGTTAGAATTCCACCGGATGCAATGGGCGGTGTGGCTATTGCTCAGTCTAGGTTGATATCTCAGGGGTTCTCAGATCCTGTAGTTGAGTCCAAATGGATGCTCTTAGACCCTCCACTCTGAAGGTGTTAGGCAGACATGGGGCCATTTCCGAGACTGGTATGGCAGTCTGGGATCCCTCCCCTGCGTTCTGGCCTCTGCTATCCTTCGGTTCCTCCAGGAGGGGTTTTGACAGGGGCCTGGCAGTTTTTCCAGGCTTCGCTCTCAGCGGGCCTCCATGAAATTCCTTTTGGGGGACTCTGACGGTCACTTGGATGGGGAGGTTTTGGTGGGGAAGTTGATCCAGGGTTTTTATTCTTCCCTTCCTTGTGCTGATAAAGGGTTTTCCTTTTGGGATCTCCCTCTTGTATTACGGTTCCTTCACGGGCCTCCTTTTGAGCCCATTTCTGAGATTGATATCAAACATCTTACACTGAAATCTGCTTTTCTTATTGCCCTCACTTCTGCCCGTAGGCTTGGGGAGATTGGGGCTCTCTTATGTCACGCTCCTTTCCTGAGGGTGCTGCCAGACTCGGTGGTGCCGGGGTGTGGTCCGAAGTTTCTCCCTTCAGTTGTCTCTCGGGTATCACACCTCTCAGGGTCTGGTTCTCCCTGACTTCTTTCATGATCCAAGAACGCCTGAGGAGGTGGCTCGGCTTAACATTGATGTCCGGCGGGACGCGTTGGAGTATTTGGCTTGGTTTGCCTTTTCCACCAATCTGATAGTCTTCTGATTGCTTGTGGTCTGGCTGGGGCTGGGCATAATGCATCTGTGGTTTCCATTTTCCGGCGGTTCCGGGTAGTGATCTCTAGGGCCTATGTGGCTTCTGGCCTGCCTGTGCCTGCGCACAATCAGGGGCGGTCTACCAGGGGTTTCGCGGCTTCCTGGCCCGATGTAAGGAGGGTTGTTCTCTGCAAGAGATTTGTATGGCTGCCGCCTTGGCTGGTCTAGGCATTTTCATCAACCGCTATGGGTTGAGTTTCTCCCACTCGGGGGTTGGTTCCTTCGTGGTTGGAGTTTTTGTCTGTGGGGATGTGATTTAAGAGTTATTGTGGGTGTGTTTTGCTGCACTGTTTTTGGCTCTGTCTCATTGGGACCTTTTCCCCTTTGATGCTTTGGTATACCTCATGAAGTAAGTACTGGGACGAGGAAGAGTGGACGTGGAGGTAATGCTCTGATTACTTACCGGTAATCTTCATTACTCCTAGTCCTACTCTTCCTCGTCACAGTACTGACGACCCTCCTCACCCTCCCTGCGGGGAAGGTCCCATGCTCCGGCTTGGTAATATGAAACTGAGTGACATGGATGTGGGGGAGGGGTTATAGGGATTTAAAGAAATAGAAGAAGGTCCTGTGTCGGAGGCGGGTGCCTCATGAAGTAAGTACTGTGACGAGGAAGAGTAGGACTAGGAGTAATGAAGATTACCGGTAAGTAATCAGAGCATTCCACTACTTTCTTTTTTCACATTTCGAGCACTGGGTGGCACTCATGGCTGCTTCTGCTTTTGGCAGGCCCTGACTTGCAAGGAGGGTCAGGCCAGATTACGGGGCGTGCCCACCTCGAACGTGAGCGCCCCCTTTAATTGGGACTGCCCCACCATCCATATACAGAGATTCTCGGCGATCTGCTTCTTGCTCTGCGAATAACAATAAATAAATAAATAAATAAATAATATACGGATAAGCCGAGTGCCAAAACAAGTCTTGGGCGATCCCACTTTAACCAGGCCTAGTAAAGGGCTGCTACTTTGCGGACCATGATATACCCCTCCGCCCCCCCCCCACACAAACAGAATGAACGTTAGTGTGCATGGAAGGACAGCTTCAAGCGAATGGGACGGGCGGGCACGGCTTCTTCGTGCAGGGTCAAATGCAGACGTTTTCATCTGATAAATGCAGGGATAAAGCTACGGTGCGCAAAACTCCACTGTGCCAACATATTTGCATAGAAATGCCAAGTGGGGATGGGAAAGGCTGAATACATCCTGAAAAGGAGACGACAAAAAAAACAGAAAAAAAGCCCCGGTGAGCAGTAGGTGTCACACCCACGCGCCTCTCACTGTAGCCTGGCGACCTTCGAAGTCACAACACAAACATGTTCTACCCACCCCTGTGACCAGGCAAGGACGCGTGCTCTTTCAACCCAGAGAGCACGTGCATATCCATCCATCTATGCCAAGGGTGCACAAGATACGTCCCTTCACATTATGATTCATGGCCCTCCAGGGCAGAGTCGTTAAGCAGAAGGGGCAGCCATGTTGTGCTCATTTCCTCTCTGATCATTAGAGAGCAAACACAGCAACACAGAAACAAGAGGCGGACGCCTTCATTCTCATGTATTGTTTATACATCTAAGAGAACACAATTACCAAAGCAAGTGAAACAAACACATTGCGGGCATTGATTCATTGGTACCACGATAAAGCTCTTAGCGCTTTCATTTTAGACAACAGGTGAATGGCAAGTGGGTGCCAACTTGACGTTTTTAAATTTCAGTGGCTTTTCTAAACATTTGAACGTTTTTTCTTCAGGTGATTGTATTTTATTTTTGGTACTGTAGGCATGATACAGCATGACGCACAGTTCACATGGAGCATGGTATTGGGCAAGTGAAACTATAATCACAGTTAGGCAAAGAGTAGACCTCAAGCTTGGGGGTTATTTTGTCAGCATCCTTTTGGTAACCACAGGCCTTAAGAACTTTACTCTAACAAACGTTACTTAATAGCTCCAAAGCAGATCTTTGCAGTACATGCGCTAAGGATGAACGAGATATTCAGATTTCCATTTTTATATTTATTTTCTTATTTTGTGCATTTAAAATACTTCATAGAAGACCTCAATTCAAGGCTCTATGCTGGGGCACGTACAATCAAAACAAGCAAGATCACCAAAAGGTTAAGCCTGTTAACATTGGCACACAGTATTGATTTTCACTTTTTGACACAAATAAACAACTTCACAGACCTTTTTTTTAGTTACATATATTGTTTTGCTTTATTTTCAGAACAATCCACAAGCACCTAAACACTACCTCCCTCCTGAGGACCCACATATAGTGGCGAAACACGTGTCGAGGTTTTTCTTGCATTTTCATGTATCACAGAACATTATGGTAGGAATGTACGCTCAAAGAAAATACTATCTTTTGATGAATATGCTGCGAATTTGAAAAAACGTTTTTTCTAATCAATGCACAAAAAAAATATATAAAAATGGAAATCTGAATATCTCGTTCATCCTTAGCGCATCTACTTCAAAGATCTACTTTCAAGCTATACTATTACTGTTGGGCAAACACAACAGTGCATCTGTGATCAAGCGACAAGGAAACCTATAATTAGTCATCAGAAAACTCGCCAAGAAACAGAGTAATTGTTTGCAAACACACTTAAAACATTAGTTTATGGTTTTCATTGTGTTCTTATGAAAAACGACAGGATTTTCTTAGAAAATAAATAAAATCGAGCATTAATAAGTTCATTTCAGAATGTGCCTTTTCTCTTGCTTAATTTTGACATTTATCTGGGGCAATATGCCTGCAGCATCCTTAATCCGGCTCACCACTGAAGGCTTGCAGATTACAGCAGGCCCTCCAGCAGAGCAAATTGTGCACCCCTAATCTATGCAGTGAATTGCTAGTGTCAACAGTGTGAGTATGCAGTTAACGGGCCACAGGATGGGCCGGAGCGCCCCAGATTTGCCCGAAGGCTGTGTGGTGACACTTTAATAAACATCAACCTCAAGAGGTGAAATAATTCAAGATTCTTCCCATAGAATTATCAAGATGTTTCCACGGGAAAAAAACAGTACGTTGCCACAATTTGTTTAGTTTCATTGTTAATAGAAATAGAAAACGTTTTTAACGACATTTTCAGACGATAGTACAGAATGACCCACAGTATATAGAATACATTCGTGTTTTTACAGAAGTTAGTCAGAGGAACAGTACAGGTGGTTGTTTACTGGATCTTACAGGGATGCTGCTTTCTTTCGGCTGGCTCCTATTTCTGTCTGCTGACTATTCCTCGGGCAGAATAGCTCAAACAGTGCCTTTATTTATAGGAAAGAAAACTAAGCAGATTGCAGTGTGTGAACAGGAAAGGTAAACACAGGGAAAAAGGAAACGTTATTATTTCATGGTGTGTGAAAGTTGAAATGCAAGCTTGGTGAAAACAGACTTTCTGATTTTGGGATCTTTAATACACAGGCTGTTGGCTTCTCTCATGATTCCAAGGCTAAATAATTTTGAATTGCTGTATTTTTAAGGGGCTCTTTGAAGGGCTATCTGCCAACTCCACCGTTCCAACAGCAATGAGCCACACATTATGTACCTCCTAGGGCCTTCACTGGTTCCTTGGGAATTAGGCCAGCCGACACGTGTTTCGACCCGTGGGTGCTGCTTGTATCCTAGGTCCGTGAGGAGCCACACGGACCTAGGATACAAGCAGCACCAGGGCCCAACAGGAGCCACGCCTTTCAACAGGACAGTACCAATATCAGGACTGTTAGGGAGAATTTTCTGTTTAGGCTGAATTTCCTAACCTAGTGAGTCCCCCAGCAGCTTTGCTGGATTTCTGAAGTTTGTTTTTTCTCTCCTGCCAAGAGTGAGACTCTTTTTCTCCCACTCTTGGACATGATTTATGGTGTTCCTTTGAATGTTAATGTGTTTCATGGGCTATGGGGTCTTTTACTCCACAGGGTCTCATATGTTTTTGTATGTGTGTTACACAGCACCCTCCGTGCAGTAACACCGGGGTGTCATAGTGACCCCCCACCATAGACTCCATACCCTGGGACTGACTACTGTCTCCCAGGGCGTGTAAAGTCACCATTGGCTTTACTAGTCCCAAATTACTAACAGAACCAGTACAAACCATCATATTGTGGACGTACTGGTAGGGGCAATTCGATTGCCCCTGGGCCTGTTATTCGAGGGGGCACTGTCCCGTCCCCCCTCGTCGAGTTTTGGCTGGTGGCAGTGGATACTACTTTTTATATTCAACCGCAAATATATCTCTATGGGATTTTCCCATTGTTCGAGGCTAATACTTTTTAACATAGCCTCTAACATACCGCCGGTTTATTTATTTAATATTAAGTCACTGGTTGGTATTTTCTGCGAGAACTCGGTTTTAATATGGTGTTTGTGTTTGCCTCTGTAACTCCAAAATAAAGGTTGTGCCCTTTGTTCCACTTTTTGGTGGGCTTCTACACAGAAGCCTCCAAAAGTGGTGCCACTCTGTCTGGGTACCACAGGGAGTGTGGGAGGGGGTTTAGGCACCCTGGACTGAGTTACCTTGGTAACTCAAGTCACACTCTTGTGTGATTGGCCCACGTGGTGAGCCGGCCGGCTCACCACTTAGCATGTTTGATTGACAGCTAGGCTGAGTGAATGGGGGTGTGCTGCATAAAAGCAGGGCTTTTGGGACTGGAACTTGAGAAGTCGCCACAGGACCTGAAAATCCGACGAGGGTGAAGCTGAGCTGGCCTGCTACGATGACACCACCGGTGGAGCCCTGCTGAACCGACTCACTACTTCCCAACGACAGAGGAGATCTCCCGGCTGGAGAGTCTTCTTCCCCTGACTGGTGGGCACAACCAATTTACCTTCCTTTTTCACATCCCAGGACGTCTTGTGGTCGAATTGCCCGTGCCAAGCACCCCGGCAACCGGATAGCCACTTACCACTGGACCATGAATAAAAGGACTGCTCCTTTAAATTGAGAACTCCGTGGCTGGTTTCTTCCCTGGCAGTGCAACGGACTCCTGCTTTCCTCCCTGACGAGATCCCCTCTTCCTCCGGACGAAGCACCGACTTGCACGCGCTGCCAGGAACAACTGCCCCCGCTGGAGCGTTCTCACCATTTTAAGGTACCGTGTCCGCCAGGCCTCCCTTTCTAAAGATTGCTACAAGGTAACAATAATCCCTTAACCTTCTGGACTGGGCTGGCCACCTTGACCATCTAACTGGTCCCTTTCTCTTTGGTCCAACTCTTTCTGAACTTATTGCGAGACTTTTGGGCACTTTGAACCATGTGACCTTGGACACATTTCGACTGGATCCTCTTAAAGTCGGCCCGGCCTTGTTAACTTTGACTTTACGGTTTTAACTTGCCTCCTTCTCCTACTGTGTTCGTCCAAAAGTGTTGAGATCTGTTTCTATCTTTGCTCTGCCTTTCTCTCCCTTTTAAACCGATTGATTAGAGTGCCATCTTCGGTAAGCGCTCACCACTGTCTGAAAATAAGTGTTACTTTACTTAAGACTTGACTAACTAAACGTTGAATGGAGTGTATATCTTTTAGTGATTGTGTTTTTGAACTGCTTGATATTGGTGCCAGTGTGTTTTACTAGATGTGTTTTTAAATAAATAATTATATCTCTTTTACACCAAGCTCTGGTCAGTGTTTGCTTGTTCTACTGTGTTCTTTTGACCTATTGTGAATACTCTGTATACTGCCAAACTTTTCTTGAGAGAAGTCTGACTGCTCAGCCACAGCTACCAGGTAAATCTGGGTGGTACAGACTGCTACCAATTGGGTTTACTGCCAACCACCTGTAGTCTTAAATCTTTTGCAGTGGTCCCAGAGGGAACTGCACAGGTTTCTGCCTAACAAGGACCAGGACCCTACAGGGGGCTCAAGACCTTTTGACAATAGCCTTGAAAAAGACCCACGGGTCGGAACACGTGTCGGCTGACAAACAAGGCGCACCATTGCCTTTGAGTGTACTTAACGCTTATCTGATGTAATATTAAGAAACAATTCGACACTATCATTAATAAAAGCGAATCCTGTATTGCATTAACCAAAGTGTTAGAACGATCATTTCAACTACTGAAGCAAGATAGCCAGGAGACAAACTTTCCTTTTTTTCTACTCTACAAATTGGGGTACTGGCTTAACCACAACAGCTCCTGTGATCTTGCAACGCCAAAATAATATACCAATCTTGGCCAACAGAAGAGCCTAGCACAGGCCGTTTCCACACCTAGAGCCAGCCCAGTTGTTATGGTACAGTTCTCTCAATCCACATCACATCATACAAAGTTGCTTCAGATCACGGCGCGCACCTTTATCCAGTGCTGCCTATGTATGCTGGATGCTGTAGGCCTACACCTGCAATGGAAAACTGCCTAGCTTCAAATGCCAGCATGCACACTTCTGTTGGGGACAAAGTCAGGCCTGGATACATGTGACCTTAATACTATGGAGTGAATTGTTGATTCTGATTTAGGAAATCAAAGGACCATGGCAGACACATTGTCATACATTTCAAAAAGATTCAGGAGGAGATTAGATACTTGGAGAGTTTGCAAACTGGCGACTCAGTAACAAGGGATGAGACGCCCATACATAACACCAACCCATTGCCTGTTCTTCACCGGCTATTTTATGCTGTCTTTTAAGCGTGGGCTCCTGCCTTCCCTAACATCTAGAGTCAAGGATTTCCTAGTGCAATAGATAAGCCACCCTTATAATCTTGCTCTATGTATTCTAAATTCCATAATAGGCTAACACTGGGCATCTTCTAGTGCAGTAACAAGAATACCTGCATATATTGTTATGAGTTACAGCGGCTGACTTATGGATCTTCTAATTGCAATGGATAGATTATCATAATATATCTACTAACACAATGTACTAGATGTCATTATCAGGTGCCGCAAAAGTGTCCACTCCCAGATCTAACCGGGTGCGGAATATAGCTCTCCCCTCAATCTGTCTTACCTCAAGAGATCTTCTAAGTGAAATACTTGTGCTAGACATCACAATCTCTTCTAGAACCGTACCTGTGCAAGTCTTTGTTTCTTAATGTGCAATTGTCTTTGAAGTAGTTGGTGTTAAATGTGTCTGGAAAGCCTGCTTTATTTCTGTATTGGCACAGGGCATGTAGGTTTAATACAACTTGTGATTGTAATAGACAGCCTGTCGTCCATGTTCTTGTGATTTCAAAAACCTTCTGAGTGCTTTGTCGGCAATCCCATTAGAGGTGTGCAGTCGAGGCAGGGAGTAAGGACGGGAGTCCAGTGGATATTTTGTGCCCTTTGCAGCTATCCTGATTCTTTTATTTGGTAAGATACCAGCTATCCTCAGACGGTCAAGAGTTGTATACAAGTAGCCTGAGAGCACCAGTCAGAGTGAAGGCGGCCCGGAAACTGATGTGTGTTCATGTACAGCGAGTGGTCTGCAGATTGAGCGAGTGGAGCAGGCCACTGTGACAACAGGCAGTGTGTGCTTAAGGATCTTGAAGGTCGAGTGCATGCAACCAGTTCTCCTCTATGTGGGGAGTTGATCGTTGAACCCCAATAGACTGAGTATAGTCCTCTGCTCCACCCTGTTCTTTCACGGGAGTGCAAAGAAGCGCAAAACGTGACCTTGCACTTGGTTGTCCAACTGGATCTGGAATATAGAATCCAGTTTATCAGTTTCAGTAGTCCTTCCATTAGGTTTGATGAACTTTGCTGGCGGGAGGGGAAGACTGGGGAAGAGAGGGGTAGTTGGTAGCCACCTCCTATTACCAATGGTGCCCAAGGGGCTACGGTTTGTTCTCCCCAAGATGTCAAGTGGTGGCTTATCCTTCTGCCCACCGGCGCAGAATAGTGCTGGTCACTGGGACATCCATATGTAGGTCTGTCTGGCTGTGCCAATGTAGTGTTTAGGGAGGTTTTCATCTGTTCTTGTTTTTGTCTTTGTCCCCTCCTGTTTCTGCTTTGATTCCATGCCAAAGGAAAACTGAATCAACTAGTGTTACCTTGAGTTCTCTGCTGGTAAGACTAGGGGGTCGACCCAATTTTGGGTCACAAAATTACAAAGGGAGTCTTTGCTGTTAATGAATGTGTTTTCTCTTTCACAATGTGGTTTGTCCCATATCTTTTTTTGCCTCTGCAAGTATGTCTTGCTGTACAGGAAAACTGATTTTCTCCGTTATTTTGGTAAGTACGTCAGGTAGGATCCAAGTCTCTGCTGACGGAATGTTTGGAGGATGGACTCTAAAAATGCAACTTTGCCCCAGGCCCTGGCCTGGAACATTCTATTTGAGGAACGTTCTTCCTCCTGCTCCTCTGCTTCCTCATGAGTGTCCAGTTGATGGGCGGCACAGGATCCAATGAGTGGGACTTCGATACATGGATCGTACTACCCCGTTGAAAAGGAGAGGGGTGTATCCTAATCTGGAATTAGCTCTTTCACGAGATCCTTAAAGACTCTGCACATGTCCAAGCCCTGAAGGAATTGTTTGAAACAGGTAATTAGTGGCTCGTCTCCCTGTCCTGGTAGGGTTCGTTGACCCACCCCTTTGGAACAAAACGAATGTTGTGGCAGGCTCTGCGTTGAAAATTCCCCATAGTGGTCATGCATGGGGGCTATTTGCCAGTGAGGTATGTCTGTATACGCCTCTTTTGTCTGAGCTGCCCACAACACACATGGCACACAAATCTGAGGCTGTATGACCGGCAAGGCCGTTGGGTTTACCTGAGTCACTGTTTAGCATCACGAAACTGGACTTTCCTTTTCTTTTCTGTCTCTTCCTCAGGGGCTTTCCGTAGTGATGCCGAAACATGCCTCTTATGCGGTTACCCCGTATCTTGACTCTGAATTAGAGTCTGATTCTTTCTGTTTGTCTTAAGCGCCTGTGTATTCTGCTTCTGCCGTTTTATTCACACTGTGGTGTCGTTCTTTTGGCCATGCCCTGTGTAGACAACTGGGTCTTTTGTGTTTTCTTCCCTGCTCCTTGTGTCACGGCCTCCCGAGTGCCCCAAGAGTGTAGGGATGAGGCGTTGGTGCAGTGAAACCTTCCATCGTCTTATGTACATATGAATGTTCGTCCTGCTGCAGCCATTGGTCAGGATCCCTGTCCCTCCTATGCTCAGTGCATACTCACATACGGGGTACCTTTGTAGGCAACTCACTGACTGGAACATGCTACATCCCATGCTCGGTCCATTCAGAACGGTCACGTGGTGCCTGGTGATTCTGTGTGCACTCAGGGGCCTCCCCGTCCCATACCATTGAGCCGTTGGTGCTCCAGACTGCGGTGTCGCAGCAGCCCCTGTTGGGACCGCTGACGTGGTTGGGAAAGGGTCTCCTCGACCCCTCCCATGCAGGAGGGTGCCCACTAGTGTCACCCGTATAGGGTGCCCTGGAGAAAATGAAATCACTTACCTGTAGCCTTGACTCAGACTCTTCATCCTCAAGGGTGAGGAAATTGCTGAATGCTGTGTCCCATTGCACACGTCTGTTTCGGACTGCCCGACGCGAGATGGAGAGGCACACACTACAAGTGTGCCACATGTGCGAGGAAGGATAGCTCAGGGGCAATGCGTTTGTCTTGGAAACAAGACAACGCAGTGCAACACACGTTCAAATCCTGATTCTGCGCTCAGAAACCGCTCACTATTAAGCACGTTATGAAAAAAAGAAAAAGAACAATAAACCTATTACCAAAACAAACAAAACCCCCATTTAGGCGTTCCTCCTGCTATCCAGGTATACCAAAACTAGGCGCTACTGCAATATATTGTCTATCGTTGTTTGCCCATTTAGGTGTCTCTCCCTCTATCCAGGGACCGAAAATCCAGGTGCTAATGTATTTTACTGTCTACTGTTGCAACCCCCATTTAAGCGTTTCTCCCACTATCCAGGTGCATGTTTACTGTCAACTGTTGTACCCCCATTTAGGCATCTCTCCCTCTACGTGCCCCAAATTCAGGTGCTACTGTATTTTACTGTCTACTGCTGCAACCCCATCTGGGCGTTTCTCCCACTATCCAGGTGTCCCAAGTCAAGGTGTTACTGCATTTTACTGTCTACTGTTGTTTGGCCATTTAGGCTTCCTTCTCTCTACTCAGGTGCCCCAAAATTTAGGTGCTACTATATTTTACTGTCTACAGTTGTATCCCCATTTTAGGTGCTACTGCAGTTTACGGTTTAGTGCTGCAACCCCTACTGAGGAGTTTGTCCTGCCATCCAGGTGCATTTACTGTCTACTGTTGTATCCCCATTTAGGCGTCTCTCCCTCTATCCAGGTGCCCCAAATCCAGGTGCTACTGTATTTTACTGTCTACTGTTTTTTACAGAGTCAGGTGTCTTTCCCTCTACCTAGGTGTCCCAAATCTATGTGCTACTGTATTTTACTGTCCACTGTTCCAATCCCATTTAGATGTTGTCCCAAATCGAGCTGCTACTATGTTTTACAGTCTACTGTGGTACCCCCTTTTAGGCGCGCCCCTACCGCTCTATCCATGTGGCCCAAGACCTGCTCCTACTGGTCTGACCAGTTGCCCCAAGTCCAGGTAAGTACACATACACATCTAGTGTTGTACCCAGGTTGGACGTGCCCTTCTACTCAGTCCCATAATCTTATCTACCCTTCCCACAGGTTAGTCACCATGCCACACACTGGCCAAATCAGAGCTGTACGCTGGTGCACCAGTAGGTCGGGCGAGACCCACCACACCCTAACTCAGTCACCCCCAATGCACAGCCCATCGTCCCAGCCTTTCACCTCCCACCTTCTTCACCCTCCAAGTAGATCTTGCTACACTCAATCAAGAGTGGAAAGATGGAGAGCGGGAGCAGAAAACATTGACCCCCGGAATATTCTGGACCGCCCAGCGACCCAAGTAAAACAACCTTCACACCCCCCACCAGCTACTCACCTGTACTATCTCCATGCACCTCTCCCAAACAACATAGCACCCCCGCCCCAACCCACACTTCCCTTCTCTTAGCACAGCAAGAAAAGCCCTGGTCAAAACTCCAACCTCTACAGCACCCCACTCTCACCCACACCACATGGGCCGCTAAAAAGTCAAGGAATATCCCAGACCAAAGCCACCCAGGCCCCTCCCAGCATCTCCCGTTCTCCAACCCAAATCCCAAACCCTGCCACCTTGTTATAGGGCCCAAATATCTCTGCCAGCACCAAACCCGGTCCTAGCCCTATTCTGCACCTTTTCCATCCCCCTGGTCGACCTCCACTCCCCCATGCCTCATCCCCACACCACCCACCCCCTTTCCCCTACACACCTTGACCAATCTCTTTCCGCTAACGCCCCCCCGGTCACACCCTCCCTCAACCCCCTGCCACCTCCCCTCCTCCAACCCCCAGCCACCACCCCATCCACTCCCACTCCTCCTACCATTTCCAACCTGACTCGTCCAGCACTTGCAAGCATACCCCACCAACTCTCTTGCAGCACTCTCACCACCACCAGGTCAGTCTCCAAAAACAAATTCCACATCTTTGACCTCATCATAGACAAAAATCCAGATGTCTTTTTCATGACAGAGACTTGGTTTGCTGACGATTATGAGCCCATTGCGCACAAGGCCTTCCCACCTGGGTACAACCTTGTTGTTCAGAACAGATCGCAAAGGGGTGGAGGACTTGCGATACTACACAAACACCAATTCCCACTGATAATTAAGGACAGCTCAGCCAACACCACAGACTACAAATCCCTTCTGGTAAAACTTTACCTCACACAACTTCCTACTCACCTACAGACCCCCAGGCTAAAACAAAAACTTTGCAGGCATGCTCTGCAATCCTCTGACATCCAACCTCAACCTCCATCCAACACTTATCCTGGTGGATTTCAATATCCGGTTTGACTCACCCTCAAACCCTATGACCCGAAAACCTAGAAGCATTCAACCTGACACAATGCATCTCTACACCACCCACACCGAAGGTCACACCCTCGATGCGATCTTCACCATCGCAACCATATCCACACTGCCCCCACATCCCCTATCATGGACTGATCACTCAGCAATCTCATTCTCTGTACCACTGACCACTGTGGCTCGCACCCAAGGTCACTCCCGACCTCCACCAACCCCCACACCTCTCACTCCGCTTTGGAATAAAGTTGTTACCACATCAGATCTATCCAACTCCCTCCTCACCTCTCTACCAACACTATCCTTCCAGGAAAGACCACCCCCAATCAAAATCTTCGACCTATGGCTCTCGAATACACATACACCCCTCACCCCAACAAAACAGAACTCTCAGAGATCAGGACCCACACCCAGGTGATACACCACCATCTCAAATCCCTAAAAATCCTCAACCGTCTGAAATAGACTGGAGAACCACCCCTACAGCCCAGAACAAAACCACCCTAGCAGACTAACCAGAGCATACAGACTGGAAATCATAAAAACGAAGAAAGCATTCTACGGGTACAGAATCATAAACTCTTGCAAATCTGAGCAAGGAACTGCATGGAATCCTTTCAAAATTGAACTCCCTGGACTGCTCTAGCCCCCCCCTCATCTCCCAATCCCTATGTGAGTCCTTATCAGAACACTTCCACAATGTCGCTATCGACAGATAATCTGTGATCATCACTTTATTGTGACACATGCCTGCACCCCCTACAGACCCACATCCTGCACCCGTTGAAACCCCCCTTCGTGCAAACCTTCACCTCTTTCTCTCCAATCTCGCACCAGGAGTTCTTCTCGCTCCTAACACAAAGCCGCCCATCAAGCTCCCCTGAGGACCCCTCCCAGCCCACCCTCCTCAAAAACATCCTAGCCTCAACCTGTGCAGCAGTATTGCACACTCAATCCTCAACCACTCCCTGGCATCGGGAACCTTCCGGGAAGCCCTAGAAACCTCCTACATCAAACCCCTCCTCAAAAAACCTTCACTCGACCCACTCCTCCCAAGAACAACTGGCCAACCTCCAACACCTGCTTCATGGCCAAATTCATGGACTGCACGGTGTACAAGCAGCTTGGCCTTTTCACTGGAGCCAGCGACCTCCTGCATCCTGCGCAATCTGGCTTCAGACTGCTCAGAGGAACAGAATCCTCCCTAGTGTCCATCTGGGAAGACCTAAAAAGAACAGTTGACACAGAAGGCTGTGCTGTACTCATCCTTCTTGACCTCTCAGTCGCCTTTGATACAATCAATCACACCAACCTCCTAGAGATGCTACACTCAAAGACACAGCCCTCTCTTGGATCTCCTCTGTCATCTCTAATCACTCACAAATCATGCTCCTCCACCTGTTCACGACCAGTAATAAAAGGGGTCCCACAAGGAGCATCCCTATCTCTGCTGCTCTTCAACATCTATCTAAACCCTCTGCCGCACTCATCTGCTCCCACAATCTTACCTGTTACAATTAGGCAGATGACACCTAGATCATCCTTAAAATCCACAAATCGCCAGGCTCCAAGCATCCTTATCTGTTATCATGCCTCTCGGAAATTGACTACTGGATGATGACCAACCACTTCATCCTCAATCCTGATAAAACTGAAAACGTATTCTGCGGGAAAACATTGCTCCTCCCCCAACCAATTCCCTGGCCGCAATCCCTAGGCCCCCCCAACGGCAACCTCCACCTTGGTAAAAAACCTTGGATGCACACTGGACACAGATGTATACCTCTCCCAAAAAATGAAGTCTGTTTCCAGAACCTGTTTCTTACATCTATGCATCCTCAGGCGTACCTTCCCTTACCTCACCTATCCTCACCATTTCTCCGCCATCATCTCCGTCATCCTCTCCCGCTTAAACTACTCAAACTGCCTTTACCTAGGCGCACCAGCATTTCAGCTAAGGAAACGGCAAAGAATCTAAAATGCAGCAGCCCGCCTGCTCATGAACCGACCTCCCAGAGAACACCTTAGCCCTAGACTAAGAATCCTTGATTGGCTCCCTATTGGTCGACGCATTACGTTTAAAGCCATGTGCATCACCCACCGGGCCATCCGCAACACCGGGATGGAATTTCTTCAAGACAAAGTCACCCACTACCACCCCTCAAGAACTCTTAGTTCACTCAGAGCATCTCTCCTAGTGGTCCCACATTACAACTCCTCCAGAATGGGCGGATCCTTTTTCTCTGTCCAAGTGTCGATCATCTGGAACTCCCTACCCCTGCACATTTGCAATATTGACAATCACATGGCATTCAGAAAGGCCCTCAAAACCTTGTTTTTTACTCCCTCTTCTTAAAACCATCCCCCACTTTACATTCTCGATAGGCACACAGAAACACGGACCAAAACACAACAACACTCCTTTCCACTAATACCCCACGGATGCTGCCAGCGTTTGCAGCAGCACACAGTTACAAACTCGTCCTCCCCAAACACATCAACACTTCTACCCACCAATACCCCATGGATGATGGCTGCATTCGCAGAGGCACACCATAACAAACTATTGTCCTCCCCTCGCCCCCCGCCCCCTCTTCCCTCTGGGCCCCTCTCCCACTGCTCACTTTCATTCCAGGGAGACCATGAATAGAGAGACCAGCCAATCGCATTGCACCAAGAAAAGGAACACTGCAGTCAAACTCCATCCAAGACTACGTTACGTATACCTTACACCACGTCTGTGGACACCGGCCACAGGCATGGCCACCCATCTATGCACCCTAGAATGCAGCAATGGCTATGCTGTTTCCGGTCTAGCAGCACACATAGTCATCCACACTGAAACCCCTGCCGTATCTCAACACCTCTGGCATTAGTATACAGTGACAATCAAAACAATTAAATTGGTCTATTTGGGCACACATGGAATATTCAGCACTAGAGCCCTATCCTAAACCACCAACAGCACCCACCCTCGTGCATGACCTCTGGGCTGCTTACTGGAGCATAGCTAGCCCACCTAAGTCCTAACCTGGCAAAAAAGCACACATCTTTTAATTTAAACTCTTAGAACCTCCCACACATGGACTGCGGTCACAGAGGGTGTCCCAACCACAAAGCACATTGAGGACATACAAATGGGAAAAGGGTGCTATATAAATGACAAATACAATACAATACAGTGTGGCAGTGGCACACTGTATCATACACTGTTTTAGGGATGTGGCACAACTATTACCCCACCAGTATTTCTCTCAGGCACACACATTTCTTATAGTCACATACATTCTTGGCTGCATGGAAATGCTTCATTGTTCTGACTATAAATCGATTGCTTTTTTATCCTTTTACTTCTGAAAACTGTGCACTGAAGTGTACACTCTCGAAAGATTGTTTTTAGGGAGGAGAACTCTCCGGCCCCCAAAACCCTTTGAGGGGCTGTCACAATCGCTCCCCCTTTTGGCAAGCATTTACATTGCACATGATTTGCAAGTTAACCAGATGCTAATGATGAAAACAGTTGTTTTAACCTTGCAAACTATCAGGAAAGGCACCCAATGTTTTGGTTCCTAGATTCCCCAGAGGGTTTCTATCAGGCTCACTTGCCCAGAATAGTTATTTGGGGGTCACCAGGGGTCG
This sequence comes from Ambystoma mexicanum, assembly GCF_040938575.1. Lineage (NCBI taxonomy): Eukaryota > Metazoa > Chordata > Amphibia > Caudata > Ambystomatidae > Ambystoma > Ambystoma mexicanum. The sequence continues at coordinate 856,253,353 of NC_090934.1, forward strand.
CACCTGCGACCCCCGAGGTCTCCGTTGCTACCCCTGTGGCCTGCTTTGCTACCCCTTTTTTACAATGTGAAGCTCCTGGGCTGTGGCCAGTGCTATATGACACTTTGTTTGTGGAGTGGCTGGCTTTCTTGTTCAGGCTTCTTAAAAAAACAGGGGGTTCCACAAGTGTAACTCTTTGAGCAGTGACCCTAAATAAGAAAGAATAGGAATAACAAATAATTTGTCTTTCTGGAATTCTATACAATAATTGCTACACTCATTAAACTTTTATTTCAGGCACACTTCAGGGGGTGAGTCAATTATTTAGTGTGTTCTTAAACACCTCAAATTCACAATACAGAAAAACCTCCCAAAAACATTTAGAGTAGAATAAGCATCCATTTCGGACTATGTATTTTGCTTTTCGCAAGTTTCCATTAAAGCATGTTTTTTTCTGCAGTTGTCTGTTAGGATCATCAAAAGACACCTCAGTCACTTGACAAAATCACTGTGTCTAAAAGCTTTTGTACAGTTAGAAATGAATTGGCACTCATGTGTTTTTAATTGATGGTTGATTAGTATATGTAGGTGGCTGTAATCTTTGTTATACATGGATTTTTATAGAATGCTGTAAGTTCCCGGATGAAGACGTGGTGAAGTTGTACCCTTTATGTCGAAACCGGTCGGTCATGTTACATCTAGAAATGTGATTGTGTTCTCTAAAAGTCATTTCCTGGGATCCATTCTAGAAGGAAGAAAAAAACATACTTTCCTGATTATTGTCTATGTCATTGTGATGTTTTATTTATAATTGGTGATATTTATGAAATGTGAGTTGTGGATATGGATGTGAGTGTTGAGACGAGGGCACACGCCCAGTTCAGCTGTGAGAATGATGTTGTGTGTTTACTATTATAAATGCTGATATATGGTTTTCATTAATTTTCATTACCTGCATTAAATCACTGTTTTTCTTGGATTTACTTCGTGATTTAGTTCATACATAATTTTGTATCAATTTAAATAAATCAGCCTTTTATCCTCTGAGGTTGATAAATGAATATCAACACAGGTTGGGTGATATTGTATGTATATTTGTTCTATATAAAGCGCTTAGGTGCAAGTGCTATATGTTAACTTATCATTTGGCCCTGGACATCTGCTTGCATTCTCAGTGATTTGGTAATATGGGCATATACACACTGATATTAACGATACATATGGTGATCCATTCTTGTATGAAATGTATATCTCATTACAGTGATATTGTAACCATATTTTTCGTAGTGTACTTCGGAACAATGCTGTTTGATGCCACTTCCTGTTTTGTCAAGGGGTAAAAGGTCATGCTACATCGCTTACCGTGATGTCACGTTGGGATGGGTCAAATGACATCACTTCCTGCAATGTCATTGGAGATCAAGGGTCATGTTATGTCACTTCCGGTACCCCAGGCATTGTGGTGAAATGACATCCCTGCACTCGCCCCACCCACATCAGGGATGCCAACCATGCTTACGACTGCTCTGCCCACTTCTCCTCTGCCTGTGGCTGGGTCCCCTGGCTCCAATGAAGTAACGATGCATGGCAGGGAAGCATGAAGGGAGATGGCAGTTGCACTGCAGTTTTTCATGAGGATTTCCCCGACTGAAATACGCCATTTCGGCATTAATTCTTAGACATTAGATGTAAAAAATACATTAAAAAACCGAATTCTATTTTAAGTAAATCAACATTAGCCTGTCAATGGTTTGTAGTCAATATTTTAAAAGGATCAATATCACCAAGTAGCACAATAATGTGATGTGACATAACATCAGGAAGATATGTGCTTCCATGCACATGAGATAATTGCAGCCTGAGGCAACCTACGAGCGCTTCAATGTCATGATGCCTACCTCCAAGGAGCCGAGTCCGACCCAGCAACCCCAGAGGCAGGCATCATTCCCCCCAGGGAATTGCCAGCGGGCCCAAGCTGGGGCCCTTTGGACACAGTCCTGGCACCTTAGGCGCCAGGCTCATGTTGGACCCCTGTCCTGGCGCCTTAGGCGCCAGGCTCATAAAGCTAGACATGTGTTCAAGTGTTTCAATGTGCACTTACCTGATGCAGACCATGCTGCTACATCCAGGCCCTCTTGAGGCCTGAATGGAACTACTTTACCTGTGGGACTACTTTCCACCTGGGTGTGGTCGGGTAAAGGATGCATACCTGATCGGTGGAAGGATACATACCTGGAACTTCTTCCAAAGCTATTTAAACCACGCCCGATCAGCAACTCTTGCTTCGCGTTGTTCTGCTCCTCGCAGCTGGACGCTCACCGTGTCAGCTCCTGCATCTGGACTTCAGCCACGCCTGTCAGCATCCTGGGTCACCTGCAAAGGGAGATAAGAGAGAATTGGTGAGAAAGAAGACCTTACCTGCTAAAGCTGTATCACGGAGACATCACACCGACGATCCTGAAAGGGAAGACATCATTTTTAAAAGCATTTCTTTTCGATCGGTGCAGCGCTGCATTTCACTCACCTTTCCTGGGCACCTCCATCTTCAGCAGCGATCATCCGGATCCGCAGCCACTTCCCAGTGCCTAGAGAGAAAAAGACAAGAACACAAGGTGAGAGAAGGAAGGGAATAGGAAAAGCTCAGTTTCCTTCTAAGACTTACCAGTTGGGTCATTCCCATTTCATTTTGGGTCCTGCCGCTTCCTGGCATTCCGAACCCCGGCCCCTATGGGGAAAAAAGACAAAGACATTGAATGAGCGAATGCAAAGACATTACCCGAACACTCATCCAGAACTTACCTGTCATTTATTGGAACTGCACGTTTCACTTCGGGTCGGCGCCATATCTCCGGCATTCCGAACCCCGGCCCCTAAGGGGAAAAAGACATAAGCATTAGCGCTTGCTGCAATAAGACAATGAACATTATTATTAAGCTTGAACTTTTGAACTTGCTACAGAACTCTTACAGCGCCTTACCTGAATAGTCAAGCTTATTTGAACTTCCATCAAACCTCAATCCAGTGAAGTAACTGGGTTTCAACGCGCCCCTGCATCAGAAGCAGGATGGAGAACTCATCCTTCCAGACCCTAAGGTGAGACTTCACGGGGAATCGTGGAAGGGTATCGTGGAGGGTTGGAAGGAAGTGGGAGGCTTGAGCATTATTCCGTCAGTAGGTAATACTCCCTTTTCACGCACAGGGGAATATTCCTACGTGCCAGAGAAGCCAGAGTAGAGGGGCCCTACCTGTCCATCTTCAGAGTCCTGCGCTTCACCATTGAAGAAGCATCAGCACTCGAAGCCAGACCTGCGCCTCTGTGGGAATCAGGTGAGCGTGACATTCAAAAGCTGAAACATGTTGAAAGATGTCACTTGGATACAGTCTTTTTTAACCACAATGTGTACTCTGTTTACGCAACCACTGGCTGCCTCAGAGCTCAGATGGTATTTCTCCCACCAGTTATACATGTGTTCTTGTTTTGAGTCAAATAAGGGAGCTTTTGTACCTTTGGGCGATGGTGTTTGCTCTTTGCTGCTTGGGTCCACACACAGGTACTGTTCACTTCTGAATATTTGTGGGTTTCTTTGTGGAAATGTACACACAGAACCGATTCATGTGTAAAGTGACCGCAATGAATTAGTCACCACTCTCACTGCCCTCTGCGGCTTTACACACAGATTGCTAATGTTTGTGAACCACAAACAGCAATGGGACACGGCCACGATTCGTTGTATGCTTATGTGGCTGTGGCTGTTACTTCAAACACCCTGTCATACGTCGGAAGTGTTTTGTTGCTCAATAACCTTTACCTGTGCACACCAGGAGCGGAGTTGTCTCTTTGAGTTTGTATAATGTGAGTTGTTACTACTTAGATCCTTGGTACTTGCTTGTCGACACCAGAAGGTTGTAGGGCTGATTTGTCCCTTTTGATATACAAACGTGGGACTTGCAGGTTACACAACCATCTCTTCAAGAGGCTCGCAACCCGCTGAGCTATCTTGCTGGTTATGTTATGCTATAAAGCTTTGATTCGGCGTCAAATCATGAGTGAAGTGTTCTCAGAACACCTGGCTTGCCTGGAGGTTGGCATATTGTGCCCCGACCTGGGTATCCAGACCTTACTCTGTGTAGTGGGTAGAAAAAAGGAGTGTGTTACTTAATCCCCTCAAACCGAGCTGTGTTCTCGATGGAGGCCCGTGCAGGCCTTTAAATACTGGGGCTATAACGGCAAGGTCTAGCACCGCACCACAAGCCACTCTAGAAGGGGCAGTGGGATAGGTCGCCACCACCAGGGGTGGACTGGGAACCGAAAGAGGCCCTGGGAATAATTTTCCAAGTGGCTCCATATTACACGTTTTCTGCAAGCCCGACCCTTTTCCTATGAGCACATTTGGAAATACCACACAGAAGAGGCACAGGGTGCAGTGGCCTACTGGGAAATCTCCAGAGTTGCCTATTGGTCAGTCCACCCCTGGCCACCGCAAGCAGGCTGATGGCTGGCATGCCAGATCTATCTGTGCCCAGACTGTGGGCAGCGCACCAGAGGGGGCTCTATACGCTTTGGCGTTGAAATGAAGCTTCGAGAAGGAAACAGGTCAACGCGTGTGAGTGTAAATTGCAGTATTACAGTCAAGATGCGCCCACAGAGCCGTCGTTTTTTTGCCTACGAACTAAATGGTGTTGGCCCACCATATTCTGGCACGCACCTGACTCATTCTCGTGTTCACCCACACAGAAAATAACCGAAAGCATTATAATCCACTTTACCACCTCCCGGTTTTCAGCGCTGATCTTGCAGCTGCGTGCAGGGCATTTTTCCGGTGCACGTCGTAGCTCGCTGCAGGCCCGGACCTCCCTGCACAGGTGGGCGCATTTTCATCAAGTGCATTAAACGCCTATCCGTTTGCTTCTTTCTTTTTCATCTATTTGCATGTCTGACATGCATGTGTGGCTGTTTATCCGGTCCCCCGAGGTGGCAGGGCAGACAGCCTCACAAATTACAAGTGGGCCGGGTTCTATACCACGAGGTGGTAGGGCGGACAGCCCCACCAGATACAAGTGGGCCAGGTTGTATACCCAGAGTGGCAGGGCGGACAGCCCCACCAGATACAAGTGGGCCAGGTTCTATACCCCGAGTAGCAGGGCGGACAGCCCCACCAGATACAAGTGGGCCGGGTTCTATACCACAAGGTTGTAGGGCGGACAGCCCCACCAGATACAAGTGGGCCAGGTTCTATACCCCGAGGTGGCAGGGCTGACAGCCCCACCAGACACAAGTGGACCAGGGTCTATACCCCGAGTGGCAGGGCTGACAGCCCCACCAGATACAAGTGGACAAAGTTCTATACCCCGAGGTGACAGGGTGCCACAGCCCCACCAGACACAAGTGGGCCAGGTTCTATACCCCGAGTGGCAGGGCGGACAGCCCCACCAGATACAAGCGGACCAGGTTCTATACCCCGAGTGGCGGGGCGGACAGCCCCACCAGATACAAGTGGGCCAGGTTCTACCCCCTGAGGTGGCAGGGCAGACAACCCCAACAGATACAATTGGGCCAGGTTCTATACCCCGAGTGGCGGGGCGGACAGCCCCACCAGATACAAGTGGGCCAGGTTCTATACCCCGAGTGGCAGGGCGGACAGCCCCACAAGATACAAGTGGACCAGGTTCTATACCCCGAGTGGCGGGGCGGACAGCCCCACCAGATACAAGTGGACCAGGTTCTAGACCCCGATGTGGCAGGGCAGACAGCCCCACCAGATAAAAGTGGACCAGGTTCTATACCCTGAAGTGGCAGGGCGCCACAGCCCCACCAGACACAAGTGGGCGAGGTTCTATACCCCGATTGGCGGGGCGGACATCCCCACCAGATACAAGTGGACCAGGTTCTATACCCCCAGTGGCGTGGGCGGACAACCCCATGAGATACAAGTGGGCCAGGTTCTATACCCCGAGTGGCAGGGCGGACAGCCCCACCAGAAACAAGTGGGCCGGGTTCTATACCACGAGGCGGTAGGGCGGACAGCCCCACCAGATACAAGTGGGCCAGGTTCTATACCCAGAGTGGCAGGGTGGACAGCCCCACCAGATACAAGTGGGCCAGGTTCTATACCCCGAGGTTGTAGGGCAAACAGCCCCACCAGATACAAGTGGGCCAGGTTCTATACCCCGAGGTGGCAGGGTGCCACAGCCCCACCAGACACAAGTGGACCAGGCTCTATAACCCGAGTGGCAGGGCGGACAGCCCCACCAGATACAAGTGGACCAGGTTCTATACCCCGAGTGGCGGGGCGGACAGCCCCACCAGATACAAGTGGAACAGGTTCTATACCCCGAGGCGGCAGGGTGCCACAGCCCCACCAGACACAAGTGGGCCAGGTTATATACCCTGAGTGGCAGGGCGGACAGTCACACCAGATACAAGTGGACCAGGTTCTATACCCCGAGTGGCGGGGCGGACAGCCCCACCAGATACAAGTGGGCCAGGTTCTACCCCCTGAGGTGGCAGGGCGGACAGCCCCACCAGATGCAAGTGGGCAAGGTTCTATACCCCGAGAGGCAGGGGGCGGACAGCCCCACCAGATACAAGTGGGCCAGGTTCTATCCCCGAGAGGCAGGGCGGACAGACCCACCAGATACAAGTGGGCCGGGTTCTATACCACGAGGTGGTAGGGCGGACAGCCCCACCAGATACAAGTGGGCTAGGTTCTATACCCAGAGTGGCAGGGCGGACAGCCCCACCAGATAGAAGTGGGCCAGGTTCTATACCCCGAGTAGCAGGGCGGACAGCCCCACCAGATACAAGTGGGCCGGGTTCTATACCACAAGGTTGTAGGGCGGACAGCCCCACCAGATACAAGTGGGCCAGGTTCTATACCCCGAGGTGGCAGGGCGCCACAGCCCCACCAGATACAAGTGGACCAGGTTCTATACCCCGAGTGGCAGGGCTGACAGCCCCACCAGATACAAGTGGACAAAGTTCTATACCCCGAGGTGACAGGGTGCCACAGCCCCACCAGACACAAGTGGGCCAGGTTCTATACCCCGAGTGGCAGGGCGGACAGCCCCACCAGATTCAAGCGGACCAGGTTCTATACCCCGAGTGGCGGGGCGGACAGCCTCACCAGATACAAGTGGGCCAGGTTCTACTCCCTGAGGTGGCAGGGCGGACAGCCCCAATAGATACAATTGGGCCAGGTTCTATACCCCGAGTGGCGGGGCGGACAGCCCCACCAGATACAAGTGGGCCAGGTTCTATACCCCAAGTGGCAGGGCGGACAGCCCCACAAGATACAAGTGGACCAGGTTCTATAGCCCGAGTGGCGGGGCGGACAGCCCCACCAGATACAAGTGGACCAAGTTCTATACCCCGAGGTGGCAGGGCGGACAGCCCCACCAGATAAAAGTGGACCAGGTTCTATACCCTGAAGTGGCAGGGCGCCACAGCCCCACCAGACACAAGTGGGCGAGGTTCTATACCCCGATTGGCGGGGCAGACATCCAAACCAGATACAAGTGGACCAGGTTCTATACCCCGAGTGGCGGGGGCGGACAGCCCCCACGAGATACAAGTGGGGCAGGTTCTATACCCCGAGTGGCAGGGCGGACAGCCCCACCAGATACAAGTGGACCAGGTTCTATACCCCGAGTGGCGGGGCGGACAACCCCACCAGATACAAGTGGACCAGGTTCTATACCCCGAGGTGGCAGGGTGGGCAGCCCCAGCAGACACAAGTGGGCCAGGTTCTATACCCCGAGTGGTGGGGCGGACAGCCCCACCAGATACAAGTGAGCCAGGTTCTACCCCCTGAGGTGGCAGGGCGGACAGCCCCAACAGATACAATTGGGCCAGGTTCTATACCCCAAGTGGCGGGGCAGACAGCCCCACCAGATACAAGTGGACCAGGTTCTATACCCTGAAGTGGCAGGGCACCACAGCCCCACCAGACACAAGTGGGCCAGGTTCTATACCCCGAGTGGCGGGGCGGACATCCCCACCAGATACAAGTGAGCCAGGTTCTACCCCCTGAGGTGGCAGGGCGGACAGCCCCACCAGATACAAGTGGCCCGGATTCTATACCACGAGGTGGTAAGGCGGACAGCCCAACCAGATACAAGTGGGCCAGGTTCTATACCCTGAGTGGAGGGGCGGACAGCCCCACCAGATACAAGTGGACCAGGTTCTATACCCCGAGTGGTAGGGTGGACAGCCCCACCAGATACAAGTGGACCAGGTTCTATACACTGAGTGGCGGGGCAGACAGCCCCACCAGATACAAGTGGACCAGGTTCTATACCCCGAGGTGGCAGGGCGGACAGCCCCACCAGATACAAGTGGACCAGGTTATATACCCCGAGGTGGCAGGGCGGACAGCCCCACCAGATACAAGTGGACCAGGTTATATACCCTGAGGTGGCAGGGTGCCTCAGCCCCACCAGACACAAGTGGGCCAGGTTCTATACCCCGAGTGGGAGGGCGGACATCCCCACCAGAATCAAGTGGACCAGGTTCTATACCCTGAGGTGGCAGGGCGGACAGCCCCTCCAGATACAAGTGGACCAGGTTCTATACCCCGAGGTGGCAGGGCACCAAAGCCCCACCAGACACAAGGGGGCCAGGGTCTATACACCGAGTGGTGGGGCGGACAGCCCCACCAGACACAAATGGACCAAGTTCTATACCCCTAGTGGCGGAGCGGACAGCCCCACCACATACAAGTGGGCCATGTTCTATACCCCGAGTGGCAGGGCGGACAGCCCCACCAGATACAAGTGGGCCAGGTTCTACCCCCTGAGGTGGCAGGGCAGACAGCTCCAACAGATTCAAGTGGGCCAGGTTCTATACCCTGAGTGGAGGGGCAGACAGCCCCACCAGATACAAGTTGGCCAGGCTCTATACCCCGAGTGGCAGGGTGGACAGTCCCCACCAGATACAAGTGGACCAGGTTCTATACCACGAGTGGCGGGGCAGACAGCCCCACCAGATACAAGTGGACCAGGTTCTATACCCCGAGGTGGTAGGGCGGACAGCCCCACCAGATACAAGTGGGCCAGGTTATATACCCTGAGGTGGCAGGGCGCCACAGCCCCACCAGACACAAGTGGGCCAGTTTCTATACCCCGAGTGGCGGGGCGGACAGCCCCACCAGATACAAGTGGGACAGGTTCTATACCCCAAGTGGCAGGGCTGACAGCCCCACCAGATACAAGTGGGACAGGTTCAATATCACAAGGTGGCATGGCGGACAGCCCCACCAGATACAAGTGGGCCAGGGCTACCCCGCCGAAGTGGCAGGGCAGACAGCCCCACCAGATACAAGTGGACCAGGTTCTATACCCTGAGTGGCAGGGCGGACAGCCCCACCAGATACAAGTGGGCCAGGTTCTATACCCCGAGTGGCAGGGTGGACAGCCCCACCAGATACAAGTGGACCAGGTTCTATACCCCGAGTGGCAGGGCAGACAGCCCCACCAGATACAAGTGGACCAGGTTCTATGCCCCAAGGTGGCACGGCGGAGAGACCCACTAGATACAAGTGGACCAGGTTATATACCCTTAGGTGGCAGGGTGCCACAGCCCCACCAGACACAAGTGGGCCAGGTTCTATACCGGAGTGGCGGGGTGGACATCCCCACCAGATACAAGTGGACCAGGTTCTATACACCGAGTGGCGTGGCGGATAGCCCCACCAGATACAAGTGGGCCAGGTTCTATACCCCGAGTGGCGGGGCGGACAGCCCCACCAGATACAAATGGGCCAGGTTTTATACCCCGAGTGGCAGGGCTGACAGCCCCACCAGATACAAGTGGGCCAGTTTCTATACCACAAGGTGGCAGGGTGGACAGCCCCACCAGATACAAGTGGGCCAGGTTCTACCCCCCGAGGTGGCAGGGCGGACAGCCCCACCAGATACAAGTGGACCAGGTTCTATACCCTGAGTGGCAGGGTGGACAGCACCACCAGATACAAGTGAGCCAGGTTCTATATCCCGAGTGGCAGGGCGGACAGCCGCACCATATACAAGTGGGCCAGGTTCTATACCCCAAGTGGCAGGGTGGACAGCCCCACCAGATACAGATGGGCCAGGTTCTATACCCCGAGTGGCGGGGAAGATAGCCCCACCAGATACAAGTGGGCCAGGTTCTACCCCCCGAGGTGGCAGGGTGGACAGCCCCACCAGATACAAGTGGCCAGGTTCTATACCGGGAGTGGTAGGGCGGAAAGCCCCACCAGATACAAGTGGGCCAGGTCCTATACCCCGAGTGGCAGGTTGGACATCCCCACCAGATACAAGTGGGCCAGGTTCTATACAGCAAGGTGGCAGGGCGGACAGCCCCTCCAGATACAAGTGGGCCAGGTTCTACCCCCCAAAGTGGCAGGGCGGACAGCCCAACCAGATACAAGTGGACCAGGTTCTATACCCCGAGTTGCGGGGCGGACAGCTCCACCAGATACAAGTGGGCCAGATTCTATACCCCGAGTGGCAGGGCGGACAGCCCCACCAGATACAAGTGGGCCAGATTCTATACCACGAGGTGCCAGGGCGGACAGCCCCACCACATACAAGTGGGCCAGGTTCTATTCTGCGAGGTGGCAGGGCACCACAGCCCTACCAGATACAAGTGGGTCAGGTTCTACCCCCCCCGAGATGGCAGGGCAGATAGCTCCACCAGATACAAGTGGGCCAAGTTCTATACTCCGAGGTGGCAGGGCAGACAGCCCCATCAGATACAAGTGGGTCAGGTTCTATAACCCGAGGTGGCAGGGTGGACAGCTCCACCTGATATAAGTGGGCCAGGTTCTATACTCCGAGGTGGCAGGGCAGACAGCCCCATCAGATACAAGTGGGTCAGGTTCTATAACCCGAGGTGGCAGGGTGGACAGCTCCACCTGATATAAGTGGGCCAGGTTCTATACGCCAAGGTGGCAGGGCGGATAGCTCCACCAGATACAAGTGGGCCATGTTATGCACCCCAAGGTGGCAGGGCGGACAGCCCCATCAGATACAAGTGGGACAGGTTCTATACCCCGAGGTGGCTGGGCAGACAGCCCCAACAGATACAATTGGGCCAGGTTCTATACCCCAAGTGGCGGGGCAGACAGCCCCACCAGATACAAGTGGACCAGGTTCTATACCCTGAAGTGGCAGGGCACCACAGCCCCACCAGACACAAGTGGGCCAGGTTCTATACCCCGAGTGGCGGGGCGGACATCCCCACCAGATACAAGTGAGCCAGGTTCTACCCCCTGAGGTGGCAGGGCGGACAGCCCCACCAGATACAAGTGGCCCGGATTCTATACCACGAGGTGGTAAGGCGGACAGCCCAACCAGATACAAGTGGGCCAGGTTCTATACCCTGAGTGGAGGGGCGGACAGCCCCACCAGATACAAGTGGACCAGGTTCTATACCCCGAGTGGTAGGGTGGACAGCCCCACCAGATACAAGTGGACCAGGTTCTATACACCGAGTGGCGGGGCAGACAGCCCCACCAGATACAAGTGGACCAGGTTCTATACCCCGAGGTGGCAGGGCGGACAGCCCCACCAGATACAAGTGGACCAGGTTATATACCCCGAGGTGGCAGGGCGGACAGCCCCACCAGATACAAGTGGACCAGGTTATATACCCTGAGGTGGCAGGGTGCCTCAGCCCCACCAGACACAAGTGGGCCAGGTTCTATACCCCGAGTGGGAGGGCGGACATCCCCACCAGAATCAAGTGGACCAGGTTCTATACCCTGAGGTGGCAGGGCGGACAGCCCCTCCAGATACAAGTGGACCAGGTTCTATACCCCGAGGTGGCAGGGCACCAAAGCCCCACCAGACACAAGGGGGCCAGGGTCTATACACCGAGTGGTGGGGCGGACAGCCCCACCAGACACAAATGGACCAAGTTCTATACCCCTAGTGGCGGGGCGGACAGCCCCACCACATACAAGTGGGCCATGTTCTATACCCCGAGTGGCAGGGCGGACAGCCCCACCAGATACAAGTGGGCCAGGTTCTACCCCCTGAGGTGGCAGGGCAGACAGCTCCAACAGATTCAAGTGGGCCAGGTTCTATACCCTGAGTGGAGGGGCGGACAGCCCCACCAGATACAAGTTGGCCAGGCTCTATACCCCGAGTGGCAGGGTGGACAGTCCCCACCAGATACAAGTGGACCAGGTTCTATACCACGAGTGGCGGGGCAGACAGCCCCACCAGATACAAGTGGACCAGGTTCTATACCCCGAGGTGGTAGGGCGGACAGCCCCACCAGATACAAGTGGGCCAGGTTATATACCCTGAGGTGGCAGGGCGCCACAGCCCCACCAGACACAAGTGGGCCAGTTTCTATACCCCGAGTGGCGGGGCGGACAGCCCCACCAGATACAAGTGGGACAGGTTCTATACCCCAAGTGGCAGGGCTGACAGCCCCACCAGATACAAGTGGGACAGGTTCAATATCACAAGGTGGCATGGCGGACAGCCCCACCAGATACAAGTGGGCCAGGGCTACCCCGCCGAAGTGGCAGGGCAGACAGCCCCACCAGATACAAGTGGACCAGGTTCTATACCCTGAGTGGCAGGGCGGACAGCCCCACCAGATACAAGTGGGCCAGGTTCTATACCCCGAGTGGCAGGGTGGACAGCCCCACCAGATACAAGTGGACCAGGTTCTATACCCCGAGTGGCAGGGCAGACAGCCCCACCAGATACAAGTGGACCAGGTTCTATGCCCCAAGGTGGCACGGCGGAGAGACCCACTAGATACAAGTGGACCAGGTTATATACCCTTAGGTGGCAGGGTGCCACAGCCCCACCAGACACAAGTGGGCCAGGTTCTATACCGGAGTGGCGGGGTGGACATCCCCACCAGATACAAGTGGACCAGGTTCTATACACCGAGTGGCGTGGCGGATAGCCCCACCAGATACAAGTGGGCCAGGTTCTATACCCCGAGTGGCGGGGCGGACAGCCCCACCAGATACAAATGGGCCAGGTTTTATACCCCGAGTGGCAGGGCTGACAGCCCCACCAGATACAAGTGGGCCAGTTTCTATACCACAAGGTGGCAGGGTGGACAGCCCCACCAGATACAAGTGGGCCAGGTTCTACCCCCCGAGGTGGCAGGGCGGACAGCCCCACCAGATACAAGTGGACCAGGTTCTATACCCTGAGTGGCAGGGTGGACAGCACCACCAGATACAAGTGAGCCAGGTTCTATATCCCGAGTGGCAGGGCGGACAGCCGCACCATATACAAGTGGGCCAGGTTCTATACCCCAAGTGGCAGGGTGGACAGCCCCACCAGATACAGATGGGCCAGGTTCTATACCCCGAGTGGCGGGGAAGATAGCCCCACCAGATACAAGTGGGCCAGGTTCTACCCCCCGAGGTGGCAGGGTGGACAGCCCCACCAGATACAAGTGGCCAGGTTCTATACCGGGAGTGGTAGGGCGGAAAGCCCCACCAGATACAAGTGGGCCAGGTCCTATACCCCGAGTGGCAGGTTGGACATCCCCACCAGATACAAGTGGGCCAGGTTCTATACAGCAAGGTGGCAGGGCGGACAGCCCCTCCAGATACAAGTGGGCCAGGTTCTACCCCCCAAAGTGGCAGGGCGGACAGCCCAACCAGATACAAGTGGACCAGGTTCTATACCCCGAGTTGCGGGGCGGACAGCTCCACCAGATACAAGTGGGCCAGATTCTATACCCCGAGTGGCAGGGCGGACAGCCCCACCAGATACAAGTGGGCCAGATTCTATACCACGAGGTGCCAGGGCGGACAGCCCCACCACATACAAGTGGGCCAGGTTCTATTCTGCGAGGTGGCAGGGCACCACAGCCCTACCAGATACAAGTGGGTCAGGTTCTACCCCCCCCGAGATGGCAGGGCAGATAGCTCCACCAGATACAAGTGGGCCAAGTTCTATACTCCGAGGTGGCAGGGCAGACAGCCCCATCAGATACAAGTGGGTCAGGTTCTATAACCCGAGGTGGCAGGGTGGACAGCTCCACCTGATATAAGTGGGCCAGGTTCTATACTCCGAGGTGGCAGGGCAGACAGCCCCATCAGATACAAGTGGGTCAGGTTCTATAACCCGAGGTGGCAGGGTGGACAGCTCCACCTGATATAAGTGGGCCAGGTTCTATACGCCAAGGTGGCAGGGCGGATAGCTCCACCAGATACAAGTGGGCCATGTTATGCACCCCAAGGTGGCAGGGCGGACAGCCCCATCAGATACAAGTGGGACAGGTTCTATACCCCGAGGTGGCTGGGCAGACAACCCCACAGGATACAAGTGGATCGGGTTCTATAACCCGAGTGGCAGGGCGGACAGCCCCACCAGCTACAAGTTGGCCAGGTTCTATACCCCGAGTGGCAGTGCGGACAGCTCCACCAGATACAAGTGGGCCGGGTTCTATACCCCGAGGTGGCATGGTGGACAGCTCCACGAGAGACAATTGGGCCGGGTTCTATACCCTGAGGTGGCAGCGCGGACAGCCCCATCTGACGCAAGTGGGCTGGGTAGCTGGGCAGACAGCCCCATCAGATACAAGTGGGCCGGGTTCTATACCCCGAGTGGCAGGTTCAATACCCTGAGTGGCAGGGGGACAGCCCCACCAACTACAAGTGGACTGGGTGTTATACCCCGAGGTGGCAGGGCGGACAGCTCCACCAGATACAAGTGGCCAGGTTCTATACCCTGAGGTGGCAGGGCGGACAGCCGCACCGGATACAAGTGGAGCAGGTTCTATACCCCAAGTGGCAGGGCGAACAGTCCCACCAGATACAAGTGGAGCAGGTTCTATACCCCGAGTGACGGGGTGGACAGCCCCGCCAGATACAAGTGGACCAGGTTCGATACCCCGATTGCCAGGGGGGACAGCCCCGCCAGAAACAAGCGGGCCAGGTTCTATACCCCGAGGTGGCAGGGCGGACTGCCCTACCAGATACAAGTGGGCCAGTTTCTATACCCCGAGGTGGCAGGGCAGACAGCCCCGCCAGATACAAGGGGGCCAGTTTCTATACCCCGAGGTGGCAGGGCAGACAGCCCCGCCAGATACAAGTGGGCCAGGTTCTATCCCCTGAGTGGCAGGGAAGACAGCCCCACCAGATACAAGTGGGCCAGGTTCTATACCCCGAGGTGGCACGGCGGACAGCCCCGCGAGCTACAAGTGGGCCAGCTTCTATCCCCCAGAGTGGCAGGGCAGACAGCTCCACCAGATACAAGTGGCCAGGTTCTATACCCCGAGGTGGCAGGGCAGACAGCCGTACCGGATACAAGTGGAGCAGGTTCTATACCCCAAGTGGCAGGGCGAACAGTTCCACCAGATACAAGTGGAGCAGGTTCTATACCCCGAGGTGGCACGGCGGACAGCCCCGCGAGCTACAAGTGGGCCAGCTTCTATCCCCCCGAGTGGCAGGGCAGACAGCTCCACCAGATACAAGTGGGCCAGGTTCTATCCCCCGAGTAGCAGGGCGGACTGCTCCGCCAGATACAAGTGGGCCAGGTTCTATGCCCCAAGGTGGCAGGGTGGAGATCCCTGCCAGATACAAGTGGGCCAGGTTCTATACCCCGAGGTGGCAGGGCGGACAGCCCCGACAGCAACAAGTGAGCTAGGTACTATGCACGAGTTGGCAGGGCGGACAGCCCCGCCAGCAACAAGTGGGCCAGGTTCTATGCACCAAGGTGGCTGGGCAGACAGCTCCACCCGATACAATGGACCAGGTTCTATAACCCGAGGTGGCAGGGCAGACAGCTCCACTGAATACAAGTGGGCCAGGTTCTATACCCCAAGGTGGCAGGATGGACAGCCCCGCTAGATACAAGTGGGCCAGGTTCTATGCCTCGAGGTAGCAGGGCAGACAGCCCCACCAGATACATGTGGGCCAGGTTCTATGCCCCAGTGTGGTGGGGCGTAGAGCCCTGCCAGATACAAGTGGGCCGAGTTCCATGCCCCGAGGTGTTGGGGCGGACAGCCCTGCCAGATACAAGTGGGCCAGGATCTATGCCCCGAGGTAGCAGGGCAGACAGCCCTGTCAGATACAAGTGGGCCAGGTTCTATGCCCCGAGGTAGCAGGGCGGACAGCCCCGCCAGATACAAGTGGGCCAAGTTTTATGCCCCGAAGTGGCAGGGCGGACAGCCCCACCCGATAGAAGTGGACAGGTTCTATACCCTGAGGTGGCAGGGCAGACAGCCCCACCAGATACAAGTGGGCCAGGTTCTATACCGCGAGTGCCAGGGCGGACAGCCCCACCAGATACAAGTGGGCCAGGTCCTATACCCCGAGGTGGCAGGGCGGACAGCCCCACCAGATACAAGCGGGCCAGTTTCTATACCCCGAGGTGGCATGGCGGACAGCCCCCCAGCTACAAGTGGGCCAGGTTCTATCCCCTGAGTGGCAGGGAAGACAGCCCTGCCAGATACAAGTGGGCCAGGTTCTATGCCCTGAGGTGGCAGGGCGGACAGCCCCGCCAGATAGAAGTGGGCCAGGTTCTATCCCCTGAGTGGCAGGGAAGACAGCCCTGCCAGATACAAGTGGGCCAGTTTCTATACCCCGAGGTGGCATGGCGGACAGCCCCCCCAGCTACAAGTGGGCCAGGTTCTATCCCCGGAGTGGCAGGGAAGACAGCCCTGCCAGATACAAGTGGGCCAGGTTCTATGGCCTGAGGTGGCAGGGCGGACAGCCCCGCCAGCAACACGTGGGCCAGGCACTATGCCCGAGTTGGCAGGGCGGACAGCCCACCAGATAAAAGTGGGCCAAGTTCTATGCACCGAGGTGGCTGGTTAGACAGCTCCACCCGATACAAGTGGACCAGGTTCTATACCCCGAGGTGGCAGGGCGGACAGCTCCACCCAATACAAGTGGGCCAGGTTCTATACCCCGAGGTGGCAGGATGGACAGCCCCGCCAGATACAAGTGGGCCAGGTTCTATGACTCGAGGTGGCAGGGCGGACAGCCCCGCCAGACACAAGTGGGCCAGGTTCTATGCCCCGGCGTGGTGGGGCGTAGAGCCCTGCCAGATACAAGTGGGCCCAGTTCCATGCCCCGAGGTGTTGGGGCGGACAGCCCCGCCAGATACAAGTGGGCCAGGTTCTATGCCTTGAGGTAGCAGGGTGGACAGCCCCACCAGATACAAGTGGGCCAGGTTCTATGCCCCGAGGTTGCAGGGCGGACAGCCCCGCCCGATACAAGTGGGCCAAGTTCTATGCCCCGAGGTGGCAGGGCGGACAGCCCCACCCGATAGAAGTGGACCAGGTTCTATACCCTGAGTTGGCAGGGCGGACAGCCCCACCAGATACAAGTGGGCCAGGTTCTATCCCCAAGGTGGCAGGGCGGACAGCCCCACCAGATACAAGTGGGCCAGGTTCTATACCCCGAGTGGCAGGGTGGACAGCCCCACCAGATACAAGTGGACCAGGTTCTATACCCCGAGTGGCAGGGCGGACAGCCCCACCAGATACAAATGGGCCAGGTTCTATACCCCGAGTCGCAGGGCGGACAGCCCCACCAAATACAAGTGGGCCAGGTTCTACCCCCCATAAGTGGCAGGGCGGACAGCCCAACCAGATACAAGTGGACCAGGTTCTATACCCCGAGTGGCTGGGCAGACAGTTCCACCAGATACAAGTGGGCCAGGTTCTATACCCCGAGTGACAGGGCGGACAGCCCCACCAGATACAAGTGGGCCAGGTTCTACACCACGAGATGGCAGGGCAGACAGCCCCACCAGATACAAGTGGGCCAGGTTCTATTCTGCAAGGTGGCAGGGGACCACAGCCCCACCAGATACAAGTGGGTCAGGTTCTACCCCCCGAGATGGCACGGCGGACAGCTCCACCAGATACAAGTGGGCCAGGTTCTATACTCCGAGGTTGCAGGGCAGACAGCCCCATCAGATACAAGTGGGCCAGGTTCTATAACCCGAGGTGGCAGGGTGGACAGCTCCACCCGATATAAGTGGGCCAGGTTCTATACGCCGAGGTGGCAGGGCGGATATCTCCACCGGATACAAGTGGGCCATGTTCTGTACCCCGAGGTGGCAGGGCGGACAGCCCCATCAGATACAAGTGGGCCAGGTTCTATACCCCGAGGTGGCTGGGCAGACAACCCCACCAGATACAAGTGGATCAGGTTCTATACCCCGAGTGGCAGGGCGGACAGCCCCACCAGCTACAAGTGGGCCGGATTCTATACCCCGAGTGGCAGTGCAGACAGCTCCACCAGATTCAAATGGGACGGGTTCTATACCCCGAGGTGGCATGGTGGACAGCTCCACGAGAGACAATTGGGCTGGTTTCTATACCCTGAGGTGGCAGGACGGACAGCCCCATCAGACACAAGTGGGCTGGGGTGGCAGGGCAGACAGCCCCACCAGATACAAGTGGGCCGGGTTCTATACCCCGAGTGGCAGGTTCTATACCCTGAGTGGCAGGGTGGACAGCCCCACCAGCTACAAGTGGACCGGGTGTTATACCCCGAGGTGGCAGGGCGGACAGCTCCACCAGATACTAGTGGCCAGGTTCTATACCCCGAGGTGGCAGGGCGGACAGCCCCACCAGATACAAGTGGAGCAGGTTCTATACCCCGAGTGGCAGGGCGAACAGCACCACCAGATACAAGTGGAGCAGGTTCTATACCCCGAGTGACGGGGTGGACAGCCCGCCAGATACAAGTGGACCAGGTTCCATACCCCGATTGCCAGGGGGGACAGCCCCGCCAGAAACAAATGGGCCAGGTTCTATACCCCGAGGTGGCAGGGCGGACAGCCCCACCAGATACAAGTGGGCCAGGATCTATGCCTCGAGGTGGCAGGGCGGACAGCCCCACCCGATAGAAGTGGACCAGGTTCTATACCCTGAGGTGGCAGGGTGGACAGCCCCACCAGATACAAGTGGGCCAGGTTCTATCCCCGAGGTGGCAGGGCGGACAGCCCCACCAGATACAAGTGGGCCAGGTCCTATACCCTGAGGTGGCAGGGCGGACAGCCCCACCAGATACAAGCGGGCCAGTTTCTATACCCCGAGGTGGCATGGCGGACAGCCCCCCAGCTACAAGTGGGCCAGGTTCTATCCCCTGAGTGGCAGGGAAGACAGCCCTGCCAGATACAAGTGGGCCAGGTTCTATGCCCTGAGGTGGCAGGGCGGACAGCCCCGCCAGATAGAAGTGGGCCAGGTTCTATCCCCTGAGTGGCAGGGAAGACAGCCCTGCCAGATACAAGCGGGCCAGTTTCTATACCCCGAGGTGGCATGGCGGACAGCCCCCCAGCTACAAGTGGGCCAGGTTCTATCCCCTGAGTGGCAGGGAAGACAGCCCTGCCAGATACAAGTGGGCCAGGTTCTATGCCCTGAGGTGGCAGGGCGGACAGCCCACCAGATAAAAGTGGGCCAAGTTCTATGCACCGAGGTGGCTGGTTAGACAGCTCCACCCGATACAAGTGGACCAGGTTCTATACCCCGAGGTGGCAGAGCGGACAGCTCCACCCAATACAAGTGGGCCAGGTTCTATACCCCGAGGTGGCAGGATGGACAGCCCCGCCAGATACAAGTGGGCCAGGTTCTATGACTCGAGGTGGCAGGGCGGACAGCCCCGCCAGACACAAGTGGGCCAGGTTCTATGCCCCGGCGTGGTGGGGCGTAGAGCCCTGCCAGATACAAGTGGGCCCAGTTCCATGCCCCGAGGTGTTGGGGCGGACAGCCCCGCCAGATACAAGTGGGCCAGGTTCTATGCCTTGAGGTAGCAGGGTGGACAGCCCCACCAGATACAAGTGGGCCAGGTTCTATGCCCCGAGGTTGCAGGGCGGACAGCCCCGCCAGGTACAAGTGGGCCAAGTTCTATGCCCCGAGGTGGCAGGGCGGACAGCCCCACCCGATAGAAGTGGACTAGGTTCTATACCCTGAGTTGGCAGGGCGGACAGCCCCACCAGATACAAGTGGGCCAGGTTCTATCCCCAAGGTGGCAGGGCGGACAGCCCCACCAGATACAAGTGGGCCAGGTTCTATACCCCGAGTGGCAGGGTGGACAGCCCCACCAGATACAAGTGGACCAGGTTCTATACCCCGAGTGGCAGGGCGGACAGCCCCACCAGATACAAATGGGCCAGGTTCTATACCCCGAGTCGCAGGGCGGACAGCCCCACCAAATACAAGTGGGCCAGGTTCTATCCCCCATAAGTGGCAGGGCGGACAGCCCAACCAGATACAAGTGGACCAGGTTCTATACCCCGAGTGGCTGGGCAGACAGTTCCACCAGATACAAGTGGGCCAGGTTCTATACCCCGAGTGACAGGGCGGACAGCCCCACCAGATACAAGTGGGCCAGGTTCTATACCACGAGATGGCAGGGCAGACAGCCCCACCAGATACAAGTGGGCCAGGTTCTATTCTGCAAGGTGGCAGGGGACCACAGCCCCACCAGATACAAGTGGGTCAGGTTCTACTCCCCGAGATGGCACGGCGGACAGCTCCACCAGATACAAGTGGGCCAGGTTCTATACTCCGAGGTTGCAGGGCAGACAGCCCCATCAGATACAAGTGGGCCAGGTTCTATAACCCGAGGTGGCAGGGTGGACAGCTCCACCCGATATAAGTGGGCCAGGTTCTATACGCCGAGGTGGCAGGGCGGATATCTCCACCGGATACAAGTGGGCCATGTTCTGTACCCCGAGGTGGCAGGGCGGACAGCCCCATCAGATACAAGTGGGCCAGGTTCTATACCCCGAGGTGGCTGGGCAGACAACCCCACCAGATACAAGTGGATCAGGTTCTATACCCCCAGTGGCAGGGCGGACAGCCCCACCAGCTACAAGTGGGCCGGATTCTATACCCCGAGTGGCAGTGCAGACAGCTCCACCAGATTCAAATGGGCCGGGTTCTATACCCCGAGGTGGCATGGTGGACAGCTCCACGAGAGACAATTGGGCTGGTTTCTATACCCTGAGGTGGCAGGACGGACAGCCCCATCAGACACAAGTGGGCTGGGGTGGCAGGGCAGACAGCCCCACCAGATACAAGTGGGCCGGGTTCTATACCCCGAGTGGCAGGTTCTATACCCTGAGTGGCAGGGTGGACAGCCCCACCAGCTACAAGTGGACCGGGTGTTATACCCCGAGGTGGCAGGGCGGACAGCTCCACCAGATACTAGTGGCCAGGTTCTATACCCCGAGGTGGCAGGGCGGACAGCCCCACCAGATACAAGTGGAGCAGGTTCTATACCCCGAATGGCAGGGCGAACAGCACCACCAGATACAAGTGGAGCAGGTTCTATACCCCGAGTGACGGGGTGGACAGCCCGCCAGATACAAGTGGACCAGGTTCCATACCCCGATTGCCAGGGGGGACAGCCCCGCCAGAAACAAATGGGCCAGGTTCTATACCCCGAGGTGGCAGGGCGGACAGCCCCACCAGATACAAGTGGGCCAGGTTCTATGCCTCGAGGTGGCAGGGCGGACAGCCCCACCCGATAGAAGTGGACCAGGTTCTATACCCTGAGGTGGCAGGGTGGACAGCCCCACCAGATACAAGTGGGCCAGGTTCTATCCCCGAGGTGGCAGGGCGGACAGCCCCACCAGATACAAGTGGGCCAGGTTCTATACCCCGAGTGGCAGGGTGGACAGCCCCACCAGATACAAGTGGGCCAGGTGTATACCCCGAGTGGCAGGGTGGACAGCCCCACCAGACACAGGTGGGCCAGGTTCTATAACCCGAGTGGCAGGGTGGACAGCCCCACCAGATACAAGTGGGCTAGGTTCTATACACCGAGTGGCAGGGCGGACAGCCCCACCAGATACAAATGGGCCAGGTTCTATACCCCGAGTGGCAGGGCGGACAGCCCCACCAGATACAAGTGGGCCAGGTTCTATACCACGAGGTGGCAGGCAGGACAGCCCCACCAGATACAAGTGGGCCAGGTTCTATACCGCGAGGTGGCAGGGCGGACAGCCCCACCAGATACAAGTGAGCCAGGTTCTATACCCCGAGGTGGCAGGGCGGACAGCTCCACCAGATAAAAGTGGGCCACGTTCTATACCCCGAGGTGGCAGGGCAGACAGCCCCACCAGATATAAGTGGGCCATTTTCTGTACCCCGAGGTGGCAGGACGGACAGCCCCATCAGATACAAGTGGGCCGGGTTCTATACCCCGAGTGGCAGGGTGGAGAGCCCCACCAGCTACAAGTGGGCCGGGTGCTATACACCGAGTGGCAGTGCGGACAGCTCTACCAGATACAAGTTGGCCGGATTCTATACCCCGAGGTGGCAGGGCAGACGGCCCCATCAGACACAAGTGGGCTGGGGTGGCAGGGCAGACAGCCCCACCAGATACAAGTGGGCCCGGTTCTATACCCCGAGTGGCAGGTTCGAACCCCGAATGGCAGGGCGGACAGCCCCACCAGCTACAAGTGGACCGGACGTTATACCCCTAGGTGCCAGGGCGGACAGATCCACCAGGTACAAGTGGGCCAGGTTCTATAACCCGAGTTGGCAGGGTGAACAGCCCCACCAGACACAAGTGGAGCAGGTTCTATACCCAGAGTGACGGGGCGGACAGCCCCGCCAGATACAAGTGGACCAGGTTCTATACCCCGAGTGCCAGGGGGGACAGTCCCGCCAGATACAAGTGGGCCAGGTTCTATACCCCGAGGTAGCAGGGCGGACAGCCCGACCAGATACAAGTGGGCCAGGGTCTATACCCCGAGGTGGCAGGGCAGACAGCCCCGCCAGATACAAGTGGGCCAGGTTCTATGCCCCAAGGTTGCAGGGCGGACAGCCCCACCAGCAACAAGTAGGCCAGGTTCTATGCCCCGAGGTGGCTGGGCAGACAGCTCCACCCGATACAAGTGGGCCAGGTTCTAAACCCCGAGGTGGCAGAGCGGACATCTCCACCAGACACAAGTGGGCCAGGTTCTATACCGCGAGGTGGCAGGATGGACAGCCCTGCCAGATACAAGTGGACCAGGTTCTATACCCCGAGGTGGCAGGGCGGACAGCCCCGCCAGATACAAGTGGGCCAGGTTATATGCCTTGAGGTGGCAGGGCAGACAGCCCCGCCAGATACAAGTGGGCCAGGTTCTATGCCCCGACGTGGCGCAGCGTTTAGCCCCGCCAGATACAAGTGGGACCAGTTCCATGCCCTGAGGTGTTGGGGCAGACAGCCCCGCCGTATACAAGTGGGCCAGGTTCTATGCCCCAAGGTGGCAGGGTGGACAGTCCCGCCAGATACAAGTGGACCAGGTTCTATGCCACGAGGTGGCAGGGCGGACAGCCCCACCAAATACAAGTGGGCCAGGTTCTTTGCAAGGGGGCGCAGTCCACTCTCCTGGGTTGCTCTTAGCTCAAACTCTGGTACCATTGCTATTGCATCAGTTGTATATTAAAAGTTAGATAACTGGGGTGAATCCCCTTTGAGGGAGCCCACCTGATTGTTTTCACCGAGCCTGTGCAGTTAGTTACTAGTAGCCCTACGATGACCTGCTAGCTCAGTGAGGTTATCACTCACACTGCCATCCCTAGGGCCTGCACTGTCAAAGACTAGCCAGGACTCGCCACTAGCTGACTCTTGCAGCATACATGGGACACCCTTCGCTTTTACTTTCTAACATTTGACCTTCTGTTTCCCGAACCACTCCTCTGCCACCGCTCAGGTTGCGTTGATGCAACCAGTTGCCTCCCCTCAGACAGTCACCGCTGGTCAGTCGATCCAGGCTAGGTGGCCCCACTGGGTGACTGGGAGCTTCCTCGACTTCTTACTAACTCCCCAGCATTTTTACGCCAGACCGCTCACAACAACAGTGTGCCACTCTCCCTGCCTTTCAACTCATCCGACTTTGTTCCCAACAATGCACAGCAGTGGAAAACGTTTTTGGGGTTGAGTCAGGAAGACGAGTAGAGTACATATTCTGGCAGTGTCGCTCTGCAGTTGCCGTACCCGCCAAGAGCACACACACAAACAAATTGGGAGGTTTAGAGGCAGGGAGCGGGAATTTTCCTGTGGTACCATTGGGCGACCACTTTGCCCCCTAGCACGTGGGTCTAGCACCTTCGATGTGAAAGATCCAGATGGCATGTGGAGAACCTTGATAATGGCCGGCACGAGTGGCAAAACAATATTTGGTGACGTGGCCTCAACACTGCGCCCTCTGTAACTAAAGGAGTTGCCTAACAGGCAGTCGTGCTTTTGTTTATGGCACAAAAGGGAGTAACATCTATATTAAAATGTCATTTGAATATAATATAATTAATCAATAGTAAAAGAATTGACTAAAATAAATATATTCAAATATGAAAACAAAATCCAATCAATATCGTTCAATGCAATTTCCAAGCCCTCAATTCATTTGAATGAAATTCATAGTTCTTATGTG
Source organism: Ambystoma mexicanum (assembly GCF_040938575.1). Classification (NCBI taxonomy): domain Eukaryota; kingdom Metazoa; phylum Chordata; class Amphibia; order Caudata; family Ambystomatidae; genus Ambystoma; species Ambystoma mexicanum. Next base: position 856,277,686 of record NC_090934.1, read on the forward strand.
TACATTTTAAGAAATCTTGTTAACGGCAAGGCCTCTCTAGATATCTTGCACCATTCAAACTATGTATTCTCCACATATGTTCCCCTAGAGTATTACAAAATACATATTCTAACTCCAAATGTCTAAAACTGATCATTTTATCCTAAACATGGGTGAGAGTGACATCTATTGTTGAATATCAGTACTGTCACTTATCTTATCATTCACTTTTAGACTTGCATGGTACAGTAATCACGCTGGGTAGCCCTGACAAAGCCCCAGCTCTAGGGCAGTTTTTGGGCTCTGGCAGGGCTGAGCCCTTACACTCCCTTACAAATGGTGCAGCTTTTTGACCATTGTCATAGTTTTGCAGCACAATGACCATGCAAAGGGGCCCACAATGTCCCTGTCAAAAGGAGCCATCGTTCTCCTCACCCAGTCCTGCAAGTGGGGACGGTGTGGAATAAGGAACTCCTGCAGACCAGTACACAACTCAGTAAGAAGGAGCTGATAGGGAAACTCACACAAGGCCGTTGTATACAGAAGTGGAAATCTGTTTCCTGTAATGGACGGCTCTACAAACATCTCTGCAGACCCTCGCTGCTTTGCCTATGAGCCAGGCAAGGAAAATAGTTTTTTAGGCAAACTAGAGTCCTAAGTATCCATTCTTTACAGGCAGGAAAAGAAAATGGTATCAAGGACCCAGACCCACGTGCATGGCAAAGGACACTAATTGTGGGTAGGGCTCAATTCGAAGGAACATGAGCGTGGATGGCGTCCCCCCACTTTTTTCAGGGGGCGGACGCTGTCTCCCCTGGGTGTTTGCAATGAAGTCATTTTTTTTAAATAAAAAAGTGCGGCTTCCACTTGATAACACAATGCAGTGTCTCGAATTCGAGCTCTCGTTGCGCGGCCGTGAGGAAAGAAAACCGTGAGCCCTGACCAGGCCACAAAACATTTTCTGCTGTACAGGACACATTTTCTTACACATATTACATGGCCCACGGTAGTGGCCGTGTAGTTATGGTTAAGTTGCTAAACCCATAGGAAGAACACTTTTTGGGCAGCTTATAACTTCGCTCCCCCTGGACGAATCCACACCAAACTTTGCAAAAACAGTATATGGCCCACTCTGAATGTATTTGCAAAGTTTGTTGAGGTTTGGTCTGGGGGGGGCAAAGTTATAGGGTAGGTCGCAAAATTTATTTTTTTCCCATAGGCTGAATGGGGAAAAACTTTGCTCACGCCTACAGCCAAAACCGCTGGACGGATTTTCACAAAATGTGCGGCAGGAGCAGCGGCTTGGTCCCAAAAGCGTGCTTTTGTAAATTTGGTGAAAATATACCCAGTCGTTTTCTTTAAAATGACTAAAAAGTAGGTCACAAAAAATTAGTGATATCTATGTCTGCTCTGCGGACACACTTCCCTTTTCGCTCCGCAGACAGGACACCGATTGGTTAATCGGTTTGCGTCATATCCGCGGACATGTGATGTGTTCGCTAATTGGATTGTGAAGAGCGTGAAGTGTGTCAGATTTTTGGAAACGCCCCCCATCTTGGATTCGCAGACTTGGCCGCTGTCCACAGACATCGCGGTAAAAACATATTAAAAAACACAACATTGCTCTTGTCAAACTTATCAAATCATCTCTGGGGAGGTGAGGTGTGATGAGTATGGGATGGGATATGGCTGCCAGAAGCAAAAAAAGGGTGTTTTTTGCTGTGAAAGTCCACAAACAGTTTGGATGTTCGCGAACAGTCCTGAAAAGTTCACGGACACCTCGGCATTACAGGGTTGGTGAAATGCAGTTCTTCGATGGCTTATAACTTTGGCGCCACTTAATGGAACTGCATGAAACCTTGCATGTATATTTCTGAGCTGATTCTGAGTGAGTATGCAACGTTTGGTGGGATTCTGTCATGAGGGGTCAACATTAGAGGGGTGTCTCAAAATAATGAAAAGGCTTATAAATGAGGTGCCATTTGACGAATCTACACTTCATTTGGCAAACTGATAATAGATCAAGATATACATGTTTTGCGAAGTGTGGGGGGATTCTGTCAAGAGGGAGCAAAATTAGAGAGGGGTCCCAAAATATTGTAAAGGCTTATAAATGTGGTGCCATTTGACAAATCTGCACAAAGGTTTGCAAAAAGATTATAGATCTAGATATAGATGTTTTCGTAAAGTCTGAATGGATTTTGTCAAGTGGGGGGCTAGGTTATTTGACGGTTGTTTGTGCATATTTTGACACTTTTGAAAAAAATAAAACATGGGTGGATTTCCAGCAAACTTGCGTAAGGAGCATTGGCAAGGACCTACAAGCATGGTTTTGCAAATGTGCCAGTGTTTTATTATTTGACAAGTGTCATAATGTAGCTACAAAAAATAACGGTATACCTTTAGTGACTGAGGGGTAGCCTGTGGCCATGGGCAGTGGCCAGATTGTCTGGGTCATGGAATAAGGTCATGATCCGGACCATCTGGCTACTGGCCATGACCACAATGGACAAAACATAGGATTAAAGTGGCCATGTTCACCTGGGACTGGCTTTGTGGTAAACCTATTCAAAATTAGGATAGAGAAAGGGAAGAAAAACTTGCTTGTGGTAATATGATCATATTGTTCTCTTTTTGCCTTCTGCAGGCTGCCATGGAAAGCGAAGAGAGGCCCTGTATGGAACCCTTGCCTTCCCTTTCCATGGTGGCCATCTTGGAAAATGATAAGTGATGCCATCAATGACATTTGTGATGTCATCTTTGATGTCCTGGGTGTTAGTCTTAACAGTGCACGGTGGTGGCGCGCGTTATGGTGTTCAGCTTACCATAACTGGTGAATTTCTGTGGTTTTTCGATTTTACTTGAAACCATAACGGCCCTTTAACAAAGTTTTTTCTTTGAATTTCATAGGTTTTTATTAGTCCAACATAACCATAACGTCCCGTTAACAAAGTTTTTTCAGTGAATTTCAAAGGTTTTTATTAGTGCAGCTTAACCATAACGTCCCTTTAAGAAAGTTTTTTTATTGAATTTAAAGATATACAAGGTGACCACCTTTTCCATTTAGCAAGCATTGTTATAGGAAATCGTGCTCTCTTGTGAAACGCTTGTTTGTCCTGTGGACTTTCAGTTGGGAAAGACATCTGAAAATGTATGTAAATGTCTCTCAATTTACATTCACTGCCTGTGATGTCACTCCCCATTGCATAGGCCAAAGTCCCCCACTTGTCTTTTAGGACCGAAGCCCTGATGTTGGGTACCTTGTGAACCAATGAGTCCACCCCTCACAAAGCAGTCTGACATTTAATGTCTTTTGCCCCTCCTGCAGGTGTTCCTGTGCACCACGCTTCTTCTTCCCACCCCGAACAATGGGTTGATAAGATCTGCAGTGAGCGGAGCGCTTGCAAAGAAATGTCTGCTGTCCCAGAAGTGCCCAGTGCCCAGTGTTCAGTGCCCAGAAGTGCCCAGGAATGAGGTCAATCCATGCCTGTGAACCTAGTTGAGCACTTTGATCTGTCTCTGACTGTGTGGGGCTAATTTTGCAAGGCCCTAGAGCGTAACTCAAGGTTCTAAGACAGGCGTGATGGTGTTAGGCCTACCTTAAGACCTTTATTTAGGCTCCGGGGCAGTTTTGTGGTTTTTGGAAGGCAGGGGCACAGGGGGGCAGCGTAATGGGAAGTATGTTTCTGCCTTCCTTTTCCCCCCATGACCTTCAAAAACCACTGACATTTTCATGGTAGTGTAAAACCCAATTGAATCCTCTGGAATCCACCTGTTTGTTACACCAGCAAATATCAGCCAGATTCCATAGAAATCCCTTGTAAATGATAATTGCCACGCATAAATGATAGGAGACCTTCACCCATTTTGCACTGCAAAGTGCAAAAGGAACGAGTAAGGGCGCTTCCTACATCATTTTACACCTCACTTTTACACTCCAAAGTGCAAATGATGAAAATTGTCAAGGAGCGACCTGTTTGCATGTAAGTGGAATCGTATGCGCTCCCCTCTGGGCAATTTACGCTATTTTATAGAATGAGCTCTCGTGTGTTTATGGCACGCCCAACAACACTTGGGAAACACATACACAACCACATTTTAAATGGGACGGAGTGGTAAATCAAGGTGTCCAAGCAAAATGTAATTTACGTTCTCTGCTCCAGTTTTCATTCAGTGTCAAAATGAAAGCCTCCTGTTCCACAGTATTGTCCTACTAGAACCCTTCGCTCCTCTAACAAAAGGCAGATAACCACTGAGAGCACAAACACAGGAAGATTTTTCCCTGTTAAGGCAGCAACTTTTTGGAACTCACTTCCTATCGCCCTGCGGTCTGAAGCTGTCCTTGCTAAATTCAAGAAATCTCTGAAAATTCATCTGTTCAAATGAATTCTTCCAGCCTAATCTAGTTGCCCTTGTGTCCTGTTTTCTTGATTGTTGTCCTTCTGTGTTTATGTTATGGTGCCCCGATTGTGCACCTAATAAATAAATAAATAAATAAATAAATAAAGCGGGGCGCAAAGCCCAGACCCAGAGAGCCAGACTAAACCATTACTTATCTAGAACCTGGACAGATTACAGTCATAAAGTGAGATTAGAACCAGACCAGGCCACTGCCAGTCACATTGACGAGAGCCAGACAAGAAGAACAACGAGATAGTGATAATGAAACCTGACCAGATGATCTACAATCAATAGACTTCAACCATGCTAAGCCTATTTCAGACACTTACACTAGAAGTGGAGACCACCGCCAGACTGTGAGACAAGAATGAAACATGTTGCATTCATTTAGACCGCAGCCATACTAGGCTATCTAGAGGAGCTTAGAGTAGACACATACCAAACCTTGTAGAGACCCTTATGCTAGAAGAAGTCACTGTCTGCGAGTGACACAAGAATGTAACACGCTGCATTACCCTAGACTAGAATCAGATTAGACCATCTACAGGAACTTAGAGTAGAATCAGAACAAACATCTCCAGGCATTCAGACCAGAATCAGACCACCATTAGCCAGCGAGACAAGAATGAAACATGTTGCATTCACTTACACTAGAACTGGACAAGAACACGTACCAGACCATCTATGGGCACTTACACTAGAAGCAGACCACCACCCAATGAGACCAGAATGAAACAAGCCGCATTTGCTTAGACTAGAACCAAACTGTACCATCTACAGAAACCTAGGCTATAACCGGAACAAAGAACCTCCTGGTATTAGTTTAGAAGCAGACCATCATCAGCTAGTGAGGCAAGGATGAAATACGCAACATTCACTTAGATGTAGCCCGACTTGACCATCTATGGGAACTTAGAATAGAACCAGACCAAACCATCTTCAGGCACTTAAACTAGAACCCAAAAATCACCCAAAGAGGCAAGAATGGAACAGACTGCATTCACCTGGACTGGAACCAAACTCAACCACCACTCAGAGGAAAATAACGTAAGCAGCCCATTTTCAGGGACTGAGAAAGGCAACAAGACAATAGCCAGTCCCCGAGTATAGAACCAGATCAACCCAATTTTAGTTACTGATAATTTCTGTATTTAGCAAAGAAGGCCAGAACCAGGCCATCTTCAGTCACAGAGGCACGAATGAGAACCTGTGTATTTTACTGATGTAAGAACCGGGTCAGATCGCCTTCAAAGAGAAGAACCTAACTGGATTTTCTGTTGTCACTGTGAGAAGATCCTGACCAGATCCTATCGAATACCTTAAGCAAGAGCCAAACCAGACTATCACCTAAAATTGCCTAAAATGTAGAGGTGAATAAACCCCCAAGTTTCTGTTCCTCTCATGTCTAGTTACAGTTTTTGAGGGAGGGTTCAATGGCCCTCCACTTAGCTTCATAGGCTGGTATTCGGTCTCGCACACACCGCTGGATCTCCACTCACAAGCTATTTTAAACATATTTACACTCAGACACGTCTCTATATTTCCTAAGGATTCAGTGTTAATTGAATTGTGCACACCTGCAAGTTGCTTTTAATCACCTTCTCTTCCTGCCCCTCTAAAATATTGGGTCCACAACATAGTAAACTACAGCTAAATAGGCCAGCGGTTATGGGGGGGAACATGAAAATCAAAGGTACTCATTTCTGTGTTGGCCTTTGGGAAGTGGCTTGAACCGGATTGTGTGTGAAATCTTGCAAATTCAGGAGATTTTCTGACATGCCCAGGCTTATGAAAGTCTGGTAGGAGTGGTGAAGTCAGCTTTGGGTGCCAGAGGTAGGGTGGCTCCTGAGGAGGCACCAGAATTCTCAATGATTCATGGTCAGTCACAGTTTGTGAATATTTTTAGTGGAGTGGCCTAAATATTTCTCCAAATTAGTGAGCATGACTGAGCACAGCGCGGGAGCCCAAAATGATGCAAACAATTTGAGGGACGAGGAGGATCCCCCCGAAGATTCTTTTTAAAATAGTGTGCTGACATTGTGCATTTTACATGAGAAAAATGTGGTAGAAAGAACAACCAATTGGTTTTCTAGGGCAACACATGAAAATAAATCCAGCAAATGCCATGCCACCAACTGCACAGAGGGGATAGTTTTGAACATTTCCATGAGGCTGCAGTCATAATGTATATATGTCAGTAATGGCCACTGTAAATCACTTACACAAGCCTGCACCCACTGTCTATCTTTTCCAGTAATGGTCACTGTAAATAACTGCAAAACAAAAGAGTTGATGGCTGGAAGGTTTAGAATAAATCTTGACCTCTGGCATTGCTCTGGGCAACCCTCCAGACCATCTTTCTTCGCCTGCCAAGCCATTACAAAAGGGGAAAAACCATATGCAAATCAGGCTTGGTCCCACCCTCAAAGGGGTAGTCCAGCCCGAACTGCTAGGTCACATCCCTTTTGCACAAGACCACAAGCATCCCCAGACATGTTTCAGCCTTGTTGTGCGTCATCAGTGAGGAGTAGCTTGGGTCTCTAGGCCCAGCACGCAAGGGACCCACGTCTGGGCATACCCTTCCCACTCGGGGTGACAATAGCAAAACAAAAGAGTTGATGGCTGGAAGGTTTAGAATAAATCTTGACCTCTGGCATTGCTCTGGCCAACCCTCCAGACCATCGTTCTTCGCCTGCCAAGCCATTACAAAAGGGGAAAAACCATATGCAAATCGGGCTTGGTCCCACCCCCAAAGGGGTAGTCCAGCCCAAACTGCTAGGTCACATCCCTTTTGCACGAGGCCACCATTTCGGTGCTGGACTGCCCCAGGGCAGGACAAAGACTGATATGTTTGGGATATTTCTTCTCTGTGAAAGATAGTGAGCTAAAGACTCTGGGTAAGTCTCTCGTAACCAGGACTAATATCTGGCAGAGGGACACCCCGGACCCCCATTGTTAATTTGCATATTTAAGTAACTTTGGGTCTCATCCTTAGTTACTAGGGGAATCCAGACGTGGACCCCTTGCTCACTATTTTTAGAGAGGCACAGATCCGCCCTACTGATGAGGTCCAACCAGACCGAAACATGTGTCTGGGGTTTCTGTTGGTACTCTTGTTCAGAGGAGAATTGCCTAGCATTTCGGTGCTGGACTGCCCCAGGGCAGGACAAATACTGATATGTTTGGGATATTTCTTCTCTGTGAAAGATAGTGAGCTAAAGACTCTGGGTAAGTCTCGCGTAACCAGGACTAATGTCTGGCAGAGGGACACCCAGGACCCCCCTTGTTAATTTGCACTGTAAATAACTTGCATGAAGTTGCAGATACAAACTAGCTTTTCCAAGTAAAGGTCACTGTAAATCTGTTTAGTGAGTGTGCAGCCACTCTGTGCCTGTAATGGTCACTGTAAATCACTTTCATGAGCCTTTGACCACAATTTATCTTTGGGAGTGAAGGTCACCTTACATTACTTTTATGAAGCTGCAGACACAATCTATCTTTCTAAACAAAGATCACTGTAAATCACTTTCATGAGCATGCCGCCAGACTATCACTACCAGTAATAGTCACTGTAAATCAATTTGAGCCTTAGGCCACACTCTATGCCAGTAATGGACCCTGTAAATAATTTTCGTGTTCATGAGACCACACTCTAGCTATGCCAGTAATGGTCACTGCTGGTCAACACTTTTATACATGCACATTATAAATGGCTTATCATATCATATCATACTTGCATGAAGCTGCAGCCACAATCTATCTTTGCAAACAAAGGTCACTGCAAACCACTTTAATGAGCATGCCGACACACTCTATCTTTGCCAGTAATGGTCACCGTATATTACTTGCATGATTCTGCTCATTCATCCACATTGCTACTGCCCTGACATACATACACATGTATGTAATCCATTGTTCAGGCACTACATTTACGCTACACCTAAGCATATACCTGCACACTCAGACACACACACACACGCACGCACGCATGCACGCGCGCACGCACGCATGCACGCGCGCTCGCACGCACACGCACACACACACACACCAACAGCTACATACTACATGCACCACACACACACTCACCATTCTTGTGGGCACAAACACACCACATACATTACATTTAAACATGCATGCACACATATAGTAAAACCACTTTATTTTTTTACTTTTCACTTGTAGCTCTTCTCTTCTGCCTTAGAAGGGAGCACGTCTCCGGACACAAAGCAAGCCAAAAAACGCCACATGAAACAATTCAGGCAATGCCATTGCACCCATATGAACTTGAAAATGAGAGGCTTGCCAGGCGCCGCCTATCACCTACTCGGAACTTGGTTGCTTGGCAACTTTGGGGGCAGAGCAAGTGGCATGCCAAATTTCTCAAGTGTGTGTGCACGTTTAAATAAAATAAATAAATAGAACTATCAGGCGAGCATCTGCGGCAGGCAACAAGGAGAAGCACAGAGGGGGCACATCTCTCCCCTGCACCTCCCCCCAGTCTCAGCCGCTGGCTGGCAGCCTGGGGCCGAGTGAGGCACATGACATGTGACTGCCTCGGATTGGGTCCGGCTTTCTGAGGACCGAGCCAAACATGTGACTGGTGTTTTGCTCCGAGGCAACCTCAATTTCATATAGCTTATGGAGGTAATTACATTCAAATTCAGAGTCACAGCTGATGGTATCAGAGAGCACTGGGCAGTCGTCTGTGAGTGAGCAGTTATTACTATAAGAAGCACCTCAACCCTCGCCTAATAATTTAATGATTCGGCCTTCATTAATTTGCACTAATGAAGATTTAAAAGGGCTGAAAACCACCCCGATGCAGCGAGGGAGATGAAAACACAGAGTAAAGCACATTTTCTCTTTTTTAAGCTTGTCACAATAGAACCTACGTGGTCACTCGCGTATGTTTAGGGGGGATATTAGGCCCCGTTTTAGAATCCTCACCTGAGGCAACCAGAAAAAGAAGTTCACGTCACTAATCTCTGTTAGAGAGCACGGAATGTATTGCTCCGCTGGGCTGCGCCAGGGTAATAGTCCTCCCTGCCGGCCGGTACCCACCCTCCGCCCACCTGCTTTTTTGGAGCCCGTCTCCCTGCGGCCTTGGTGCACTGTACCCCGAGCTGATTGAGCGATCTGTCTTAGCTGTAAGAGCCAAAGAAGATTTAAACCAGCCCACACCCACCAGACCACAAGGGCCAGATTACAGAAATTTAGCACCGGCTCAAGTGCAAAGTTGACATTAGAAAACCATGGTACCATGACAAGTGCAGTTTGGCATGTTAAAAGCATCAGGGCAAAAATTGCCCTGGTGAAAAAAAGAGGTATTTTCACTGCATTTTTGCACCAAGGCAAAGTTTGCCCTAGTGGTATTATTTTTTATTTATAGCACGTCCATACACAAGAGTTTCAAAGCACAACATGGTATGGAATGGTACTAGCATTAGGGCAAACTTTGCCCTTGTGCAAAAATGCATCAAAATTATATCTTATTTGCATGGGGGCATTTTTTGCCCTGGTATTTTTCATATGTCAAACTGCACTTGTCGCAGTACAGTGCTTTTCTAATGTGTCCCAGTGTTTTAAAAAAAATAGGGCAAGCTTTGCCCTAGTGCTAATATTGTGCAACTGCGCATTTGCACCGGTGCAAAGTTTCTGTAATCTGGCCTCTGGTGTCCTGCCTCCCCAAGCCAAAACACAAAAATCACACCTGTCATTCTGCCTGCCTGGCCCCTATAATTAAAACCAATTGCTGATGTCAGCCTCCCCTCCCCCATAACACAAACTCCATACAAGGCATCACAATGTGGCCACACGCAGCTCAGTGAGTTAAAATGATTTGCCAAGGATCACATGGTTTAGTTACAAGGTGCGAGTAGGCGGGGCTGCGCTAGCCTTTTCCAGCCTGGCCCAACCAGTTCTGCCTGGATGATCAACACATTAGTGGAAGTAGGGACAGCATTTAGAGCCAGGCTTGGCTTCTTACACTACTGCATGCTGAAGACGAATTCTCACGCACACTCACTCAATACCCAGGCAATCGTAGTAAAGTTCAAACCTTTCTTTTTAATCGAATGAACGCATATTACCTAATTTTTTAAAATTATTTTTTATTTTTATTTGTTTGGTTGAAAAAAATCAACCTTTCAAATTTTACAACAGCTATGTAACAATAAAATACAATATAATCTATTAGAAGAAAAAAAAAGCATCTTACATAATCTTTACATGAGTGTCATGATCACACAACAGAGCAGAGAAAAATAACATGAAGATTCAATACAAGTCATTTTACCTCCCAAAAAAATTTCGTTCAAGAGCCGAGCAAAGCAATAACGAACAATGGTATTAGAAGGCAGAGTACAGTATTAGTGCAAATCACTATTACCTAATTAGTGCTGCCTTTTTGGAGAAAATCCTGATTTTAGTGAAGCTTATTGACCTACTCAAAATTTGGAATGAGCCCCTGGGAAAGGGGATAGTGTCATTGTTTCTGCATTAATGGGATGAATCTTCAAGACAGAACAAACTTACTGCTTTAGTGGTTATATGGCAGAAATGCCCAAAAAGTCCAACTCTGTAAATCCGCCTTGATGCCTTCCTTCTTTTTGTAGCACCCCCCTCGAAGAGAACCCGCTAGTGATTAGAAACACAGAGATGGCCGTTTACATGCAATGAAAACACCCTGGCTCCTGAAATCTCCCTATTTGTCAAAGGGTCTACAACCCCCATCTCCCCAGATGTTTTGGACTGCAATCCCCATCATCTCTCACCATTGACTACTTTGGCTGGGGCTGAAGGGAGTTGTAGTTCAAAACATCTGGAGATCCAAATGCTGTGCTCTATGCATATGCACAGGTATGGAGACCCTATTATGTCCAGTGAATTTTGCACATAGATAAACCCATGAATCTTTGGTGTTGCTCAAATAAAGAGTTAGTTCTGCTTTTCTTGCACACCATATCGTCAACCTCTAGGGCAAGTTATTAAACGAAATGCTGTGCCCTAGAACACATGCCTGAAAGTGTGGCACAGTGGCCTATACGCCCATCCTTTGGGAATGTTGGGGCCCATCAAGGGAAGGTCCAACTGAACGTGAACAACAGCCAGGGTTGGAAGAGGCATTGGTGCGAGACAAGAAATAAACAGAATTGCTTTCTGTTTGGCAACAATATTGAGGTAGGTACTGATCAAGTCCAAACCTCGTCCGGCATCCATATTCCAGCTCATGAAGAAGCCATCGATGGACAGCAAAGACATATAATATCAACTCTACCTCATTCAAGCTATACCAGTCATGTGATTCACACACCTTCTTCCACTTTTTTAGGGTCACCTGTGTGATATTGCCACCATTTAGGCTACATGTTCTAGTCTAGCACAGCTCCCTTCTGATTTTGGTTTTCTCAATCACTATTCATTTGAGGTCATCCTCCATTTTCCTGAAGTTGTGACCAACTAAAAGTGCCGAACCTCGCCCCAGGCGGAGAGCAGAAGGGTGCCCACCCCCAGCATGCTTCTTCACCGATTACCTTAAATAAATACCACAATCGGCTGGGCACAGCTTTTCATGATTGTGTTAGATTGTTTTTCACTGTCCCCCTCTTCCTCCATGGCTTCTCACCTCCAATGAGCTTTTAATAAGCATGCACTTTGCGTGGGAAAGTAGGGTGACGAGATTTAAAAAGTAAAAATCCGGTATAGGCCAACTAACATAAAAGTAGGACTAACTCTTGAAAGTGGCTGTTAAGGCACTACACTTCAGTAGCGTTTGGGGAAGAAGGGGGTTTAAGTGCTACTGTTTAAATAAACACATATTATAATTAATTTATCACAAACTAACACTATCTTGAGTTGTAAAATGCAGCATTTCTTCTGTGCGAGATTGTGCATTCCTGCCTGCCAGCTATGAAGACCTACTACAAAAAACAGGGACCACTGCACTTTCCAATGGGAGCATAATCTTGAGAAAGGGGGACAGAGCACCAAACACCGGGACAGTCCCGTCAAAACCGGGACGTCTGGTCACCCTAGCGAAAAGGCAGCCGACATAGACGTAGCACTACAGTTTCATTGGAGTCCAATGTGCATTTTAGTCATTTTGTCTTTACGTTTGGTGAAACTGTAGTGCTACTTCTATGTTGGTGGCCTATCCTGGTTTTTCATTTGAAAAATCTGGCCACCCTATTATTAACAAATAATTACAGAGATGGTATTTCAGCCTCTTGCACTCTCAGCACAGAGCTCTGGATATCCTCTCTAAAGTCATTTCATTTGCTCAGCACTGATGAAATTGCAAGCTCTGCCTCAGATGAATGAAGACGGGCGGCTCTGCACAGAGCTCCGCGGCAGGCAGTTCTCAGGATCCAGGGTGAAGGTGTCCAGGAAGCAGGGGCGCCGAGTACAGGGGGCTGCGGGGGCCGCCCCCCCCCGGCAGAATGATGTCGGGGCTGAGCCTCCCCCCCGGGTGAAAAGAAGAGACGCAGTATGGATGGCCCTTTGTTCCATTCATACTGTGTCTCTCACTGGCGGACCGGGTAAAAGCTGGGTAAAAGCTGATGTTTAAACATTGAGGGACGGATGCAAAGCAAGAGGCTCTTGTTTTGCACCTGTCCTTCAATTTCTAAAAATCGTTTTGGGTTGGGAATACTTCTACATCTATGCACCCGGGTGCATGATTGTAGAGGTACACCCAACCCAAAACGATTTTTAGAAATGGAGGCACAGATGCAAAGCAAGTCTGTCCCTCAATTTCTAAAAATCTTTTTGGGTTGGATGTATTTGTACATCTGTGCACCCCTCTTGCATTGCATTGCATCTGCGGAGGGAGGTGGCAGGGAGAGGGCAAATGAGACTGTTTGCATATCTCCGATTGTGTACGTGGTGAGGGTGAATGCTATGCTATGGGTGGGGAACCGAGGCGTTGAGGGAGGTAACTCCCCTGAATTCTAAGGAAAGTAACAGCGTGGGAGAGGGTGTGAGTGTGAGGTGAGGTGGGATCACCTTCTTGGGGGGGGGGGTTAGCAGGGTGGGGGGGCAGAATGTGATAATTCTGTCTTTTGAAGACCACACACATCGACTGAATCAAATCAGCTGAACTAAATCGGTCTTTTTTGTATTTGTTCTTCAAAATGCAGAATTATCACATAGAACCCAGTATGGACCTTGCCATACTGTTGACCTTGTTCAGTGTAATAGCATTCAATGGGACAGTACTTGCAGGGCTGCTGTAACTCAATGGTGCAGAGCTATTGGGATTCTATATTTTTAAAGAGACAGTAACAGCCCTTCTCAGCAGGGCTGTGCAATCTATATGAGCCATCACTTTCTAGTAGAGCTGCCATATTTGATATGGGGCAATACTGGTACTCCTCAGTTAGCTCCCTATACTCTTGATGGGGTAGCACTGCTGTTTCCCAACAGGGCTTCTATAATTGTTGAATCTTCTCAGCGGTAATACTACGCTTTTGTTGAGGCAATGCTAGTTCATCTTAGTGGGGCTGCTGTACTTTTGTTGAGGCAATGCTAGTTCATCTCAGTGGGGCTGCTGTACTTTTGATGAGGCAATGCTAGTTCATCTTAGTGGGGCTGCTGTACTTTTGTTGAGGCAATGCTAGTTCATCTCAGTGGGGCTGCTGTACTTTTGATGAGGCAATGCTAGTACATCTTAGTGGGGCTGCTATAGTTTTGATCGGACAACATCAGCACTTCTTAGTTTAGCTGCTACACTCTTATTGACAAGGCCCAGCCCTTCTGAGCAGATTTATTTATTTTAATTTTAATTGGTTATTTATAATGCACGTAATACTCAGAGGTTTCTAAGCGCGGACCGAGGGATCGAACCTGTGGTGCGCGGACCGAGGGATCGAACCTGTGTTGTTCAGTGTCGTCTTGCTTCCAAGGCAAACATGTTGCCCCTGAGCTATCCTCCCGAGACTCTGAAGATCTGAAGTACATTTAATGATACAGAACCAGAACTATTGAGCAAGTCTAACATCATCTTCATCATCATCAGAATAACTCAACACTGTTGTGGTTATACAAGAGCTAATATATTTAAAGGGGTGGAATTGCTCAGAATGTAGCAGCACTATTCAATAACCCAAAGTGCTTAAGCATAGTTAATGTGAAAATACTGCACTTCTCACCATTGGGACAGTACTGCCACTTCTCACAGAGGCTTATACACCTTTTATGGAGCAGCACTGATCCAGCCTACTGGACAGCTTCACTTTTCATAGCACTTCTCAATAGGGCTGCTATACTTCAATGGGAAATGACCAACACTTACCTGCAGGGAATTGCATACTCTTGATGCCACCGAAGCAGCACGTCCACCCACCAAAGCTGCTTTATTTTTATTGGAACAGTGCGTGTACTTCTCAGCCACTCTGCTTTACATTTAAACGGACCGAATTGTCATTTCTCAGCAGGACCGCAACACTATACCATTGTGTTCTGTATGTTGAGTGCTTCTTCACCACACAAGTGGATTCATGGCACTCTCCCAGTGTCTAAGTAGTAGATCTGGCTACATTCAATTGGCAACAGGCATGCCCCGAGCTGCCTGCCGTCCATAAACTGCCGCTCAGGATGTTGGAAGCTGTCATGGGGCAAGGGATAGAAGGCTTGAGCCTGTAGGATAGCAGAATCAGCAGGGCCTTAAAACCTTCTCACTCATTCTGCAGTGAGGGGCCATTGGGCAAAATGTGCCTGATCCCACATACAGAGGGTTGTTACCCCATTATCTCTCCTGAATGAAAGAATGAGCTCTCTCAAACACAGATGATCACCCCTTCACACACAATGAATGAATGTGCTATGGATCTATAGATCGAGAAAACTGGAGTGAGAATTTAGAGGGTTTTAACAGAAATATAATTGTCTTCCCAGATGGGAGACTGTCTCCGTTAATATACATGTGTGTTAGGCTGAATAATAGGCAGTACCTTTGGGAACACCACACATTATTAAGACTACAAGTGACAGTACAAATTCACCTGAAAAAGGCAACCCTGTGTCACTGCACTAAAGGTGCTGTGTGACACACAGTAAAAAGATGATGTCTATGGAGTAGGCGAGGCTCCACAGTCCATGAACACAAAAAGGTAAAACACATAGCAAAACACATGTAAGAGTGGGAAAAAAAGGCTTACACTCTTACCAGGTGAAAAAATAAATCCTAGAAATCCAGCAAGGATGCTGAGGCGTCTCAGTAGGTAAGGGAAATTAGCCATTCTGGAGAATACTCCCTAACACTGTGGTCACTGAGATGACCAAGAGTGAAACTGTACGTTCAGTTGTGAGATTACCAGCAATGGGTATACTATGTTCCAAGGAGTGAGGTGCCCACTCCATACATCACACTGTTTAAAGGTGGGAGACCCATGCTGAATGCTGGCCCAAAGAGCCTTGGCCAGAGTTTCACACTGAAGAAGTGAGCATGTGATCCGGGGTCTGCAGCCCACACACACGCATGGGATTCCCATGGACCCACTTGCGAAATTTGCACCAAATTAGTGAGATTGTGCTCCAAGGTAGGAGGCACACGCACAGTCTTTGCTCTGAGGTTTGACACACTCACGGGATAGGATGGCATTTTGTTCTCCCATCCTAGTTGTGTTGCTCTGCCTTTTGAGGGCTACTACAACCTGGATGATTATAGAGGGGTGGAGTAGGGGCAGTGTTGGCCTACTGGAAATTCATAACTTGGCTCCCCTGGCAGGAAGGTTTTACTGGTTTATCCGGGTGCGGCCCCTAAACTCAAACGCTGCGCCTTCCCACAGGATGGGAAGGTCATCTGCTCAGCGCGTCCACTGGGCGATCATGGCCAAGGTTGCGCATGCAGCTTTGCTCGCCTGGTGGGAAATGCCGCCACTATCGCTCCCTCCTAGGAAGGAGGCTTCCCAGAACAGCTTTAGAATAATCTATCACAGGCTGGCTGGCTCACAGGGGTATCAGGGCAGGAGTCAGGGTGTCATCGGAGGCATTTGCATACAGTGCGGATTCTCTTCCTTCTGGCTGGTTTGCATATTTCAGCAAAGACGATGCAATCTAAAAATACTGCGAGCTGCCTTTGATACTTCTGCAGTGGAACCCAGGCATTCCTGAAAGAAGAGACGCTAGTTCGGCTAGTTCGGCTTAACAGAATATTTTAAGCATGCGGATATGCACGTCGGGTGGGCTTGCTTGATTTCTGCGTTTCGCCTTAATATTGGAGCCAAGCAAGCATACAGAAAAACCGCCCCCTATCCAGAATGCAAGATTGCGCTCTCTGTACATCACGATATGAAGCAGGGCCTTAAAAAATACCAGAGGCCTGATTTGCAAACATATTTTATATGGGACTTTTCCGTGTTAAAACATTTGCATAAACCAGGCCCTACGAGATTAATTCCATTTAATTTGGAATATGAACCTCTTTTGCTAAAAGTTGCACAGCTGTCTCAGAATCGCGTAGTCCCTATGCAAATCAGTAAACAGTGTGTCACTGAGCCACGTGTGAATTTCACTGAAGCTTCGGGGACTATTGACGGATGCAATCAGAGGCCTTCTTCAGGGCAGGTGATTAATGGCGCATTTCTGAAGGAGCACGTGCCCAGTTGGAGAGGATTGATATTGGCCAATAAGTGCCAGGATATCTGGCACGTGGGAATGTCCATGCCAATCCTTCTAGGAATGTACTATCAGGATTACTTTAGAGGAAGAGCGCTGACGGGGGCTCTCATGGAAACAGGTGGACATGTTTAATCAGGGGGGACTGTGGCAAAACTATGTGAACAGAATCACTTTCAACCATTTAAAGAAAAGACCTTCACTGTGAGAGGGATTCATGGCGTTCATGTTGCACTGTGACGGGAAGGGTCTTTAGATATTTACAAAATACGGAGTGCTATTAAATTGGAAGAGTTAAATGCTCCTACATGGACTTTAATTGCATCCAGGGGTGGGGAGATGCAAATGTTGGCATCCTAAGGCTTCAGGGGCGTGCCCGAGAATACCGACGTATGCCATGTCACGTGTGGTCATGTACAAGACATGAGAGGTGATGGCTGTGGGACCCTCTATCTTCCAATGAAGCAGCTACACAAGTCAGGGTGGAGATACATGAGGAGTCTGCCCTTCCCCTGGGCAAATCATGCCCAGTGTGACGGGCAGCATGGCTAGGCGTACTGAGCAAGGGCATCGGGAGTACCAGCAAGCTATTGCCGCACATGCCCAGGCAATGATGATCTGAAGAAGGCACTGCCACTAGTCACTGGGCATTGCCCCGAGGATTCGATTTTGCAGACCGGGCTGTGTCATTTTGTAATCGCTGTGACTATGATGTGTTGGTCCTCTACTGAGCAATAATGCCTCTTATAGCTGATTGGTTTAGGTTTTAGTATTCTCTGCCCAAGTGAAGACATGGGGGAAGCATCCGTTGTGTGAGATGAGGGGACTAGGACCATGTAACACTAGTAGGGGGAGGGGAGGGAGGGCAAGAAGACCGGCACCTCCCGCCCCCACACCTGTCCGTTTGCGACACCCTGGCATATACTATCCTTGGTTGATGGGTACTCCAAGCCCCAGCATGCGGCCTTTAGTAGAACCAGTTTTTAATCCCTAAGATTTATGAATTGAATGGCTGTGGCTGAATTTCTGGCTGTCAGATTCTGCACATGGGGCCTCATTCCGAGTTTGGAGGTAATCATAGCACCATTAGCGCCATATACCGGTACCGAGTCCGCCCTCGTTCAATGGGGATGTACCGGTCTATTCCGACCTTTGCGGGACCGTTAAGCCTCCATTGAAAAAGCCATTCCCCATCCCCATTTGAGCCCCCAAAGGGCTCAATGGGAAGAGGGAAGGCGCTAATAACGGTACCGCAAATTGTGGTACCGTTATAAGCTCTAAAGTCCCTTAACGGGTCCCATACTTAACGCCTGGTAAAACCAGGCGTTAAGGAAGGGACCCGCTAAGGGAACTCGGAATAGGGCGCAAAGGGATTACCGGCACCGGTGTCCTTACCGGTGCCCGGTATCCCTTTGCGCCCAACTCGTAATGAGGCCCATGGTGTCCTTTCCCTTCATTTGCTCACAGGAGCTTGTCAATTGTGGCACGAAGGAGGTCACAATGGGACTAACTGAAAATCGCTCACCCTCTGTTGTTTGTAATTGCACTGAATGGCCGCTGAAAACAACCCTCAATAATGAATGAGCATTGCTCCTTTCTGGCCATTAGCAAACTTGCATTAATTTATTCCACGCACAGTGCAGTCTAATGCAATTATATGGCTCTTCCCTGTAAAGAATGAGAACTGTTTGAGAAATCTATTCGCTGTGTAGCCTTGAAAACTACCCACCAAAAAGGTCCACGCTCCACTCTTCACTTTTCATGCCCCATTACAAGTCCTGACACACAGACTGTCCTATTACACTTTCTTTTTCCTTAGTCCCTCCCAGCTCTCTACCTGCATGTTGTGTCTGTGCGTTCTAAGGCGGACAACCCATGGTGGCGAAGGCAGTCTTGCACAATATTCTTTAAACAAATATATACTTCTAATATTTATTAGTATCAAGGAGGCGCCTGGATGCAAGAAAGGAATGGGGCGCACCTGCAGGGCAAGGGTTTGTTAGGGAGATTGTCTCTAAGCCCTGTGGTCAGGGTCGTCAGGTGCATTCTTATAGCTTTATAGACCTGCAGAGAGAGATGTCCCGGGCGTTATGGGCTCTGAAGACCGAGCCTAACGAGGTATGAGGGACCATAACGCCCGGTACGGCCCGAGCTGCAGGTCTATAAAGCTATTAGAACACCCTCAGGGCCCGATACTGAACTTGGCGAAGTGAATGTTCTAAAAAGCAGGATTCACTGCGCCAAATCATTACGCCCAGCCTCCACCAGTACTTTCAAGTGGGCCTGGGCCCCCTCGTAGTGCATGACAGTGCACCTTCAGGATTGCGCCTGTTTGTCATAACGGGCACAATCCTGAAAGCTCAGCAGCATTTTTGTAAAATAACGACATATTCATTATTTTACAAAAATCCTGCTGAGAACATGGGTGTATATGAACACCTTCATATACACCAAAGCAAGCAGCTTCCACGTTGTGTTCTGCAACTTTTAATCTGCTTACTTTGGTGTGTATGAAAGTGTTCATATGCACCGCGGGTGTATATGAACACTTTCATATGCACCAAAGCAAGCAGCTTCCACGTTGTGTTCTGCAACTTTTAATCTGCTTACTTTGGTGTGTATGAAAGTGTTCATATGCACCGCGGGTGTATATGAACACTTTCATATGCACCAAAGCAAGCAGCTTCCACGTTGTGTTCTGCAACTTTTAATCTGCTTACTTTGGTGTGTATGAAAGTGTTCATATGCACCGCGGGTGTATATGAACACTTTCATATGCACCAAAGCAAGCAGCTTCCACGTTGTGTTCTGCAACTTTTAATCTGCTTACTTTGGTGTGTATGAAAGTGTTCATATGCACCGCGGGTGTATATGAACACTTTCATATGCACCAAAGCAAGCAGCTTCCACGTTGTGTTCTGCAACTTTTAATCTGCTTACTTTGGTGTGTATGAAAGTGTTCATATGCACCGCGGGTGTATATGAACACCTTCATATGCACCAAAGCAAGCAGCTTCCACGTTGTGTTCTGCAACTTTTAATCTGCTTACTTTGGTGTGTATGAAAGTGTTCATATGCACCGCGGGTGTATATGAACACCTTCATATGCACCAAAGCAAGCAGCTTCCACGTTGTGTTCTGCAACTTTTAATCTGCTTACTTTGGTGTGTATGAAAGTGTTCATATGCACCGCGGGTGTATATGAACACTTTCATATGCACCAAAGCAAGCAGCTTCCACGTTGTGTTCTGCAACGTTTAATCTGCTTACTTTGGTGTGTATGAAAGTGTTCATATGCACCGCGGGTGTATATGAACACTTTCATATGCACCAAAGCAAGCAGCTTCCACGTTGTGTTCTGCAACGTTTAATCTGCTTACTTTGGTGTCTATGAAAGTGTTCATACCAAAGCAAGCAGCTTCAACGTTGCAGAGCACAATGTGGAAGCTGCTTGCTTTGTAAACACCCGATTTGCGGGCTGTAATCAATCTGCGGGCTATATCACTGCGTATAGCCCGCAGATTGACCAATCAGCATCCCAGAAACACCACTAGGGTGTTCTAATATAACTTAAGTACTGCTAGTGACACCCTTAAGCTCACCAGACTCCTTAAGTGACAGTGCGGCAGAGCCGCCCAGTCCTAGCTCAAAGGAGGTGGAGTGGGATGGTTAACAGGTACAGCAAATCCTTTTCATTTATACTTACACTATGCCTCACCACCTTTGACAGCAGAATGCAACGCAGACCTACGATAAATGTGGGCACGCTGAACACATAGCGAGTCTCTAGCACTGAAGCCACCCCTACTCCTCTAAGCACCCACCCACATGCCACCTTCCACATGCCTGACCACATGGGTTGCTTCTCTACCGGAGCCTGGTCATCCCTACTAAGCCTTTTTTTTGCCAAATGCGCACACGCATCCTAATCGTACTCCATGACCTCCAACACTCTAGACTTCGGTCGACCAAGGGTGTTCCCACTAAAAGCACATTGAAACTATAACAATGGTAAACTTGGCGCTATACAAATGACAAGTACAGTAGAGTACATTTATGCCTAATGCGGGGATGTCCTCGTACTACTTTTATGAAAATATGATCTTTGTATAAGAAAAGACAAGGAGAACAATCCACACACTTAAAGGTAAGTACACTTTGTAAAACAAAAGATGGCACAATGGTAAGTAAACAGTTTCAAGAAGAGTTTTTTTTGAGAGTTCAGTAAAACAGTCTTTCAAGGCAATGGGGAACCAATTGTGCAGATTTGGGGCAGACTTTGGTGGGAGAAATGTGCCTTCTGCAAAGTGTCTCAAGGGCCACTTTCCTGAGTTCTAGTAGAAAGAGAGCCACAGAAAACCTGTGATGATAAAGAGGGGGCCCTAGGGATGAAAAAGCAAATGAAGAAGGGTCTCACCAGCAGCACCATAGATTCAGAAGAGCAAGTACCCTGGGACCAAAAAATCAGTGCAGCAGCAAGCATCTGGCGGTTTCCCGAGGCAGCCACTGTGCACTTAGGTTCCAGCGATGATGCACCATGCGCGCGGGACGCCAAGACTGTTGGGAAGGATGATTATTAACAATTCAGTGATTTCCAGGTTAAGTGTTGAAGCAGTGGAGCAGAATAGTGAGTTGGCTGTGGTTGGCTGTAGTTGTTGGTACAGGGTTCTACCATCTTCCTAGGGCAAATGTTTCATCTTCTGAGTATGGTGTCAACTTGGAGGGACCCCAAAAAAGAAGAGAATATTTAAGAAATGCTGGAGAAGTCACACGGCACAGGAGCCAGTAACTGAAGAAGGACCAGGAGGCGAGTGTTGTGGTGCGGTTGCAGGAATGAAAGTAGCTTGGGCCCCTGGAGCTTCCCACAAAGGGGAGATGGAACCCAGAGCTCTTGATTGATGTCTTGGGATGAAGTGTTTGGTCAGCTGGGGACGCAGTGCCTTTGGGGTCCTGGCACCGCAAAGGGGCATCTGCTTGAGGATCTGGCAATGCAGGTACAGTCAGGAGTTTCAGAGACACAAGGCGTTCAAGCAAGGCCTGAGATCCAGTTTGTCCCCACCGGATCATGGGAGCAAAGTAGTGGGTTCCACGGTGGGTTTTATCAGATCTTCTGCAAAGGCAGAGCTGTACTGTCATATTTGGTGGAGCATCAAAGGATGCCGGTGTAGAGTTTTGGTGCTTCCTCGAGAAACAGGCCTTTTAGGAATGTAGGGGCAGAGTCCCAGCAATAAACGAGGTGACGGGGTCTACTTTTATCCCTCTCAGGGGGCAGTGAGTAAAAACAGCACCCAATGACACACCTAGAACCTTTTAAACAGGTGGGGGGGAGCCAATGGCTGCTTTCCGGAAGAAGATTTCCCACAAAGGATTAGATCCCCGCTATCCCAGACAGGCATCGGCAAATGACAGTCAGGGCTCGTTTCAGGCTGACCAGAGCCTCCAGGCCTGGAATACAGGCAAACAGTGGCAAAAGATGGCCACTTCCTCTCAGACACACATATAATGTCTTGGGAGGACAGCTCAGCAGCAACGTACTTGCCTTGGAAGCAAGACGACGCGGAGCAACACATGTTCCCCGGGTCCGCGCTTAGAAACCTCTGGGTATTAACCGTGTTATAAATAACCTCTCATATCATATCATAAGGAGGACAATGGATAGTCATATTACCCCTGGTTTCTTCCAGGCAGAAAAAACACCCTCCCTTTTGATGAAATGGAGGAAGGGTCAAAAAGGACCCCGACAGGTCAAATGGATTCCACCCAGTGGGACCAAATTACAGCGGTGAAAAAGTCACCATCGGCACAGCCACATGACTAACAGAGTAGGGGTACCTTTTTTTGGGACAGCATGAGGTACCTTTGGGTTACCCCTGTCTTATGAGCCATTAGGTCTTTTAAGACAGTACACATGAATGCAGAGCCACACTCTCAGCCAGATTCTGGCTCATGCCTGGCTTGGAGTTAAAAGGGAGGCAAAAACAACGGCTCCAACAAAAGGTTGAGGTGACCCTTTAGGAAAAGAACGCCAACACGAAATTCTGCACTAACGGGGCTGTGAAGAGAAATGCAATACTTTCGGACCTCTTTGAGAGTTGGGCCTAGGAGTGTAAAAAGCAACCCTCCTTCACAAAATGAACTGTCCATACAAAAAGGGACCCTGTGCAGAACAGAGGAGGAGGGGCGGGCTCTGGGTCAGATCTGACCGAGGTGACCAGTGTGACCACGGTCCAGCTTCTGCAGTTCATGAAGGTATAAATGGCTGACATTAGGGAAGAGCGGGAGGCACGGGCTCTGAGGAGGAGCCGTGTGCCCTCCTAAGCAGGGGCCTCAGCACCTCGGTTATCACCTGCGCCCCTTATTCCTGGAGCCCCAGGGAATTTGTGGATGGAGAGGAGGAGAAGGAGGAGGACATCACAGATTTAGCTCTAAAATGGAAGATTAATTTGCAGAGCAAAGCTTTACGGTAAGGTTATCAGAATGCTGTAGAAGTCAAAGTTACATCAAGCTACATTAAAATGCAACTTTAGGATACAGGAGGTTTTGCCTAGTGCCAGACGAGGCCCTGGTGGGTCATTTACTCAATTTCAGAAGGCTTGTATAGCCAGGCCTCCACTGATTCCTATTGTGAAGGATTTCATTCCAAGAGAACGGCAGGACTTGGCTGGATTTATCATCCCCAGACTAATAACAAACACTTCCATCTTGGCTAGGGTTGATGTTTGTTTGCTGCAGTCTTTCCAGCCGGACTGATTTATGGCTAGTTTGCCATGCAACGCTTCCATGTGCAGAGTGGGGGGCCCCCACAATGACCCCAAATATAAAAGGGTTGCAGCTGCTATTAGAGAACCCCAGCTGTACAGATAAGGGGTGTATCAGCCACTTTTACTCCCTGAAATACGTAAATACTGCCAAAAAATAAAAATACAGTGTAAAAATACTCCCAATTAAAAATCCCTTTTTCCATCTTTCCCCCACACAGGTCCATGTATATGTTTGGACCAGTAGTACATATAGTACCACAGGAAGACACTACTATCATTACTGCCGGATCAGAAGAAGTAAACATGTATCTCTTAATGCGTCTGAATAACGAGATGCAAAGAAATAAATATTACAAAAATATTCGCGTTTTCCAGTTAAAACACATTTTTATTTGCTTATAAAATACTCCCATTGGGATTTGGACGTACTTTTTGACTCTCTATAAAATCATTTTACTCCCAACTTTACAAAATAGGGAGTAAAATACTCCCACTTCACAATTTTATCTGGAGCACTGAGGAACCCCATACCTTAACCTTTTTAAGCAGGTATTTGTTCTCTGTGTGCCACACAGTTGTTGGTGAAAGATTGTACAAACCGTTAGTGAAAGATTTTACAAACCTAGTAGCAGGAATGCAGGAGGATATTGACTTTACTAATCTATCAAAAGGGATGCAGGAAAATATGGACTTTACTGAACTAACAACAGGGACGAAAGAGGATATGGACTTCACAAATCTAGCAACCGGGATGCAGAAGGATATGGGATTTACTAATCTAGCAACAGGGATGCAGGAAGAGATGGATTTTACTAATCTAGCAGCAGGGATGCAGGAAGAGATGGACTTTACTAATCTAGCAGCAGGGATGCAGGAAGAGATGGACTTTCCTAATCTAGCAGCAGGGATGCAGGAAGAGATGGACTTTACTAATCTAGCAGCAGGGATGCAGGAAGAGATGGACTTTCCTAATCTAGCAGCAGGGATGCAGGAAGAGATGGACTTTACTAATCTAGCAGCAGGGATGCAGGAAGAGATGGACTTTACTAATCTAGCAACAGGGATGAAGGAAGAGATGGACTTTACTGATCTA
Organism: Ambystoma mexicanum; assembly: GCF_040938575.1. Lineage (NCBI taxonomy): Eukaryota > Metazoa > Chordata > Amphibia > Caudata > Ambystomatidae > Ambystoma > Ambystoma mexicanum. The sequence goes on from NC_090934.1 coordinate 856,302,535, forward strand.
GCACGAGGAATGCAGGAAGATATGGTTTTCATTGAACTGTTAAGTCTAATGGAAATGAAGGACCAGTTCCATTCCCACTCTCCTTTGATATTATTTTGATTTTCCAACCTGGTTTGATGCACAGTTGTAGCTGCACCGCCAGGTATGTAACCTACCCAAAGGTTCAGAATGTACAGGGATGCTAGTAGGCTAGTACCATGAAACTTGCCTTTCAGGTCAAGGGTTCTTCAGTCCTGACCTGGACAGTCTGTCCATAGCTAATATACAGAGGACAAGCATCCCCTAGGCCTGATTCCCACATCCTAAGAAGCTAACTCTTTCTAGGCTCCCTTCTCACTATCAGGCCTCCAGCAGAGTTTCAGTCAATAAACTTAATTCCAGTGTAGGGGTGAGGGTGTGGGTGTGGAGGGTTCCTGGCTAGAACTAACACAGGGGGTCCCACTAAGTATCCATCAGGCATTGCTCCATTACACCAAGATAGGGATATCCGTGAGCCAATGGGGGCTGTAGGCAGGATTTCCTCGCTCCTTGGGTGCTATCTTCTCCAAATAAATATATTTTGGATGCATCTAGCTCCGACTCGCGCTCTTGACAGCTCAATGCTGAGGAATGCCACCTGGAAATGGCAGCTGCCCCCAGGGTTGCTCTGTCTTTCCCTCACTCACCTTACCCTTTTCACTGCCCTCATTGTTTCCTAACCTGAGAGGAGGAGACCTTCCATACTGCCGATGGGAACAGGGCAGTTGGAACTCATTTTGCTAGAGTTCAGTCGTTCCCACGGTCCACCAGTCTGCATGTAATGTTGGGTCGGCTGCTCAGGGGAAGAAGCCTTCGGTAGGGTGTCTGCATAGGTATGCCAGGTGCGCCATTTCTGTGGCTGCGGTTGAGCTCCTGGGGGTATCCAGGGTCATTTAACCCAGGTGATCGTCGCACCCTGGGCGGAGCAGAGGGATCCTTTGGCTGAAAGTTTAAGAGTGGCCGCTTGGGCTTCCCGGTTGATCTTTGACTCTCATCAGCGGCTAAAAGTGGGGGACTGGGATTTGATGTCTGGGCCGTTTGGGCTTCCTCGTTGACCTTTGCCCCAACTATCGGCTAGAGGTGTTGACTGGGATTCTATGTTCTTTGGTTCCAAAGTGTTGAGTTCTAATTTACTCTTGTGATTATGAGGTGAGTAAAACACAAAGTTGTGCTGCGTACGTTTGCCGTTGGGGGGGGGGTTGTTTATTTTAGTATAGGTTCAAGCATAGGAATACTGCTCAGGTATGGCCTAATTTCGGAAAGGCTAGTGGGGGAAATGGCCAGGTCACTTGCTGATAATCATCACCAGCTGACTTCCGCCTTCCTTGCCCCAGTACTCCCTCCCTCGACGTCCTCCATGCAACGGTCTGGGCTTCACGGTAGAACCTGGGCACTGAAAAGTACATGGCTGAGAGAGGGATCCTGCCCATGAGGTCAACGGTGCTAGGATACAAGAAATTGCAGTGGGGGCAGTGGTGAGCCTGTTAGGCGAGGTGGACACATGTCATGTCATTTAATTAACTCGTCATTAGCTTTGTATGGATATAATCCGCTTTTCCTCTTTATCTTTTCACTTTTTGCCCGTGTAGATTCTCTCTCCGCCACACTGTACTTTGAATGTTAATTAAATAATGTATTCATATCTCTCAACCATTTGTGTCGCAAAGGCGGGTGAAAGCACCCGATTTTATTTTTGGCGGTTGAGAGGCCCATTGAAACGAATGGGCGTGCAGGAGGCTTGGCGGGTGAGTCCGCTGTTTACACGGCGGGTGACACCCGCCAAAAGCGTGAGTTGAGAACTATGATGTATTTAACACCTCTGGAATAACGTTCTGTATCAGAGCCCTGCAGAGGAGAACTTCCGTAGTATGTCAAGAAAAGGCCAAGGGGCAGCGGCAGAGCCAGTCACGTGTCAGGCCCACCTCCGATTGGCCAGTATGGCGGGGGCAGGAAGTCCACCTGTCTGGGAAGTCTCTGGCAGGCCACTGGGCCTTTCACAAAGCCTGTGAGATGTCAGAACCGGCTGACTGGCTGAGGAACATTCGCGCACACCAGCCACATGAAAAAGGCAACTCGCCGATGAAAAACATGCGCGCCTCGGGGCTGTTTGAGTTTCTAAAATGCAAACACCCTGCGTCAAAAGTGCCACCTGAGGCATGGAGAGTGGTGACTAATTCCATCTGCTCGTCTTCACACAAAGGCCTATTCTATATGTACACTGTGCACAAAAGGGCCCACTAATTCTCACTGGCAAGCACCAGCTGTGTATACAGGCATAAAAGGAGCAAACACCATCGCCCAAAGGTACTAAACAACATATGTGTATACTGACTAAGTACTTTTGTATAACAGGCGGCCATAATGCTTAAAGAAGCATTGGAAAAGCCAACAGTTTTGGCTTTCATGTAGGCATGGGATTGACTCAATTTCAAAGAGCCCTTTCTCTGAACCAAACGTTCTTGCCTCCCAAAACTCCATCATGTAGCTTATATGTTTCGGTGGGGAGCTGTGTTTAGAAATGTATTGCTGGTTAAGAAGTGATGTAGAATGATTTTCCAGGTGGTTATCGTTGCCCTATAGTGCTCAACAGACCACCTAGCAACTGGGGACAACTGTTTCATCCTTTATGGGGCCGCCTCTGTGAAATGTCCTCGCAGCAACCACAGGGGTTGTTGGGAGCCTGTCATACATTAGTGTTGAGAGCACGCTTCCGACACAAATGTGCACAAGGGAGCTGAACAGCTCATCTTTGCGCTATTGTCCCGCCCCTCCTGAAATGTGCAGGGCACCTTTCAGAATAAGGGGACCTGCGCATTTCAGCAATCAGCGCAAATGAAAAAAGCGCATTCTCTCTGCGCTCGTTCTTGAGAAATTGCCCCAAAGTCAACAATGGCTCAGTACACGTAGATTGTCACTTTCCCCAATGCAACAGCAGTACACATCATTACTGTTTTACACAAACATTCACAAGTACATATTTCTAGGTTTCACAATTCGAGTAAGCACACTTTCACAGTTTTCATAATACCTGATCGATGCACACCTCAATCTCTCTCTCTCCTTTCTCTCTCTCTTGCCCCTTCTCTCACTCTCTCTCTCCCCCTCTCTCCCTCTTATACACACTCATCCTCAATATGTATATATGTATGAATGTATATGTATCCCTCAATACTCACACTCATTGAGTTTTCAATTCTGGCTGCTACGGTTGGCAAGGGTTGGTCAATGGCTGATCAGGAAAGCATCAGAACAGGGCACAGAGGAGGCGCTGTCACAACCAGCAGCAATACAGGAAGTGCAGGGATTAGGGAAGCAGTTCAAAGGAGGAACCCAGGGTGTATATGGATCTTGCAGGTAGCACTCCACCTCCTGTCATGAGAGTGGGAGCTGTACAAGGGACCCCCCCCCCGCCCAGCCCCCATTGAGGCTTTGGCTATTCTGGCAGCGCAGATAGGACCATGCAGAGATGTGGGATCTCCCTATAGGGTTGCACACAGTGGGCCTCATTAGGACCCAGGCGGTAAGGGGTTTACGGCGGCGTAAACAGCGCCGACCCTTACCGCCTGATTCCGAGGTCCCTTAGCGCCATGGAGGTTTTAACACCTGCTTTTAGCAGGTGTTAAAATCCATGGCGCTAAGGGACCTTGTTGTTAATTACGCCACCGTAATTTACGGTGGCGTAATTAACGCCTTCCCCACTCCCATTATGCCCTATGGGGCAAAAATGGGAATGGGGAAGGGTAAATGGGTTAATGGGGACTTACCGCCCCGCCAACCTCGGAATGGGGCGGTAAGTCCGCCAACCACCATGGCGTAAACGTAGTTTACGCCATGGTGGTAAAGGTACGACCCAGGCGGTAACTTACCGCCTGGGTCGTAATGAGGCCCAGTGACTAGACACACAGTGCACTGCCTCAACCAAATATGGCGGCAGGTCCGGAGCCCGAAGGAAAGAGCAGCTCTTCTGGTGCCTGTAGCAGGACCAACTTATATTACCCCAGAAAGTGCTTCTGGTAAACAAAAGTGTGATCTTTTCTGTGTGCATCAGTGCTGCAGAGATCTTTCAGCCTATAAAAGATATAGGCTTACACATTAAGCCCTGACTGCCACACTCCTCCCACCACTTGTGGTGAATGCCCCAGAGCAAATAGTGTAATACTCCCTCAGACCAGATGTCTTTCAGACACTGAAACTGCACCCTGACCAAGCCATGATTTTGGACTGAGGCTGAAAGCTGGCCAGACAACCATCTGCCATTGCACCACCATGGCCAGACCTTATTTAAACACTGAAACAATAACAAGGTCACACGTATTCGTCGCCAGAGGAACCTGAGCAGACCATGTGCAGTCACTACCACTTGCACACGGACGTGATCTTCTTCAGTCACAGAGACAAGCACGCGGCCAGGCGATCCCAAGTAAATAGACCTTCTTCATTCACTCAGAGCGAGTGGACCTTATTCAGCACCTGCTCCTGGCTAACATCATTTTAGTCCCTTTAGTCCAGAAGCCGACCATCTTTAGTAACCGCATAGACCATCCTCAGCCACTGAGATCTTCTACAGTCCATAAGATCAGAACCAGGTCTCAGTCATTGATACTATCAGCACACCAGATAATCTCCACTCACTAAGGTAGATATAAGAGTAGCGCATCATTTTCTTATTTTTTATTGTGCACTGGTTTATTCAAACCTAACACATTATACTGCATCAGTTAAAGCTGTAAAATACAAGTAATAATAATAATAAGTAAACTAAAAATGTTCATAAATAGAAGAAAACAATCCATGAATTCATTAATCAACATTATTTTACTATAGCCACAATCAAGAATTAAAATCAATCAAGATAAATAGGTCTAAAATAGGCTACTTTAAACGCACTAAATAGGTTATGGCACACTTCGTCCTGTAAAGTAATGGGTCCTCCCACCATTAGATCATTGAAACATTCGTCTCTTATTTTGTTCAGTGACGAGGAACACATAATGACATGTTTTAGACTTTCTTCAGCATCTGTTTGGTAGCAAAAATTACAACATCAAGACCACAGAGGCAATGCATTCCTTATTCCTAGAATCACACAAGTAGATAATAGGTTGAGTTAAAAATAGCATGAAGGTATTTCAATACTTTGGGTCAGGAAAAGTTTCTAAGTATTTTGGAAATGCTCCCAATATTTGTTTTCCCGAGCCAACTCTTTGTACAAATAATATTGTGGTCTCTCATCACAGGTTTTGCACCAGACATGTGTATAATTTTGACTGATGAACAATTCACTGGGCCTCATTACGACCCAGGCGGAGGACCATGGTGCTATTAGAACCATGCTCCTTGCCGGTGTCCGCCATGGCGGAATGGGGAATTACCACCCCATTCCGAGGTTGGTGGAGCGGTAATTCCCCATGCCGCCATGGCCCTTCCCCATTCCCATTTTTGCCCCATAGGGCTCAATGGGAATGGGGAAGCCGCTAATAATGGTACCGCAAATTGCGGTACCGTATTTAGCACCAAAGTCCCTTTGCGGGTCCCTAATTTAACGGCTGAAAAAAACAGCCGTTAAGGTCGGGTCCCGCAAAGGGACCTCGTAATCAGGCGTTAAGGGTTTAACGGCACCAACACCTTTTACGGAGAGCCAGACTTTTTTCTGCAAATTGGGCCAACACACCCGCCTTGTCTAAACACATTTGTTTTTACATCACCATAGAACTCCTCTGGGCCTTCTTGTAAGATATGCCTATACAGGGACAAGACTCTTCAGGAACGATGCACAGTTAGGGAGGATATTCCTAGATCGTATCTCAAAACGGCTTTAGGAGCACAGTGAGGTAGATTTAAGACTGAGCGCCATAGGCTTGCCTCCAAGCATACTAAAAATGATGGATCAAGGCACGAGTATACTCTGTCCCATGCATCATAATTGGAACAACCTTCCTACAACAGATATACAAATATCTACTTTAGTATTATCCCAAAAGACACTTCTAGCACACTACAAAATACAACCCACCCTGTAAAGAAATGCAGAAGACAGACAGTTTCAGAGAAGGAAAAGGGATGCACTCTGGATACTGACAGAAGGGTATTCAGTATAGTAATTAATCACAATAGTGCAATGATACTTGATTTCCGCATGAAGGGAGCAATGTGTCAAAAAACGGAACTAAGGACCTTTGGAGAAGGACCAGGGGGGCAGAATCACAATGTACCTTTTGCTGTAGAAGTTCTTGGTGCTTGACAGGTTCGAGTCGGTTTCAGGGCAGCTTGCAGCTTCTGTGACAGAGTTCCAGATGGGAGACAGCTGCAGGTATCAGGCAGCAGGCAGTTCGGCGAGCAAAGCTGGATGGACGGCTGCAGGATTGCCGACATGGTGGCTCGGGGTCAGGAATCATTATCTTAGTGCTTGTTAGCGTTTCTGAAGCATTGGTCGAGGCATCTCGGACAGGTTTGAGCGACTGCAGTGTTGCAGTCAGTTGCAGCTCGAGGGACCCGGCTAGTTTGATCATGTCCTTTAAAACGGACGTCGGTAGATGTTCATCAAGTCACTTCACCAAACTTCTTCACTATGCTTGTGTCGTCCTTTAAGGTGGATGGCCCAAAGCTGAGCAGAGTGTTGCAGGCAGCTGTCTTGTCCTTGGTATCAGGTTCAGGCGACCCTCTGGCACTTCCCACCTAGTAAACTTGCTGCAGAGCATAGCAGGGAAGGCTGTGTGCTGGCTGGGTAATGGTTCTGGAGCTGCTGGAGGGTCCTCTGGATTCAGCATCTCCCTCTGCTCCCTGGGAGATGTTTTGGGGAAAGCTATTGCTTCCCTCTTGGGGTCCTGGCCTTCCTTCACTGACGGAAGATGTAAGGCATTCAGCCAGGTTTCAATGATGAGTTCTTCTTGCTACCCCTTGCAAAGTCATCAGATGATCTGCCAAAAGAGGGGCTCAGCACTCTTTTAAAGCCGAATGGACCAGAGAGATTGGTGTAGGATAATCCTACCTTAATGAACCAATCCTGGGTACCCACCAACAATTTCCTGTATGCATGAGGTCATAAACAGACTGCATTAAAACAGACAAGGTAAAGAGGAGAACACATATAATATTAAGTTCCACCCATTGTCCTGCCTGCTGTGGATCAAAGGGTCGCTCTGGTTAATGGAGCTCTCTGTGGTTACTGATTAAAGCGGCAGGTGTCCTTTGAAGCAGTGGCGGGCCCAGACTTCTATGCTCCATCAAACCCCATACTTGTATATTCTCAATGGGGTCCCCCTGCGGGGATGACTACTGTAAAAACGCAGTCCCCTACTTGATATTTCACTGTCAATCAATACTGAGGGGGGAGTTGGCATCAGGTTGACATAGTTGCACATGAAAGGATGGGGTTTCCTGTCTCCTTTGTTAGCCTCTGTAGCCAGGCCCCATATGGGCCTGTTTGAATTACTTTCTGATTAGTATGCAAATTGCTTCCACTAACTAAAGTCAGGGTGGAATAATGGAGCCCTTGTAAGTTAATTAGGCTGGCCATGGCAGGGGGAAGTGTGGCCCTCCCCTTGTGTAGATGCCTCCTGTACTCCCCCTGTCAGATCACAACTAAATATAACGGGGAACAGTGCCTGTAGTCTATGTGTATGTCGTGCGGTGAGCATAGGAAAATGTGTACGGATTAGCCACGCACAATTTTCCAGTGGTTGATCTACCATCATTCAATTTTGTTTAAAATTTCAAAAAAGCCCAGGCAAGTGAACTCCCAATGTGCGGATGATCGAATTCCTCACAACAATGCTTGGGGGCCACAGAAGCCATCAATCGACTTCAATAAGAGGTCTAGCCTGACAATGCCCAGGGGCCACATGAGCCCTCAATTGACCTCAATAAGAAATCTAGACTGGCAGTGCTTGGGGGACACAGGAGCCCTCAATTGTCTACAAGAAGAAGTCTAACCTGACACTTCCTGGGGGCCACAGGAACCCTCAATTGACCTCAATAAGAAATCTAGCCTGAGAGTGCTTGGGGGCCACAGGAACCCCCAATTGACTACAATAAGAAGTCTAGCCTGACAATGCATGGGGACCACAGGAGCCCACAATTGACTACAATATGGAGTCTAGCCTGACAATGCCTGGGGGCCACAGGAGCCCTCAATTGACCTCAATAAGAAGTGTATCCTGACAATGCATGGGGGCCACAGGAGCCCTTAATTGACTACATCAAGAAGCTTATCCTGACAATGCGTGGGGGCCACAGGAGCCCTTAATTGACTACAATAAGAAGTTTTTCCTGAAAATGCGTGGGGTCCATGGGAGCCCTTAATTGACTACAACAAGAAGTCTAGCCTGACAATGCGTGGGGCCAGAGGAGCCCTTAATTGACTACGGTAAGATATGCCTGACAAGAGTGGTCTTTAGAGAGAGTGGTGCTGTGTGGAAGGCTGCAGAGCTGGGGAAGCTGTGCCACGTGTTACGCATGTGCCCCTTCTGACCTGTAATGGTCTCCAGCCAGACATGTAGACAGTGCCGGGACAGGGGCCATCCCAGCAGCATGCTGCTCTTAAACTCAAATTCAAAGCCACATGTTGGTATAACAGGGCAGCGAGGGAGCATTGGTGTTTCTCAGGTGGTGAGCGTGCCACGGGAACCTTCGTGAATGGCTTCGCTCCCTCACTGAGAGTGCACTTGGCCACATTTGCGATCCGAGACTGCACACAGTATGGCCCGACTTCCTTGTCGAAGCTTTGCATATTTCAGCAAAGGAAACACGATTAAAATGAGTGTCGTGCCTGCCACCTTTTGTTCTTCCTGGGTCCGTCTTCAAAAATAAATGGTGACTTTGGTCTAGCAGGATTTAATTCATGGCGATACGGTGCGCGTCTTCGGGCGCCTTGCTTGAATCATTGAGGTATCATTTCTCTGTGAACGCCGGGCCCCCGTCCAGAGAGAGGCGCGAGCTCTCCCCGCGCCTACGACCAGGAAGCAGGGCTTTAACAATAGCGCGAACAGGAGCTCCAGTAAATCTCCCAGCAGAAGTGATAGCTGCGATGAAAGCCACTTTCCGGGGCATGCATTTAATGGCACACCTTCTGCAGAGGCTCAAACGGGCCCTCTAAATTATACAGAGACTAATATTAGGCCCGGGAGCGGGTACAGAGCTTTTCACATTTCATTCCTTCAAGGAAGTGATAAAATAGAGTTAATTTAAGGAAAGGACGTTAAACTGTTCTGCAGTGGGAAGGAGTAATTGCTGCGAGGAACATTCTTACCCAGCCCGATTTATTGTATTCATTTTAAAGCATGAAAATGGAATCACTGCTCTGGGTATGTAGACCTGCTTGCATCGGGTGAAGTAAAGGTACGGGCGTGGGCGGGACGGGGGGGGGGGGGGGGCTTCACACTGCAAGGCAGAGGAGGATGGACCAATAGATACAGAATATTTCCAGTGGACCGTACCACATTTCTTAGGGACATTCAATACATCTACATCTGCTCAAGGAAGCTGCCTGAAGCTTCTTGGGGTCATATAGTCAGGTAGGCCGCCGGGCACCCTAACATATAATGATTCATGAAAGCTGGGTGGCTCTCCACCTTACAGCAGGTAGTTCAGGAAAACAGACCTAGGCAGTCTTCCCTTTAGCAAAGGCCGCAGATACAGTCAGGTGGGCAGCCTGGGCTTGGGATTCTCAGAGTGACACAGGTCTCTGAGCACCAAATCCTCGCAGAGCATGAAGGCAAGGCAAGGCAAGGCAAGTCGTGGGACTGCAGAAGTCCTGGCGTTCTGTATCCGTTTGGCGGGTAGCAGAGGAAAGGACCCAAAGGAGCGTATTGCTGCCAGTTCCCAGACACTTTGGGCCTCATTACGACCCAGGCGGTAAGTTACCGCCTGGGTCGTACCTTTAACGCCATGGCGTAAACTACGTTTACGCCATGGTGGTTGGTGGATTTACCGCCCCATTCCAAGGTGAGTGGGGCGGTAAATCCCCATTTCCCATTTACCCTTCCCCATTCCCATTTTTGCCCCATAGGGCATAATGGGAGTGGGGAAGGAGATAATTACGCCACCGTAAATTACGGTGCCGTAATTATCTCCAAGGTCCCTTAGCGCCATGGATTATAACGCCTGCAAAAAGCAGGCGTTAAACTCACCATGGCGCTAAGGGACCTTGTAATCAGGCGTTAACGGTCGGCGCCGTTTACGGCGCCGTAAACCCCTTAACGCCCAGGTTGGAATGAGGCACTTTGTCATTGGCAGCTGTTGTAAAAATGCTGACGGTCTGGCCGGAGCAGCAATAGAGGGACCATAGGTCATTACAACCTTGGTGCTAAGTGCACCAACTTTACCACCATGGTGTAAACTACGTTTACACCATGGTGGATGGCGGATTTACCGCCCCATTCCAAGGTGAGTGGGGCGGTAAATCCCCATTTCCCATTTTCCCTTCCCCATTCCCATTTTTGCCCCATAGGGAATAATGGGAGTGGGGAAGGCGCTAATTACGCCGTCGTAAATTACGGCGGCGTAATTAGCACCATGGCGGGTTAGCGCCATGGGGCCTCATTACACGGACGGCGGTAACGGTAATGGTCACCGTTAATGACAACGGTGACCGTTAACCCTTACCGCCGTACTACGAGGTCCCTTTGCGGGTTGGTGATTTAACGCCTGCTTTTTGCAGGCGTTAAAAACCAACCCGCTAAGGGACCTCGGAGCTAATTACGGCACCGCAAAATTGCGGTGCCGTAATTAGCGCCTTCCCCATTCCCATAGAGCCCTATGGGGCAGAAATGGGAATGGGGAAGGGCAATGGCGGAAGGGGGATTTACCGCCCCTCCAACCTTGGAATTGGGCGGTAAATCCCCTTTCCGCCAAGGCGGTGCCGGTATTTTACCGGCATGAGCCATGGCGCTAATAGCGCCATGGCTCACCGATGGACTTTAACGCCTGCCAAAAGCAGGCGTTGAAGTGGGAATCCGGCGTTAAGGGTTAACGCCGTTGTTAACCCTTAACACTGGGGTTGTAATTACCTCACATGTCTCAGATGATTTGTTGATTCGACTGTTCTTCCTGGAGGGTTTTGTATTTGCTGCCTAAAAGTGGGCGAGGGAGAGTCCGGGAGCGGAGGAGAGGGGTGGGGAACATGGGGGGGGGGAACATGTGGGGAGGAACATGTGGGGGGGGGAATAGAGGAGAGGATTGCTTGCTTAGAGAAGACTTAGAATCTGCAGTACTATGGCAGGGGTCACGGGTGGGCAGCACCAGGTCCCCCATCTGCTTTCACCCTAACTCCCTCCTGCTCCTCCAGTCCAGAGTAAGAGCTATTTTCCGCCTGAAAACCTGTTCATGTATTGGTTGTTTCCTTAGGACAGGCATCACAACCTGTGGCTTGCCAGGTCTTTTGGACTACAACACCCATTATTGTGTGGCCGGTTTGTCGGTCGCGTGCCGGCCTTACAGGTGCTGGGGCACCCAGCACCATGTTGGTTTGCCGGAGTCACCCGGACTTACTTGTGTTGTAGGGCAGGATCCTGTGAGGCCATGGGGACATGGCCTGGCTGCCAGGGTCATTTTGAATTCCGGCAGCATCCTGGATGGTGGGTGGCCTGGGCTGGACCCAGGGCATCATGCTGATCCGGAGGGGCCAGACCAGCAGGGACCTGCAGGACTGTGATCGCACAATGTAGGCCAGCAGGCCCCAAGCGAGAGACAGAGACAACAGGACTTCCATTGCTGGAGTCTCCAATCGTTCTGAAACACTTGGCTGCAGTTGCTCCTTTTATTAGCTCGGGCCATGACACAGTCAGGGCCCATCTTAAAAGGGAAATACAATGGGTAGGTTCACACATAAACGCCCCATATTAAAAGTGCAACACACTCGGGAGGGTCAAACATAACACCCATGATCCCTCACCATTGACTGTGATGGCTAGGGATGATGGAATATGTAGTCTAGACCCCTGGCTTGTGAAGATTGCACACTCACTTAAGGCATGGGGACAGCCTGAACTTTGTTTGAATCTCGGTAGGCAGAGTCGACTCACCCTTTCATCCTTCCAATGTTGATAACACGAGTACCATTAAATTGAGAAATACTAGTAACAGCTACTATGACAGTGCTTAGAAATGGGAGGAATCTGGAATGATACTCTACATAAAAGCTTGCTATTATTATTAATATATTTTTTTGAAAGCATGACAATCCCCTGTAGCATGCTGGTTCACGCACATCAGTTTTACCCTAAAAAAAAAAGGCAGTCTCAGGCTATTTTTAATAGGCCCATTGCCTCTCCGCTCGGTCTACAGGATGTAGAGCAGGCATTATGCACAGGCGCCGGGTTGCCATGGTGATCTCTTGGACTGACCTACTATGAAACTGGCTGGTGGTGATGTAACAGAGATATACATGTGTCAGGCTGGTGCCTAAAAGAATAGTATCCCCTCGGGAGCACCTCTGAAGTGTTACATGTCAGGCTCCCCTTCAAACACAAGCAGTGATGGTAATCAGGGCTGGGGGATAATTTTATCATGGGCACCAATGAAAAAGTGGCCCACAGTTGCAAATGGCAATTCTTTCCTTTTCTGACAGACTGTTTGAATAGTAATCAAGGGGGAGTTCTTTGATAAAATGTGATGCAAATTGTGCAATTTAAAGATTATTTATTCAGCAACAATGGTCAAATCTAGCAGCCTAGTGAAGTAACTCATCAAACTGGCCCACACTGGCCGGCCAAAAAAAGTGGGCCACTTAGGGCAGAAAAACGGGCCCACACCAGCATTTTGCATTTTTGGTTCAGGCATTGTCCTATTGCCCTATGGGACAGCCTAGCCGGTTAATGTGACCCACAGGTTTGGTCAACCTCTTTAAACGAAGCCAGGTGGGAATCACTGACGAGTGCATGGAAGTGGCAAATCATAAAAACAACGACTGAGGCATTCACGTGTGGGGCATCTGGGCGAGTATTCTGCAGGATCCTACAGAGGAGAGACATACCGGACACCGAGACCAAACAGGATCTCTCCTGAAGCACACAGGAGCTTGACCTGGGCACCACCACGCGACCGCAGGACACATGCGACTGCTCTGCGGACCCACACAAAGTCTATTGGAAGTTGGCACTTGGAACATTTTATTTAAAGGCCACCATCGGTATATGGGAAATGTCTATAATGGGACTCAAGAACAGAGACCAAGATAGCATGTGTTGGAAGCAAACAACATCTGGCAAGACCCGTCCAAAAAGGAGTCGGAGATGTGAGAAAGCCATCGGCAAAATAAATGATGATCACATTTTCAATGGAGCAGCCTCCTTACAGACACCAAATTGGACTCTGACCCCAAAGTCACCTGTGGAGACCCATCAGCCCATACGAATGAGGTCCCAGTCACCTAAAAAGCATCACCCCCATATTATCGAGCAGACATGCACATTATACTCCTGGTCCTCCTGCAACAAAGTGTAAACACCCCAGGGAACGGCGGAACATTCTATTACCTGAAAATAAACAAAAGACTACAGACTATGGCTCTACAGAAGGATCCGCATTTAGCCAGGGTGTTGCTAGGTCTGGAAAAGATCTGTGGCTACGCTAATGTTGGTACTGTCAGGACTCGGGGCTAGCTATCCTTTTGGTTGTAGCCCCTGAGCTTCTGTCCGGGCTACAACTAACTGACTAGGGGCTATAGCCCCCTCAGCCCCCACAAGCAATGCCTCTGACATTAAGAACCAACAGATATTGTCTTGCATGAATGAGGAGACTCAGAACACACCCGCAACGGCAACTACGAGCCAATAATATTCAGTGTCCCCAAAAACGTCACACAAGCAAGGACATTCCTCCAATAAGAGGCTCTGTAGTCACCATTTGCTCTAAAGGCCTGGCGTGAATGATCGCATGGACCCTGCTGCGAAGGCCATACAAGCAGTCTGTTTTAAACAGTACAGGCTCCAGCGAATGAAACGCAATTGAAAGCTATAGGCGCGCCTAGCCGTACCAGCTCTCTGAAACAACTAACTCCATGACCCTTTGAGGTATTTCTGTGTGTAGGGTATATGGTGCATGACAAGCTTTAAGCATCAGGTTCCAAGGAATCAACACCACCGCTAAAGCTATGTGCATGTTTTATGCCACATAGGACAGGTATTGTATTTGTTTATTTATAACGCGCAAACCATCAGGCCCGGGGGCATCAGGGCGCAATTTGTACAGTGTTGCAAGAAAAGAACATACAGGGATATAAATTACAAAAAAGTATAACAATACAGCGTAATAAACAGACTTAATAATTACATATCTTACACATGGTACAGTGGTACAGTGTCCCAAGGCTCTGCAGAGGAAGTATCCCTGAGGTGGTTGGGAAAGGTAGTAGACCGGAAATCGAGCAGGGGAAAGGCGGGTTGGGTAAGTAGGACCGATGTCTGACACAGCTATTGCTGGTCAAAGAGCCAAGATTTAGTTTTATTCTTGAAGGCATTGAAGGAGTCTTCAGCTCTGATGGCAGCGGGGAGGGTGTTCCAAAGTTTGGAGGCTAGGACAGGGAAGCTAGTGCCTACCGCTTTTTGGAGCTTAAACCTAGGGATAGTCAGGCAGTGAGTCTGAGCAATTCTTAGTGGTCGGGCAGTGGAGTGGCGCGTAAGCCGACTGCAGAGATAGATCAGAGCCTTGTTGGCTAGGCATTTGTGCGTGAGGGCAAGCGTTTTTAGGGAAATTCTCTGCTTCACGGGTAACCACCTAAGGCTAGCTCTGGCTTCTGAGATGTGGTGGTTACGAGGTATGTTCAGAGCCGCTCGAATTGCATTGTTCTGGGTGGTTTGGAGTTTGGACAGATTTTCTTGGCTGGTGCCTAGATATAGGGCACTGCAGTAATCTATTTTTGCCATGATAAGTGTTCTCGCTAGTGTGAGGCTATTGTGGGTGGTGAGGAATGGTCTACAGGCTGAAATGAGTTTGCACGTGTAGGCGGAGGTGGATCTGACTGCATTAGTTTGTCTTGACAAGGAAAAGGTGGAATCCAGGTAAATGCCTAGTGTTTTGGTGTCTTTCGAGACTTGTATGGAGTTGCCGTCTATGATGAATGACTGATAGGATGGCTCCAGTTTGCTCAGGCGTTGTGAAGTACCTAGAATAAGTAGCTCCGTCTTATCGTCGTTCAGACATAGTTGGTGCTGGGCCATCCAGGCTTGGATGACCAGGTAGACGTCATTGAGGGCCTTGGTGTCAGCAAGATAGTCACCCGAGATGGGAATGAGTATCTGAGTGTCGTCCGCATAGTTGGTGTAGGAGACACCCAGATAATCGAGCACATCGAAGAGTGGTTTCGTAAAGATATTGTAAAGGGTAGGAGACACGCAAGAGCCCTGAGGAACACCGCAATGAATAGGGGAGGGAGCTGCGGCAGCGGAGGGTGCAAAGACCCTCATAGATCTGTTGCTCAGGAAGGATTTGATCCAGGCCGCTGCGGAGGGAGAGAAGTTGGCAGCAGAGTGGAGGTGCCTGCAAAGGATCTGGTGGTTAACCAAATCAAATGCGGCGGAAAGGTCGAGGAGTAATAGCATTGCTAATTTGCCCTTGTCCTTCAGGACTTCGATCTGGGTTTTTAGGTCTAATAGAGCCGTTTCAGTCCCGTGTCTGGGCCAAAATCCGGATTGTCGTAGACCTAGCAGATTGTTTGATTCAAGGTAGTTTTGGATCTGCAGGTAGGCTGCACGGTCCAGTATCTTCAGCAAGAATGGTACTGTAGTAATAGGTCGGAAATTCGTAGGTATGTTTGGGTCAAGGGAAGGTTTTTTTAGTAGCGGGATCACCCAGGCGTCTTTAAGGTTGTCCGGGACAACACCTGTTTCAAAGGAAGAGTTAATGAAGGCTGTAATGAAAGGGGCTAGGTCATGGGCAGAGTCCTTAATGATGGGAGCTGGGCACGGGTCACCTTGGCAGTTGGAAGGTTTCATCCTGAGGATGATATTTTCTACTTCGAAGATAGTGAGAGGTGCGAAGGTGAAGGGTTTGATGTTGGCAGAGTTGGAGAGGGTGGGCCTAGTGGGGGAGGATGAGCGGTTGTCACGCCTCAGGCAGTCCTGCTTATCTTTTATTTTAGATTGGAGCATAGAGATTTTGTTTAGGAGGGCTGCTTGAATGTTAGCACACCTTTTACTGTCTGTTGTGCAAGTGTCTGGCGGGGATACTGGGGTTTCGAGCTCTTTTAGGACTCTAAAGAGTTCCTTGGAATTAGAGACGGCTTGTGTGATACGATTATTAAGCGATTCTTTTTTAGCAATGATGATGGCGTCTTTGTAAATGAGGGAGGCGAGGAGGAAGCCGTCTTTATGCTCATCAGATGGGTGGCTTTTCCACCGGTTTTCCGCGCAGCGTTTGGCTTTGCGAAGGATTCTTAGCTGTGGAGTGAACCATGAGTTGAGGTGTGCTCGTGGTTTAGCCTTTCTAAGTTTAGTTGGTGCTAAGGTGTCAATGGCCCTGAGCATCGTTTGGTTGTAGATGTCTGCAAGGGAGGTGGGATCAGAGCAGGCGTTGGTCGCCGCATTAAGAGAGGGGAGTAACAGTGGGAGGAGATGTTCTCTTGTTATGTTTTTTTTATTGCGGGTGGGGAGGGCTGGGGCTATAGGTGTTGGGGCTCGCGGGGAAGCTTCAATGTTAAATGTTATGATGTGATGGTCAGACCATAAGCAAGGGGAGTTATTGAGGACCTGGATGTTGCAGTTGAAGCCGGCTAACCAATCAATGGTCCTGCCTTTAATATGGGTCGGTTCTTGTAAGTACAAGGTGAGGCCAAGGTCAGTAAGAGCATACTCCAGATCAGTTGCTACAGGATCCTTAGGGTCGCCGCAACCAAGATTGAGGTCACCTAAGATTATTGTTTGGGAGTTGTTTTTTGTATTGTCAAGAAGAAGAGTGGAAATTTCGCTAACAAAGGTGGGTGCCGGCCCTGGGGGCCTGTAGATAAGGTGAAGGGTGGCCGTTTGGTTAGGTGTTAGTAGTAATTTGATTGTCAGCAGTTCAGCTGATTCGAGTTTGGAGTCGGATACCACTCTTAGGTCAAGGGAGTTTTTGTGGATGAATGCCACGCCACCGCCTCTAGTATGGGCAGAGGAGCGGTCACAGCGTGTAATGCCATAGTCAGGCGGTAAGGCCAGGGATAGAGAAGGGCCAGAGGCGGCATGTAGCCAGGTTTCGGATATGGCAATGAAGTCAAGGTTGGCAGTAGTGATAAGGTCGGATATGTCAAGAGCGTGTGCTGTGAGGGATCTAGCATTGATGAGGGCACCCTTGAACACAGGCAATTTAACCCCTGAGGACTTAGTTTTGCAAGTGGCGGAGGGCGAAGGCGGGCTGGGTGGTGTGCGTGGGGCTTGCTTAGTGGTGTGGGTGCGGGAAGGACGAATACGGAATCTGGTGCCTAGTCTCTTGTTCCTGAGAGTAAAGGGGCAAGGTTGGTTAGGGGTTGGTTTTGTGGCAAAGTGTTTGAGCCAGAGAGCAGGGTCATTAAGGTATTGGTTAATCTGGTTGCAGGGGTGGTGAGCGTCAACGGAAGTTGCTGAAGGACACGTTGAGGGTGTCAAAGTCATGGTGGGTGACGCTGGGTCACGTAGGTAAGGGCAGGCCAGGATATTAACCTCAAAGGTAGGAGTGGTTGACTTGGGTGGTTGAGTGAGTGGGGCAAGGAATGTGGTTAGGAGGTGGTGCAATAGAAGGCGCACGCTGATGTGCATGATGGTGGTGCTGGCTGACAGAAGTAGGTTCCCTATGAGCTAGTTGAGAGGGACAAGTTAGGGTCTGCTTGAGTGGGCCTGGTGAGATAATGGAAGGGGGTGAGGATGCTATGGTAAGGCTGGACACAATTGAGATGGTCTGAAAGCGACTTTAGGCACAACACAATTGAAATGGTCTGAAGCGACCTTAAGGCAAAGCACAATTGAAATGGTCTGTAAGCGACCATAAGGCACAGCACAATTGAGATGGTCTGAAAGCGACCTTAAGGCACAACACAATTGAGATGGTCTGAAAGCGACCTTAAGGCAAAGCACAATTGAAATGGTCTGTAAGCGACCTTAGGCACAACACAATTGAAAAGGTCTGTAGGCGACCATAAGGCACAACACAATTGAAATGGTCTGTAAGCGACCTTAAGGCACAAAGGCACAAAATACTTATGATATACTAAGGTTCGAGAGCTTCAAGGGAGGCATGAAACACATTCAAATAATAGTGGCCCAGAGTACATGCCTACAGCAGTGTCCCCGGTACTGGCATGCGTGATTCTACTCCTTGAAATGACGGACCAAGTAGAAAATGGAGTACAGGTAAAGGCGACTGAGGGGGAGTCGTATCATTGCAGTGTCAGAAAAGGAGCCAGGACAGGGGCGAGGTACTTACAGTGGGTTCACCTAGTATGAAAGAGGGTATTTGGAGACTTGCTTGCGATAGCTTGCCTCGGACTTTGCGGAAAGGCGGTCGGGGAGGTTGAATTGAATTGGCCACGCCGCGCTCCCATGCGCGTAACAGGCGCAGGAACAGGCCTTTGTGTGGCCTTCGTGCTGGCCACCGGCGGTTGCGCCTACTGGCGGATGGAAGCAGTTTTACACTGCTTCGAGCGAGGATCAGCCTCGCTTTCGTGCCGCGCGGCGCCCGGCATGCGGGAGTCAGGCACCCTTGAAGACAGGGTCAGGCAGGCCCTTCGATGGTGCCGGCGAGGTTCTGGGATGCACTCCGTGTGCGTAGAGTAGATGGGAGGGGGGGCTCCTGCCCTCTACCCTCAGCGAGGAAGGATGGAATGGGGGCACAGGCGCAGGAACAGGCCTTTGTGTGGCCTTCGTGCCAGGGACTGACCCCTTCGGCCCTTTGTATAGCCCTAAATGCAATTCATACGAATTTTTTATTCAACCATAGTTCATCTACCAAGATGACCTTGACGGTTAGACATGGACTTCACTCTTCCTCCATTACCCTCCATTATTACCTAACCATCCATCTGTCTACTTTTATATCATTTGTACTTGCATTCTATATTTTGTTTGTGTTGTATATGTTGTACTGTTTGCGACCCCTGTACAACCATGGCATTCTTTAATGCCCCATGCTATGCTTCAACCAACTCCTTCACCATCAGGTGTATGGGCCAAATGTATGTCGTCACTTCACTATTGTAAATTGCCCTGAAGCGGAACTTCTCTGACCACGCTATGGCCTTTGGTGATGCGCTTCCTTTGGAAGCACAACCTTCTGCTAAATCCAACAAATAAAACCAAGATATCACTGAGACACTGAAAGACCTACAGCAAACAACCCCTCAATCTTCTGCAACAAGCCAATGACAACTAAAAGGGATACCCCAAAAATGCTACGACTAATCTGCTTCACTGGAGTGACATCCATGAATGTCTCACTCAGAGAAACAGGGCCCAAAGCTAAAGAATGTATCCTCTTCATTCAATGGACTGCGAGCTACACAAGGCTGTGTTCCTGTGGGCTACATTGACCCACTGAACAGAATTTTGCCAAAACCAATCTGCCTTAAAACTGCATTTTGCAGCAACAAAAAGAAGGCTGCACCATCTTGCCAAGCACACATTGGACAGGATGGAACCAGGGAACACACAGAGGGATCGTGCCAGTGTGTTCCGACATATACAAATAGAATAAAGTGAAAAGGCAGCACTGCTTTGCTGAAAGTCCAAAATCCCCATTAAAAAGGAAACTTTTTCACCTTTAAAAATGCTGCTCTGATGCTATTCCCATCTGTTCTTACTTAAACCACTTTGATTAATAAGGCCCTGCCATACCCAGCATATTTCATTGTGCTTCAGCAAAACCAGGCATGATTTCTGATTTACAGGCCCTGTCAAACCAACTCTGAGAACAATCAACAAGGAACTCCACTTTTACCTGCACGGGAAAACACGTTCATTTTCATCACAAAGTACCAAAGCTCAGTAGTTCAAAGAAACTCCAGCTATCGGAGCCATGTCAATTTCAATACATCTGTGCTTCAAACAAAACCCCTGCATACAAGAAAAATAACTATAGCTGCAAGACAGTGTGGGAATCCAGAGGGAGATGCAAAACCAAATTTAAAAAGAAATGCCAGCTTTTCACCATACATGTAAAAATGAGCTTGGCAAACTAAAGAAGAAAAATGCTTGTTGGAGAATACTATGTTGAACAACAACTTCTTCTTGCCTAGCAATGTGAAAGGGGATTGTACTGTGAAAATACAATGTATGAAATGGTTCTATTTAGCAGGTTTCCTTCCAATTCAGAACAAAAATAAATACATTTAAATTAAACTTCAGTGGCTGCATGGGGGGAGGAATCAGCCCAAGGCAGGTTTTCTGCTGAGAGGGTGACAAAAACAAAAGGGGCATCTCTCAGCAGATACGAACACCCCAGTGATAATTATTAGGTTGGATAGAATCTGGAGGAAAAGACAGTTGGTGGCAGCTGAAGAAAGAAAAAAATGGTCCAGTGACAGACAAAGGACTGCCATTTGTTTCCAAAGACTATTTATGAATACACATGTAAAGACTTTTATATCTGCAGCAAGACTTTGTACACATTTTAAAATCTTTCTGTTTAAAAGTGATTTTGTGTTTTATAATTTGAGACATTGTAGAAGTCACTGACACCTTGGGAATAGAAATGGCAAAGTATTGCGGATTATAAGAAAAGTATCCATATTAACAATGCAAATGTTTATACTTTCCTCCCTTATGATAATCCACACGTGTATAAAGTTATGGAATTTTAGGCTGAATTTTTCATACTCAAAATGACCATAAATGATTAAAAGGACAAAACAATGTCTCACAGATTGCAGGATTGGACTGCTATGGTCTACATACAATATGTAACCCGATGATGTCACTTATTAAGGTGCATATAGAAAAAATGTAGGGCAGCGGGGGGATACTCTGCCAACCCTGGAGCTGGGAAGAGTCAGTAGACTACTCTCCTGAGCACCACAGGAATAGATAAACTTGGTCCCTCCATTCTGCGAGCCCCTCTCAAGTTCACAGAATCAGGGAGTGCCTAGATGATCATGAGGGGACCTCAAGTAGTAGCACCTCTGAGTCTGAGGGCGAGTGAACTCGGGTGACTAAGCCAAAGAAGGCAAACAAACTCAAGAGAGTTATGACAAAAGACCCCATAAGGCAGATTAAGGCCATTAGGAGTTTTATAACCCCATACCATAAAAACGGAAAATATTCTGTTTGGGAACACTTGGAACTCTATAAGCAGATGATGGACACTTTTCATCTGAAAGACAACCAGAACTGCCTAGAGTATGTAAAATGGACCTTCTCCCCTGAGTACTCCAGCTTCTTTGCTGGACTGGAGGACCAGAACCATTGAAGATAGTCCACCTACAGGGTGGCCATCTTGAAACACTTTTCCGCCCACAGAAACCCCCAAGAGGCTCGCAAAGCTCCCTACAATCAGCAGTACGGGGAAGATCAGGCCCCACGAGAATTTGTGCAGGAGCTCAAACGCGCCTTTGCAAAAAACCCTAGGAGGGTGTGCAGAGATAGCCGGGAGTTTATAACCACCTTCTTTCATGCGCTCCGCAAGTATATCATGACCCAGCTGGTGAGGGGTTTCCATGACAAAAGATCTCTGGACTGGGTCATAGAGCAGGCGACCCGCATTTATGAGGTCCAAAAACCTGCAGAAAAAGAAATCTGGTCAAGAACCCCAAACCAGCCGACATCTCTGCTGCTGCTAAGGTGGCGGAGGTGAAGGTTGCCCCCATTGTAGACCTAGAGATGGGGGGGCCTACAAATTTACCTACACAAAACCAGCAAAATCAGAGACCTAGAAAGCCTTCAGCGCAATCTCAAATAGGTGGCAGTCATGGAGGTAATCCCACTAATGGGACCCCTAACTTCCCTGATTTGATATCAAACCCCGATACAAGGGCAACCAACTAAACTTGGGGTCATAGAGACTCCCCCAGCCCAAGTGGGAGATCCAATCAGGTAAGTACTACCCCAGGAAACTTCCCTCCCAACTTCCCCCAGGAGGGCAGTAATTTCCCAAATGCTGGGTTAAGTTTCTTCCCCCAATACTCACAAAACCCCAACCTGCAGGAGAACCCTGCGTTCATTCCCTGATTTCAGGAACCTAGACAACCCAATCCAGGAGAGGGGAGGACAAGGGTGGAGGGTTACCAAAATTCACCATATCCAGGGTACTTCAGGAGAAGAGGTCATTACCCTTCCTGTGATCCACCTAGAGTTCAGCAGAGACCC
This sequence comes from Ambystoma mexicanum, assembly GCF_040938575.1. Lineage (NCBI taxonomy): Eukaryota > Metazoa > Chordata > Amphibia > Caudata > Ambystomatidae > Ambystoma > Ambystoma mexicanum. The sequence continues at coordinate 856,324,794 of NC_090934.1, forward strand.
CAGTACCAGCTGGAATGGGTGTCCCAACTGGAGTGCCAGGTCCAAACCTTACCCAGGATCTGGGTTGCATGTTGAGGGCTCAACAGAACCTTCAGATGTACATGGCGGCTCAGAACCCCACAAACCAAGGGTCTGGTACCCCAGAACAATGACGGGGAGAGAACCCTGACAACTGACTGGTTCCAAAGGAGGAGACATGGGGGAATGGAGGTGTAAAGCCCTAGAGGAAGCTTCCTTCCTTACTTGTGAAAAGCCCCTGGACACCCAGGAACCGGAACAAAAATCTGCTGCCCCCGAAAATCTTCAACCCAGGGAACACAGGGTGGGTAGGAGAAATAAAGGACTCAAAAAGGCCCATTTTGGGCAGGAAGTTAGTGTCCTCCCATTTGAAGGGGAAGAATCCTTAGAGGATTCTCGGAAAAAGATCTTCTCCTTCAGGGACGGGTGGACTCCTCCCAAAGAAAAATGGGTCACGAGAGATCTTAATGAAGACTGGGTGGGCGTGGGGACTGAGTCAGAATTGTCCATTCTTGAACCCCAGAATGAGCATCCAGGAAACCTAATAGTAATAGAAGAATCCCAAACCTCACAAACCAATTCTGTTGACTGCCTCCAAAAAGGAGGTGGGGAGCAGCCCAGAATCAGAAAAAGGGGAGCCCGAAAATCCCCAAATATCAGAATGTAAAAAAAAAAAATGAAGATCCCCAAACTCCAACACAGAATTATGCCCAAACTACCCCTGTGTCGGAGTCAAAAATAAGGAAATTGACCACCCAGCTCGCCCAAAATGCACACTACCTTTGCCCATTGGAGGAGAAAGAGGGTAGATTTTATGCCCCGGTCCAAGTGCAAGTGCAATGTACATTTGCAGCGCTGGTGGACACTGGATCCCAAGCCACTCTTCTGTCAAAAAGGGCCTTTGAGCAGCTAAATTCAGGAAGGTGGAGAGATACCAGATCTCTCTCACCCCTCTTCCTGGAAAACTCCAGAACTTCTATGGGAATTAAATTCCTGTCGAGGGGACTGCAGAGCTGGAAATATAAATAGGGTGACACAAGATGAAGCACCCAGTCATAGTCGTGGCTCCAGGGAGAACCCCCTGTCTATTAGGGAATGACATCCTTCGTGGGTTGTCTCCCCTAATAGACTGTGTGAACAATGTACTGTGGACCCAGACTCACAGGCCAATAAAATTAAAACAGAGTGTCAACCATGTTAGTCTAAATGGCACAAGCCACATGGTTATTTTTTTTTTTTATTTTTTTTTTAAATATATTTTTATTTTATATAAACCAAACAACAATACAACAGAACATAAATAAACACATTTAACAACAAAAGCACTGCAATCCCCATCCCTCCCCCCTATGAGCCTGTATGGTGTCCGCCATCGGTATCCGCTGCGAGCGGAGGGGCGTCATCGCTCTCAGATTCAATTTGAGCCGACCCTGTTCCAAACAGCTCGGCTATCATCAATTTCCATGCCGCGAGGGAGCACATTTCCTCCTCCTCCCCTGCAATACTGGTATCCCGCCACACCGCCGTCTCGGCCTCCGCCCATTTTTGGAGATCCCTCCACCAGACCTCCACTCGTGGCTTATGACACTCCTTCCATCCCATGGAAATCCTACGTTTAGCAAGCACATAAGCCAAATCTTTCAATTTCTCAACATGTCTGAGTTTACGCGCTCTGGGATATCCCCCCAGTAAGCAGGCCCAGGCTGAATCCACTTTAAGCGTGATACCCTTTCCTGCCAGCTTCTGCGCCACTTCGCCCCAATAGCCTGCAATTACTGGGCACGCCCAGAACATGTGTATCATGTCTGCATTCTCCTCGTCACACTTGGGGCACGCCTGGCGTCCAGTGTCCCGAAATTTGGATATTCTCAAGGGGGTCATGTATGCCCTGTGCGTTATATAAAGCTGTATTTGCTTAAACCTGGCATTCCTCAATACTTTTTTATGATACCCCAAGGCACGCTCCCACAACCCATCTGCCATCGTGGCCCCCAACTCTGTTTCCCATTCCAGTCTCAAGTGCACTAAATCACTCCCAACCTTTGTCATCAACATCTCGTACAACCTAGAGACCTCATGCCCGCCCTCCGATGTGTCGTATAGTATCTCCACCGTGGCGTCCGGTTCATCGGCCAAGGTAGTTTCAGGCCACCTACTCCGGATCTCCTGCACTATCTTGTGATATGTTACATATTGACCCCTGTGCAATACCGACACTGCCTCTAGTTCTTCGAACTCCATGATGGTCCCATCCTGCCAAATATCTCCCATGGTGACCAACCCCACTGACTCCCAGTATGTCCGGATGATTGCTTTGAGCTGCCCGTCTCCTTTCGCCAGTGCGACCAGTGGTAACTGCGGCACACACGGCAAAGGGTTACCCATCATCCGGCAGGCCCGTCGCCACATGTTCTGTCCCAAAGTTAGCATTCTAGGACGTTCCCTCATGCATGCATTAGTCACCCAGATCACCTCCCGCAGATAAAAAGGGGAACAGTCCCTCCCAAACAGCCTGTGTTCAGGGGTCTCGTCGTCAGAGAGCCACCTGGACACATATTGCAGCTGCGCTGCCACATAATAGGCCTCAAAGTCCGGCAGTTTAACTCTGCCCTTCTCGTAGAAGTTCTGCAGCTTCCACAGTGCGACTCTGTTACGCGTGCCGTGCCACAGGAATTCCCTGCAAACACTATGTAGCCTCACAAAAAACTTCTTAGGTATCATATAAGGGATGTTGTTAAAATAGTGCAAAAGCCTGGGCAGAACCACCATTTTAAGCATAGCTCCCCGGCCCATCATCGCTAATGGCAATCTTTCCCAGAACCTCATGCATTTCTCGATCTTCCCCACGGCAAGTTCAGTGTTGTGCTTGTGTTCTTCCTCAGTCGTGTGATACACATCTATTCCCAGGTATCGGAAAGAGCTCGTCGCCCACGGGATCTGCAACACTGGCAACCTCTCCACCGGAGTCCCCACATAGCCACCCAGCGGAAATAGAGTGGATTTCTGGGGGTTTACTGCTATACCGGACAACCAGGCATACCTCCCCATCACCTCTAAGACATACTGCAAATTTTCTTCTGGATATATCATCTGCATACAGGGATATAAGGTGACACTCTCCTCCTACATCGATGCCGACCGGGTCATATTGCTGCCGGAGGTAAATTGCTAAGGGTTCAAGGGCCAGGATGTACAACATTGGGGACCAGGGACACCCCTGCCTAGTGCCTCTGCCCAACTGCCATCTCTCTGACACCACTGCACCCGTGCGGACCCTAGCCAGTGGTGCACTGTATAGCATCTCGGCCCACCTAATGTAACCTGGTCCCATCCCATACCGTCCCAGAGCCGCCAGCAGCCACGGCCACCGAACAGAGTCGAACGCTTTAACCGCGTCCAGTGCCACTATCGCCATTTCGCCGTTGTCACTACGTCCCCATTCGACCACCCTGTGGAGGCGTCTGTGGTTGTGAGTAATGTTCCTGTTTGGGACATAGCCCGTCTGGTCAGGGTGGATCAACTTGCCGATCACTCTCCGCATTCTAGTAGCCAGGACAGCTGTCAGGATCTTGCTGTCCTGGTTCAGCATCGACAAGGGCCTGTAGGAGCCACAATCGTGTCCCGGTTTATTTGGCTTGGGGAGCGGTATTATAATCGCCTCCCTGAGTGACTCCGGCAGCCGTCCCACCTCGTACGCTTCGTTGAGCATTTCCAGCATGGGCGGGAGCACTTCCTCTGCATATACTTTATAAAATTCACTGGGGAACCCATCCGCCCCTGGGGCTTTGCTGGTGGGTAACTGCCACACAATCTCCTTCAACTCTTCCAGGGTGATCGGAGCATCCAGCTCCTCTCGCTCCTCGTCACTGACCCTGGGCAGGCCTACGTCTTCCAGCACTTCGTCTATCTCCTCCTGGCTGCCCCCCTCACAATCTTCGTATAAGACCTTATAGTATTCCACGAATGCCCTGTTTACGCCTTCTTGGGTGTCCGCCTCCTCACCCTTTTCATTGATTACCAATCTGATCGGGGATCGTGGGGTCTCGCTCTTGTACAGCCAAGCTAGAAGTCGGCCCGTTTTGTCTCCCCCCGCATGCAGTCTCTCAATATACTTCCTATAGTTCAGATTACAGAGCCTGTCCCAATGTTCCGCACACTTCTGTTGCAATTTGGAGACCGCCTCCGTATCTATCCCACCACCTTCCAGCTCCTCCTCCAGCTCAGTCTCAGCTCTATGCAGATCCGCTAGGACTCCCCCCATCAATCCCTTGGACTTCGCAATGGCGATCCCCCGCATTACGACCTTAAAGGCCTCCCATAAGGTGCCAGCCGACTTAACGCTACCTGTGTTCACCTCAAAATAAGCAGTTATCTCCTCCCTCATATCCTCTCTGAAGGCAGGGTCCTTGAGCGCCTCCGCCCTGAGGCGCCATGTTGGTATACGCGCTCGTGGGGGGTAAAGCTGCCATCGCATGACCAGGGGCAAGTGGTCAGAGAGGACTCTCGCCCTGTAGTCTATATGGTCGCACTCCGCGACTATGTCCGGCGTGGCGAAGAAGTAATCAAGCCTCGTATGCAGTTGATGCAGGGCCGAATAATGCGAGTATTGCCTCCTGCCCGGGTGTTTCGCTCTCCACACATCTACCAGGCCAAGATCCGCCAGCAGCGTCTGCAATACCTTGGCCGCCGGGCTGGGCTTAGCCATCTTGTCATCCGACCTATCCTCCCTGGGATTCAATACACAATTGAAATCGCCGCCCCAAATCACCGTACCCCCCATCCCGACACTGAGCTTGGTGCACAGCGTCCTAAAGTATGTCGCCGTGTCCTGGTTAGGCGCATATGTGTTTACAATGCACACTACTTTGTTCTCTACCAGCCCCCTCACCATAACCAACCTCCCATCCACCTCCTCAACCTCCTCAATCAGCTTAAATGGGACATGTGGCACCATCCACACCAGCACTCCTCTGGCATAGGCGGAGTACGTTGATCCCACCACTGTCCCCTTCCACTTCCTCCCTACCAGCTCCAGTTTCTCTCGCTTTAGATGCGTCTCCTGTAACAGGGCTACGTCTATCTTTTGCCTCTTAAGATACAACATAACTTTATTTCGCTTCAGATAACTGTTAAGCCCTCTAACGTTCCACGTTAATATCCTAAGGTCCCCCATGGTCTATCAGTAGTTTCCTCCCCCCATCCGAGGCAATCCCTCCCCACTATGCAGACACCCAATCCCGATTTCACTCCCAGGCTCATACAAAAACTAAAACACCCCAAACCCCTAACCCAAACAACTGCCCAGCTCCATCCCTGGATCTCAGGCATCCCTGTGTTCGGTCCTCTCTGGGAAACCCAAGTAGAGAACCCGACAGGGTGTCACCCCACTAACAGTGACTAAACTAAACACAAAAAAGGGGGTGTAAAGAGCGGCCTTTGGAGGCTCCTCTCCCTCGCAGCCATGTCCGTGCTCACGGACCACGTTTCATAGCCACTGACGCGCACATGTTCTCCAGCGAGTTCAATTACTATATTCAAGTCCCAATGTTCGTAACCTGACCGGGCCCACAGCGTTACTTATCTCGTCTTTTTTTCGCCAGCCGTCTGAACATCTGGCTCCTGAGGGCAGTTTTGCGCATCCAGCCACTCCATGGCATCCTCCGGAGTGTCAAAGAACAGCAGCTTGCTCTTAAAGAAAACCTTCAGTTTGGCCGGATAGAGCAACATGTATTTATACCCCGCTTCCCGCAATCTCCTCTTTACCGATCCAAAGTTCATACGCCTGCGCTGTACCTGCAGGGTATAATCGGGATAGGCAGTTATGTTCGCCGCTCCTCGTTGTATTGTGCCTCCCTTGCGGAAGTGTTCGAGGATCCTTTCCCGGTCCCGGTAATTAAGGATCTTGGCGATCACCGGCCTGGGCGGGTTTCCCGGCGGTGGCTTCCTAGTTAAGGCCCTGTGCGCTCTCTCCACCGCAAAACCCTGCGACAGGGTGCCTCCTGTGATCTCCTGCAGTAGCATGTTCTCGATAAATTCCGTGGGATTATGGCCCTCAGCTCCCTCCGGCAGGCCCATGATACGGATGTTGTTCCTCCGGGCGCGTCCTCCCGCCTCCTCCGCCCTACTCTCTAAATTGCCCACTCGTTGCACCAGGGCATGGAGTTCACGCTTTTTCACGGCGCAGTCCGCCGCGGTAGGGCCCATTTCTTTTTCCAAAGTCTCCGTGCGCTCTGCCAAAGCACGCACGTCCTGCCTTAGGAGGTTCACGTCTTCCTGCACCGCCCCAACCTGGAGTTCCATTGCGGTCTTCAGTTCAGCCACAGCGAGCTGGAGCTTAGTCTCCCAGGTCGCTTTCAGGTCCGCGATCGCAGCGAGGACCTCCTGGTTCGCACCCCCGGCGGCCATTTCCTTGGCCTGAGTTTTATCTTTGCTTCTGGCTCCGTCTGGGCCGGGAGGCGTCTTAGCGTATTCGTCGAGCGTGGGCTGTTTGTTCTTTGCTCTTAGGGGCTTATTAGACATGTCTCCCGTCCTTCTGTCCCCGCTCGGATCTGGGGCAGGGTGTCACAGTGCGCTCTTCGGGTGTCCCCTCGCTATCGCCACATCTCCGACACGAAGTTCCTTTGTCCTTCGGCTCCCCCGGCCATCTTGTCTACTGCATTTGTCTTTCGCTGGCCCAAGATAGGCCAGGTCGCGTCTCACCCTTTGAAGCGCACTTTAGGCCATGAAGAGTCAGGGGCACAGTTTCAGGTCACACCGCACGCTCCACTGCTATCCGCACGTCCGGTTACCTTCGGCCATGCCCTGCTCCCTTTCCAGGTCCACGCCGTCGGCCTCGCGGGCCCGGGTGTCCTTAATGACCACGATGCACCCGAGTCATGCTCCTTCACTACCACCACGCTCCAGTGCGATCGTCAGGCGCCCAGATCAGTCACTCCTTTGTTCCTTCGTTGAGCGGCGGCGGCCATTTTCTCGTTCATCGCACTCTCTCCTCCAAGTCTTCTCTTAGCTTCTTGTTGCGCTTTCACGGTGCGGGCCCGTATCAAAATGTGTCCACACGTGCACCCGAGATTCATGTACGCAGCCATCTCAGTCTCAGCCAAATTACATCGGTCCTTGCACGGTTTTCGGTCGGATAATGTACGGATCTGCGGGAGCCCCCGTACAGACACGTCCTTTCACATGGCTTCCTAGCCACGCCCCCCCACAAGCCACATGGTTGAACAAAAATAAGATCAAATTAAGTTTCATCTTCAAAACAATGAAATACCAGACATCACAATAATTGTTGTAGAGCAACAAACTGGTGATGGGAACTCCTCTCCGTTCCTGAAAATCAACCTTCCTTCCAGTTTTAAGTGGCATTCCACACTGGAAAGAAATACTTTGGGATTTTATACTGATTCACAATCTGAAAATCCCAATTCTATAACCAAAATTGATGACAAACCAGCACAAAGTGTAGCTGGCATTCAGAAGAAGGGTGACCTTCCCGGGAAGCTCTTCTTCCCGATTCAGTTAAATGACGGGAAGGAGTCTGTTGACTTGAATAGCGAAGAAAGCTTAATCAGCAAAGTATTATTCAGGAAACTCCCAAAAGACCAGAACCTGTCTGCTGTGGAGTCAGTTTATCAGTGGGTATGGGGCCTGGAAATTCCCCGCTCTAAACATGTTCTACTTAGAAGTTCTATGCTAAAAATGTCTATAGGTGACAAAAGCATAGAACATAATTGTTGGGTCGTGCAAGGTGTTCCTTCCACTTTTTACATGGGCAGTCATATCCTTATCCGACTCGGAATTAATTTGGATCCCAGTTATTGCCAAGCCCGGTCCGAACTGGAGAGTAAATCCAAGGCCCTGGCAGTCCTAAAGAAAGCCTTCCGGTCAGCCCTATTGCTATCATAGGCAATTGAAGTTAAAAAATGGAGAAGAGGTCACCATCCCAGGCCTAGCTACAGATTCTGCATCTCCAAAGACGAACTGACAGAAGAGAAATGGGTCCATATTAATCAACTAAAGAGTTGTCACCCTAGGCACACTTTGCACCAAATTGAGGAGCCCAGAGAGAATCAAAGAGAAGAGAATTCTGAAACATGAGAATAAGAAAAAGAAGAACCAGAAGGGAACAGATAGAGTCTTGGGTATAATTGTGTAACAGGGAGTATTTTTCTTCATTATCAATTGTCATCATTGAATGCCTGTGTATCCCACTGCTGTCAACCCGATTGGAGGGCAGTTAGTGGGATATGGTAGTAACCGGTTTGTGTTCTCTTTCATACTGGTTGCACCTTCACTACCAAGGAGGACCTCCTCGGGGACCTGGAAGTCCAAAATCCCCATTAAAAAGAAAACTTTTTCACCTTTAAAAATGCTGCTCTGATGCTATTCCCATCTGTTCTTACTTAAACCACTGTGATTAATAAGGCCCTGCCATACCCAGCATATTTCATTGTGCTTCAGCAAAACCAGGCATGATTTCTGAATGACAGGCCCTGTCAAACCAACTCTGAGAAAAATCAACAAGGAACTCCACTTTTACCTGCATGGGAAAATGCGTTCATTTTCATCACAAAGTATCAAAGCTCAGTAGTTCAAAGAAACTCCAGCTATCGGAGCCATGTCAGTATCAATACATCTGTGCTTCAAACAAAACTCCTGCATACAAGAAAAATAACTAGAGCTGCAAGAGAGTGTGGGAATCCAGATGGAGATGCAAAACCGAATTTAAAAAGAAATGCCAGCTTTTCACCACACATGTCAAATGGGCTTGGAAAACTAAAGAAGAAAAATGCTTGTTGGAGAATACTATGTTGAACAAAAACTTCTTCTTGCCTAGCAATGTGAAAGGGGATTTTACTTTTTTAAAAATAATAATAATATCTTTAATGTGATTTAGTTTAGATAATAAACTTTACACATATACATCTTAACAATATAGACCAAATAAAAATAGAAAAACAATATGATATAAATACATTCATATAAAAACAATACAATACAGATACATTCATAGGATAAAATATAATTCAATATCTCTTTATACTAACATCAGATTAAACACCACGTACAATTCATCCTTATCTCTTGATCATAATGTATTATATCACAGATTTAGCCTCCTTCGTAATACCTCATTTTCCTTGTGAAAGCAGGGCCTAGGCGAATCATAGCAAGCCTCATAGTGATATACCCAATTTGACTTCCACCTTCAGCCATATATTATAAAGTGCAGTTAACAGACGCATACTTACGGTATTAACACAATGGTTCCAAAACAACATCTCCCCTATAGTCTCCCAACTGTGTGCATACTTTCCCAGATGTTGTTTTATGACATCCATCATTGCCTGGCATTCGGTGAGGACATGCTTAGCTGTCTCAGGTAATTCCTGTTTCTTTCAGAGGCGACAATAACGTTGTTCTTTGGGTATCTTATCTATCACCCCGTAGTCATCTTAATGGGAATATGTTCTACTCTTAAAAGAAGTATAAATCTTTTGAGCCGGTGGGACGGGCATAATAACAAGTATTGTTGTGGTTTCTTAAATGTGTATAACCTAGTTTGCACAAAGTGATACCTTTTTAGCTTGCGGAGATGTTTGTAATTCTCAAGCCAGTCCCATAGCTCTACCCGTCTCCCCATTAAAGCCTGCATTGCCTCCGTATAAGGCCCATCTCGGTGTGTCCAACAAATGTCCCTAAGCAACAGTTCCATTTGATTTTTAAGTTGCCAGGTAGAACTTTCTTTATTACTTTCCAGAGCAACTGTCGTCAATAAGGCATTTCCGGTTCCATTCACCATTTTTAGATAGAGCCCTGCTCTCTTTTTCAGTACCAAAGCTTTTAATGATAGAAGTCCCAACTCGAGTCTTAACAGAGCCATTGGGATACATGTCGGAAGTCCCAATATCTTCCTCCAATATTTGCCCTCTATACGTTGTAACCAATTCAGCTTCATTTGAATCAGTGCTTCTAGTCCATACACCATCATAGGAGAGAAAACTTGGATATATAGATGGCGAGTTCCCCAAAGGGTAAAACCTCCCTGTTTTGTTGTAAAACTTTTAAAGAGAGCAGTGATTTGTGCTGCTCTTATCATTCGCTTACTCTTGCATATAGAATATTCACCTTTGGGTTCAAATTCTATTCCAAGGGATCTGTATACCAGAACATATGTGATTTCAACACTATCAATGTGGAGCATAACACGGGAGGATCTTTTGCTTGTGTATCTTATCACATGTGTTTTCTCCACATTAATAGTGAGCCCATTATTTTCAGAGTATTCCCAAAGGGCTATAGCTGATCGACGTAAGCCACTGATGGTGTGATCGAATACCACCAAATCGTCAGCATATGCAAGTACCGGGCAAGGGATTTTACCAATACAACGGGGGGCAATTACTTGCCATAGCTATTTTCAAGGGGATGTCATGTACATATAAATTATACACTAGGGGGGCAGTCACACATCCCTGTTTGACCCCCCTATTCTGTAGGACTTCTTCGGACATATGGCCTTCCTGGTCTAGTTTTAATTTCACCATAGTATTCTGGTGTAATAACCTAAGATAATATAGCAGATCTTCTGGGCAGCCTAGTTTTTGTAACTTCATCCAAAGTTTCTCTCGGGGGATAGAATCAAATGCTGCTTTGAAATCTATGTAGAGTGCATATAGGGGTGGTTGCCCACTCTGTAGGGCCCTCCTGCGCATATAGTCCATAGCCAAAAGGTTGTGGGTAGTAGAGTAGCCTTGCCTAAAACCGCATTGGAACTTGCATAAGATGTTAGCCTGATCCACCCATTGCTGAAGTTTTTTCTCAATATTAGTGAAGCAAATATTTTACTTGTAGTATCCAACATTGAGAGTAGTCTATAATTATTGGGATCCAGACGATTACCGTTTTTGAATATTGGTATTAAAATGGACGATTGCCAAGAGCACAGGACCTTTCCTACCCTCAAGATCTTCAAAAACAAGATATTCAGCAGAGTCGCCCAGAAGTCAGATTGCTCTTTATTACAACATTTGCCAGCCCGTTTGGTCCAGGGGCCCTGGAGGATTTCAACAGTTTAATCTCAGACAAAATTGAGTTATAGGAGATGTCTATAATAGGCTCAGACGGTGTTTTGCCCACCACAGTCATTTCCTCGCACTTAAGTACTGCATTCCGATTCTCCAGAAACCTAGTCCATTCAGCGCTAGCAATAGGGTTAGCTAACTGCCGTGTCTTATTACGCCTAGCTTCATTAAGTAGTGCCCATATGCTACTTGCTTTCCTAGAGCAGATAGTCTGCACTAACCATTGCCAGGTTTTATTTCTATCAAAGCTTCTTTTTGCCTTAATATGTGCCCGATATCTGTTCTTTAGCTTCTTGGAAATGGAGTGATAGGTCTCCCAGGTCGTGCTAGATTTCTTAGCCCGTCTTAATTCCACCCTCAATGATCTTTTAGCATCTCGGATATATCTATCGTAAGTAGGGCATTTCTCCTGTTCACTGATCATAGCTCTAGCTGGGGTTGATGCATGTTTGTCAGAGAACAGATGAATCCAATCCTCTACTTCATCAATGTACATCTTTTTAAATTCTTCTAAATTGGGGTAACAGTTTTTATTTTAAGCTTCCTCCGCTCGTTGCACATTCCTGTCAGACCATCGAATACAAGTACCAGCATGATTTACTTTTAAATCCCCCGTGGTACACAGTTGAGTATAGACTTCTGGCATGTCAAATGAACATGTCAGAATAGCATGGTCACTCCAGTTATTTGGTATTACGACCATGTCATCAACAAGCAGAAGCATGCTTGGGGAAACAAAAATATAGTCCAATGTGCTGATCAATGGTCCATTGTTCCATGTATGTTTACCCGGATGGTCGCTTTTAGTTCGTTCGTTTATCATCTCAAATTCCCAATTTTGAAAGAAATGCACCCAACCTAATCCTTCCCCCTCTACTTTACGATGCGCCATTACACATTGTGGATGCAATTTCGGGTTGGTAGTTCTCAATTCCCCCCATGATATATGGGTATTAAAGTCTCCAACTACACAGACGTCCGCATTCTCTTGAGTGGTTAGCCAATTAACCAGAAGCTCATGTAGAGATTCCTTTAAGGACTCTCTCATCACTGCCCCCGGGGGATTATATAGGCAAACCATTAGCAATTTATCAGTGCTCTCCTTGCCTTTATACGCTATTTCGACAGCAAACATTTGTTCATCTTGACTCACGTCAATCCTCCTAGACCAAAACATGTTGGACACCTCAATCCATAATCCCCCATAGGGCCGCCCCCTTTCTCCTCTTTTAGCAAATGCCTGATGTCCCTTGTACCCATCCAAACATAGGGGGTTCATTGCCAAAGTTTCTTGTAGACAGATGCAATTATATTGAGTTAATTGGGCAATCGGCCCCCTTGAATTTAAGAGATGGACAAAGCCCCTACAGTTCCATGACGCCAACGATAATTTTCATTTAAATGCTGTAACCATGGGTAAAGTCTCCGTCAGCCATTTCAATACAGTTTGTATCTCTGCCAGGTCCACTTTCTTTCCTGTTGGTAAATTGGGACAGGTGACTATAGGGTCAACTATTGCTATTTCCGGCTCCTGACAGCTAGGATCATTATACTTCAAGTCCGCATCTATCTCAATGTCTACTGTCCTCATCTCTTTTTTATATGTCCTTAATAGTTGGGCGGTAGATATAAATTTACAGTGCAACGCTGACACCTTAGGAATGGATCCTGACAAGGGCTCCAAGAATTGGAAATACTCGGATTGTAGAACTCTTAATTGGGGAACTGAGAACAATCTCTTCAGAAATTCAGAGCGTGAGAGCCATGTGCATTTGTCAGTTTGATATACGTTTTTAATAAGACAAGTGCGATTTCCCCAGACTTCATCATCCTCTTTTATAGAATCTGATATAGAGAATGCAGAGTTATGTAGGCTGCCATGGTCACTCGCAATCTTAGAGGTATTTACAGGAATAATAACTTCTTCAGGTAGAGACTCAATCAATGAGGTTTCTAGTTCCCTGGTCCCATCAGAGGCTTCTGCGTTCTCAGCCATCAGCCAGCTAGTCAGTCGGCCATCCCCAAAAGCATTTCGTTTCTTGGCACAAGCAGCTCTCTTTTTGGCTTTTTTTGAGCGGAGAGTAGGCTTCCCTGTCTCCGGCAGAGGAGGACCATGGCTTCTTGCTCTTGCCCCTCGAGATGCTTGTTTGGCCATCCTGCGTTGCTTGCGTGTAGGTGGTACATCTGAGTGATCCGGTAAGACAAGATCTAAGTCTTGAGGTTGTTGCTCATGTGTCTCATTCGCTATTAAAATGGCTTCAGATAAGTTACATTCCACCTCCTCGGCCAAGTTCTGTCTTTGTGCGTTGTCATTAATCAGTGCATCTGTGTTTGCCAGTATGCGCCCAGATATCTGCAATAAGATTTTGAATGCAAACTGCAGAGACACCACGGATGCTTGTAGTTTGGCAGTTTCCAAGGCACCGGGATAGCTGTTACTTACTCTCTCTGCTTCAATGTCAGAGGTGGTGTCGATGATTAAATTAGGTGAGGCAGATAATCTCCCCAGTGTCCCTGGATGGTTGGATGGTTCTACATGGTCTTTGGACTGGCTCTCCATCTTAGAGAGGTTCATACTCTTGGAAGGAGCCACTATCTGTGGGGTCATACCTCTCTGTATGTTCAGACATAAATCCAGTAAAGAATTATTGTCGATGTCTTCAAAGTTCAGCGAACTGCCCAGATTAGAGGTTTTAGTCACTCACTCCAAGGGTGCCTCCAGAGCTGTGGAATTAATTTCCGCTGGTATATTCAGAGGAAAAAATCCCGTACTCCTTCCTTGATCAGCAGGAATACCCTTCTTGGGTTTGTTCTTCTTGCTTTTGACTTCATCTATTGTGGGCACCTTAGCTTGCTCCTGCCTCTTTCTTCTTAGATTGTATTTGGAAGGAGAGGGCTTTTTAGAGGGTGCCATCCACTCTGGTCTTTATAGACTATACTCAGGCCAATCTAGCTTGATATTGCCAATTTCAGGATCAAAGCGAATGAATCCCTGCAGTCTCCTGATTATATCGGTGTTCTGGGACAAAGTAGATATTTCCCCTAAGTCTCCTGACCACGGCCTCAGACTGTGTCTCAGCTCTTATTTAGGGAGGAGGTGTGAATGGCAGTGGCTAAAAAAGTGCCCAATTTATACTTTACAAACTAGCCACAGCACACACCCTTAGATTCTTTCTACTCCCGGTGTATATGAGCTGCACTGCAGAGCTCTACAGGCAGGACAGCCAAATCAAACCCTTCTGGCTAATTAGAAATTGCCTTATATCGGTTCATGTAATGGAACACAGATGTAAAAAATAAAAAGGGAGCGAGTGGCTGTTTTAAGTATGCCATATAATTATGGCCGTAATTAACAAGGGGCACAATCTAAGTTGATGTCAGCCCCCTCACCACCCATCCAAGGTAAGGTTCGCCTGCTGCCAATACCTGCAGGTTGCAAGCTGCACAGTAAAACAGGCAGTATTGCCAGATCCCCCTCAGGGAACCGCAGTCTGCTATCGTCGTGGTTACAAGCTGCAACCCCGCTCACCGTTCACCGTTCTTCACACTGCTCCACACTCTAGGCTCAGCACACTGCACAGCATGGCTCCGGTTCCCGCTCTCCGCTAGGTCGGACGTCGTCGCAGCCGATCCTGGGTCCAGGGTCGAAGAGAGGAAAGAGGAAAGGACCCTCACTTTCCGGAAAGCAGCGTGCCACCTGCTACGCCAACGCCGGCTCCTGTAGAACCGTGTCAAGCCGCACCTCAGTCAGCAGCAGTAGGCAGTACGCAGTAAACGAATGGTGCGTATGATCGAGGCCGCTTCCGACACCGCCATCCTACACTGTTGGTCTTTGCACTGTTGCTGGAAGGCCTGTTGACTCAGTGTGCAGAACCTCCTCTGAGACTTTCAGGGAAAGGTGAACCGGTGGAGTGGAATGAATCCCGTCGTGAGTGCTTCCAAAAAATGGCGCTTCACGTCGTATTCAATGTCTGTTATTACAGAATCTTGTGGCCCAGAGTGGTGCAGGGCTATCAATTAGGGCAGATGCGTGCTTGAGATGCTTGTTGCGGCCACTTGCTGGGTCTAAGGTGCCGCTGTCTGAAGGCTGAAAGCCTGTAATGGATTCTATGAGGCCGTGAAATGCAGAGCCCTCATCAAAGCCCTGGGGCTTGCTCTTTCCCCAATAAATCAGGCAATGATTACCGAAGCAGCAAAGTCATGATGTCTGCTCCATTGGATTTCGTCTGCCAGTGTACTTTGAAAATACAATGGGCCTCATCACGACTTGGGCGGTAACGGTAACACTATTAGCGCGGGTGGTATTAGCCCTACCACCGAACTCCCCGGTGCTAATAGCGCCGGATCAAGAGTTCGGCGGTAATGTCAATCCCCATTCCCCATTGAGCCCTTTCGGGAATGCCCCATTCCCCATTGGGCTCAATGGGGAAATTTCGCGCTAATACCGCCGGCGGATTTCCCGCCGGCGTTAATAGCGCGAATTTTCGGCCGATTTCCCCCCAGCTCAGAGCTGGGGAGAAATCCGCCGAAGTCCTGCTTTGGCAGACCCTTAAATCCGGTGGTAATAGCGCTATCGCCGGATTTAAGGGTTACCGCCGAAGTCGTGATGAGGCCCAATGTATGAAATGATTCTATTCAGCATGTTTCCTTCCAATTCAGAACAAAAATAAATACATTTAAATTAAACTTCAGTGGCTGCATGGGGGGAGGAATCAGCCCAAGACAGATTTTCTGCTGAGAGGATGACAGAAACAAAAGGGGCCTTTCTCAGCAGATACGAACACCCCAGTGATAATTATTAGGTTGGATAGAATCTAGTCTATGCTGAGCCCACTGACAATGGAATTTCCAGGACAAGGAAGTGTGAAGTGGGGAAGAGGCAATAAACCTTCAATTAAGCTGAAAAAAACCCACCTTGCTCTAGAGGAAAGGACAGTTGGTGGCAGCTGAAGAAAGAAAAAAATGGTCCATTGACAGACAAAGGACTGCCATTTGTTTCCAAAGACTATTTATGAATAAAAATGTAAAGACTTTTATCTCTGCAGCAAGACTTTGTAAAAATGTAAAAATCTCCCAATTTAAAAGTGATTTTGTGTTTTATAATTTGAGACATTGTAGAAGTCACTGACACCTTAGTATTGCAGATTTATAAGAAAAGTATCCATGTTACTGATGCACATTTTTATACTTACCTCCCTTATGATAATCCGCACATGTGTATAAAGTTATGGAATTTTCTGCTGAATCTTTCATACTCAAAATGACCAACAATTATTTCTTTCTTTTCTTTCTTTCAAATTATCGAATGCGTGGGCGGACCCACGCAGGCGCTTCCCCATCCAAAAGGATGATGTGCACCTACCCCACCAATCTTACACACAGCCCCCACATTTTCATAACGCCTCCCACCGCCCCGTCTGCCCCACAAAATCTAGCAGCACACTGCTCCTCTCCCTGCCTCTCACCCCGACTCCTCCCAGCAAAGCCTTCCCACTCAATTATTCCCAACAATTATTAAAAGGACAAAACAATGTCTCACAGATTGCAGGATTGGACTGCTATGCTCTACATACAATATGTAACTTGGTTATGTCATTTATTAAGTTGCTGCAAATATACAAATGTGTAAATTCTGTTATGAGTGATTTTTGGTAAAAAGGTCTGGGAGAAGTCGTTTTACATCATAAAATGCAACCTCCTAAACTGATTCACATCTTAGGGGAGGCAGCCAACATTGATTGTCCAATCCAGTTGTTTAGAGGCGTGCTTAGTTAAGCTGGCCCAACAATATAGTCTATGATGTCACTATGCATAATAAATAAGAGTCTCCGACAAGACTCTAAACACACACTCTGCCTGATTTTCCTCCGTCGGTTTTCCTGTCCCATTCATCCTGCTGAGTCCAGATTCCAACTACAAGGCCAAAGCATTGCTGATCCTATTCCCTGCAAGGCCTCAAAACTGAAAACCCTCTAATCTCCAATTAAAAAGGGGAAGGCTGTGGTATTCTTCTGAAAAGCATCCGGAACCAGCTGGCTTGTTGCCCACTAACTGCTGCCCACTAACTGCATCCAAAGGTACCTGTGCCATCCAGTGACCACAATTACCATCCGGTGACCCGACCCTGTCCAACTGTCTTTTTCCCAGCTGTCCTTTGCCAGGCACGCTGCCGTGTAGTGACCAGAACCATTGATGGTCCAAAAATCCCAAAACTAAAAGTGGACTATAAGTATGATCCCTAACCCATAGAAATTCATAGTCTATCTTGTCTTGCAATTGTCATATTCCACTCTCTAAGCCATCCTACCCTTATCCTGATAACTTGTTAAAACTGTTAGAATTATCTGTGCACCCTGCCTGTGACTTTCTAAAGTGCTAGCGCCATCTCTTTTCAATTTTGTCTTGTGTAATCCTAAACCATTCGTCATATTTCGAGTAATCGGACTGGTTTCCGCCAGGGCTGGGCGCTGGGGTGACAGGGTTGAATTCGCGAATCAACCTTGGATATTACCCTGTCCATCTTTGGTGGTCTAGTCTGAATACTCTAGTTTAAAGTAAAACTGTTCTTGTCACAACTGATTTCCTTTCCTATTTCATGGCTTCATTTTGCTCAAAGCGCACCTTTTTATATCTTGCCTATCTCATCTAGTTTTGTAGCTATATACATATTTTCAACTCTAGAGTGTCCCTGTGATATATATCTATCCCCCAAATCAGAGTATTTCACCCATTTTTATTAAAAACCATTTTGGTAATTTAAAGCGGGAATTGAAAATAAATGCAACTTTTACCTGTGTCATTTTGCAGCAATCCTTTTTAAACTTTCCACTCATTTTCAAATGATATGCTCTTGGTAATCCATTGCTTGTGATTGTTAGTGTCTATGCATTGTTGCTTTAGTGAGAAATTGTATTTACCTTAAAGTTTTAACCACACATGAATTATTTATTTTGGATTCCGTTTCTTTCCTCTTATTCCTGATTACCTGCTGTGTCTTTCTATACACTCAGAATTGATTATTTGTAGGCTGAGGGAACATTGTGGGGGGAAATCCTAACTCAGGTGCTATCTTTCCTACATCAAAAAGTGCTCCTATTCCCTGGTGTTTTGTATATGTTCCACTAGAAGGTTAAACCAAGTGCATTGCTTACATTCTCATTGTAATTATCACCCCATTGGTGATCGCTGCCCCATATTAAAAACTGTATGATTCATTTTTAATTTTAAAATAAATTAATAAATATTGCATTTCATCAACCAGCCTGGTTCATGCTCCATAGTGACCCGGGGTATTTGAAAAGGGGGTGTGATATGAGTTGTGTTCCATCTCATATTAAATCTGCATAACATAAGAAGAAAAGTATCTCAGTTGTGCGCTACATACTAGACTGAGACCAAAGTGTTTGTCGCCTGATTGAAACCCTTAACAAATATGGGAGCTCGAGTCCAGGATTGAGTTTGGTTCCCACCCGTGCAGTCTAGCATAGCAGACTAACCTCCAGGGTAGTGATACCTTGTGTGGTTGGAATACTGTGTTACACTGGACAAGCGCAGTACCACGCCTTTGTCTAAAAGTAAAACTAAAATCAACCCCAAACTAGACAGAAAAGCAACAAAATACATGTTACCCTTACATAAATAAATAAATGAATAAAGAAAGAACATGTCCAAAATGACCACAGTAGAAATCAATATGGCTAGGGAGCACCTTCTGCACAAGCTATTTGTCAGAGGTGAATGGCCAGAACAGGATGAAAAAGTCTGGCTACAAGAAATAACACAACAGGTCACTGTCATGAACCTGAACACGTAGCAGGACGGTGGCCTATTATACCAAGCTTTGAGTGAGCGATATATGACCCCCAAAAATTAAATCACAAACCACAGCCATAAAATGAATTGCTTCAGACAATCTAGCGAAATCTCTGCTCACAGCACAGGTAACTAATGACCATCTATAAGGCCAATGGTCCCAGGTGGAGACTGACACAAGGACAAGCAAACACGGTAGCACTAGCTACAGGCAGCTGAGGGCCACGGTACAGTGTCAGTGGCTGCAGGCTGGAGTCGAAACAGGCACATGCATCTGTGGGTATTCCACAAGAGGAAGTTAAGAGCAAGGAAAGGGTCAGGGACCGTAGGCTGGGGGCTGCGGTTGTCCATGAAAATAAATAAATAAATAAATAAAACAACGAATAAGAAATGACAGAATTATTTTGGGTGTAAAAACGAAAATTACTTTTGTGCTGCCGCACTTTTTTCCTTTTAATAAGGCGGGAGGGGATACTGCCGTATCACCCCCCCCCTCACTCCCCTCTGCCTTAACTTATACCCTTACCCCACCCAAGCTATTTTTTTAAATAAAAAAGTACAATTTCGAACAGATTCGGCTAAAAAATATCGGAAATTTCTCCTTTGTTGTTTTTGATTCAGTTCTTTCTACGGATACTGGAGGATGCGACATGCACAAAAAACACAGGCAGATGAGGACCCATTGTGGAGTTAAAGACCCCAGGCTGAAGACTTTTAACAGACAGAGACAACACGAAGATCCAAACATCAGCGTACAATGATCATGCAGTGAGCCAGTCACCACAGACTCGACCCTCAAACAAACCCCTCCAGGCCTGGGAGTCCAAATCAAAGCAAACAATAACTCATCGCAGACTCAATTAGTACATATTGGATATTGAAGGACATTCAGACACACCTGGGGATTCCAATCATAAGCAAACAATAACCACTTGCATTGGGTCTGTAGCCATGGGTTACAGAATGAAACATACACATATGGGGCTGGGGGGTGCCTTGCCATGTATCTATTGACCATATACAGTGTAAATAACCATAAACTGGAGACTGAAATTGGCACACATGGGCAGGAAAACATTACTCACATGTTTTATTATTGCTAGATAGTTATCAGTTTGTCACTGTCATGATTGTGTATCTTTATTTCCCACTGGTACAGGTACGTGCAACAAAATAAACATTTCTGTCACTCAATAAAAAGGGAGCTTCTTAAAAGAAATACTTGATGCATACATATATGTGCAGTTGCAAGATCTCCCAGAATAGATTACCTTATTATATATTATGCTATAAAGTGTATAGGAAGTGCCAGGTATCATCCGCACCCCAGCCACCCCCTTTGAAGTGCCAGGAACGTTCACGCCAAAGAATGTGACGTATGGAGAACAGATAAACCTGCTCAGTGCCTATCAGAGTGACAGCACCTATTGAAGTACCGACACCTAAGCAAACCTGGACTGTAAGGTACCCACTGAGAAGACCATACCTACAGACAAGACAAAAGGACATTTGTCAGAATGAAATACCTGAAGAAGCCAAGAAGATACTAAAAGTAGACGAATGGTGACATCATGAGAAATCGGACTGACACACATATAAAATGCATAATGACCTAAGATTACTGACAAAGAGACGAAATACCATGGATAAGTGACATCTTGAGCCGAAGGTGAAACAGTTGATTTCAAGATGAAGAAACTTATGCCATATGCACGATGAAGACATTAAGTCAGTTTAAATGTGTACAGATGCAGGAAACCGCAAGAAGCACTGAAATCATGAAGCTTGCTTATGCTTAGTAGAAAAATAGATTGCAGCAAGGACCAACTATACATACATCTACCTCAAAAACACTTTATAGATGAGTGCAAATCCACTATGCACATGAGCAGAATTGAACAAGGGTTACTGAAAGTCTCAAGAGGAGAGTGCTGCAGCAAACAAATCAAGAATTAAGACAGAGAGAAACCCAGCTGAAGGTAACCATGCAAAGAAGCCAAGGTCATATAAGGCTGGAATAGGCTAGCAATGGATGCGATTAAAGAGGGAAAGAACAGAGTACCCTGTTCAGCAAGGTCGAGATGGTAGACGACTGGCAGAATTAAATAAAATACACGAAAATGCATGAAGAAGAGGCCGATTTCACGATGTCTGAATCACGTGACAAGACAGGCAGGAAGGGATGAGACCTCCACACCTACGCATGGAACCCTGCTGTACCCATACTCCTTACCTTTCTCAGACCAAGAGGCAGACTCAAGGCCAAACTGCAAAGCAGTAATTGACACAAGACCACTGAGATGATGAATGGTTGTAAAATAATAGGAGTGAAGCTGGGGTGCAGACTTGCACCTTGCACCTGGCTAATTATTCTGCATGCTGCTAAGCCCAAGTGGAAAAGTATGAGTCGGATCGATGCCAACCCAATCATAGTGGACCATGTAATCTAGGGTCCTATAGAGAGTAGAGCCAATGGGATGTTGTACTTCTAGCGACGTTTACAGTTGCTAGTTTGAAGGAAGGGCTTAGTTGCCCCACCTGACATTGATTATCCAATCCCCTCTCCCTGTTACAATATACAGATATAGTACCTATGTTAAAGTTACCTTCCTATAACCAATCAAGTTGCATGTTAGGTTTTTAAGATTACACGTCAATGATGACGAGTTTTTGGTATAAAGTTTGTGTTTTTTCTGAAATTAAGTGGAGTTTAAGCAAGAAGGAAAACCGAGCGGTTGCTGATGTTCATTGAACTCCCCGTTTTCTGTACTTGTTATTAAACGGACTTCCTTTGCCAAACTATGGAGTTATCATTATTATTTGGTGCAAGAGTACGAATCTGCATCCCCATCTATCTCGAGGGTGCTGCTACTCATCTTAACGGGCTGTTTGGAAACCCCGAGTCCTATGGGCCGGCTGGGGTCCATCCAGTTCAAAAGTGTTTGCATGTAAATATGTAGAGTCCTTGTATGCCACATATTACCACCTTAAAGCTGTTTGAAAGTGCTATAGGGGAGAGGCGAAAAAGGTGGGGCCCTCCAGAGAGCCAAGGGGAAAAGAGTGGGGTGAGGAATCAGGAGGGACACAGTAAAAGGTTGCTATGTCTGCTAGTGAGTTAGAATTTAGCAATCACAGTGATATAGCAGGGTGGCTGCGACACAAGAATGCAGTAACGTCAAATCAGAAGGGCGCGTTCGAGGAGCCTAACCCCATGTTGCAGGGCAGCTGCGACAAAAAGATGCAGTAAAGTCAAATCAGATGGGCACGTTTGAGGAGCCCAACCCCATGTTGCAGGGTGGCTGTGGCACAAAGATGTAGTAAATACAAGTGGGAACAGGAGGGACAGTAAGATACAGGATTCAGGCACACGCATACAGCACGTGGGACAGACAGGCTAAGTTTGACTTTTAAATATGGCAGGTGGAATGCAACACACTAGACAGGCTACACTAGACAGGATAATTCGACTTTAATACAGGGCAGGTGACACATTCAGTTACAGGTAGGGCTAGATAGGATGAGGATCAGATTAGGTAAAGAGAGAGGTAGCCAGACCCAGTGCAGAGGGAAGGATTTGGGAAGCTAGTAAGAGGAGCTGACCTTCTGAAAAGTCTTCAGAGATTAATTTCTCACTGTGGGCCCAGGGAATAAGGAGGTTTCCTTGGCTTCCATGTGTGGGTTGTAGGAGAGGACCCCCAAAGACCTTACAGATCTGGCCAGACAGCGGACAGGGAGCAGACCGGGGCCTTAGTAGTGGGCCTTTGAATGAGGGGGCCGGCTAAAGCCTGCCTGTCCCCGATAGGCCAGGATAAGCTTGCCAGCGGCCAATTGGGTAGCAGGGGGCATGTAAGGAAGATACTTCTACGACCTCTGAAGCAAAGCAAAGGCAACGGTCATCTTGGAAAATGCTGCGAGGTTGGCTAAACATGCCGGATGCAAATACAATAGTTTTCACTACTTTGTGGCCAGAATAGAAATGCTATGGCATCAGAGATACAAAATCCCAGGCGACGCGGTAGCAGAGCCCACACTTCACAATTTTTCAGTTTGCAATAAAGAGATTATCTTTTTTCATTCGCATTTCAGAGAAGATTTGTCTTCTTCTCAAAAAGCGAATACCTCATGCAGGCATATATATATATATATATATATATATATTCAATGAAAAAACGTTGTTAAAGGAACGTTATGTTTAAGTTGCACCAATAAAAACCTATGAAATTCATTAAAAAATATTGTTAAAGAGACGTTATGGTTAGGTTGCACTAATAAAAACCTATGAAATTCAATGAAAGAACTTTGTTAAGGGGACGTTATGGTTATGTTGGACAAATAAAAATCTATGAAATTTAAAGAAAAAACTTTGTTAAAGGGACGTTGTGGTTTCAAGTAAAATTGAAAAACCCCAGAAATTCTGCAGTGTAAGCTAAACAACCATAACTCGTGCCACCACCATGTACTGGCCTAACACCCAGGACATCAAAGATGACATCACAAATGTTATTGATGACATCACTGATGACATCACATGGGAAATACATTTTGATGAAAGGTCCCTACAAGGAGATGTGTTTATATTGTTGGTAACAAGATGTCAGGGGTGATCGGGATACCTATCACAAACTACTTAATCTATTAAAGAATGTACTCATCTAATATCATTGTATTGGAGTGTTGGCGTTAATACAGAAACCTAATCATATATAAACATAGGCAATGACTGCAGCATGCACCATAGAAGTACACTATTTATAATCTTGTAATTGTAGATAGTGCAATAATGAATGCTACCGTATCAGAGTTTTGAGTAATGTTAAACATGTAATAACTAGCTAACAATTCAAGACTTACAGCACTTGTGCTGGTACAAACAATACATATGAAAAACAACAATGCATACAAGTCAGAGGCACATATAGGGAAACTAAAGTAAAGAAGAAAGAAACTGCATCATCAGAAAATGTTAATGACATTAAAGTTTACGTCATGTATACAAATGAATTGTGTGTTTGAGGCCTGCTCATTTCCTCATTTATGTGCACCATGAGCTGAAACCAAACCCTAAGGAAAGTACTCAAAGAACATATGACAAGGTTAACTTCTAGATATATAGCACCTTTTTCAATTTTATTATTCTGACTGCCAGTGAACAAACCCACCTGGCCTATATATGTCAATAAACAAAAACCAGTGGCCCAGATATGTGATGTCATCAGTGACATTTGTGATGACAGCTTTGACGTCCTGGGTGTTAGTCTTAGCAGTGCACGGTGGTGGTGCAAGTTATGGTTTTTTAGCTTACCATAACTGGAGAATTTCTGGGGTTTTTCGATTTTACTTGAAACCATAACGTCCCTTTAACAAAGTTCTTTCTTTTAATTTCATAGGTTTTTATTAGTCCAACATAACCATAACGTCCCTTTAACAAAGTTTTTTCAGTGAATTTCAAAGATTTTTATTAGTGCAACTTAACCATAACGTCCCCTTAACAAAGTTTTTTCATTGAATTGCATAGGTTTTTATTAGTGCAACTTAACCATAACGTCCCTTTAACAAAGTTTTTTCATTGTTTATTAGTCCAACTTAACCATAACGCCCCTTTAACAAAGTTTTTTCAGTGAATGTCATAGGTTTTTACCAGTTCATGCCATTTTCATACAACTTTCTAATATCATACTTACCCAATATAGCAATGTTTGTGTCCAATTTACAAAGTGTCAACTTAAAACTCTGCCATTTACCACCTTCTGGAATCACTTCGATACACTTTTTGCAACTATTTCAACTAGTTTTGCATCCGTAGACGTCTACGAACATCTGACTTCATAGCGGACCTTCCAGACAGTGCCACACGACCATAGGCTGGCGCGTGGCATGATGATGTGTCCGAGAACCCGTCCACACTTCACGATAAGATCTCTGCTTCGCAGACAGTTCAGAACTGCATTTTCTACTGATCTAGGAACTTTCAAATTCATAATTTCCCTTGCACAGCTCCAACACCTATTCCTACTCATTATTCATTAACAATCTAGTACTCAGTACATACTTGTAGCAAAACTGCTATTTATCTTAAAATGGCATCTGCTAAAGCCATCCCTCCTCCCCAAGAGCCACCACCACTGCTGTTATCAAGGAGCATGAGAAACACTGGCCCCTACCTTAGAAACAACACACGCCCAACATATTCCCTTGTCCACCTACCCCTCCATATTAGTGTTTGGTTCCTCTTCCCTCCCCACCTTTCGTTCTCAGCTCGCCTTCCAAAAAAAACTACATCCAAAATTAACAAAAGACATATTCCTTTAGGAACCACCTTTCCCAGTTAAAAAATAGAACAAAAAAAAACATGTATCGACTCATCTACTTTATATTTCTCAGTAAAGTACATAGACTCAATAAGATTTTCCAACATTGCCATTTGCATTTTGTGTTATGCTAATGGGAATATTGGTGCAGTCATCCTCTGTTCCAGGGACTGGAACGGTGGATACTGGCCCAGCAGCCCAAGTTATCAACCCAAGCGAAGTGAGGGTGGATAACAAGGTCTCTGGACCATTATCCCCCCTCCCCCATTCCAGCCCCTGAAAAAGGGGATCAAGGCCATTAGCACCTTAGGTTCCCAAAGCAGGAACCCGGGGTGCTAAAACAGAGGATTTTTCTTCCTACACCGGGACGCCGTAGGAAGGAAAATCCTTTTCCAAGATGGCCACCATGGAAAGGGAAGGCGAGGGTTCCATACAGGGCCCTCTTCGCTTTCATGGCAGCCTGCAGAAGGCAAAAAGAGAACCCTATGACTATATTACCACAAGCATATTTTTCTTCTGTTTCAGATCTATCCTAATTTCGAATAACTTTACCACAAAGCCAGTCCCAGGTGGACATGGCCACTTTAATCCTACGTTTTGCTAGTAGCCAGATTGTCCGGATCATGACCTTATTCCATGACCTGGACAATCTGGCCACGGCACATGGCCACAGGCTACCCCTCAGTCACTAAAGGTATACCGCTATTTTTTGTAGCTACATTATGACACTTGTCAAATAATAAAACACTGGCACGTTTGCAAAACTATGCTTGTAGGTCCTTGCCAAAGCTCCTTACGCAAGTTTGCTGGAAATCCACCCATGTTTTATTTTTTCAAAAGTGTCAAATGTATGCACATACAATCATCATATAACCTAGCCCCCACTTGACAAAATCCATTCAGACTTTACCAAAACATCTATATCTAGATCTATAATCTTTTTGCAAACCTTTGTGTAGATTTGTCAAATGGCACCACATTTATAAGCCTTTACAATATTTTGGGACCCGCCCCTCTAATTTTGCTACCTCTTGACAGAATCCCACCAAACTTCGCTAAAAACATGTATATCTTGATCTATTATCAGTTTGCCAAATGAAGTGTATATCCATCAAATGGCAGCTCATTTATAAGCCTTTACATTATTTTGGGACCCTCCCCTCTAATTCTGCCCCCTCGTCACAAAATCCCACCAAACTTCGCAAAAACATTCATATCTAAATGTATTATCGGTTTCCCAAATTAAGTGCAGATTCGTCAAATGGCACCTCATTTATAAGCCTTTACATTATTTTGGGACCCCCCTCTAATTTTGCCCCCTCATGACAGAGTCCCACCAAACTTTGCATACTCACTTAGGATCAGATCAGAAATAGACATGCAGAATTGCATGCAGTTCCATTAAGTGGTGCCAAATTTATAAGCCATCCAAGACCTGCATTTCACCAGCCCTGTAATGCTGAGGTGTCCGCAAACTTTTCAGGACTGTTCGCGAACATTCGAACTGTTCGCGGACTTTCTTGGCAAAAAACACCCTTTTTTGCTTCTTGCAGTCATATCCCATCCCATCTCCATCACCACTCACTTCCCCAGAGATTATTTGATAATTTTGACAAGTGCAATGTTGTGTTTTTTAATACGTTTTTACCGCAATGTCCGCGGCCCCCCGGCCGCTGTCCGTGAAATCCAAGATGGTGGGCGTTTAGAAAAATCTGATGCACTTCACGCTCTTCACCATCCAATCAATGAACACGTCGCATGTCCGCGGACAGGATGCAAGCCGATTAACCAATCGGTTTCCTGTCCGCAGAGCGGACAGGGAAGTGTGTCCGCGGACGGGACAAAGATATCATACATTTTTTGAGACCTACTTTATGGTCGTTTTCAAAAAACTACTGGACGGATTTTCACCAAATTTACAAAAGCACGTTTTTGGGACCAAGCGGCTGCTCCTGCCGCAAATTTGGTGAAAATCCGTCCAGCGGTTTGGACTGTAGGCATGAGCATCGTTTTTTCCCCTTTCAGTCTATGGGAAAAAAAGACATTTTGGGACCTCCCCTATAACTTTGCCCCCCCTGGACCAAGCCTCACCAACTTTTGCACAAAAAAAATTTCAGAGTGGGCCATATACTTTTTGTGCAAAGTTTGGTGTATATTCGTCCAGGGGGAGCAAAGTTATAAGCCGCCCAAAAAGTGCTCTTCCTATGGGTTTAGAAAAGTAACCATAACTACACGGCCACTACCGTGGCCGTGTGATATATATATATATTACTATCATATATACATATGATAGTAAGTTATTTCAATCAATGAGTTTTGTGTACAAAGATGCTCTCATGTGGACACCCTCTATTGCTACTGCTACATCCCAAAAAATAATTGTGAGAGCCCCCAATGTAAAAGTTAATCGTAACCTGTCATCAATAGGGTTCCATGTCATTTCACAAACTGAAAACACTTCGACTTAATTTCCTTCAAATGTATTGCCACAAAACGTTTCTTTGAATTGTTTTTTGGAAGGTTCCTGCCCATGTACACCTTCCTTCCCCTCCACGCCTACCTTCAACCAAACACCTCCCCTCCCCCTTTCACCCCTTACCCCAAAAATACGTATATAATTTCGAAGCATTTTGAAATAATAGCATCAAAGCAAATTACTTCGAAGTACTTTGTGTCTGTAAAAACAGCAGATACCATCAATAGAGTTCAAATGAGTACAAAACACTCATGTTCTATGCAGGTACCAAACCAGATCCCAAAATGTTATTGATGTACCAACAACAGCTTTTTAACTTATTATTCCACAACAGATTGTGAAGTATGGGACGATGCTCAAATGTATACATGAAAGTAATCACTTATGGGGGTATAATGGTCCCCAGGGATTTTACTGAAATCTTCAAATAAAATGGATTCTTGCAATATCCAATAATGCTATAATAAATGAGCTACTAACTGGTAGGTCTTCCTCAGGCAACACTATCCACGCAATAGTCTACATGCCTTTTACATGTGGAATTGATGCGTAGAAGCTTTTCATAGAAGCTTTTCACAACTGAAAATAAAATATCTAAAACATCATGAAACTTCTATCAACAGTTGAAGAAAGTGCGTCATATCATTCAAATGCATAGATTTGTTTTAAAGTTTATATTGCCGCAATGGTTTTAGAATACCACCAGTGGCTGACACAATTGTTCAAACAGGAGGACTAAGGGGCCTTTATGAACTGTATGTAGAATATAGAACATGGACATTGACAGATGATGTGCCCTTAATAACTCTCTGGTGCATTGATCGCTCCGTTGCTCTTTTTCATCAACCTCTGGCAGATCTGTGTACGTTCTTTCACTTCCGCTGTAGGATCTGTAGTTATCGGCATGTACGTTTGTGTGCCATTCCATTTTTTTAAGCACTCTGTATCTTAATAAGTTTTACCCAGAATAACAAGAGAACCTTTCTTGTCGCTCGACGGAATTTATTTAATATTTGTGTTTATTTTAATTTGGGTTTGTTCCTACATGTTTATTACATTTGGTGTTCAAATTCTGAAAGTAATCAATGGTTGCCATGTTGACAGTTGGAGTAAAAGTCTTCCATGGATGAAACCCTTGGTATGGAGGCATTGATCTTCAGGAAACATTCGTTCCATAGACACCCTGTTTCCTCCCTGAAAAAAATAATTCTATCGTAATTTTCTGACAAATTAAAAAAAAATATTTTTTTGATTGGAATCAGATGAAGGAATGCGTAGACTCAATAGTAAGTCCTGTATCCATAAGCAATAGTTCTTGTGTGCTTTACATTCTTTGTAATAGATTCATAAATAGGCTTTCTTCGTTTGTAGCCTCATACAAAGTTGGGTGGGTCGGCCGTAACACCCAAACCATTTTTTCTTTCCTTTCCCAAAATTCTGTTTAGTGGTATAGGGTCTTGAGATGTTCCTGTGTTCCGTGGATCCCCCTTCAGTGTGTGCGGAAGGTGTCTCGTGCATTGGTGTGCCCGCCTGGTCTGAATCAGAACTTGATAAATCGGTTGGGCTGTTTTGTGCAATTGTGTTGAAGTTACTCTGGTGACATTTCTCCATTCAATTGTAAACCTCATCATTAACATGATCACACGTATCTCTTTTGAACTTCCTGGGTTTTTTGTCCTGCAATTCTTGTTCTTATTTGTCCAATGTACGATTAACGCCCTCTCTACTTTTGTCTAAATCCATTTTGGAATGATAATTAAATAATTTGTTTGGAATCAGTGCAATTCACTGAGAGACAGACTTTCTGAATATACCACTGCTGAAAGTGCTTGCACTAAGGAGAACAGATGGAAGCAGGCATTGCACTCCGGAAGCTGTTGTGGCTGGAGCAACGCCAAAGAAAAGACATGTTTTGCTGCAGCCGCAAAACCGTCCTTGATGCAAACATGCACAACTGTGTGCTGTGACAGCACACACATACAGTGCATGCGTCCATAGCACATGTTGTGCACACCGCTGTGTAAAATAAAATGCACCAAGATGTGCACAGCTCATGAGCATCAATGGAAGTATGCGCTGTATGTCCATGGGAAGTCACAGTAAACAGCAAACTGAATGTTTATAGTGCTAGGGGCGGGTTTCCATTTTCTTTGCGTTGCACCAGCCTCACAACATTTCCCAATAAAAAATAGGGAGCCGGTTTACAGAAACTTCACGGGTGCAAGTGCAATTTTTCACAGTATTAGCACTAGGGCAAAGAGTGCCCTAATGCAAAAAAAGGGTGACCATATTAGAACACCTTTGCACCATGGCAAGTACAATTTAGCATGGGCTTAGCACTAGGGTAAAAACAGCCCTATTGCATAAAACATATACATTCAATGTAGTGTTGCATCAAGGTAAACATTGCCCTAGTGCTAATATAATTCTGTATTAGCTCCAGGGCAAACTTGTTTCTCGTGCACAAATGCTTTGGTTATTATGAATTGACACAACAAGTTGGTTTTACATAAACACATTACCACTTAGACATAAAGCAACAATTCATTCACAAATCAATTAATCTTTCATTACACGTAAACGTTCAAAAAGAAGCAGTAATTCACTTAATCCCACTCTTAAAGTAAAGCAGATCAGTTTTGAACTGTACTGAGTTTTCTAGGGAATAAACTCCCCCTGCGGTCCCTGTATGTTGCCAGATGTCACGCCTGGCAACCCTAACAAACTCTTATCCACTGATATTTTAATATTTCCACACATCGTTCTGTTCCTCTTTCTGGAGTGTTATTTGTACGCTCAGTAGGCATTTCATGCATATTTTGCACAGGCCCCTTACGGCACTATGCCGACTTCACCTAGAAATGTCAGCAGAGATGATTAGGCCCACCTCACGGCCCCCCACCGCTCTGTACCAGAACTCCTTTGTTCGTAGCCCCTCTTCATTTTTCACAAACCTGAGAAAGTACTTGAGTCTCGACTCCTGTATGGATTGCAGTCAATAACCAGATGATGTCTAGTCTGGCTCGTGCCGGGCATCTTACAGAGATCACATGCAACACCGACTGGAGTGGGCCCAGATCTCAAGGCCCGCACTTCACCGTTCAGAAGCACATTGAGCCGTAGACGCATGAATTGCTGACAAAAAGAAGCGTTAGGGAATCACGCTAAATAACGGGGTAGCACATTCACTGGCTTGTCGATATACGGCAATTTGTTGTAGAGAGTATACGATCTCATTTTTTGGATCGATTCTATCTAATCCTCTTGAAAGAGTAACTTCTTCCCAAGGAGTGGCGTGGTTATGAGTAACCCAGTACGGACTGGAATCTTACGCAGAGTGTCACAGGCATAGCGACTAAAATCGCACAATCGGAGTCAGCGGATTCATAGCTGAGACTTCTCCTGCTAAAAATATCAATGGGGAACCCCTGGAAGGATTGAGTAATGCTCCCAAAAATGACACAATTCTCCATTGGTACCAGGCCTTCAATGAAACCATACCCAATTCAATCTGTGAAGCTGCCCTTGGGACATATGCAGGCAGCCCCAGGGTGTTCCTCCAAATTAGGCCTTCAATTAGGGTCCAATCTACGTGTCGTGTCGTGACAGGTATGAAATCCCCTGTCCATAGAGGAGGGACGGCACAATCTTTTTTTTTTATAATAGTCCACATGTGGCTTGATGGAGAATCTGCAATGCCTTGCGTATAACCATTTTAGCTGGAGACACCCATTAGGGCCCTAGGTATAAGAAAGTCCACAAGGCTGGATTTCCTCAGATTAGCTCCAAAACACATCCCTAAAAATACATTAAAAAAAGAGGTTTTAGCCGAATGGCAAAATTTGCCCTAGTGATAATACCAGGCACAAATACACTACTAATGGTGCAAAGGTTTTCGAATATGGTCCACATGTTTTTTTGCACTTGGGCAAGCTTTGCCCTACTGCTAATACCTTGCAAAAATTGCCCTTGCACTGGTGCAACATTTCTGTAATCTGGCCCTGGTGCTCTTTCAATCCGCGCACTGCTCGGTGCATGCATGCGCATCACATATCACAGCGAGCACGTAATGTGTTGAGCAGGTATGGCCTTCAATATGCAGTAAGGGCATGACACACCTGTCCAGTGGTGTTGCATCCACTGTCTTCTCGCGAACCCTAGAGGCCCATTCAAAGGTCAACACATGCTGCAGGTCGTATGTGACACTAGTGTCGTGATGAAACCACAGGATGCATGACTTTCTCCCTCGGCGGCCTTCAGCACCTTGTATATAGAGATCGCCGCTGCGGCCGTGCCCTACCATAGATGACATGTAGTTCAGTATCCGCTTAGCGTTCATGTGACATTTCTCATACGATTCGTGGGTAATGTGACCATTTTCTTGCAGAGTCCCGCCAAATTATTCCTCCAGTCCAATGCATTTCGACGCGTCTGATTGAAAAGTTCAAGCTGGTCAAGCAAGTGAATGTCAGAGGACGCTCATTAACACTTTGAAAGGTCGGGAGCGCCGCTCGTGCCGCTTTAGAAGTGCTCGTTGAAATTGACGACATGCAGGTGTCTCTGACTCTCTTGGTCCTCTGCTTGCTCCTCTTCTGCAAGATTGGTGAGGCGTACCAACAGAACAGCAACGCATGCGCGCAATGCAGCAAAGTGATTGGCTGGTCAATTTCAATCAGGCAGATTCAGAGAGAATCTGAAAGCAGTCCTTGTTCTCAATCTTCTGACACAGAAGAGCTTCGAAGAAAGATGAAAAGCGAATAGTATTCGAAAGCAGGAGTGCAGTGAATTTACTAACAAATTCCACACCGTTTTCGGATCTACAGCAATAAAGGAATGGGTAAACACACAATTTGACAGGAACCACATTAACACTGCCTACCATAGAAACAGACTTGCTTTCTGCATCACCACCTTAGATAACAACGGAAAGTTCGATTTCTTTTTGCAATGTAATTCCACTTTATACATTTTGATTTGGAATAGCAAATCTATCCAGCTACCAAGCAAGTGTTGCTGACTGCAGGTCGAGTAATATATATCTAGAGCGTCACTCTCCACCCTTGGCCAATAGCTCCCTGGGAGTGGGCTCTCACGTGGATACAGTTACCTGCTGCGGGGTCATCAGTTTACACTGTGTGCATAGTCAGAGCCAATCGACAAATATTTGATTGTAGAAGGAAGATATGGAAACTGCTAGCCACCGCAAAGGTTTCCACCTGCCTCATCACCGTCTGCAACCTACTGCGTCAACCCACCTCCTATGCACAACTTAAAGCGGTCTCCAAGCCGTGCAGTTAAAGTTGCTAGTCTCTTCTCACTGGACACTTCATAGACATCCTCCTCCCTTGACTGCTGCAATGATTACCTGTCCTTATTCATGCCACTTGCATTCTGGGAAAAGTACCTGTGTGCTGGAGTAAAAGAAGCGATGACTGCAAGGGCTCACTACAGCGTCTGTCATAAGGGTTGGGGGTAACTGGGGCTAACTGCAAGATTCGTCATGGCCAGCAAAGGTATGCAGGGTGCAGTGCAGGACCAGCAATGCAAAGCAGGAGTCTTCAGGGAGCACTGCAGGATCAATAATCGAGGTTAGGTGCCTGCAGGGTGCACTGCAGGATCAGTTATCGGGAGCATGTGTCTGCAGGGTGCACTGCAGGAACAGTAATTAAGTGTAGGAACCTGTAGCTTGCACTGCAGGAGCGGTGATCAAGCGCATGAGTCTGCAGGGTGCACTTCAGGATCAGTTATCGGGAGCATGTGCCTGCAGGGTGCACTGCAGGAACAGAAATTAAGTTTAGGAACCTGTAGGGTGCACTGCAGGAGCGGTGATCGGGAGCATGTGTCTGCAGGATGGACTGCAGGATCAGTGATCAAGGGCATGAGTCTGCAGGATCCACTGCAGGATCAGTCATGAAGAGCATGTGTATGCAGGATGCACTGCAGGAGCAGTCGGTGATCAAGCGCATGAGCCTGCAGGATGACCTGCAGGATCAGTCATCGGGAGCATGTCTCTGCAGGGTGCAGTGCAGGAACAGTAATTAAATGTAGGAACCTGCAGGGTGCACTGCAGGATCGGTGATTTAGAGCATGAGTCTGCGGGATGCCCTGCAGAACACTCATCTGGAGCATGTGTCTGCAGGATGGACTGCAGGATCAGTGATCAAGGGTATGAGTCTGCAGGACCCACTGCAGGATCAGTCATCCGAAGCACGTGTCTGCAGGATGGACTGCATGATCAGTGATCAAGGGTATGAGTCTGCAGGACCCACTGCAGGATCAGTCATCCGGAGCACGTGTCTGCAGGATGGACTGCAGGATCAGCAACCAAGGGTAGGATCCTGCAGGATCAGGACCAGTGATCAAGGCCTTGAGTCTTCAGGGTGCAAAGGCAGATCCTCTTGGGGGCTAGAGCCCTGCATTACTCGTTTAATGATGATTCATGATCGGTAGGAGATTGTAGGGCACGCTGGGGGTTGGGTCAGTCATGGTAACTATCTTCAGGATGTTCTGTGCGACCAATCACGGGGACTAGGGGAGAGCCAGAATCTCTGCGGGTGCAGCTATCAAAGCTGGGAGTCTGCGCGGAACACTGAAGGAGCCATCACCAAGGCTAGGGGAGCTCCCTGGAAGATCAGTTATGTGATGCTAATAGACCTGCTTTAAAGCTCAGTGATTTCTCCCTGAACGTTTAGGTCTAACGCCAGCCCATTTACCAGCCCAGCCTGAGATAAAGATTTATTTTGATATATTTCCTGTCCTCTTGCCTCGCGGCATGTGGATGGAAGGTGATCATTATCTCTGCAGGCCAACACCTTACTGTACATGCACACTGCCTATTTTTAGGTCTGGTTATAGAGAGCATTCTGACAGGGCTATTGCACCAGCATGCGGAGGGGCCCCAGAGTCACTCAGATGCTCTGCGGTGAGGAATGTGTGTATCATGGTAAAAACGCTCTTGTATTGTGTCAGCCATTTTGTAGAAGCAATTTCATCTGTCTAAGTTGGGAAGACAATTGCTGTATGCTGCTTTTAAGAGCTTATTTTGTTTCTATATTGCTTTGTACAAATATAATTTTCCCACTTTTGTGCTACATTCTATTTGTTTTGCTTTTATTCTTATTCAAGCTACCTGGTATATTGATGGTTTGATTATGTATTATTGGAACTTAGACCACCTGTTTATTGGTTTATGGCTGCAACTCTCCGAGTAGTCCACAAAAATGACAGAGAGGCTCCCAAACAATAACAATTAGCTGCCCCACGATGTCAAGTATTTTTCATTGCCTGACTGCATCTTAACTGAAACAATGCTTTCTGGGTGCCATCTTGCAATGGTATGACTTGCTGACCAATGTTATTGTTTAAAAGTGTGTGCATCAGTTCCATGATAATGTTTCTATTCACTACACATGTTCCTTGTAGTATGTGACGACTTTGAGCTGGAGCATGTGCTGGAACAGTACCTTCGGGTGGATTAACGTTTGCAGTGGTAGGCTGGTGGTGTTTATTGCAGGAACATGTAATTGTTTAACAAAGTTGCTGTATGCGGGGGTGCATGTGCATCGCTCTTGTTCGAGTAACTTGTGATATTGCTTGTCCCGAAGAAATTAGCTGTGCCCACCACAAACACCTATAATTCCATTGCTATGCAAATGAGAACTGGCTGCTTTTTTTGGAGAATGCATGATAGGCGATGGTCAGGTAAATTAAAACAAGAATGAGGCTACACTGCAAACAGTGAGCCTGGACGTCTGGCAAACATTATTTATTTATGTATTTATTTATTTGCATTTGTCAAGCGCACTTGCAGCCCATAAGGCATCGAGGCGCTGTTACAGAAGATGAACGGATTTAAGAATTACAGGCAGGTGCCCAGTGGTCTCACAGTTACACAGTAACAAGCACATATGCAGGAAATGGCTGATACAGGTTCATAGTGAGGGAAGAGGCAATTTAGACAAAGAGTCTGGTTTTGATAGCCTTGCGAACGGCTAGGTGTGACTCAATAAGTCTTAAGTGAGGTGGCAGTGCGTTCCAGTGTGTGGCTGCTTGGGTGGGGAAGCTAGAGCCACCAGCACCCACCTTTCGCGTTGTGGGCGTGACAATCGTGTTGGCATAGCATGATCTTAAGGGTCTAGTGGCAGTGTGCATGGTAATTCTGTTTGTCAGGTAGGGGGGGCAAGTTCCTGAAGGTATTTATGGGTGAGGGCAAGAGTTTTGAAGACAATCCTCTCTTTGACAGGGGGGCCAGTGAGCCTGCCTCCTGATTCCGGAGATATGGTCTCTTCTTGTGGTGCCTGTGGCTGCCCTCAATGCATTGTTTTGAACTAGCTGCAGTTTGGCCAAGTTTTTGTTGGAGGTCCCAACCAGAAGGGCATTGCAGTAGTCTAGCCTTGACCCGATAATTGCCCTGGCAATGGTGAGGCAGTTATGGCGGGCCAAGAAGGGCCTGGCGGCGTTGAGGATTTTGGAGTAGTAGGCTGCGGAGGTGGCGATAGCATTGACCTGTCTGTCCATGGACAGGTCGGAGTCCAGGTCGACTCCGAGTGCCTTAACATGGTTCGAGACCTTGATAGGAATGTTATCAATGGTGAAGCAAGCGTACTGATCTCCGAGGTTGCCCAGTGTGAAGGGTGACCCTATGAGGAGGAGTTACGTTTTTTCACTATTGAGGCAGAGCCAATTCTCTGCCATCCAAGATTGGATGGTAGAGTAGATAGTGGTGAGGGTGTTGGTGTCTGCTAGGTAACCGCCTGTGAGTGGGATAAGTACCTGTGTGTCATCCGCATAGTTGGTATATGATATGCCAAAAGAATCAAGGATGCTGAACAGGGGCCTTGTGAAGAGGTTGTAAAGCGTAGGCGCGATACAGGACCCCTGAGGAACACTGCAGGTGAGGAGGCTGGGGGTGGCGGAGGCAGATTCAGAAAATACTTTCATGGCCCTTTCTTGGAGAAAGGAGGTAATCCATTGACAGGCTTTGGGGGAGAAGTTGGCTTGGGTGGCTAGATGGTGGCACAGGGTGTTGTGGTCAACCAGATCAAAGGCCGCGGATAGATCCAGGAGCAATTGGAGAGCAGGTTTGCCTGCATCTCTAAGATCGTCCATTTGGTTCTTTAAGTCTAGGAGGGCCGTTTCGGTGCTGTGTCATGGGCAGAATCCAGATTGCCGCAGGCCGAGGAGACGGTTATCTTCCAGGAACTTTTGGACTTGCAGGTATGCTGCTCTGTCCAAAATTTTGAGCAGGAATGCTACAATGGTGATGGGCCTGTAATTCCCAGGGACTGTTGGGTTGAGCGAGGGTTTTTTGAGGAGACGGCGTACCCAAGCTTCCTTAAATCCAGACGGGACATGGCCTGACTGGAAGGAGGAGTTAATAAATGCTGTAAGGAAGGGGGCTAAGGTGGGTGCGGTGTCTTTGATGAGGCTAGCTGGGCAGGCATCACCCTTGCAGTTGGAAGGTTTGATGGAGTTGCGGAGGGTGTTGACCTCTAGCTCAGTGATGTCTTTGAACTCAAATAGAGGGGAGGAGGTGGTCTTGATGGGTGGCTCAGTGCGCATGTTAGCCATAATGTTGGAGAGGGCTTTTTGGTGGCCGCGGATTTTGGTTTGGAGGGTGTTAAGCTTCTCTAGCATGGCAGATTGAATGCTATTACACTACTTGTCATCTTTGATGACTGATGGGGTGGGAGCTGATGGTTTTTCCAGTTCCCTGAAGATGGTGAATAGTTCCTTAGACCCTGACTTGGCGTCAGAGATCCTAGCGTTGAAGGAGGCAGTCTTGGCTAAAGTAATGTTTGTCTTGTAGGATTTGGAGATGGCTTTGTACTTCTGTTTGGAGGCTTCAGAGGGGCTGGCTTTCCAAGTGGAGAGGGTAATCCTCTTTTGCGCGCGTTGGTCAAGAAGTTCTTTGGAGAACCATGAATTAGCATGTTTGGCTTTTTTAGCTTTTTTAAGAGTCAGTGGAGCGATGGTGTCCACAGCTGACGTGATGACATCCTTGAAGGTGTTAGCTAAGGTTTCAGGGTTATTGGATGAGGGGGCCTGCAGGGCGGGTTTGAGGAGGTAGGGTGCTAGGTTCTCGACTGTGAATAGTCGTGAGCTCCTAGTGTAAGTAGCCGGACATGATGGGGGAGGAGAGAGGGCCACTTTCTTGGTTCTTAGGTTGAATTGGATGTAGTGGTGGTCGGACCAGGGGATGTGGGTGTTGGCAGTGATGAGAAGGGAGCAGTTGTGATGACTAATCCAGTTGAGGGTGCACACTTTGATATGAGTGTGGTCAGAGATGGAATGCGTGAAGCCGAGGTTGGAGAGCGCCTTCTTGAGGATTTCGCAGGGGAGTCCTTAGGGTCGTTCAGCCCTAGGTTGAAGTCACCCAGAAGTAAGACCTGTGAGGTTTTTTTGATGTTGTTGGATAGTGCAGGGATAAGGGTGTCATGGAAGTCGATACATGGGCCTGGGGGTCTGTAGACAATGTGCATGGTTATGGTGCAGTTGGGGGAGACATTGATTTTTAGAGGGAGGTAGTCGCTGTTGCTATCAAGCAGGCCTTCAACATCTCTGATGGCAAGGGTTTCCCTGGCGATGAGGGCAACACCTCCACCTCTCTGAGAGGTGCAGTCTTTCCTGAAGATGGAATACCCAGATGGGATGGCCAGCGATAGGGCTGGGCCTGAGCTTTCATTGAGCCATGTTTCAGTAAGGATGAGGAGGTCGAGGTCGTCCTTAATGAGCAGGTCGTTGATGTCAAGGGCGTGGGCGGGTACCGAGCGGGCATTAAGCAGGGCGCAGCTGAGCGTGTAGGCAGATGGACGCATGGAGGTGGGCGGGCTAGCCGGTGTGGATGGTGGCTCAGATATAATAGGTGGTATGGAGTCAGATGTGGTCATGGGGGCGGCATCAGCATGAGCAGTGAGCATAGAAACAACATTAGGCAACACGGTACCAACTGTAGTCATGGGGGT
This sequence comes from Ambystoma mexicanum, assembly GCF_040938575.1. Lineage (NCBI taxonomy): Eukaryota > Metazoa > Chordata > Amphibia > Caudata > Ambystomatidae > Ambystoma > Ambystoma mexicanum. Next base: position 856,363,453 of record NC_090934.1, read on the forward strand.
GGCATCAGCACGAGCATTGAGCATAGAAACAACATTAGGCAACATGGTACCAACTGTGGTCATGGGGGGCGGCATCAGCATGAGCAGTGAGCATAGAAACAAAATTAGGTAACACGGTACCAACTGTAGTCATGGGGGTGGCATCAGCATGAGCAGTGAGCATAGAAACAACATTAGGCAACACGGTACCAACTGTAGTTATGGGGGCGGCATCAGCATGAGCAGTGGGCATGGGTGGTGGTGAAGAGTTAATGTTATTATTGGGGTTGTCATTAGTGGCGGCCGTGAAGTCTTGATTGGTGTTGTGAACATTGAGGATCTGTCGTAGCGTAGCTACAGTGTACGGGGCAACCCTGGGGTTGGAGTTGGCCTTTGTAGCGTAGCGCGCGTGTAATGAATGCTGGCATCTTACGCCAACCCTTACATTACGATATCCCAGGTTGGGAATATAGGTGTTGGGGTTGGAGGGGTGAGTGCGTGACCATAGTCGTGCATTCCTGTAGTAGCATGGCACGGTGTGCATGGTTGTGACCTAGGTAGGTTCACGTGAGAAGTGTGGCAGGCGGGCATAGAGGCTGGAGGCCTTACCTTGTGTGAGTCTGCTAGAGCGTAGGGGAGCCATCCGCGCTGTCGAGCAGCGGAGAGCTGCAGAGAGAGTGTGCACCCTTTTCCTCTGGCCTTCTCCAACTGGCGGCTTTGCCTGGTGGCGGTCCTCCTCTCCCTTTAAAGCGGCAGAGGAGGAGCTGTGGGTGCCGGCGCACGAGTCACCTGACTCTGCTCCAGTGGTCATGTGGCCTGTTGCATGGTGCACAGACACTGCTGCCGATCGATGTGGATTGCGGCTGGAGCCACGTGGAAAACAATGGCGGCAGGGGCTGGAGGGGCTCGTCCTTCTTTCTTGCTGCTGGGTGTCCTTGTGTATCTCTCTTGCAGCGGAGCTGCAGAGAAAGTGTGCGGCCTATCAAGTGGAAGTATTGGGAACTCGATTTCATTGTAATTATACTGTAGCACGCCTTGGCATAGCCAGTAGGTCTGGCTTTGCAAATGTGGACGATAAGCCACATTTATAATGCTAGGCTTTACAAAAAAAAATCTTATCATCTACATTTAAAAGCTAGACATATTGCCGTTTCAACACTTGTCTCAATGTCATAGCTGAATACATGTCAACATGCCACATTTCATTCCGGAGATTGTAGTCCATTGCTGGTTTGCATTCTGGGGGGGCGTGTAGTCCTGGGTTGGTAATGGAGTAATAGTACACGTCACGGAAAAAAGAAAAAAAAACAAGGACTGGAGTAGCATCTCCAGAATGGGATGGGGCATGTTTACACATATGCAGATGGACCACAGTCGTTGTGTGTCTTTGCTGCCATCTCGGGCTTTCGTTCCCGGAAAGCAACTTGGGAGTGGGCCTGCCTCCTGATTGGCCATCGACAGGTCATGTGACATCAGATGACCTTGCAGTGTGCTGTGCCAAACTACAAACCGGCAGCTCTCATTTTTACCAAGCCCGGTCTCCCATAAAGGGTAACTTTAAAGCGTTCTGGCCTGTTGGAGCCTGTTCAAGGCATTTCCATAAACCCGGTCGGGCTCATTAATCATCTGAAAATGGCAAAGTGCGAGTACAGAAAAAGCCCCTTGAATACAATGACAAGAGAGCATTCCCATTACCATACACCAAGTTACAGTTGGCAGGGAGATCGCGCCAATATCTGCCGGGGATGCGACCATTGGCCTTTTAAATGAGCATTCAGCTGTGAAAAATTCCCTACATATTCATATCATTTTAACAGGTGTGGGCCATCGAAATGACAAGCCGAGAAACACGGCTTCTGCAAGAGTGCCACCTGACCCCACTGAATGTAAAGCCGCCTGCAGTGACCGATTAGTCAAGCAGGAAGGCTGTGAAGTTTTGTTATGCCCCTCTTATAATTTTACTCAGAGACGTCTACTTCCCGTTGTTCTAATTATGAACACTTTACACCAACACAAAGCGCAGGGAGTGGCTTTGCTATGACAGCTGCGGTTCTCCGTCGCCCTCTAACACATAAGACCCCCCCTTCAAAGCCCAGTTTCCGCTATTCTGTGAAGAGCAACAGGTTTTAGGAAGGAAGAGTTATTTTGGGAGAGGTTAAGATCCCTGTTGATGAAGGCATGCCACGCTCTGCTCAGTATTTCTTGATTTTCCTGGGAACTCCATATTTTGATAAAGGCACAGGTGGTCCAACTCACACAGCGGGACGCTTGCTAAGTCTAATCCGGGTGCTTAACGTCACATTAAACAACCCCACGCGGATCCCAGTCACCTTTGTGTGTTAGTGACATTTCTATTTGATTTGATGTGGGTATTTTCCACCTGAGAGCGCAGAAGCTCTGACCATCTCCTGGGTAAGTGGCAGGGAGTATATTTTCGGATTTCCCATCTCGCGTGCATGTTTCTCGAAGTGCGCTGGGCAATCGTGGGCTTGGGCCTGCCTCCCCCCACTATGTACTTCTTAGTGTCGGATGGGTCCGGGATGGTTCCCCCGAGACCAGAAATGATCGTGACCTGCAAAGGATAGTTATGTCTGTTTTGGGCTTCAGTGCCCATTTCCACCTGAGGTCGCAGAGGCGCTGACCTCATCGCCCCATAATTTTATTTCCGTATCTTCTGTCCCTCCCCCTGCTCCCTCCCCAACCAGCTCTATGATCCCTTGACTCCTACTACCCATCCCGGCCACGACCTCTGATTAGGACAGCCTGCCCTTTGTAGACAAACCTACCGGGACAAGCCCCGGCCGGGCCACCACCGGCTTGGGACCCCGAAGAAGCAGCTCCAGTCAGTGTTTGCTGTGTTCACCTGGGAAGCCTGCCACAGTCAACCAGCAGCAACTGATAAGGCAAGTGTGGTCTGGGCGGGGGTGTCCAGTCAAAGTAACAAATACATAGTTTCAAAATGCAATATTTTCGAAACAAAAGGATCAAGAAAAAAAGTTTGAATGCCTTTTTATAAAATGTTTTTTTTGGTATAGAAAAAATAGTGGTATTTCCCCAAAAAACAGGGGTGTGGGGGGGACCCTCCAAAAATACAAAAAACGTGCATTCACATTTTTTTATAGATCCTTTTGTTTTGAAAGTATTGCATTCAATCCTTTTGTGTTCGACCCTTTGACTATAAACCCCTTGCGGGGAGTACAGCCTCCTACTATAACATAGATCATTTCTGTCAGTCCATCATATCTTACATTTAGACCATCTGTGTTAGTGAGCCATGCCCTGCATTTAGCCGATCAGTTTAAGTGAGCCATATCTTGCAGTTAGTCCATCTGTGTTAATGAGGCATATCTTGCATTCAGCCCATTTGTACTAGTGAGCCAAATCTTCAGTTAGCGCATCTGTGTTAGTGAGCCACATCTCACATTTAGCCAATCTGTGTTAGTGAGCCATAACTTGCATTCAACCCATTTGTATTAGTGAGCCATGTCTTGCAGTTAGCCCATCTTTGTTGGTGAGCCATATCTCACATTTAGCCCATTTGTATCAGTTCAGCCATATCTTGCATTTAGCCCATCTGTGTCAGTGAGCCATATCTTGCATTTAGCCCATTTGTGTTAATGAGCAACAACACATTTTGTCAGTGAGCCAAATCTTGCATTTAGTACAACTGTGTTAGGGAGCAATATCTTGTATTCAGCCTATTTGTATTAGTGAGCCATACCATGCAGTAGCCCATCTGTGTTAGTGAGCCGTATCTCGAATTTGGCCCATCTGTGTTAGTGAGCCATATCTCGCATTTAGCCCATTTGTATCAGTTGAGCCATTTATCGCATTTAGCCCATCTCTGTGAGTGAGCCATAACTTGCATTTGGCCCATTGGTGTTAATGAGCAACAGCACATTTTGTCAGTGAGCCAAATCTTGCATTTAGTACAACTGTGTTAGGGAGCAATATCTTGTATTCAGCCTATTTGTATTAGTGAGCCATACCATGCAGTAGCCCATCTGTGTTAGTGAGCCGTATCTCGAATTTGGCCCATCTGTGTTAGTGAGCCATATCTCGCATTTAGCCCATTTGTATCAGTTGAGCCATTTATCGCATTTAGCCCATCTCTGTGAGTGAGCCATAACTTGCATTTGGCCCATTGGTGATAGTGAGCAACATCTTGCATTTAGCACATTGTGTCAATGAGCCAAATCTTGCATTTAGCTCATCTGTGTTAGTGAGCCATATCTTGCATTTATCCCATCTGTGTTAGTGAGCCATAGCTTGCATTTGGCCCATTGGTGTTAGTGAGCAACATCTCACATTTAGCACATTGTGTCAGTGAGCCAAATCTTGCATTTTAGCCATCTGTGTTATGGAGCAATATTCCACATTTAGTCCATTTGTATATCTCGCACGGAGGGACCGCCAGGCACAGGGAACACTGTGAGGAATTTGACCATCTACATGGTGGGTGTGGGCTCACCTGGGTTTTTTTAAACATTGTATATGAAATTGAATGAGGGAAGGTCAACATCTGGAAAATGTGTGGGGCTAATCTGCGCACATTATCCTATGTTCACTGCACGACATACACATAGACCTGTGTACTCTTGGTGGACACAGCCTACAGGCTCAGTCCTGCCTGTCACATTTAGTTGGAATGTGACACCCTGGAGTACATCAAGACATCTCAAAAGGGGGCAGGCAAAACCTTTCCCCCTGCCATGGCCAATCTAATTAAATAACAAAGGCTCCATGAATCTGTCCTATCTTTTGTTGGCCCTGCACAATGGTGGCAACAATTAAATATAAATAGCATAATAATAGAGTGTACTTCAAACAGGCCCATATGGGGCATAGCTGCAGAGGCTAACAAAAGGCAGGACAACCCCCAACAACCTTTGATATGCACTGTGTCAACCTGAAGCCAGCTCCGGCCCCTCAGTGTCAAGGGCAGTGAAGTGTCCTGTCATGTGTTTACAGTAGGCAAGCCCCGCAGGGGGACCCCTTTCATAGGTTCAGAGTGTGTGATTTGATGGAGACAGAAAGTCTGTTCTCACCACAATTTCAAGGGAGATCTGCTTTTAATCAGGAACCACAGAGAGCTCAATTAACCATTGAGACCCATTGTTCCACAGCACCCTTCTGCATACACCTTCTCAAACTCTGAACTAAATGCATCCATACCTCTACAGCACAACAAACCGCATGCACTTCAAGAGCTCTATTGCTCTTTTTCCCACACAGCCCTACTAATTTACCCACCTCCCTCCTAGCTTTACAGATCTGCCAGAGCACCAAGAGACCACGCAGGTGGCAACAGTGCACAGTATAAGAATCTTTAACATAAAATAACATACACATTAAAGGCCTGAGGAGAAATTGATAAACATCCAATCAGGATGGGTGGTAATCACCAGAGGCAGTTTGGTAGCTATTTATACTCAGATGCCTTGGGTTTGAGTTTGCCTATTCTTTAGTGAAATTACCAGAACAGTGCAATGGAAAACACCTGGCTACTTTTGATTTTGAGCCTCCTCTCACACAGTGTAAAGCGATATCCTTGGTTCACTAGAGAAACCAAATAAGTCCTGACTCCATTTTTGTGCTTGTGTTATTGTTCTGGGTGCTTGGGAGAGGAGGGAAGTGGCTGTTTGGTGGTCCGAGCTCTAGGAGGGCATTAATTGTCCTTTATTAAAAATTCTTTTAATTTTGATGCTTTAAGTTATAAGGCATCTTTGTGTCCCAGAGCATGAAAGTAGAATTGGTGTCCTGGTGGTTGCTTGTGCTATTTTAAATCATGAAAGTACAAAAAAATAAACACGTGTCAAAAGGGTGAGTCGGGAGTTGAAGGGTGCACTATCCTTTTCCTTTTTTGGAGAACATTAGGGGGTGAAGCGTGGAGGGAGGTAAGGTCTGGAGAAGGACTGTGGATGTCAGGTTATTGTCCCTGATTGGAATAACACTGTACTTTGAGGGCAAACGGGACCAAGAGTCTGTCGCTGTATTCTAGTTAACGCGACACCCAAATGTATTTTCCAGGTCAGATTTCCATTTCAAAAGACTTTATTGAATAAACTATAAAGTATTTCAAAGGAGCATGTAATAAACAGTACAGAAACAAATGAAAAAAAACAAGGAAGGAACAACACAGTTCCACACTCTTAATTGGCGTTCCAAGCTTTTACTACTCTTAATCACACTTCGGTAAAAAAATAAGTCCTGAGCAAGGAGCACAAACCCAGCCACTCTCATGGCTACTTTTAATATCCGCTCCCAGAAACGACCCCTCGCTCGAGTCAGCACCAACTAACTTTCATTGGAGTGGGTTTTTCCTTTATTTGTTGGTTGTTCGTTCTTAGGCACCAGGTGCCAGTCGTAAATTCCTGCAGTGCAAGGTTCGAAATTGAGGGGATCTGGGAGCTATTTAGCTCCTGCTTCTCGCCTAGGAGAGCCTGCTTAGCTTGAAATCAACAGCTACCAGGAGCTACTTTTGCACCCACGCCGCAAGGCCAACTGGTGCCTTACAATCATGCACACATGTCATTCATTTTGAGTATTTGAGAATCTTGATAAAGGAGAAGCAGGACACATCAAGTACACATTTAAACATAATGAATCATTCATAATGGGCAAATAGTTCAAGTGTGCATGTCACAAGGAAGCTAGATTTGCGGTGCACCGAGCACTCGCTCCTTGTTCCCCAGTGGTTGCTCCTACCTACTGGCTGATGCCAGACACCCAGGATATGGCTTTAGCTCCCGCTCATCAGATCTTAATTTCAAACCCTGTAGTGTATAACATCCACTGCTTTCTGAACTAAAGGGTGAGTCCAATGAGCCCCTTCCAGTGTGTTCAAGCACTTGCATGATGATCCCCTGGCAGGCCCCACAGAAGCACCCCTCAAATGTGGGGTTAAAGAAGCACCTGTGTGGGATTTGAAGAAGTCTTGAGAAAGCTCAAACAGAATTGACAATCCATGGCTGAGGCATGCAGCTAGTATGGTTGAAGACAAGTGTTACCACCCCTCGGCTTAATATCTTTAGTTGAGCTTCAGTTAATGTTTAGGCGAGGAAGGAACATAATTTCATGCCTACAAATGTGAGAGACATTGCCTGTTTCTGGGAGTGTGCATACTTTCATGCTTCAAATTGTGGGAGGGAGTTTACAACTTCTGCAATACAACAATGCAAGTGACCTGTTAGGTACAAGAAGACCCGCCCAAGTCTCCGGCCCTGTGGTTTTTGTAGTAAAACAGGTTCCAGGCTTACTTAGGTTACTCCTAAGAGGTTTATTACCAGTTCTCAAGTTACAGTTACATAGGACATAAGGACATACAAACACTGGCACCCATCACCCAGGCAGGGAGGATCTAACTGCCTCAATATGGAACCTTCACCTTAAACATTCTCACATTCACGCACCAACATTCCACATGACATCAGGAGCTACAGCAAACACAGACAGGCACTATATAACACATCTCCCTCCGTTACTGATACACTCATAAACTGGCACATCACAGACAAGCACATCATAACACATCTCCCGCCTTTTTATATATATATATATATATATATATATACACATATATATACACAAACACCATGGGCATACAAAAACATTTGCACCCATCACAGATCATGCGCCCACACTAGCACGCAACTTCCATTTGAGAATCCCTACAGGCATAGCAACCCAAAGCTACCCTACAAAATTCTGGATACCCCTCACAAAATATGCAATTCTCCTTCTGTCTGTTCCTGCCACAAACAGACTGTAGACTCTCACCCTAGAATCATACCTGCCCAGATCCAAGGCACTCAGAACTACATTCCTACACCACCCCACAACTACAGTTTCACCCTCTGCCCACCCCGCCACCGGCGGGCCTCCAGGCTGCCACCCTGAAGCACTACCCGACCTCAAAGAGGACAGATACGTCACCATACCTGCAAAGTAGGCAACACAGTGGAAGTACGACGACATCAGGTCACACCACCACCTGCATCATGACCTACCACACTGGATCTACACAATTTACTGCATGCATCGCATTCACAAACAACCACTCAGATCGACTCAGCCAATTGGGCACATACAACCAAACCAAGATCTTTCAAATACTCTAAGCAATTTAAAGACGATGGCCAGTCATCCTCAAATCCATCAATATCAAATTTGGGTAACCACCACAACCCCGATAACAGCTTCACACAAGTCAATATGCTAAACCCTGTACCTTCATACAAAGAACAGGATCTAGATGCAAAGTCACAAAAAACTAAATTGGAGGAACCAAACTCATCACCTTGAACACCATCCTACACCTTTCCACTATTAGGCAACCTAGCGGGCGTTCTCTGCCAGTCACCTCCAACTAAGTTTGAAAACAAGAAATCCTTTCCCTTAGCGATGAGTGCTGTAAATGTTATACCCACACTGCTGTCAGAGGTGCTACCTCCCAGCAAACTTCTTAACCTTACCGGAGGCGCTACCCCCTGACCTCTGTGCTATGCACCACACTCAAACCACACTGCTGTCAAGGGTGCTACCGCCTAACAAACTTCTTAACATTACCGGAGGTGCTACCTCCCTAACCTCTGTGGTACACACCACACACACAAACCACAGTGCTGTCAGAGGCGCTACCTCCCAGCAAACTTCAGACCATTACCGGAGGCACTACCTTCCTGACCTCTGTGGTACCCAACCACCTCATACTTCACACTAACGCTAGAGGAGCTACCTCCCAACCATCATTGTGGCACACACCTGACCATCCCTGGGATCACCATCACACATGACGGTAGGACACTTTAACACATTACCCATACTTCTCACACTTTATGAAACTTTAAGTCATTTCCCATACTTCTTGAACTTAATAAACTTTAAAAGAAAACATTTCCAGTCTTTTACAACTTAAAACCATTACTTCAACATTTTCTCTCCACAAGTCCATGGCCATTGTGTGACCGTAATGCCTAAATGTCCATGTTGTTTTGTAACAAACTAACTTCTACAAATCCTCAAAAGGTTATCACTACTTCACGCATATCTCACACAGGTCATTCATTTTCCAGAATTCAAAATTTAGACTCGTTTTCCTGCAAGTCCATACCCTAGTAGTCCATGTTGCTACTAGGATCTTTAGGATCATACCCTAAAAATCCTCAAACGGTTATTCTAGCCCATTCACATATAGGCTCTTCCTTCATGCCCTTGAAATCCACTTCAAGCACTTCACTTTTCACACTAAAAGCAAAATCCATATTCTTATCTTGTCCATAATAGTCCAGTAACAACTGTAAATCCTCAAAAGGGTTAACTCTACCTTCTAATGTAATATCACCCTTTAATACACTTGTCGCTCACTCATACTCATCTTACATCACAGCAGCACTTCTATAGACTTTTGATACTGCTATATCACCAAACAATACATTTTTCAGTTTCCTTTGAAACCTGCCTCAAAACGAAAAGGATACACACATTCCATTTCTTCTCCTTTCTGTACTTGCTCGCACAAAACTTCAAAGCAGTATCATCGCTGCCCACCATATCATGTTTCGGTGGAAAGTTCTCCGTGGCACAGACTTCTGCCTCTGCTGCGCGGTCCGCGGCTCTCACCCTGTGAGTACCTTCAATCCGTCCATTGTCAATTTGCATCATCATCAACGACAACAAAAACCTACGCGCAACCATTGCTGTCCGTTGTCTCGGGCGCGTTACTATTGCATCGCTACTTCTAGCTTGTCGGTGCTTCTTACCTTGCATGTCCGAGGTTCCTCCCTCTTGGCTCTGCGTATTGTAAGGCATTTCCTACACACATTGGAGAACGTCATGGGGTCCCCTATTCTCTTCTTTTCCGACGTGACGTACCACCTCCTTCAGTCCGGTTGCTTCTTCATAGCTCTGAATGCATACGCGTAGCATCTGCATTCTGCACAGGGGCGTATGAGCTTCATCGCCAACTCCCCAGTCTCCCGCTGTGATATTATCACTGTTACTTGAACCGAAGAGCGAATTGGAGCTCAGCAAGTCCAACAGTCACACTTGTACACACAGGCTCAACAGCCCTAATAGTCACATTTCCAGGAACGGAGCCCAGCAGCTCCCACTGTAGCACTTCCACCAAGGAGACACTCTCCTGCATAGCACCCATGACACTCATAAAGGCATCTTCCTTCCCATGGGAGACTTATGGAAATATCAGCTTCTCATTTCTGCAACTTTAAGGGACAGCCTCCCTTCTTTAACTTTGAGAACAGCTGCTTCCCTTCTCATTTATGGGACAGCTACGACTTCTTTCACTTCTATCTCTGGCACCTGTTCCCCTCTTGGGACTAGCTTCACTAAGGATTTGGGGAACTTCACTTCACTGCTTCTTCCTCAACTTCACAATCCTTGCCCTATGTCACTGCACAGGAGCCTCCCCTTCTTCAGCTTCTCCAGCCCTTTGGACATATCTCTGCCGCCTGACCCATGGATAGCCATTCCCTCCTTCTATGGGGCTTTCTTCCTCACCCTTTCTGCCCTGGGCGATGGGTCTTACTTGTCATTGGGGGCAGTGTTGTCCTTCTTCTTGTCTTTTCTTTCCTGCACCCCCGCAGCAGGTTTCTTCAACTCTCTTTAGTTTCTTGCACGCACAGGTTCTTCCTCTTGAGACCAACTCATTGCCAATGTAGTAAAGCAGGTTCCAGGCTTACTTAGGTTACATCTAAGAGGTTTATTGCCAGTTCTCAAGTTACAGTTACATAGGACATAAGGACATACAAACACTGGCTCCCATCACCCAGGCAGGGAGGATCTAACTGCCTCAATATGGAACCTTCACCATAAACATTCTCACATTCGCACATCAACCTTCCACATGACATCATGAGCTACAGCAAACACAGACAGGCACTATATAACAGTTTTCAATTCTCAGAACAATATACAAGAGACTCTCACAATTGGATTGGTAAAAGTTTAAAGCTGACCCTAGAGAGTGGAGGGCGTTAGGCACTCTTGGCGATGTTCAAATAAAATAAAAATACCAACAGCATGTTTAGGTATACCCTTGAGGACCTAGAATTGGGAGTCATATTTAAAATACACTGACATCTAAAGAAGTCTCAGCCCCGAACAGGAGTGTTGCTAAGTCTGGAAAAGATCAGGGGCTATGCTAATGTCGTGACTGTCCGGACCTGGGGCTAGCTAGCCTTTTGGTTGTATCCCCTAAGATTATATCCGGGGCTACAACCAAGAGATTAGGGTATTGCCCTCTAAGCCCCCCGTAGTAACGCCTCTGGCCCCGAATTATTGGAACCATTTCTTTTTGGTTTTCTAGACTTACATACATCAACAAAGAGCTTAAATGAAGACGTGATCTTTGTTTAAACTTTATAGTTACCATTGCACAGTTCAACAATAAATTGTATCTATTTCTGGTAATTTAGGTTTTTTAGTCAAATAGCACACTTTTTTTTAACATTTTCTTTCCGATCTTCGTTTGAGGTCGTTCAAATTCGTTAATACCTGGAAGAAAAATGTCACTTGAATTCCGAGACAGTTTTCTGGCATACAAAAACGGTTTTCTGGCTAATGGGAACCAAATACTATGTAACACGAGTTCCCGTCTAAGTCCATTTTGGGAAGCACTTATGGTAACACTAAATGTCTGCGAAAATCTCATTCTGTATAAAGACTCAAGCTCTTTACACATTATTTGGCGACATATTTTACTACCACAAAGTAGTTGAAGTATAATCAGACTCCGACTGGTCTATAGGGCAATAGCCCCATGACTGAACCCACAAAGGAAAAAACTAGAATGGGCCAGTTTATTTGGTTAAAGTGGGCCACATTTTTGGGCCAATGTGGGCCAATTTGAAGAGTTACTTCATTATGCTGCTAGTAGTTCTGACCAGTGTTGCAGATAAATAGGAATCATAGCAAAATGTCGCCCTCACAATTACGACGGCCGAAAATGGCGACTTATTTTTTTTTACCCCCCCCTTACAGCACATATATGTGTGGGGGTTATAGAATATCATATTAATATGGGGGGCTGAGGAGGGTCTCCCCCACATATATATCTGGTGTAAAGGGGTTTAAAAAAAGTCAGCATTTTCAGCTTCACAATAATCATATAGATCCGATATTCTTTAAAATGAACAATTTTCATCACATTTTTATTTTAAACTTCCCCTTGGGTACTTTGCAGACAGTCTGTCACAAAAGGAATGAATTGCCATTTGCAACTGTGGGCCACTTTTTCACTGGTTCCCAAGACCATTGTATGGCCCAGTCTGACCCAGAGTATACTTTTCAAAGAATAAACCTTTAACAACCCGTTTTCTGTGAACATTTTCAGGTTGCCTGTTGTCAAGAGCGCCTTCAGTCAAACGTTAAGTCAACGGGCCGTCTGGTGTAATGACGATGTCATTTCATAGCCCAAGCATGTATACTCAATAACTTCCCCAACCTTTACACCACACATTTGCCAAACAGACTTCTTTTTCAGGGACCAAAGATCATTGCTTTTTATTTAACTAATGTTAATAGTTAATCAATTGGTTTCTGTGTATTGAAAGATGTACCTCCAGACAGAGGGGAGATGTTACTTAAAAAGCACCTTTATCTGCATAGATTTGTGGGCTAGCATGAAAGCTGAAGATTTTGTTTCTGTCATCACGGTCCTGAAGACCCAATACATCCCTGATAAAAAAGATGAATCAGGAGATGTGTAAGGCTGAAGTAATTCGTAAAACATCTTTTTTTGAAAAAATGGGCACTTATTTCCCCATGTCCCATGTTTAATCCTGAGCTTTCAGTAAAGCTGGAGGGACCCCGGTATTACTAAGGTCCAATCACATTAATTGACATGGGATCTTAAGGAAAAGAAGAAGTGCTAACATCTTCTCAGTTGATATCTTAGAAGTTACAGAGGTATTTTTAGGATAATGATCATTAAGGTAACTTTCACCCTCTGAGTATTGAAAACAGTTTAAATAAATCCCAGATTGCATATTTGTCAACAATGTATGCTGTATTGAAATTTGAAATTATAATGTTCCTCTATCAAAAAAATGCAGACTCAAAAGTATTTAGACAGTGATTGTTCTTTAAAAAGAAGAATTCACGTCCTGATGAACCACTGAATACACGTGGGGAAACACGTGTAGAGGACAACAACTATTGTTTTTTTTCTCTTTGGATAAGCACAAGAGCTAAATTTATTTTTTTAAAAATACAACAAATAAAAGACTTATTGTAGAGCGCCTATCAGTGTTTGGAATTTTTCTTTGTGTTCTATTTCAAGCTCTCGACAGCCTTGTGAGCTACTAAACACCCGGGTAGGCAGCACCTACAGGATTAAGATCTCTACTAACTTCAAGAATGTCCTATTACTCGCCTGGTCCACTCCATATCAAGGCTGGTTTCGCCATTTTATGACATGGGATCTTAGCCAGAGCAGAGGTAAGGATATGCTAAGACGTCTTATAATTATCTATTCCACGCACGGCTGCCATTTGCATGGTCTCCAGGCACTCACGTGACTGTGAGAAAAGTAGGTGCGGTTGGTTAGTGGGGTAGGAGGGACAGGATAGAGGTTGTGCTCTTCTGTTGATGCTTGCAGAACCAGGAGAAACTGGCATCTGTGCGTAGGAGCTTTCTGCGTGTGCTTTATTGTGTGCACTGGGCTTGTTGAGTCCGGGAGAGTAGCGTCAAGAGTCCGGGTTGTTTGCCGTTTGCAAATATTTGTTTTAGTAGTGTGGTTGGCAGTGGGTGTATGGTTTACGCATTTTTTGGTGTGTAGTTTTGCTAGCGTGTTTTGGGCGTGTGCAAGACATGAGAGGTATGCGGTTGTGGAAAAGAGAAGGGGGGGTCAAAAAAACATGCATCTATTTTCCTGCCGCTTAAGTCTTTTTTGTCAACTAGGCAAGTGTGTACAAACACGGTGGCCAGACTATCAAAGCTCTGCACTTGTGCAAAAAAATAAAAAAACGAATTCAGCACCGATTTTGCTGCATAGATGAAGCGCAATGGAGAACTCATGTTTAGCCCTTATCGGTATTATCTCCAAAAAAAATTCAGCTAGCCAGAATTGAAGCTGGGTATTTAATTTACTATCGGCCTGATGTACAAAGTGTTTTTCAATGGAATTGCGCCATTGTAAAACGCTTTTGTAAATCAGGCCCTATGTTTGCTGGGTAACATGGACAAAACTGTAGTTAACAGTGTGATTCATTTTGACCCAGTGCAAACGTTTTTAGATAATATCAATTGTGGAGAAACCGGTTTGCTCCATTTTGTATTATCAAAGCATTAGGTCAATGATTAGCACTGGTGCGAATGTCAGAGAATCTGGCCCCAAAGGGTGGTCATTCAGAAGCCCAGACTGGGCTTGTAGCAATACATTTTCTTGGGCTACCCACTCAACTGAAAAGATGGCCCTGGCACACACTTTGCCTGGGGTGCTTAGTAATGAAATAGGGCTGCAGGAATGTGAAGTCTCCGCCCGCGGGACCTCTTAAAATATTGGAATAATTACCATAACGAGTTCACCAGGTGGAACTAAGGGCCTGATTCATGGAACGTTTTCCTATGGGATTGCACCATTATAAAACACTTCCATGAATCAGGCCCTAAGTCTCTTTTGACAAGCTCTGTAAATACTCTCACCAAGTATCGGTGGATCCAATCCACCCGGGGCGTGAGGACACAATGGGTGATCCCATCCAACCCCAGGACTTCCTAATCTGCTATGTTTTTATTGCAGTTCTAAATAAAGGTGCCTAGAGCAGGAGGACTGCACCTCTTGGCACTTATTAGTGTGCTTTCATTGTCAGCGTCAGGCAGTGGAGGCTAAAGGGCCTGAAGGTTGAGCCTTCCCCTTATCCTCTGGGATTGCAGGCTTTTCCCCATCTCTTACTGAAGCCAATTCTAAGACAGCACTCAGCATTGTCCAAAGCCAGCTTCACTCTCTCGGTTTTATAAGTGGCGGGCTTGTTTCTCCCTGAGAAACATGTAACACTTTCTATTTCAGTTCCAGTGAGCGGCTCTGCGCTTTCTTAAACGCATCCTTGACTCCTCATAACCCCTTAGCTGAAACAGTTGATTCGACTCATAATAACGTTTTTCACACATTCACTATCAAACCAACTGCTTTTTACGTTAAATGTCTGTTTATGGACAGTTGCCGTGCCATTATAGCTAATTACTGAACTGATGAGCGGATGGCAATTTGTGATGTCTTTATCACTATTTTCTAACTTCTTCTAAGTTTTTACAAATACTTATAATGTCAGCAGATGTTTCCATTTCCTAACAGTTGTTGCATTTATTTGTATTTTCTCTGCACTTGATTTCCCCATGTTATCGTTGTGGAAGACACTAGGAATTTCTAGAGAACAGTGCCGCTGGCAGTTCTAGGCACTACTCGAAAAGAGCTGCAGGAAGACAACCTATTTATTTACATGTCATATTGTAGTCCCACAGTCAGGCAATGTTTCTTTTAAACGTGGCCCCTGGGATAGTATGAATTAAGCAATATCACCTGAGTAGGGTGGGGGGGTTGGGCGTGAGGAGGGCATTGCAGGTCAGGTAATGCCCCAGGGCATAAGTTAGAAGCTTGAGCGAAGCGGGGGAGCGCTTTTACCTAATGCCCGGGGAGGGAAGATGATGGCCTCCAGCTCCAAGGACCCCGTTCTAAGCATCCTGATTGGTCGGTAGGCCGCCACATCCCCCTCGCTGGGTACTAATCGCCAATAAAGTGTCAGACCTGTGCCTTCTTCTATGGATGGTTAGATCTTACCATCGAAAGTTACCAGAGAGTATTTCCAGATCAGACTGTGCTCCATCTGACATGGTGTAGACCTGTATCTCTGTTGTGAGGTACCTCCCCAAGCCTTTAAGTGGGCAGGGACTGGACAGGGGCTCAGTCTAAAAGTGTCCATAAATTGTCCTCGATCTGGTGCTGCCTGGGTTCCACCACCTGATATCCCCACACTGAGTAACAATACTGCTCTTCTCCAATAGATGTCACTATTGCCCACGTTTGGAATCAGATCATCCATTTGACTGCTGGAATTAGACTATTTCTTTTCAAATACTCTGAAGCGAAAAGATAATAGAGAGCATTTTGATTTTTGCCACATATCATATCATTGAAGTCAGGTCATTAGAATGATTTCAATCACTGATGCATAAATAAGCGTCATGGAGGTATTGCAGCCTGCGCGGAGCTATTTTTATCCCGGGTCGCATTTATTTTTTATTATAGTCTAGTCAATTATTTGACTAGTAATTCCTTGTGTTTAAAGATTGTTTTAAAATAGATTCTACTATCATTTTTGGCAGGTACGAAGCCCCAACTGCACACGTTAGGAGACTTCATTGGTCAAAGTGATCACCGACCGATGAAAGGTCCCTTACCCACTGGCGAATCATAGGCCGCACAACTCACTACCTTGGCCTTGGCCCCACATTGTGTTTTTGCGACTCGTTAGGCCCGCCCCCCCACCCTCCCCCTCGATTTCTCATAGCACTTCAGACTTTCTGTTACCGGATACTAGAAGGGGGTCAGGCCCATTCCAGCAGGGGGGTTTGTAGGGTCCAACAGGCATCTGAATGGGTTGTTCCAGCGAGCAGGGAAAAGGTTGCACTGTACCACACCGTGTGCGAAGCAGTGTTGCAGCTTGATCTCAGTGCTGGGTGCCTGGGGAGGAGGCAGAATCTCACGCTCTTCCCATGATCCCCCTTTCATGGGTAGAAGCCTGCTCTTAAGCTCGCCAGCTTTCCCCTTATCTCGGCGGCCTCTCCCAGAGCAGTACACGATGGCTGTCGTAGCGGGGCCACTTATCGGAGGAGACAGGGACTCGCGGACGGGAGATTAACTGCAGGCCCTGGTGAGCACGTGACAGGCGCAATGGGGAGCACAGATCGACTTCTGATAGGGCTGAGCAGGGCACAGACATAAATCCAACCGGAGCTCCTCTGATACTGCCATATAGCACGAGGTAATGGATATGCCCACGGCACTCCTCCTCCGTAATGCCACCCCTTTGAGGCTAGGAGTCAGGCTTAGACTGGCTTGTTAGGGCTGGGTTGTGTGGGTGCGCGTGCGGCTCGCACGGAACAGGTGGCTTCATGTCACATTAAAGGAACCAAGGTTTTCTTCGTTGTTTTATTCTCGTCGCCAGTTGTTATATGGATATCCCTCATGCGGGATGGAAGGACTACTGCTTTCAAACTTTGTTCATTAACTTTACACCTCCTGGTCCGGACTCCTCCACTTCCTGCTCCCGCCTCGCATTCCTTAACCCTTTGTGCTCTTCTCTCCTCCCTCAATCAGAGAATGTTCAAAGGGCTGGCCATTACACAGCGCAAGGGTGACCCCTCGTGCAAGGGCTCACCAGAGGAAGTTACAGTGACTGACAGAAGTGCCAGCCAGCCACAGCAATACTGTGGCTGGCTGGCACTTCTGTCAGCTTGCCAGACTCAATGGCTAGCACATCTCCTGCCGCCTCTGCGGCCATGGCAGGATAATGTGTCCCACCATGATGGGGTGGAACCGGGGGTCCGGGCAGTGCCCTGGCTCAGCCCCACTTTTTGGAGACTACCAGGCCCCAGCCCTGTCTGGCCCCAGCACACTTAAAGCACTGGATTTATATAGTAAAAAGAAAAGCAGGTACTTAATGATCTTGCCTTTAAGTGGGCCTGGGCTTAGTCCCATCAGGGTCCAAAGAATGGATTTTGTGCTGGGTCTCTGCTGGTTATTCCAAACCCATTTATATTAAGCTCATTGTGGCCTTATCCATGTGTGTATCCCCCTATTGATCTCACCTTCCATGTTTCTCTCTTTTCGTTTTTCACTGATTGTTTAAGTTTAGATTTGTCTCTGCCATAACTCCCCTCACGCCTGCCCTAGCCATGGTCTCACAGGGTCTATCCATCTCTGTGCAAGACATTCTTTTTCCCCTGGGCCTGGCACTCTGGTTTACTTTCAATTGGATTATTTCTGTCTAATGAAGCCGTGCCTCAAAGATGTTCATCAATCACAGACTGATTTTGCCCTGCTCCAGTGCCAGTATTGTAATGTACAAAGGTTGGCCTGCTTTGAGAAACAAAGAGGCTCCAAAAGACCACTAATACCAAATTACTAAAAATAATGTAGGGGTGAAAGGGGTGCTTAAAGAGAAAAGCCTCCTCTAAATTCTCACCATCCCCTTCATAACCTGTAGAGGGTCACAGGCTAGTTGCACAGAAAAAACAAGGAGAAGAATAGGTGTACAGACTGGCTTCAAACCTGCTCATCCTAACAAGTTGCTCTGCTTGTTTTACTGAGGGAAACATATCACGCTTAGGCTTTGGCGAGAAATTCAAACACCTTTTCATACCAGGGCAATGTGAATGCCAGAAATCCATCGCAACGCTCCCAGTACAGTACGGTGCAGCGCAGCACGGTGCAGATATGAATCCAAGAAGGCGCTCTGAACAAGGAAAACTCCAAGGGCACTAGACACACTTGACTGTGACGAATAAACTTCCGGGGCACCAGTGGTCCAGGCATGAATATCGGTTTCTAAACCATCAATTAGCCCCACACCTCTAGTACACCAGAAGGGATGCAAACAGATTGGAAACACAAGTAAATAATAAGGCAACGTGGACGGAACCGCAGGCTTATCTCTGCAAGGTTGTGGATCGTTGGTTAATTGCTACACAACGAAAATACAATTATGACCCAATGATAAAAGGGACTGTCCACTCAAGATTGTATAACAATATTTAGTTTATTACTATCACAACAGACAATTCTAGCACACTACAAAATACAACCCACCCTGTAAAGGAATGCAGAGGACAGACACTTTCAAGAAGGAAAGGGGATGCACTCTGGATACAGACACAAGGGTTGTCGGTATAGTAATTAATCACAATAGTTCATGGATACTTGGTTTCACCACAAAGGGAGCAATGGGTCATAAAATGGCACTATGGGCCTTCGGAGAAAGACCAGGGGGACAGAACCACAATGTACCTTGTGCTTGTAGAAGTTCTTGATGATCGACAGTGTAGAGTCTGTTTCAGGGTACTTTGCAGCTCCTGCGACAGAGTTCAAGATGGGAGACAGCTGCAGGTATCAGGCGACAGGCCGTTCGGCAAGCGATGCTGGACGGATGGCCGCAGGCTGGCCTAGACAGTGGCTTGGGGTCAGGAATCATTGTCTCAGTGCTGGTTGGTGGGACTGAAGAACTGCTCTAGGCATCTCAGATGACGTTAGTGACTGTGGCGTGACAACAGTCAGTGATACACTTGGTTGCAGCTCGAGGGCCCTTAACTGCCTTGAAAATGTTCTTTAAGGTGGACGCTGGTTGATGCTTTTCGGTGCACTCCTCCTAGCTTCTTCGCTGGGCACGTGTAATCCTTTCAGGCGGCGGGCCAAAGCTGTGAAGAGTGTTGCAGGCAATGGCCTTGTCCTTGGTTTGGTTCAGAGAGTCTCTGGTACTTCCCACCTACGAAGCTTGCTGCAGAGCCTAGCAGGGCATGCTGTGTGCGGGCTGGGTACCACTTCTGGAGCTGCTGGAGGGTCATCTGGATTCAGTATCTCCCTCTGTTCCCTGGGAGATGTTTATGGGAGGGATCTTGCTTCCCTCTTGGATTTCCTGCACTTCCTTTACTGGTGGAAGATGTAAGGCAGACTGTACCAGCCAGGGTCCCACAGACCTCTTCTTGCTACTCCTTGCAAAGTCTTCAGATGATCTCCTAAAAGAGAGGCCCAACCCTCTTTTAAAGCCAAATGGGCCCAAGTGATTGGTGTTGGCTAACTCTACTTAATGAACCAATCTTGGGTCCCCACCAACAGTCTTCTGTTATACGTGAGGTCATAACCAGAGTGCTTTGCAACAGGAAAGGTAAAGGAGTGAAAACATGTACTACTAAGTACCACCCATCCTCCTGTCTGTTGTGGATCAAAGGGTCTCTCTAGTTAATGGAGCTCTCTGTGATTCCTGATTAAATGCAGGTCTCCCTTGAAGTTGTGATGAGAACAGACTTTCTGCCTCCATCAAATCACATACTCCTGCCCTCTGAAAGGGGTCCCCATGCAGGGGTTCCCTACTGTAAACACATGTACCAGACATGACACTTCACTGACCTTGATACTGAGGGGCGGGAGCTGGCTTCAGGTTGACACAGTGCATATCAAACTGTTGGGGTTGCCTGTCTTTTGTTAGCCTCTGCAGCTAGGCCCCATGTGGGCCTGTTTGAAGTATACTCTATTAGTATGCTAATTATGTTTAATTGCTACCACCATTTCTGCAGGGCCAACCAAGGATAAGGCAGATCCATGGAGTCTTTGTTATTTCATTAGGCTGGCCATAGCAGGGGGAAGGTTTTGTTCTACCCCTTTTGTGATGCCTTGATGTACTCTTTGCTGTGACATTCCAACAAAATGTGACGGGGAGGACTGCGCCTGTAGGCTATATCCACCCCGAGTACACATGTGCATGTCATGCGGTGAGCATAGAAAAATGTGTGCGTATTAGCCCCACACAGTTTTCAGAGACTGACCTACTCTCAATCAATTTTCAAATACTATTTCAAAGAAAGCCCAGGTGAGTGCACACCCACTGTGCAGATGGTAGAATTTCGCACATTGACAAATATATGTAAGTGAAGTAAAACACAAATGAAATGAACATGATGGGGTAGCAAAGAATGTCACTAATCCCCCCTGTGGAGCAGAGCTCTACCCAATCCATCTAACTCCAGTGAATGGCACCACCAGCAGAGTCACATAAATGTGGTTTAGATTTAATTGAAGAGAGGGTCGAGGTCCCGAGAACACCCCTCCGCCCCCCCAAAGTTCATGACAAGGTGAAAGGCCAGAAATTCTTGCAGCCACCCATCCTATTTCGGACGAATCCCAAGTTCACCAATGATTAACAGGTACGTTGAACAGTATCTTCTCAGCAAGCCATACAGAGCGAATCCTGTACATATCTTCACAGGTATAGGAGAAGAAACAGAGATTGTGGAAAGAAATACCCTTATGGGCTATCTCGACTTAAGCACCAAGAAGCCATGATGCTGACATCATTAGTGAAACCACGACGTAGTAGTGTTAGACATGTCTGCACTGCATCACACAAACACATACTCGTATACATGAAGAACATTAGTGTACAGTTCTATAGCTAGAGGACAGATACATATACATACTGTGATTGCTTTTATTATTTTGTCATTAGCCATATGAAGTAACGCAGAACTGCAAGGCACAAGAAATCCTGAGCAAGCTTGCAGATACTTAACGCAAATAATCCTATGGAACTACAAGGATATATATGAAACTGCTGTGCAAAAAACACTTGTGTCCTCAATGGAAATACATCCCCCTGTCAAATCAAGTGCTATGGGACTGAAGTAGGGCTGGTCCTACAATTCCACAGTTCTAGTAATTTACTCCAATATCAGGGAGTCTTTGACTTCTAGAGACTCCTGATATTTGCAAGTAAATCGCAATGTGATTACATTATTTGCCCATGATCTCAAAGTCTGGTGAAGCAATGAAGCCAACAATCTAATCCATGGTGAAATGTAGGCACCTGATGACAAAGCCTGAGATCAAGTTGGTACAAATATTTAGGGTTTGGGTTTCTATCATGTAGAACTTACTTGTAGACAAATCACATAGTAACCCACCAATATAATACATGTATATATAAGAAATAGAGGGAGAGAGAGAGAAAGAGAGAGAGAGAGAGAGAGATATCCTTAAAGATCATGCTGAACCAAAGAGCATATGTGCAATTGTATTTCTACATCTTGAATGGAGCATTGCAAGTGCCAGAATGCTAAGTAATGCGAGCCTGAAAAATGTCCTGGTTTACACCACTACATGTTCAGCATTTAAAGTCACAGGAAAACAGATTGGATCATAAGGTCATCAGTCTAAAGATGTTATTTGGTACAACCTTGTAGCTTGTTTGTACACATTGGGCCTCATTACGAGTAGGGCGGTAAGGGATACCGGGCACCGGTAAGGAGACCGGTGCTGGTAATCACTTACTGACCTACTATGAGTTCCCTTAGCGGGTCCCTCCTTTAATGCCTGGTCTGACCAGGCGTTATGGACGGGACCTGTTAAGGGACTTCAGAGCTAATAACGGTACCGCAATTTGCGGTACCGTTATTAGCACCTTCCCATTCTCATTGAGCCCTATGGGGTCTCAATGGGAATGGGGAATGGCTTTTTCAATGGGGACTTACCGGTCCCGCAAAGGTCGGACTACACCGGCAAGTCCCCATTGAACAATACCGGTGCCGGACCCGTTATTCGAGGCAGTCATGGCGTTATTCGAGGCAGTCATGGCGTAAATAGCACCATGACTACCTCCAATCTCGGAATGAGGCCCATTGTGTTTAGAAAAATTGAATATTTAAGCAAAAGCAAACCCTTTTTTAGGTGTCACAGTAGCACACAATATGGATGTAAAGTAAGCTTTAAAGAGGGAGTTGTATTTTATGACACTTTAATTGGCTAAGAAATAAGGAGCTACATATTTGGTAGATAACTAGATCTATGTGTGGACATTCAGTTTGAAATGTTATGTCACATTTCAAATGTTATGTTTATCTCATGTTACACGGTCACCTAAACATTCACACCTAAACATTCACACATTAGAAAAGACACCTCTGATCACAACAAATAAATGCTCTAAAAAAGTAATTGCCAGGGACACTTGTTCATCTCTCCTTTTGACCTGCATGACGGTTCAGGAGGGAGACATGCAGCTACACTCTGGGCAGGGTAGAGAGAAGGACGGAGTGAGCACAGCTTTCCGCCAGTGGTGTATCGAGCAGGAGGGGCAGGGAGCGCAACTTTCCCCCCAGTGGCTCTTTCACTAACCAGATCAGGATATGTGGGAGCGGGACACCTGGCCTGTTCGGAACCCCAAAGGTGCCGAACAGGAAAGGTGTCCCGCTGGCAGGGCAATGAGGGAGCAGAGAAGGAGGTGTTCCTGCTCAGCACCCTCATTGTCATGGCAGCAGACACCTTTTCCGTTTGGAACCTTCATTGTCAATGAGAGTGCCGAACGGGAGAGATGTCCCTCTGGCAGGACAATGTCCCGCCCAGCTTAGGGCAGCAGAGCGTCTCTCCCGAGGATGTGACACATCGCTTTTTGTCAACAGAGCATCACAATAGGAGCCATTAGGCACTCGTGGGAGGGATAGGGGGGACTATTAGCAGGGACCTTTGTCCCTTAAGGAATGTGAATGGGGTGATCAAAATCGAGAAGTGTGAATTAATTATAGAATTAATGTGAGCCTAACATATCCCCCTTGGGTTTTAAAGCCATAGTCATTATTTCATCAAGCATGAAGCATTATGCAGCATAATGCTTCATGCTTACTCCCCCCCTGTTCTTTTTTTCCCCTCTTTTAATTCCTCTCTCCCGTCTACCTTTACATTCTTCCTCCCCTCCTGTTACATTTATTCAATCCTTCCCCTGCCCCTCCCCCAACACTCCTGTTCCCACTCCACTCCCCCCCTCAGTCAATTGCTCTTTGCATGTTTTGCTGAATGATTCAAGTTGTAATTTGCTCAAAACGTTATTGTTATTACTCTGTATTTTGTTGTTCCAATGTACAGCGCCTTGGTGTAAAGCGCTCTATAAATAAATAAATAAATCAATCAATCAATAATGCTGCATGGTTTATGAAATAATGTTTATGGCTTTAAAACCCAAGGGAGATTTGTTAGGCTCATATTAATGCTTTAGTGACTTTGCATGCAGGATGGGGAGAATACAACTAAAGCCATAGGTCTTCTTTACGAGTTTGCCGGTATGGAAACAAGTGGGCCGCTAAGCTCACCGGCATCCTTGTTTCTACACTGGCAAACTATGAGTTTGCCTGCCGGGGCCGCTGCGCCCTACAGGTCTGACCTTGCCGGGTGCATCAGTCCAGGTAGGCAGAGTCGTCACAGAAGTACCAGCACTGTTAGCAATGGTGCCGGTGCTTCCGAGTCCCCACTCCCTTGAACTCCGCAGGAATGGGGACTAACATTTTACTGGCACCTGTCTTCCCAGGCCACCAGACTTGTAATATCCCGGTTGCTCCGGGAAGTCAGGCCCCGTAAAATGTTACGAGTCCAGCAGCAACCAATGTAAAACACCGGCAGGGTTACCGTCGGACTTGTAATGAGGCCCATACTCTTATTGCTCAACATATTTCTATGACGATGTATACAATGTAAAGTTAGTTTATAATGAAAGGCTAGTTTATTATGAAATGTAGTTTGCTCTAAAGGCATTGCAATAAATAAAGTATTTTTTAAGCACATGAAATGCAAAGCAGAACCTTAATAAATATATTTTTCAAGTAAACCTGGGAAGATGTGTTCAGTTGCTTAAATTGTCCACATCCTGGCTTCACCATTTAACAAAAGCGTGTGATCCTGGGAGAATCAATTAATCACACAGTGTCTTCTATGCAGCCCATAAGTGATTCACTGCATAGCTTATGTTAATAGGTTATGGTATCATAAAAAAGCCTAATGGCTATAGAGTAGCTCCATATATAATAATAGTGCAATTTAGGCATTTCACACCACAAAGATATTTCTTACTTGGCTTACTTATGGCAACCTATTCTAAAGTCACTTTCATGGTGCCTCCAAGTATCAGAGACTGATGATGGTCCTTGCAATGTCCTTTTCTGTAACGTCACTTCCGTTGGTGTAATCCATATGCAAATTAGGAGGTGTGCATACATTTTGCCCCACTGAGTTTCCTGCATCTATAATGGTTCTGCAGTTTTTTGTGTTATGTATATGTCTTAAAATGCCATCTGCCACTAATGATACCAACAAAGTTGATTGGACGGGTGCAAATGATACCATATGGAATGGTGCAGTGCATTTGGGGGAAAAGTAGCAGGACTTTTCGTTGTGGTTCACCGCCCCCCAACCCCACCTCTTGCAATGCTGGAATACTCCGCTGCTTTCTACAGCATTTTCTTCTAGCCACATATGGGAAGGTCACAATACCCAATAATGGCAAAATCTAGACCCAGTTAGGAATAGCCCATTTTAAGCACTGATCTTTCAGCAATGTCACTGGCACCTGTGCTTCAAAGTGCACCATTTGCCTCAACATTGTCCAGAAACATTGGGCCTCAGCCTCATTACGGTATTGGCGGTACGGCAATAAGGGTGCCAGTAGCAACGTTCCGGAACCCTTTCCGGACCGCCAGACTATGAGAACGCCTGCAGGGGCCTGTGCTCCCAGGAAGGTCTGACCTGCCAGGAGCACCGGCCCCGGCAGGCATGGTTTTCACGGAAGCACTGGTACAGTTACCAATGGTGCCGGGGCTTCCATGTCCTCATTCCCATCGAGTCCAATAGGACACCATGGGAAAGGGGACTTATAGTTCCCACCATCTGACATCCCAGTCCACCGGGACTTCCCCGCGGCACCGGGATATCAGACGATGGATAGGGTGCTACGAGGTCGGCACCAGCGGGGCAACTGCCGACCTCGTAAAGAGACTCCGGTAGGTTGCAGAAAGGCATATCACACAGTTGGTAAATGCAGGACACGTTTTGTTCGGTGGCAGGTATTGTATTGCTCCAGTGTGACTCCAGATAAGGTAACACAGAGGGTCCTGTAATTCAACTTGGTGGTTAATGAGTGGTGGGGGCTTCCCAGGCTGCACAGCTCTTGTTATGTTACTTTATGTGCCAAACCACCACTGCAGCAGTTCCATATGTGATAAATGTACATGCAGCCATAGGGGCTCGAGGCGCGGCACCTACAGGTCAATCCTTGCCCCAGGGCCGCCACCAAAAATCAGGCCTCCTGCAGGATCAACAAATATGGAAAGTGGGGTCCCCAGCAGAGCGTGCTATGGGAGACTAATGAATTAATCTTTTATAATGCACTTAATACCGGAGACCAGTGAAAGCGTGAAATGGAGATTCGAACCTGTGTTGCTCTGCTTTGTCTTGCTTCCCAAACAAACGCGTTGCCCCTGAGTTATCCTCCCAGTGACTACGCACTGGTTTGGTGCAGGACTCAGTGTAATGATCCTGGAGGTTTGCAGAAGGGCATGATTGCCAATACCCGCGAATAGGGTTTCCGAATGAACACGCTGAATATTGGCAGAGACAGACCTGGCAGAGACATCACAAGGTGACCGGACAGCGATGACGTTCTGCCTAGTCAGCTGCTTCCTATATATTGAGCAGGACTGCAAAGCACTTCATTCGATTTTTTTGCCCAGTCCTACAGAACTTCATGTCCCACTCAAGTACTTCCACGTAGCCTCTCATCTCGCAACCCTCACCGCCCCCCCTCCACCCCTCCACTTTAGGTTCCATGCAGTACTGCAGCAAACGCTTCCTCCTTATAGATCGCAAATGATGACATTTAGAGCTCCAACAGCATTCTATAATCAGTTTTAGACAGAAAAACACTGATTTTCCTGCTGTGATCCTCTCTAGTAATTCCTCCGGTCCCATACCAGAGAAAGCTCCTCTCGCGCTAGCATGTCACCAACCATGCAGCCTTCATTGCAGCTTTGAAAAGTTGGGCTCTTTGTTAAGAAAAATGTGTGTGCACCATTGCATGTCTGCATGTCGGTGGTGAGGAGGAAGGTGGATGTGTGTGTGGATGTAATTCCGCAGACGCCTAGTTTACTGAGGAGGTCTAGTGGCTTTTGATTTTATGTCTGAAAAGCCATGTGCTGTGACTTGGAGATAGGAATAAGCCAAAGAATTACCTTGGGCCAATTGGCCCTCTGGATGAGTCCAAGATCTCCTGTTGTATCTTTTCCCTTCCACGTCCTCCCTCCTTCCACTCCTGGCTGCGTCCTTCTTCCATCACTACAGTAGCAAATGAATGGGGATTTGGGGCCCGTCACCTCGAGTCCCTCTGCTGGCACCTGCTAAATGACCTGCTTGCTGTTCCGCTGGGCAGTCATGAGTTGCCTACCAAACACACCTTCTAGGTCCATACCGTACTATAGGAGCTTTAGCGGCTTCTGCATGGTAACAGTGCAAGGATCTACTTCTCCCACCTTTCCTATATAACTTGGGCAAGGCCCCTATTTCATGGAGCCAATAGAAGGCTTCATCTATAGTATATAGCGGTGACAGATGGACCATGATTTTCACCCGAACATAAGGCTGCATTGGTCCGCAATGCTTTGAGCATCAGAGGCCATAGACTTCTTGCCATAACTCATTGTGCCTAATATGCCTTTGGCACAGATTTCACTGACTTCAACTATGGGAGATCTGAGGGTTTATTTGATATAGCAGCAGGGGGGTTATCCCTGGGTTAGAACACCTTGATAGTAAACAAACCCTCCTGGACTGCTTGTAGAGATAGGAGGTCATTATGACTTTGGCTGTAGGGAGTCAACAGGGCCAGTAGAGCTGCCGGCCCTGTTAACCCCCTACTGCCTCATTACGAGTTCCGCTCCCGGGACCCCCTAAGGACGCCTGGTTTCGCGGTCCAGCAGGCTAACAACGGGCCCATTATTAACGGGCCCGTTGTTAGCATGCTCCCCATTCCTATTGAGCCCTATGGGGGCTCGAATGAGGATGGGTTCCTTGAATGAGGAATTACCGGGCCCACCAAGGTTGGAATGACCCGGTAATTCCTCATTCAAGGAACCCGGACCCGGTACCCGGTATGGGAGAAGCCATGCCACTAATAGCGGCATGGTTACCTCCATACTCGGAATGACCCCCATAGTGTCTAAATACTGATGATCACACATGTAAATTTAGCAATTTCGATTCTTTAGAAAACACATTTTTAATGTTCATTCAGTAAAATCTTCATCACCCTTCAATTCTCACAAAAAGATATCGCCAAATATATACAGAACGCCAACAAATACAACTGTAGATTTCACAGACACTTTCCTAGAAGCACACACATGGTTGTCAGATTGTTTCCTCCAGGTGCCAAACGTCGTAGAGAGCCAAATCTTCTACACATGGGTCCAATCACCTCTAGAGTCTATAGATGACTTGAAAATGGTCCTAAAAGAACTAGACATTAGGACTATTCAGCCCAGTGAGTGACCAGCTGGTTTGGGACCAGCTGATGGCTCATTGCTATGGCCCGAAGATACAGAAAACCTTATGGATGAGGTGCGATCCCTCTGTGGACCAGCCAAACACCATTGTCCAACCGTTGAACATTCAACACGATCCATGAAAGAGGTCAAAGCACCGCTGTGCAACGGCGATGTTTATGTGGTACATTCACGTCGCTTTGAATGTAACAGGACGAGGTACAACCATGAAGGCACCCATGAAGCTAAATACCAGGAACTTCGCCAGCCGTTCCTCATGCAACTGTGCGTAAATGTTTTCAGATATGACAGTCAGTCTCACACCGAGAACCGTAAAGGCTTCCCTGCCATAGGGAAAGAGTGCATACAGTGCAGAAAGGCTAGTCATTTCACCTTAATGTGCAACTTCAAAGGCTCCTGCACCGTAGCTGTTCTAGGGAGTGCTGTCAACTCAGATGACAACATGTTGTCCTTTGCTTGTCCGATTGCACTGCATCCAGCACACAAAGTAAGCCATATTATGACAGTAGTCTTGATGAGTGCATAAACAACAACAAGCACACTCTGGGTCAGACCATACCACTGTTCACAAACACACCTTCTCATCGTTTCCCTCCGAAAGGTGTAGAGTAACAGGTGGACATGACATCTCAAGCTCCCACCCCCTCACCTCCATCATTTTGGAACAGTGCAAGAAGTGCCCTAGGTGGGGCACCAGGTATCATTCCACTACCCCATTGAGTGTATGAGAGATGATACACACTCAGACAACCGTATCGATTGTGCCCTTGCACTGAAAGAGTGTAAGGATGTCTGCACACACCATTTGACATCAAAGAGCTATAAGTGAAATCGGATACGGGCAGAGTGACACCATGAAAGAAAGACATGAAGATGCACTGAAACAATATGCAAATACTTAAAGGATAAAGATGTAACTGGAGTGATAAGAGGAACATGTGCAAGAAATCATATGCACCAAATAAATAAGTGAGAAGAGATGAAGTAAATGTATATAAGCAGAAGCGCAAGGTAGCTGAGACATATAGAAGCTTGCTGCGGAAGAAAATATAACGTGGCTACGGTAGCCATAAGAAAAAGATGGACGTCAGACTCGTGTTGAAACCAATCAAGCTACCTCAGGGACAGACCAGGTCTGCAGAGTCAGGAGATGTTGAAAAAACAGCTTTGTGCGAGGAAAAAAGTGGAGTCTATTGGCCTGGGATCAAGGAATAATTGCAAGGCACAAAAGAAGTCAAGAAGTTAACCTATGTACATAAGACATAGCTCTCTTAGATGAAGCAAAGGAAAAAACATCCGCAAGCGCCAATTATACGCAAATAATATATTGTAATGCTCACCTGGTATCCACAGGGACGTCACTCAGCCGGTTCTGACCTCTTACGACCTTGAACCCTTCCCTGGAGGCTATTCAACTGGAGACTGGGCCTGAAACACAGGATTGGTAGAGTTTAACTCCCTATTGTCTCTGTGTGCTTGAACCCCTTCTTCCCCAGGGTCCAACCCTTCCCTTTGATCCACAGCTCACCTTGTTTTATTGGATAGTGTGCTCCCCGTCCTGCCTTCAGCGCAGGGGCGCGTTGATTGATGCGGGCTCGTTGCAGCCTGGTTACTTCACTGGCAAGAGTCCGACAGGTAAGTATAATGAGTCTTTTGAACAGTTCTCTAACTTCGTTCCTTTCCTTCCTTAGATGATGGCCGGCGTCCGGGGATGGCGGCGTGCTGCTGAGATGAGTAGTGCTGAAGGTGAGTGAGAGCGCGATGCACCCCTTTCGTATCTGCATTGAACTGAGTTATTTTTCTGTGTCTTTTAGGTGCCGCAAAGTTTTCAGCGTGGATGCCAGTTATGAAGAACAAATGCGGTGGGTAAGCGCGGTATGCAGCGCCTCTAGATGTTTCCATGCTAACCTGGAGTGTCTTTTCCCTCTTGCAGATGGATGAGAAGTTCCTGAGACAGAGTTCCCCCAGAGCGGCTGGGATTCAGGTAAGCGTTTGAAGCTCGTACAGTATTTAAAAATAAGCGAAGGTTTGCAGAATGCTTACTAATGCCTTTTTTCTGTTCTTTTCCCTTTTTTCTTAGGAAGCGGTGTGCCGGGATGGGAATGACACCGCCGAAGATGCCCGCAGAACAGAAGGAGCAATGACTGATGGGCAGAAGCGCCGCAAGGTAAGGCTGTTCCTAACAGTGTTCTTGTTCTTGCAGGAGCTGAGCGCAGAAGAAAGATGCAGGCCTACTGGAGACCGATCCGAACACGGTGAGTGTCACGCTGCAGGTGCAGAAAACGCAAAGCATGTTTCTCAGCCTGGGTGTGGCTTAAATAGTCTCTGGGTATCCCAGGTGCCTCTGGGCACCTCCACACCCAAAAGACTAGACCGCACATGCAGTTCTGGGAACCGAAATATTTGGGGGCATCCATCTTGTCCCCATCATTGCACTACAAGTCCAATCCCCAATGTTATCCTATGGGAGTGAGTGAGTCTGGTGCCACAAGCGCCAAGTCTGACTCCAAGTGGGTCTTTGGAGGGATGGAGGCCCTTGAGGGCCTTGTAAGTGATCGTGGCCTGGCTCCAGCCTGACATCTTGGAGGGCTGGGGACATGAGGGGCAGGAATCATGACAGCACTCCCCCCCAAGGCCCCTCTCAAGGTGGCTCTTCTGTCTGGTCCTAGTTTGGTTGGGTGGTTTTGATGAAATCGTCTAAGCAAGCGAGGTGCATGGATGTACTCACAAGGCTCCCATGTCCTGTCTTGTGGACCATACCCCTTCCAGTCTACTAAGTAGTATAATTTAGATCTGACATACTTTGAATCTAGGATGTCCTTGACTTCGAATTCTGGCTCCCCGGCGACTACTACTGGCTGGGGTGTCGTTGCTACCCGGGTCCCAGGTTGAACAGGTTTAAGGAGAGACACGTGGAACACAGGATGAATTTGCATGTTTGACGGCAAAGCTAGTCTGACCGCCAAAGGATTTATCACGGAGGTGACGGTGAATGGACCCAGGTATCTTGGACGGAAAGTTCGGGCTCCTTTAATGGACACGTGTTTAGACCCAGCCAGACTTTGTTTCCCACTTGGTAGTTGGGGGCCTTTTCTCGGTGTTGATCAGCAAACGTCTTCTCTTTTGGCGATTCTTAGCTTGAAGTAGGTGTTCAGCTGCCCTTTTAAAGGTTTGAGAAATGCTCGTGTGCAAGGTTTTGACTGCTGGCATTTCCAGGGTTGTAGGAACGTCCAACTCAGAAGTATGTCGGTGCCTGCCATACATGGTATAAAAGGGTGTCTGCCCAGTGCTGGTGTGTAGGGAATTATTATAAGCATATTCAGCTATCCATAATAGGTTGAACCAGCTTCCTTCAGCTTGGTGTAACATGCAATGCAGATACTGCTCGAGCATCTGATTTGTCCTCTCAGTTTGACCAACCGTTTGGGGATGGTGACTGGTGGATAGCCGGATGTCGATCTGGGCCAGAGAGCAGCATTTTCTCCAGAAGTTAGATACAAATTGAGTACCTCAGTCTGAGACCAAAACTGAAGGAAACCCATAGAGCCGTACGATGCCTTCAAGAAATACCTTTGCCAGAGTGGAAGCATTTGGGAGCCCCTTAAGAGGAATGAAATGTGCCATTTTTGAAAATAGGTCCACGACCACAAGAATAGTGTTAAACCCTTGAATGGGTGGTAAGTCAGCAATAAAATCGAGGGACAACGTGTGCCAGGGTGATGGTGGGATTTCCAATGGTTGTAATAGCCCAGCCGGTTTCTGCTTGGATGACTTGTTTTGAGCACACACTCCACAAGATAGGATGAGTTGGATAATGTCTTTATGCCACGTGGGCCACCAATAATTTCGTTTTACCTTGGCTAGGGTTTTATCGATTCCGGGGGGGCCCTCGATCAAGGAATCATGATAACCGGACATGACTCGTTCTCGTAGTTCTTGGTTTGGTAAGAATAAACGATTCCTGAAGTAGGGCAACTGATCTTTTATCATGTAACGTTCTCCTTGTGCACTCCACGCTTGTAATTGCTCCGGACTCATCAGGGTTTGGATTTCTTCATGTAATTCTTTCTGAGTTATGGTTGCTGTGATTCCTAGGAGCTTGTCACTCGGGATGATTGCTATTGGGTCAGGGGTCTGATACCCTTGCTCTTCCACCCCCATATGGGAAAGGGTATCGGCCTTCCTGTTTTTCATCCCTGGTCGAAATGTAATCACGTAGTCATATTCAGCAAAATAAAGAGCCCAACGTAGTTGTCGTGAGGATTGGGCCTTTGCCGTTTTTAGGTACTGGAGGTTCCGGTGGTCAGTTATTACGGTGATTGTGTGTCTGGCGCCCAAGAGGTAGCGCCGCCATGCCTTAAAGGCTGACTTAATGGCCAGGAGTTCTTTGTCTGTGAGGGTGTAATTGAGTTCAGGGGGTGTGAATTTGCGCGACCAGAAGGCAACAGGGTGTAACTGGCCCATT
Organism: Ambystoma mexicanum; assembly: GCF_040938575.1. Classification (NCBI taxonomy): domain Eukaryota; kingdom Metazoa; phylum Chordata; class Amphibia; order Caudata; family Ambystomatidae; genus Ambystoma; species Ambystoma mexicanum. The sequence goes on from NC_090934.1 coordinate 856,396,001, forward strand.
TCGGGGTCCTTTTGTGAGAGGACGGCTCCCATAGCCATGCTTGAGGCGTCCGTTTCCACCAGGTATGGGAGATCAGGGCGAGGGTGGCGTAAGATTGGGGCAGATGTGAATCTTGCTTTGAGTTCCTGGAAAGCCTCCTCGGCTTCTGTTGTCCACTGGAACTTTTTGTTGCTTTTCCTTAGCAATGACGTGATGGGATGCACGATTTGTGAAAATCCTGGGATGAACCGGCAGTAGAAGTTTGCAAAACCCAGCATACTTTGAACCCCCTTGAATGAATTTGGGGATGGCCAGTTCAGGATAGCATCTACCTTGTGTACATCCATTCAGATTCCATTCGGGCTGAGAATAAAGCTCAGGAATTCCACCTTGGAGACGTGGAATGAGCACTTTTCGAGCTTGGCGTAGAGCTGGTGTTGATGGATTTTCTCCAATACGGATCGGACATGTTTAACGTGCTCCTGCTTTGATGCGGAATATACTAGGATATCGTCGATGTACACTAGAGCACAGACATCAATCAATTCCCGTAGGACATCGTTCATGAAGTATTGAAATGCAGCAGGCGCCTTGCAAAGGCCAAAGGGCATTACTTGATATTCGTACAAGCCGTATTTGGTGCAAAAAGCGGCTTTCCATTCGTCCCCCTGTTTTACGTGAACAAGGTGATATGCCCCCCTCAGGTCTAGTTTTGTGAATATTTGGGCATCTTTGACTTGATCAAGCAATTCAGGGATTAGTGGCAGGGGGTAGCGATTATTTATGATAATCTGGTTCAGTGCGCGATAGTCGATGCACGTTCTCAAGTCCCCCTCCTTTTTCGGTACGAAGAATAGAGGACTGGCTGCTGGAGACTTCGAGGGACGGATGTACCCGTTGGCCAGGTATTGGTCAAGATAGGCCTTCAGGTGCTGGTTTTCTGGTTCTGTGAGTGCGTAAATTCGCCCACAAGGGATTTGTGCGCCGGGTATCAGGTCGATTTGGCAATCGTATGGTCTATGCGGTTGCAGGGTATTAGCCTGTTCTTTCTGAAAGACATCTTGAAAGTCCTGGTATTCACTTGGAAGGGTGCCGATTGCCACAGTCGCAAGCATGGAGGTTCAGGTGTCTATTGGTTGTTTCTCTTGGCGATAACATGTGTGGGCGCAAGTCTCGGGAAAGGCCAATTCTTTTGCTCGTCATTCGATTTGAGGATTGTGAGCTACCAACCATGGCATTCCTAAAATCAAACGGAACTGTGGTGCCTTAATGAGGTCGAAAATGATAGATTCTTGGTGTCCATCCTGGCACAGAAGGGTTAAAGCTGCAGTGCATTGGGATACTGGACCAGAAGCTATTTCCGTGCCGTCGACTGTGGTAACAGTGTCGGTAGTTGATTTAGGGCGTAACGGAAGCCCCATCTTTGCCGCAAGATCCTGGTTGATGTAATTCCCAATGGCTCCACTGTCTATGTACGCTCTTACTTCGTGCATCCGAGATGGTTGTTGGTGATTGATCAAGACCACAGATAGTGCAAAATGGGACGTCTGTAGTTCACTTTCTTCGCTCGACAAGTGGACCCCTACAGTTGCCGGGCTGGGGAGTTTTCCGATTCCTTGATGGTATCTTCCTTGTCCGTGGCCCCTACCGTCCTCCTCGGTGGCTTCACAGGGCACACTTTAAGGAAATGACCTGACCTTCCGCAGTACAGACATAACTGCTGCTGTCTCCTTTGATCCCTTTCCGCTTTAGTCAAGGGGGATCTGACCCCCCCGATTTGCATTGGTTCTTCTGAACCTTCCGTTGTTCAGGCAGTATTGTCCTTTGAACGCACATACATAGGGCGAGGGTCCGGTCTGGTTCGATCTGCTCTTCGGCCCTGCAACCTATGATACAGTTGAACAACAAGGTCAATGAATTCTGAACAGTCTTTCGGGGCGTTCACTACTTGTTCAAGAACATCCTTGAGCTCTCCCCGCAATCCCAGATGAAATAACGTGGTTCTCTTCTCCACTGGCCATTCTGCTTCAACTACGAGTCTATTGAACGTGGCTATGTATGTTAATAGTTCTTGATTCCCTTGGCGTAGGGACATAAGTTAGTTGTCTAATGCCTGCCCATGAGTACGACGGGCGAACAGCTTTTCCAACTCCTGCTGAAAGCCCCTGAAGTCATGCAGCAAAGGATCGTCTTGGGCCACAAAGGATACAGACCATTCTGTGGCGCTACTACTCAGGTAGGATAGCACAAAAGCGACCCGTGATTGGTCATTTGGAAAGGCCCGTGGCCTACAAAGGAAGTGCAGGCGGCACTGGTTCATGAACGTTGCAAACCTCTTGGGATCCCCCGTAAATCATTCGGCGGGGCCAAGGGAACTGCCCCAGGAAGGGTTATCTGAACGGGATTGGCTGATGGCGCTGGCGTCGAGGGCACGCTTCCCGCAATGGTGCATGCCCTGCTTGTGACTGGAGAAGTTGCCGGCTTAAATCATCAGTGCGTTCTTTGGCTACTATCAGCTCTCTCCTCAAGGTGTTGGTCTCCTGCCTGGCTGCATGTACTTCGGAACGTAGCTACCCCAACATGTGGGCTAACTGGTCGGTTTCTGACGTTTCCATGACACCCAGGTGGATTTTGATGTGAGGCTTTGCGTTCTGTAACGCTCACCTGTTATCCATGGGGACGTCACTCAGCCTGTTCTGACCTCTTACGACCTCGAACCCTTCCCTGGAGGCTATTCGACTGAAGACTGGGCCTGAAACACAGAATTGGTAGAGTTTAACTCCCTATTGTCTCTGTGTGCTTGAACCCCTTCTTCCCCGGGGACCAACCCTTACCTTTGATCCACAGCTCAGCTTGTTTTCTTGGATAGTGTGCTCTCTGTCCTATCTTCAGCGCAGGGGGGCGTTGATTGACACGGGCTTGTTGCAGCCTAGTTACTTCACTGGCAAGAGTCCGACAGGTAAGTATAATGAGTCTTTTGAACAGTTCTCTAACTTTGTTCCTTTCCTTCCTTAGATGATGGCCAGCGTCCGGGGATGGCGGTGTGCTGCTGAGATGAGCAGCGCTGAAGGTGAATGAGAGCGCGATGCGCGATGCACCCCTTTCGTATTTGCAATGAACTGAGTTCTTTTTCTGTGTCTTTTTGGTGCTGCAATGTTTTCAGCCTGGATGCTGGTTATGAAGAACAAATGCGGTGGGTAAGCACGGTATGCGGCGCCTCTAGATGTTTCCACGCTAACCTGGAGTGTCTTTTCCCTCTTGCAGATGGATGAGAAGTTCCGGAGACAGAGTTCCCCCAGAGCGGCTGGGATTCAGGTAAGCGTTTGAAGCTCGTACAGTATTTAAAAATAAGCGAAGGTTTGCAGAATGCTTACTAATGCCTTTTTTCTGTTCTTTTCCCTTTTCCTTAGGAAGCGGCGTGCCAGGATGGGAATGTCACAGCCGAAGATGCCCGCAGAACAGAAGGAGCAATGACTGATGGGCAGGAGCGCTGCAAGGTAAGGCTGTTCCTAACTGTGTTCCTGTTCTTGCAGGAGCTGAGCGCAGAAGAAAGATGCAGGCCTACTGGAGACCGATCCGAACACGGTGAGTGTCACGCTGCAGGTGCAGAAAACGCAAAGCATGTTTCTCAGCCTGGGTGTGGCTTAAATAGTCTCTGGGCATCCCAGGTGCCTCTGGGCTGAACCACACCCAAAAAACTAGACCGCACATGCAGTTCTGGGAACCGAAATATGTGGGGGCATCCATCTTGTCCCCATCAATGCACTACAAGTCCAATCCACAATGTTATCCTATGGGAGTGAGTGAGTCTTGTGCCACAAGCGCCAAGTCTGACTCCAAGTGGGTCTTTGGAGGGATGGAGAGGCCCTTGAGGGCCATGTAGGTGATTGTGGCCTGGCTCCAGCCTGACATCTTGGAGGACTAGTGACATGAGGGGCAGGAATCATGACACATATTCAAGGTTGAGTGTGCAAGTCTCCAGAGGCCAAGAGGAGTAATGACACCCAGCTTAATTAAATCAAATAGCTGTAAATAAAAGGACGACATGGACAAAATCGTGGTCTCCTCACACATGAATCAGAAGTCGAAAACAAGGGCTATTCACTAAGCTTCAGACAAAGATAATGGTATACCTACACTCCGTTAAAAGTCCCACAATAAAGAACAGGTTGCAAGGTCAATTAGCCTTGGCTGAGTGCCTAACCGATGAGAGATGATGGACTAATTGGCCAAGTGGGTAGTAGTCTGACGTTGCTCTCTGCACCTGAGTTTCGTTTTGCTTACGTGCTGCTAAAGGGCCAAAAGTCCAAGGTTGGGAGAGAATTCCAACCAATCAGAGGGTCTATGTAGAAACATGCTATACAGTGTTGCACAGTCCAACCCGCTGCTGCTAGTCTGCTATAATCTGTATTGTACATATTTAGAGGTTGTTCAAGGTGTGCCCATTAGATAAGGAGCATCCAGTGATATTTCGAATACTTATACGATATATAGGTACATATGTTCCCTTAACCAATACCTCCCTTCAATTGGTTTTACAGTTTGCCACATAGGATGACATCATAGGTGATGTACATTGAGGTATAAAGCCTCTTTGTAATCAAAATTGAAGTGTGAGTGCGCAGACTACAGTTTGTTTTCGCCAGATTGCCCTACTTTATTCTGAGCTGATAATAAAGTAGTACTTTGCCATATTCGTTGAGTCTGTCTGGTTATTTGGGTCTGAGATCATTATTGATAATTCCATCTAGTACATGGGACACTGCAAGGTGCTAGAGCACAAAGGCATGACCTATGACCTTCCAAGAGCAACCCTCAGCTCATATTGTGCATGGGAGATCAGTCTACTAGGCTATGAGCTCTAACAGCCTTGCAGTTGGAGAAACAACAAATGCTAGGCATTTATCTTGATCCATTCTCAATAGAGCAAGTTCTCACAGTACAGACTCCACCATAGGAGGAACTGCTACAATACCATGCTGCCATCCTTCTGATAACCATGGGCTCTCTCAAACAGTTTGTGCACAAGATAATATTAAACAAAGATGCTGTGCCCATAGTGGACACGGTCCAGACCATTCGCCTCAATGACAGATGAGATCCCAAGCTACTCCTGGATGGCCTTCTCCACAACAACATGATCAAACCGGTGGAAGCCACAGAATGGCTGCACCCCATCATCCTGACCAGAAAACAGGATTGTGAAGGCCTTCGTCTATGCCTAGACTTATAGAACTTGAATAACAATATCATCGCTGACTCCAATCATTTACAGATTATCACTGAACTGCTGCTCTTTCTCAAGGAAGCCAAAGTCTTCTCCAAATTAGATCTTACAAGTCCATACAATTAGGTCAGACTCAACACTAATTCTACACTTGATACTGCTTTCATCAGCCCAAAGGTGTATTTCAACACATACGAATGCCATTCAGCTTGTCGTCCACCACTTCTGTTTTTCAGTCGTTCATCACTAATGTGGGGTATGCCATTTCCAATGTAGCTTTCTTTCACGATGACATCCTAGATTGGGTGCCACCTGGATGCACACAACCACATCCTTTGAAGTGTGCTGTGAGGTATAGAAGAGAATGCCCTTACCCTGCAGAAAGACACATACAAATTTGGCCAAACAGCAGCTGAGCACCCTGGATACACTAATTATGCAGCAGGAATTTAATCCAAGAATGCCCTAGTCAGTGGCATCAGCCAAGCACTGTCACTATCTTATAAGGATCAGCTACACTCTTTCGGGGCCTAACAGAATATTACACTTTGTTTGTAGACAACTTCTCCACAAAACTGCAATCTTGTTGTGCACTGCTCAAAAGTGGTGCTCCCTATGTGTGGTCAGAACATTGCTCACTGACCTTTGATGCCATCAAAGATGACATTTTGCATGCCCTGTCCCTTAAGCCTTTCCAATCATCATGCCCACCATCCAAACTCGCCTTGGAGCTACCATGTTGCCAAGCAGCAGAGACTGAATCAGTAATAACACTAGGGTCAAGGAATCTCATGCTCCAAGTCCACGTTCTGATCAACCTGAAGGCTGCTCACCCACCCAGCCATTTTCATCCACCCTCCCCTCCCATCTCTGGTCCCTTCCCTCCCCACCCTTACCCCACATGACTGATTTTTTGTCCCCCATGGAAATGGAAGAGTGGCTCCGCGTGGAGCCCAGCCTTGCAGCTCCATGGTGGCCATCTTAGATAAGTATTTTGTTTGAATGAACAGAACGCCTTAAGCTCCCCATGCATTCAAACAAAATACATTGCTGTCAGCACCCTGGGGTTTCCAATTGAAAACCAGGGGTCCTAATAGCAATAAACCCCGATCTGGTGGGTCAGATCGGGTGGTAATAGTGCCTGGGTCTGTTGTCAACTTGGGCCCGAAGCCGTTACTACCCGATCTAGCAGGCCTTTTTTGGTTATATCAAATGGCATGTCCAAGGCAAATTCAGATTCTGAGAACTACTTAGTTATCAAATATGAAAACCTTCTCTGTGGCAGGGCGACCAAGTACTTTAGGACTTACATCTCAGACAGGAGGAAATGTCACACTTGCACCTTGTCTCCATAGGTACCTTGTAAGGTACGAGGAAGACCACCTCAAGGCTAGCCAGATTTGCAACTCAACCCTCTCTATCTAGGTCTGGTGTCCCATATGATTTGAGTCCCAGGAAGTCGTTTTTCATTAGCACCCTGCAGAGGAGCGCCAGCAAACCAGGAGGCTCGGAACACAGGCTTTGCTGTATGGAGCAAGCCCGCGTTCTGAGCTGCCTGAGCCCTTTCCCTTCCCCGCTCCCCCTTCCCACTCACCTTAGGACTGTTACCTACAGGCTTGGTACGCCACCTCGCGGCATATCACCCCCCTTGTTACCCTGATGACTCCCAGTTCTTTCTTAAGCTCCAAGGGAATCTTAGTCACAATAACTCAGTCTTCGAGACTATGTGTGAGCGGAATAAACTGTGGATGAACACAAACTAGTTGAGTCTTAATAGCAGCAAAACCAAGTTGATTCTTTATCATTGATGCAGAACAGGAAGACTTAGCCTACCCCACTCCCATACTATGACTTTAGACTCTCAATTGATTTATTACCTCTCACCTTGTGGAAGCTTGGCTCCAATCCCTTATTCTGGAAGAAGCTTAAAACACACCCTTTTCTCGAATACTCTAACAATTCGGCATTTGCCTTTACTCCCCAATCAACATCTGCGCCTAGATAAAGTCTGTCTGGTTTTCCTCCTGGAGAAATTAAGTGTGTTACAAATAGATAAATACAATCAAATTAATACATATCCTTAGTCTTCATTTTTAGTAGCTCGACCTACTACATTGAGCATTTTAGACAGATTCATCCATACTTACCAAAGGAACATTTCAGCATAATTGCCAGGTCAATGTTGGTGCTACGCATGACTACGCCAATGTTATCTGTATGGGAGCCCCTACACATTTGATTCATAGTTTCCAGGCTCCACAAAACATTGTAGCTAAAATAGTGAGTCTCCTACAAGAGCACTTGCTACTATATATCTCCATCGTCTTCACTGGCTGCTTCTGGAGGCCAGGATCAATTTTCAAGTAGCCACATTAGTTTACAAATGCTTTTTTAATACAGCTTGCACAAACTTGACTGCGCTGATTGATTTTCGTAAGCCTTTAGTTCATCCTTTCTCACACTGGCTGCTCCTCACCGATGCAACCTAAAGTCTTCTGGTGGAAGAGTTCTTTCTGTGCAGGGCACTCTTTTTGGAATTCCTTAACTAAATCCCTTAGAACTACTTCCAATCTGTTATTCTTCAAGAAACACCTCAAACCCTTCTTGTTCCATACATACTTAGCCCATTAATCTCCACTCTTGCATGCTCGCCCACCAGTTCTTACCACAAGCACTCTCATCCCTTCGGGTGTGGGAGCTATATAAGCAGCTAATAACTTAACATAACATAATGTAACAGTGTGCAGTAGCATCTGGAGCGTATCAAGTGCTGGACGGGATTACCATAACCAGTAATTACGGGCCTGAATAACCGGACAGACTCAAAGAATATGGCAAAGTACTACTTTATTATCAGTTCAATAAAGCAGGGAAATCTGGCAAGCATAACAAGTCGCAGCTTATTCAACTCTCAAAATACATTTCCACTATACAAATGCTTTATTCCTCAATATGCGTCATCTATGAGGTCATCCTATGAGGCAAATAGTAAAAACCTATTGGATGGAGGAATTGGCCAAGGGAACATATATACCTATAGCTTATTTAGGTGTTAATAACATCATTGGCTGCCCTTTATCTGATAGGCACGCCTAGAACAACATCTAACTACATATAATACAGATAACAGTAGAATACTAGTAGCGGATAGGCTTCTGCAACAATGTATAATACATCATCACATTAGCCACCCGGATTGGCTGGCACCCTCTTCCAACCCTGGACATTCGGCTCATTAGCAGCACCTAAGGAAAACAAAACCCAGGTGCAGAGAACAATGCCAGACAACTGCCCACTTGGCCAGTTAGCCTACCGTCTCTCATCAGTTAGGCCCTAAACCAAGTCCTCTGCTTTGTAGTTGAATGTGCTGACTGTTCTCTTCTCCATAACTTTTAAGGGAGTGAGGCTACATTGCTATCTTCATCTGAAGCATTAAGAATAGGCATTGTTTTCTGGTCTTGCACCACGTTTGAGGAGACCATGATCTCTCCATTCTGTCCTTTTATTTAGTGCTAATTGATTCAATTAAACTGGGTGCTATTACTATTTTTGGCCTGTGGATACTTGGTTGCTCCGTCTTGCATAGGGTTTCTTCACTTTTAATTGTCCAATACCTGGCCCTTACAGATGTTTACTCCCATGCTTAATCTAGGAGAAATATGTCTTACGTACATGGTTTATCCTCTTTTACTCTTTTTGTACTTTGCAGTTGCTTCTCACTGTGGCAACATTGATCCTTAGTCAAACAAATATTCTTTGTTCTTGCATGAATCTATATTCCAGTGCCTGTCAGCTCTTCTGTCTCTGTCTCTCTCCTTGGAGTTTTCAGCCTACCAGTACATGAAACGGACGTCCATCTTTTCAACATGGCTGCTTTACCCACGTCATATTTTCTACAGTACAAGCTTTCTATATTTCTCATCTACATTTTGTTTCTGGGTGTATACATATGCTGCATCTCTTCTTACTTATCTTCTTAGTATATATGATTCCTTTGCTTTTGCATGTATGTTCACTTTGTTACTTCAGTGACAACTTCATTCTTTAAGTATTCATTTGTCTTTCCAGTGCGTCCTCATGTCTTTTCTTCATGACATCACTTTACACCTGTCAGACTTCACTTATAGTTCTTCCATGTCCGATAATGTCTGCAGAATTCCTTGTACCACTTCAGTTCGAGGGAAGCTTCAGTATAGTTGTCTGAGCGGATGACGTCTTTCATATTTTCAATGCAGTATTGGGACAATTCTGGGTGTCATGCACAGTGCTTTCTTGCTGCCCTTTCAGTATGACAGAGGTGAGGAAGCGGGCTCCATGAGTGATGTGTACATGTACTTCTTTACAACAGCGAACACCATAACAGTACTGACAGATGTGTTCAGATGAGAAGGCTGCCCAAGCGTAATCTTCTTGGAGAACAGGGTTCAATCTACTTCTAAAGACATGGTTTACCTTCTTCCAAAAAAAGAGATATTCATAACCACAAAACGACATTGTACCGCCTGAATTTAAATGATTAGGTAAAAATAAGTCAACAAGCTACCAAAGGAATCATTGCAACAAGACAGGAAAGCCAACCCAGACTACTGTCCAGCCTGTTATAGCCATCCACAATAAATTCCACGATTCCATGACTGAGGTCCACGCACCCTCCCTGTCCCCCCTCTCCGCGAGGGTGGGTGATCTGATCCCCATTGCTGTTGCCCCAGGTTGCTTGTAGATCCCTTGCTGACAAATTGCCCACCTTTCCCCTCCCTTGTTATTGTTAGCTCCCCACTCCCTTGTTCCTCTGCTCCACTGTGATTGTAAGGCGCTCCGTTGCCACACTACATCCTTCAGAATGATGAGAGGTCACAAGGCATACACCAAGCTAAAGCCGTCCTGGACAGATCTGAGGAAAGTCCAGACACCCAGCACCATATAAGCTATAAAGAAATTAACTTTCACACAATAACTGCGCCACAGGTTTGATCAAAGACTTGTCTGATTATTTTAATCCTATCTCTCAACTCCCGTAGGAGAGCCCTTTTGATATCAAGTGTTTCGACACGTCTTGTGCCTTTTTCAAATCTGAATCTGTTATTTCAAAATCACACATAACAAATATTTTCCTCTTTCTTTTTTATTCAAGTCTTTGGTGGCAAAATTTATCGGGTTCAATCCCACCTCAAAAGTCTCATATTTCTTCTATCAGCATCGGCTTTCCGACTCCGACTGATTGAGTGTTATCAAAAGGGTTCTCCTAGAGAGTTGAGAGATATGATTAAAATAATCAGACAAGTCTTTGATCAAACCTGTGGCGCAGTTATTGTGTGAAAGTTAATTTCTTTATACGTACAACGGAGGTGGGAATTGGTCCTCCGATCTATTTCACAAGAACGCGACACGCAGCACCAGAGCGTGAATGTGGTTGCATGGCACCTGAAGGTGATAGCTATCGACCCCAGGATTGGTGTACAATATAAGCTATGCCATGCAGAATTAGCCAAATACAATCAAAGCAGGCTGCTTCATTCAATGCCAACAATGCAGTCACGACCAAGCCAATTGGGTTTCATGTGATAGTGTCGCAGTGAAAAAGTCCACGCATGTGACTATTTTTTTCTTGCCCCTAAAATTCTTTGCCCAAGTATTCTAGGGGGGTATAGAGGAGGTCCCAGACATGGCCTGAACCCCTGCCCCTCATTTCGAGGTGCCAGGAGAGTACTCACCAAGGTACGTGACGTATGAGGAGCAGATGAACCAACAAAGAGCTGCACTGGGACGCTGCCCAGTGTACATCAGAAGATCCATACCTGTTGAAGCGCCCATAACCAGACAACCCTGGGCAGCACGGTTCCCTATTAGACAGCTGTACCAGCCACTGAGATGAAATGAAGAGTACCTACAGACGGTCCATGAAAAGACCCAATAAGCCTTAATGGAAGGCCAGTGGAAATGAAACAAGGGCCTGGACAGACTCGTGAATGAACAAAAAACGGCTATCGAAGATAGCACGCCAGTGCGAGTAGCTATGAAAATAGATATAATGGGCACAGGGAAGAGGCGAAGTTAAAACATAAGGAAACGTTGCTACAAGACAAGATGGAAGTAACCAACCAGTTAAACATGTGTAAATAGGCTTGGAACGCAAGAAGCTAAGAAACCAATACTGCTCGCAATGCTTAGTAGAAGATTAGAGCGGCAAGTGCCAACCATATATCTACCTCAATAAGGCACATTATACAAGTGCAACTCCATTTTGTAAAGCAGAAATGTACCCAGGCTGCCAGAGGACTAACAGGGCAAGTTTCATAACCCAGCCAGAGTCAAGAGAAGGAGCGGAATCGAAACTCAACAAAGAGCGGCTCATGCCTAGGAAATCAAGGTCATCCAGCGAAAGGGAGGAGAGCGTCAGCTAACAAGACTCAAACTTCAGAGCATACCAGCTTGCCCCATGAAGGTCAAGATAAGGGGGGCCCATGCAGGTGGCAAGGCTGAAACAGAACTAAATACACTAAAAGCTGGAAACTGAAGCAGATTTATGGTGAACTAACACGTGATCAGCCAGGCGCGAAGAGGTACCACCACCTGATGTCACCCAGAACCCGAGGATGCCATAACTTTTCCTGATAAGAGGCTGCAGTTTCGAGGCCATACCCAGCCAACTAATTGACACATAGCCCAAGATACTGATTGATGGAAGGGAGGCAGGGTGAAACTTGGGACACCAGACACCTGGGTGTCCATTCTGCATGCTGCAAATTAAAAGTAGAGATTTATGTCTAGGGGTGTAACCTGCCCAAGCACAATGGAGCAAGTTATCTAGGATCCTATTTATTGTAGAACCAATGAGACATCGTACTTGTAGTGACGTCTATCACGTGTGATGTAGAGGGAGGGGCGTAGACGCCCACCCGATAAGAATTATCCAATCTGCATGCTCTATTATCATATACAGATATAGCACCTATACTTAAGTTACCTTTCCTAACCAATTATATTGCATGTTGAGTTTTTTGTAGAATTAGACGTCACTGATGACGTGTTTTATGCATAAAGGTTGCTGTTCAACTGGAGTTCGAGAAAGTCGGAGCGAGACAGGTTGTCACAACGATGCGGATTCCCAACTGCTTCCCTGTTTGATGTACTTGTCATTAAACAGACTTCCCTTTGCCAAACTACTGAGTCCTCATTATTGAGTCGTGTTGGAGTAAGTGAAGCCTGCACCCCCATCCCTCACATGGTGCAGCTATCTTGTCTTACAAGTACTAGAGGGTGAGCACTGACCTATGGGCCCTTTGGTGGACATCTCGTTCTCCAGTACAGGGGGTATAGTTATATATGATTACCTCCAATCCTAGAATATTTGTTGAAAGTGTTTGATTGTCTGGGGGGTGCGGCCATTTCCCTAGCAACATTATCACTGGATGCCGCCAATTGAAGTAGATGACTGGATCAAAGTCAAACTACTCCAGATAGACTAATATGCATCATCCAGGTACAGCACACCCATGCAGGTTATCCAAACTCTGCGTAGTGTAGGTGGCACCGAAGGGGGAAGGTCCAGAATCTAAGCAAAGTGGCTCTGTGCAGACATAGAGCTCTGTAGGTCAAAGCAAGCACACCTATGAAGGTCAAGCCCGCCAGTGCTCTGGGGGAACATCGTGATAGCAGCAGCCCAGCTTATATCAGCCAAATAGATACCCTACCCTCAGCCCGAGAGCAGCTTCCCAGCAGGAAGAGCATCATACTGACAAACAAGAGATGACCTTCACCAATGACGACAACATGGAAATGTACTCTGACAATGTGCAGCACTTCACTCACAGGCAACCCACCCCAACAAGGAGGACATTTCCCATGCAATCCAAGCAGAAGCACATTCCCACCAGGCAGAAAAACTACAGCAGCCAAATTCAGATCTTAGGAACTGCATCAACTTCACTCATCCAAGGACAGGAGGTGATGTAGAGTCCTTCCTGCCCCCGTTGTCGCTCCTGACGCAGAGCACCCCGCCCACTCCCCGGCACTGTTACCCAAGCTGCTGTCACTGCGCATGTGTGAAGTCAAGCGTGCAAACGAGGCAAAGAGAACACAGAGTGAAGTGAACCCGCTTTGCAGCACCACACCAGGGTCTGTATTGTGCAGAGCATCAGCTCTTACTGAATACAGTCTCTTCCTTCCACTCTGGCTGCTGTCCTTCTTGCTGGTGTCCCAGCCATAAACCTGCACCACCACACCCCCCACCTATTTTCCAAACGATACCCTATTTGCCAAACAGTCTACATGGCCTTCTGCAGCCTGGGTCCTCAATACCTCCAACTCTCTCTTCACAAACACCTTCCTACTCGAGCTCTTCGCTCCTCCACCTCCAACTCCCTCAGGGTCTGTCGCTTCTTCAAGCAACGAGTTGATGGGAGATCTCTTTCTTCAGCTGGGGCCTCACTCTGAACAGCCTCCCTGCCTCTCTGAAACTTCAGGAGAACAATCTCTGGTTCTGGAAGCACCTTAAGACGTTCCTCTTTGCTTCTGCCTTCTCTCTTCCTCTACCCTGCTGATTTCCTGGGTGATACTGTACTGGTCACCTGGCTAGCCTCTGATTCAGGCCCAGGACCCTGCGCGCCCAGTTGCACACCGCACTGCATCCCGGCAACACTTGTAATTGGGTCTGTATCTGTAACCCTACAGTCCCCCTACCTGCACTTTTGGACACCTGCTGTCTGCACTTACCCTTGCACCTTCCACCTGCTGGCCACATCTCTTGTTATTGCTTTGATCCCATGTACAGGACTGCCCCCGCTCCCCTTTCCCCTGGCACCTTTCCCCTTCCCCTTCACTTGCGCGATCTCAATTTCACTTGGCCTAGTAAGATCGTTTTCTCTGTCCTCCCTCTGTTCCCCCTTCCTTGCCTCATCGCGCCTTGAAACACTTGTGTATGGGCACATTACAAATGGGAGCCTGGAATGACAATGACAGGGAATTTTCTCTCCCAAACCCATACAGAGCCCAAGTGTAAATATCCAGCAGGGTTGCTAGGAGTTCACAGCCCTGAAGAAGGTAGTGGGTGCTAAAAGGAGTAGATGAGTCAGACTGCATCTGATCTAGGGTTAAAGAGCGGTACAATAACTACTTTCTAAATCATGTCCATTAACACCCGTGCCACTGATCTGCCATTTACTTCTGGGCTGAACCTATGCACTTGCATGGTCCAAAGGTCACACGGCCTAGTGGGACCATTATTGTTTTGTTGTTCTTATATGTTTTATTCATTGTCATTTTAATTCATTGTCATTTATTATTTGTTCCCTTGCCCCCCTTCCCTTTTGTCTTGTGGCGCTTTGAAACACTGTCTAGTTGTACCAGCGTCTTATTAATGCCCGATAAATATATACATAAACCTATCATCAATGCCATCCTCTGGAAGCAGAGTTATATGCGTCACATTCTGGCACCAGGACGTACCCACCCGCAGGAGTGTGGGGGAAGAAGGGTTTGGGCTTCCTTATGCCGGGCCCAGGAAGACCAGAAGACACCAAGCGATACATCAGCTTCTAAGTGAACCTCTTCCATGCACTGTCTCTGGAGCCTGGTCCTTAAGTTCCTCAATGCTGCTTTCTACTTGGACAGCTCCAGATTGGGGAATATCCCGAGCACACCGCTGTATTGAATGCTTTCCTGAATTCGAATCAGCCAATATGTTCCTATGTGTGCCCTATAGATATATGAAAACACTTTTATATGATTGACCTCTGACTCCTCTTGACCGGGGTCTGCTTTTTTGCTTATGAATTTGTGTTGGTGTTTTGTCTGTCATGTCCGCGTTAGTATGCCTGCGGGCCTGTGCTCATGCGCTTTACACCTAAATATAAATATACATAAATACATGTATCTATGGGGCAAGGGGGGCGTTTGTGTAGGGTCTCGGGTGTCTCCATTGTTTTATGGTGTTGATAAATCATGTGTTTGACTGATCCGGGTGTCTTATCCTGAATGAATGTCTGGGAGATTCTGGTAAGGATGCTTCAGAAATATGGTCAAATCTCGTTCACACAAATTCCTCTCTACTTTTCTTTGCCCCGCGGTCGCCATTTTGTGTTCTACGGTGAGAACCCCATCTGAATAGGTGCAGAGGTTCCCTGCAGGTCTCTATCCTGTTCCGCGTATATTTGCTACACCGTATTTGGTTTCTTAATGGTCTGGGGATCACTCCATTCGAATGTATAATTTCCCACAACCACTGCGATACGTGGACATCCCTGAAAGGGGTAGCTAAAGGCCCGTAGTCCGTGTGTAGCTTTATGTCAGGTGTGTTGGTTGTGTATCTGGGCCCCCCTGGCATGCCAGCTAAAATGGAGTCCTCCCTTCTATGCAATGCTCAATCTTATGTCACCAGGTGTCTGTTTCGTAGGTAGGCCCATGTACACATGTCGACCGATGGGCTGTCTAGGATTCCCTCATGGCCCCCTCGCCCTTGCACACCTAGTCGGAGGATACAAAGAAGCTGCTGCCCCATCTGGCAGACCAGTCCTCCTCTCTGGGCCCACCTTCAGCTTCTCCGCAGATCCCATAAAATATAGTGCCTGGCAGAGGGAATTCCACTAGGCCCATCCTGTGATGGATGAAGGTCTTTGCTCTGATGGGACTATGGCCGAACAAGAAGAAATCTTGGGCAAACGAGCATGGGCCTGCTTTCTCCCCTTTATCTTTTCTGTGTGGGAAGGGTGGGGGTACGCACCTTTGAGAGGGGGGAGCTTCTTTGCCTTAGGGTGGAGAAGCCTCCAATCTAATCTCGGGATCTTAGGCTGGTTTGCACCCAGTGAGCACAACTTATTGGGCTCTCATGTCTGTTTTTTCCTTGTTCTTATGATACTAGGTATATCTAATTAGGGCATGGGGGAGATTCTGCGATGCCCCCTTCCCTTGAAGTGCTGAGCTCGAAGTCTGACACAGTGCTTATCCTTGAGAAGGACACCTTTCCTGTTTCTGTTCCCGCAGAGCTGCCTGGCACCCAGAACACAGAGACTCAGCTGAGGCTTCGTAGGGCAGAGGGAGACCCCCTCATTGCCCATGACGGGCTCAGGGTTACAGGATCTCTAAATCGGGCACAGGTCGAGTTGAATACCTCCCATCCTTTCCAGTACACCACAGTACCTGAAAACAGAGGAGTAGTTGGTGTGTGAGCGAGGACCCCCCATTTTCTACCTTGAGTCGTAGAAGCTGAAGCGAGGTGCCCAGCACCCCTCAACCTCGCTAAATGAACCAGGCTGGGCACAGGGAAGATTGCTGCCTCCATTGCGTCCACACTTGAAAAAGCAAATAAGTAACTCTCTTAGAAGTCTAGGCCAGCGTTCCTAGGCCAGCGTTCCTATATAAGGAATTGAACTTATAATAAGGACAAAGCACTAAACACGTATCGTCATTTTCCCACAATGGCCTGCTTCTGAGCTGAGAAAGGGATCCGAAACCCTGCAGATGTGGCATTTGGACTCCAGTGGAGACAAGCACTCGCCTTGTGTCAGCGAGAGTCGTGAGCGGGGTTGGGCTCTGGTGGCCAGCCATGCGTCACCAGACATCCCGCTCCTCATCCTCCCGAGTGCCACCGCACCTGCTCGTTCCCCAGGGGGTTTGTTTTTCCGGATACACCTGGTTGCTAACCTCCTGTATCCCTGCATGCTGTAGTCAGCTGTGGCACAGCCCAGGCTTGCATTTAACCAACTTTCCATGGAGACAGGCACAAAGGCAATGGGCATGGGAGAGTGGTGGCAGCGAAGAGTGAATCGTGTTAATCGCTGCATGCCAATAAAGCTGGCATAGTATGGTGTTAACGTTCACCCTGCTGCTTTCCATCTGGGGGAAGCCTGGCTTTAGTTTCAGAGGGGCTGCCTGATTTGATGGCCCATTAATGGTGAGATCTTTTAGGCATAAAGAGGGCGAGGCAACGTGCAGAGCGTATGCATCCGTAGACTCGAGTAAGGCACAAACTCCCTGGGCTATGTAGTCCTTTCTGGACAGACAACTGATTGCAAAGTACCACCAAGGAAGAGACTGTCACCACGTTTCTTCTGGCCTCAGATGGATTGGAAATTGGAGTAATGGTAATGTGCTGGTGTTAGATGATATGATAGGTTATTTATAACGCGCTTAATACCCAGAGGTTTCTAAGCGCGGACCCGGGGATCAAACCTGTGGTGCTCCGTGTCGACTTGCTTCCAAGGCGAGCACGTTGCCCCTGAGCTAACCTCCCGAGATGAGAAGCCACCGGAAAGCCCCAGCGGATAGGCGGCACAGGCTCTACCCAGACTTGGCTCCCAAGGCCGAGCTCAGCCTCAGTTTCCCTCCAGCTCTGCCTTGATGTCGCCTCTGCTGCCGCAGCTCTGTCCCAGTGCCACTCCGAGTGCTCACGTTCTGCCCACTTCGCTCTGATTGGCGCAGTTCTTCCCGAGTGCCATTCTCAGTGCCCAGCTGGGCTATGATGTTCCTGTCAGTGCCCAGCTTGGCTCCAGTGCTGCTCTCAGTGCAGACATTCTGCCCAACTGTGGTTTTTCAAGGCCGCAACTGCCTCAGCTTTGCTCGCAGTGCCCAGGTTCTGCCTCAGTATGGCACTCGGTGCCCAAGGTCTGCCCCAATTGGCTCTCACTGCTGCAGTTCTGATCAGGTTTGGCACCATGAGGTTCTCCCTGCCACAGTTTGGGCCCAATCCCTCTGCCGGTATCTAGTTTGTCCCAAATGTAGCTCTCATTGCCCAGTTCTGCCCCAGCGTTGCACTCAGGGCTTGTTCTGCCACATTGCCATTCTCCTTGCCCAGTTATTCCTCAATGCCAGTCTGGTGCCGAAGGTCAAACTCCCTGCAATGAAGCTTGAATCATTTGGCTTCCATTGTTGGAGACCACTTCTCTCAGTGCTATGACCCCCCCACACCCCACTGAGATTCCCATTCCCTTCCCCCTTAAACTAAGTTGAACAGTCCCCCCAATCCCTTATCTGGGTGCCAGAAAATGTGTTTCAGTCTCACTCCATGCTTAACTCTGCAGCAGGGAAGATGTACCTGCCTATATTCACCCCCACCCCCCCATCCTCAAAACCTTGTTCACGATCCCTTTATTCTTCACTTTCTCAGGAGCAGAATCGTGGAACTTCAACATGGACTCCTGAGCACACTGACCATCTTCTTTCTGTCTTGTGGTCGGCAAGATCCTCTCCTAATGCCACAATGATGTCGTATGAGAGATCAGTGCTGGTCCTCCATCACTCTTCTGTGCTGCACCACATCTACTGGACTTCATTCTCTGGTCTGTATTTATCTACACAGCTTGGGCTTTCTTCTAGATCTAGTCCTAGAACCTCTGCCAACAGTCTACAATAAAATGGGTACGGTCTGGCCTGTCAGCCCCTTATGACTGGGCCACTCATTTGGGTCTGCTTGACAGTTCCAACAGCTCAGTTCCAGATGACAGGAACGCATTTGTTTTCATAACATTTCTCATCATTGTTAGAAATCTATTTAATCCCTTTTTGTTTAATTGTTTTTTTAAGTATTAATTGTTATCTGTACTGAAGAGTGATTGTTTGATGCCTGTATTCCCCAACACCTCCGGTGAAATGAAGGTCTTGGCCTGTGCGAAGATACATAAAAAAGGACACGATGGCCATTCAAGAAGTCTATTGGCCTCTCCTAATCTTCAAGCCACTTTCTGGGATGTCGTGTGGCGTAGCAAGTGTGATTCAAGCACTTAAGAAGCCAATCAAACCTGGAAGTTCAGTTTCTTCTATGTGATTAATTGTTTTGTAATATTTCTTGTCTAGCAAAAGACTTCTGTACAGTGCTGGAAGTGGAGTGAAAAAATATTTATGGACCCCTCTCCTCCTTTGTGGTGCATGGGCCATGGGGCAGAGGGGTGGAGCTGAGGGAAGTGGCCCTAGGCCAGGTCACGCAGCCCTGTAACCCTGTATCTCTTCATAGAACCCAAGTCTGAATATTTGCATAAAAGCAAAGAGCATTTTGGGAACCTAGGAATGCCCACAAATATAAATGTGAAACATTTCTGATAGTGATTCAGCAAGCACACCTTTTGAGGGAGTAATGGAAGTTGGATTCTGCTCTTTTCATTGGTCACAATACTCACCCTAATAAAAACAATGTTTGTAAATTGCAGGACATATATACGAGGTTGACAGCATCTAAACAGTATGTAAGGCTGTGGCTGTTTCTGCATTCAATCTCGTTAAGTGCCTGGGTTGCTTGTGCGTGAGAGCTCGCCTTGAGAACAGATCTGGGAGTTTCCTGGACTAGCCCCTGGGCCACAAGACAGAGCAGGCCTCCCAGAGCGTTCCGGCAAGACCAACTTGCCAGAGCTGCGCTCTGTCTTGTTCGAGACCATTTCCTACCCTGCTGCAGTAGATAACCAAGCATGAACATCAAGTGCTGATTTGAAGGTCTGCAAGTCAAATACGGAGGTCGTACTCATTGGCTACAATTCAACACGCCCCCAGGCTTCACACCCCCAACCCTCCACCAACGCTGCATAACACAGATTCCTCATCAACAGTAGCCACTCCTGAAGGACCAAACAAATGTGATGACATGGTATCCAGCTCTCCCTTCTGCACATAATTACACCCTACCTGTGCACTGGTCTTCCCTCCTCTAGAGGAGGCAGGAAATGCCCTACTTGCAGGAATCCTTGGCTCCAAGCTGAGCCCAGTGTAGCATGTATTGCCCCGCTTGGCTTGTCTAATTGCAGAATTGCAAAGTTATAAGCATATCCCCGGTGACACACACTCTACACTCCTACAGCTCTGCTTCATCTTGAAGGCCATGCATTGGCTAACGAAGTACCGGATTATTGGGCAGATATGGTAACCATCTTGGTAGGAAAATGACGCACCAGAAACCTTGACTTGGCCAGACTAAAAGAAGCACTAAAAGGAGACATCTACAAGACAAGACGTCTCCAACTAATCACTAGGATTGGGAAGAACCTCACACCACACATCAGACCTGTGCCATCACTTGAGTAATCAATTCAGAAGGGAAGAAAAGACCCCCTCTTCAGGGAATACCCCAACCCCCATTATTAAGCATCACACTGCCACCCCCTTCTTCACCTTCTTCTTCCCGCCAATGTACACCATCTTAAATCGTTCCATCCCCACACATACATTTTCTAGACCTGCTGTCTTGTAGTGTGCACGGCTACTTCTTAACTAAGCGTGTGCTTTATAAAACAAACATGGAAATACACAACTTTGCTCTCATTTTGGTAGCAAGAAAAGTGAAGGAACCTCCGCTGGTGATTGCATGTCATGATTAAGTAATTGCTTTTAAATACATTAGTGAAAGAAATGTAGATTTTGCAGTTTAAAAATAAATGGTATGTTTTAATAAACCATACACCTATACATACTAAGAAATAATATTCCATTGCGGCTAGAGCTTATTACTACTGTGTACATTTATTATAAATGACAATGCAAAGTTCAATAGTCAACAAGAAACCCAACTTGACCTTAACGAACCTCTCAAATCTTAGTTAGCCTATGCATTAGTAGTAAACGTTCAATGTGGGTTCCTGGAGTTAAGGGGTGAAAGGTAAGATAAAGACAAGAGACGGTACTGGGGCAAACCGCAGGACTAGAGCCAGCATGGGAGGCACTGAGCACAGACCCTGGTGGCGTTTTAGGAGATGAACCAGGTGGAAACTGATGCTGGGTGAGATTATGGTGCTATAGTAGTGGGGGCCCTCTTCATTGCAGATGTAACAGGCTGCCAAGAGGCTCCTGGCAAACAATATAAACAGCCAGTGGGGTAACGCTGGAGGCCATTCATAAAAATAGCCTTATAGAAAGTCTGTGGAAGGTTCTTCCAATGGTGAACATCAGAAGGCATTGGGGAGGAGGCAGGGGAGGGCTGCAGGGGCTATAGCTCCAGATCTTTTGGTTATAGCCCCAGATAGAATCTCAGGGACTACAACCAAAAGGCTAGCTAGCCCAGAGTCCCGACAGTCCTGACATTGGTGTAGCCCCATATCTTTTCCAGACCTAGCAACACCCCTACCGATCATTAGCAACACCCCTACCGAACATTAGCAACACCCCTACCGAACATCTTATTCTTTCTGCAGCCACCACCACCCCTAGACTATGGTATGTGAACATGTCACCTTCATACATCGGAGTGAATGGACAAGTGGAGCTTTCAATGCCTGTTTAAGGCATGCTGGTTTAAAGAGGTCAGCACCACTTAAAATCACTGCAAGGACAGAGACTACGAATGGGTTTCTGTCACTCTCACACAAGGAATGAGTAGGCCAATGAGGACATCACACCCAATGCAGTGCACATGTTCTAGCTCATACATGTAGAATGTACCGCAACACAAGTGGCCACAACCAAAGCCGCTCAGGAAGAAGTAGAAATACCCAGTCACACCCTGACTCATTGCAGAAGATGTAAACGAATCAGGCACAGCCTGGCCCACTCCTAAGAGGTAGACATCCCTAGACACAACCTAACCCCATCCAGACAGTTAGAAAGCCCCATCCACAACTTACACACTCCAAAACAGGTAGAAAGACACAGCCCCAACCTATCCCCATCCAGACAGGTAGAAAGCCCCAGCTACAACCTTTCCTACTCCAGAACAGATAGAAAGCCCTGGTTCCAACCTAATCCCATCCAGACAGGTAGAAAGCCCCAGCAACACCCGACCCACTCCAAAACAGATAGAAAGCGCCAGCCCCAACCTAGCCCCATCCATTCAGGTAGAAAGCCCCAGCCACAATCTACCCACTCCAAACAGGTAGAAAGCCCCAGCCCCAACCTATCCCCACCCAGACAGGTAGAAAGCCCCAGCCAAACCTATCCACTCCAAAACAGGAAGAAAACACCATCCCAAACCTATCCCCATCCAGACAGGTAGAAAGCCCTGGCTACAACCTGTCTTACTCCAGAACAGGTAGAAAGCCCCAGCCCCAACCTAATCCCATCCAGACAGGTAGAAAGCCTCAGCTACAACCTGTCCTACTCCATAACAGGTAGAAAGCCCCAGTCCCAACCTATCCCCATCCAGACAGGTAGAAATCCCCAGCCAAAACCTACCCACTCCAAAACAGATTGAGCGCCCCAGCCCCAACCTAACCCCATCCAGACACGTAGAAAGCCCCAACTACAACCGACCAACTCCAAAACAGATAGAAAGCGCCAGCCCCAACCTAGCCCCATCCATTCAGGTAGAAGGCCCCAGCCACAATCTACCCACTCCAAACAGGTAGAAAGCCCCAGCCCCAACCTATCCCCATCCAGACAGGTAGAAAGCCCCAGCCAAACCTATCCACTCCAAAACAGGAAGAAAACACCATCCCAAACCTATCCCCATCCAGACAGGTAGAAAGCCATGGCTACAACCTGTCTTACTCCAGAACAGGTAGAAAGCCCCAGCCTCAACCTAACCCCATCCAGACAGGTAGAAAGCCTCAGCTACAACCTGTCCTACTCTAGAACAGGTAGAAAGCCCCATCCCCAACCTAACCCCATCCAGACAGGTAGAAAGCCCCAGCCAAAACTTACCCATTCCAAAACAGATGGAAAGCCCCAACCTAATCCCATACAGACAGGTAGAAAGCCCCAGCCCCAACCTAACCACATCCAGACAGGTAGAAAGCCCCAACCACACCCTAGCTACTCCAAAACAGGTAGAAAGCCCCAGCCCCAACCTAACCCCATCCAGATAGGTAGAAAGCCCCAGCTACAACCTGTCCTACTCCAGAAAAGGTAGAAAGCCCAAGCCCCAACCTAACACCATCCAGTCAGGTAGAAAGCCCCAGTCACAACCTACCCACTCCAAAAGAGGTAGAACGCCCCAGCCCCAACCTAACCCCGTCCAGACAGATAGAAAACCCCAGCTACAACCTGCCCTACTCCAGAACAGGTAGAAAGCCCCATCCCCAACGTAACCCCATCCAGACAGGTAGAAAGCCACAGCCCCAACCTAACCCCATCCAGACAGGTAGAAAGCCCCAACTACAACCGACCAACTCCAAAACAGATAGAAAGCGCCAGCCCCAACCTAGCCCCATCCATTCAGGTAGAAGGCCCCAGCCACAATCTACCCACTCCAAACAGGTAGAAAGCCCCAGCCAAACCTATCCACTCCAAAACAGGAAGAAAACACCATCCCAAACCTATCCCCATCCAGACAGGTAGAAAGCCATGGCTACAACCTGTCTTACTCCAGAACAGGTAGAAAGCCCCAGCCTCAACCTAACCCCATCCAGACAGGTAGAAAGCCTCAGCTACAACCTGTCCTACTCTAGAACAGGTAGAAAGCCCCATCCCCAACCTAACCCCATCCAGACAGGTAGAAAGCCCCAGCCAAAACTTACCCATTCCAAAACAGATGGAAAGCCCCAACCTAACCCCATACAGACAGGTAGAAAGCCCCAGCCCCAACCTAACCACATCCAGACAGGTAGAAAGCCCCAACCACACCCTAGCTACTCCAAGACAGGTAGAAAGCCCCAGCCCCAACCTAACCCCATCCAGATAGGTAGAAAGCCCCAGCTACAACCTGTCCTACTCCAGAAAAGGTAGAAAGCCCAAGCCCCAACCTAACACCATCCAGTCAGGTAGAAAGCCCCAGTCACAACCTACCCACTCCAAAAGAGGTAGAACGCCCCAGCCCCAACCTAACACCGTCCAGACAGATAGAAAACCCCAGCTACAACCTGCCCTACTCCAGAACAGGTAGAAAGTCCCATCCCCAACGTAACCCCATCCAGACAGGTAGAAAGCCACAGCCCCAACCTAACCCCATCCAGACAGGTAGAAAGCCCCATCCACAACCTACCCACTCCAAAAGTGGTAGAACGCCCCAGCCCCACCCTAACCCTATCCAGAGAGGTAGAAAGCCCCATCCACAACCTACCCACTCCAAAACAGGTAGAAAGCCCCAGCCCCAACCTAACCCCGTCCAGACAGATAGAAAACCCCAGCTACAACCTGCCCTACTCCAGAACAGGTAGAAAGCCCCATCCCCAACCTAACCCCATCCAGACATGTAGAAATCCCCAGCTACAACCTGTCCTACTCCAAAACAGGTAGAAAGCCCCAGCACCAACCTAATCCCATCCAGACAGGTAGAACGCCCCAGCCCCAACCTACCCCCGTCCAGACAGATAGAAAACCCCAGCTACAACCTGCCCTACTCCAGAACAGGTAGAAAGTGTCATACACAAACCAGTCCCGCCACCATGCACCGTCACACCAGCACACACAGGTACTGTCCCTGGGTTGCAGACCACCTCCCGGGACGTTTCCATACCTAGGGTGCGAGGGAGTCGCCATGGTCAACGAGGGCGGGCAGTGCGGAAGGTCCGACCCGGTTTGTTGCCTCGTTACCATTGGCAACTCCCATGGAGACTACGTTCAAGCTGGAACACCCGACTGCGTTTACTTCCTGGTTCCGCGGCGCTCTCCCGATCACGTGCCCAGAATCCCGCTCACGTGATCAAGAGCCGGCACGCATAAAACCGGGAAGTTTGAGTTCCATCACCGCTTCACAGCTGTTCCACGACTCTGTTCGGCTTTTGCAGCATTCACGATACCTGGATACAACGGATTTTTTGGACCTTGGCTTACGGATTACGGATTGGCTTGCTGACTCCTCGGATCTTGTTGCACGGATATTGTTACTTTTGACCCTCGGCTTTTGGTTAACGGATTGCTTACGGATCACCCTTTCTTGACTCTACGATTTTGGCCACTGACGCTGAGTGGCAAACTCAGGTGCTCACCTAGTCACAACCAGCCTCTACCATCTGGGTTACGGTTGACACGGCTGTCCAGACCTACGACTCTCCCTCGCACCAGGCCCCCGGCACCCCAGAATCATCCTGGTTGGGTTTAGGTAAGAGATTTATACACGTTTCTGCATATCCCCGTATTGTGTCTGCCTGTGCTAATCTTACCTTCCCTTTAACAGCCTCCGGGGTCCAGGACGTCATCAGATCCGACGAAGAAACACAACACCTGTGGCCTCAAAGCTCGCACAGGGAGTTTCTTTACTCATCCCTGTGGGTGATTTGTGGACAGAGGTCCATTACTCTTCACTACGCGGCAAGTCACGACAGACTGTGAAGCCGTTGCGTCGTGGAGAGTATGGAACCGGAGGACCCCGTGGCTGCCTTGGTACAGGCACTCACAATGCTAAGAGCAGATATGGTTGCCGCTACTGCTACGATACACCAGAGATTAGATCTGATACAGAGCACACAACACCCCTTGCCCGCTGATGCTGAGTTCGGGGAAGCTGCTGCTGCAGCGCAACCCCCAACTACTCAACAGCCTCCCACTGCTCCTGCCGCACCTCAGGTTCCAATACTCATGTCCACGCCCTTTCCTTTGGCTGCCCCAGAGAGGTTCCATGGTGACCCCAGAAAGTTTCGCACATTCGTGAACCAGTGTAAACTGCATTTCCTCTGTAGACCTCAGGCTTTCCCTGACGCCACCACTAAAGCAGCGTTCACCTTGTCCCACCTGGCCGGCACCGCGGCAGAATGGGCCAACCCTTTGTTGGAGAACGACAACCCCGTCCTATACGATTTTGACCTACTAGTCACGGAATTGTCCCGTGTGTTTGACACGCGTCACAAAGCCCAGTCTCGGGACCTCGAGCTGTTAGATCTGACCCAAGGGAAGAATACCCTCCTCGAATACATAGCTCGTTTTAATCAATTAGTCGCTGAGACATCCTGGCCTGAACCAAAGAGGGCGGTCGTTTTCTATAGGGGGCTTAATAACACCATGAAGGACGCTATGGCTGTGGTTCCATCTTTGCCCACGACCCACACTGAGTTAGTGGATCTCGCATTACAAATCGACGCAAGACGTTCCGAACGTCGGTCTGAAACAGGAATCCCCCTTGCCACTCCACCCTCCTCTTTCTCTGGTACAGGCGTTGAACCCATGCAAATAGGTGGCATTCGCAGTCCCATCACGCAATCAGAAAGGGAACGCAGAAGAACTGACCATGCCTGTTTTTACTGCGGTCTACTTGGCCATTTTGTAAAATCATGTCCCCGACGCCCTAAACTCAAGAATCCGGTTTTTCCGAATGCTCGACCCTAGATCCGGGGACCGGATCGAGCAATGTTCCCATTACCCCGGATAGGAACCCCGCTTTTGGCAGAATCAGACCAGTGTTGGTACAGGCCATGCTTAACCCTACACCCGACATATCTCATGCCATCTCGATTTACATCGATTCAGGCGCCACGGGCAATTATATTGATATAACTTTGGCCAGATCCTTAAACTTGCCTCTGATCTCCAAGCAACATCCTGAGCCGGTACAAGCAGTAGATGGTACAGCACTGATATCAGGCCCTATAAAGCAACAAACCGCCCCCATCACACTCACAATACAAGACACGCATCAGGAAATCATCACCTTCGATTTGATTACGATGCCACAGTTTGGTATCATCTTGGGTCTTCCTTGGTTACATCTACATAACCCCTTGATTGACTGGAAGTCGGGGCAAGTCCATTTCGAATCTGAGACATGCCAGAATTTTTGTCTCACCGCACCTGATGACGCTGAATTCCCCCCACGGGCCCTAGGGGGCATAGCACAGCTCACTCTGCAAGAGGATATCCCTATGGCTCTCGAACCCCATGTAGTGGGGGCTGTTGCCGTTGGTTTCCCTGCGGATTACAACGGTTTTCGTGAGGTATTCGACAAGGGTTCCTCGGAGGTGCTACCACCACACCGGCCTTATGACTGCCCCATAGATCTAATTCCTGATTCCGTGATTCCCTCAGGCCGCATCTACTCCTTATCTCCATCAGAAGAACAGGCATTAAAGGATTATATACAGGTTGCATTGAAGGTCGGTCATATACGTCCCTCCACCTCTCCGGCTGCTAGCCCAATATTCTTTGTCCCAAAAAAGGAGGGCGATCTGCGTCCTTGTGTGGACTACCGCCGACTTAATTCCATCACCATAAAAAATCGATACCCAATACCCTTGATCACTCCCTTACTGGACAGGTTAAGCCACGCTACCATATTTACAAAACTCGATCTCCGCGGAGCCTACAAACTGGTTAGGATCCGCTCCGGGGACGAGTGGAAGACGGCTTTCTGTACACGTTACGGATTATTCGAATACGTGGTCATGCCCTTTGGGCTTTGTAACGCCCCTGCTACCTTCCAACGTTTCATGAACGAGGTATTTCATGATCTGTTGGACGTATGCGTGGCAGTATACCTTGACGACATTCTCATATACTCACAGGACATAAAAGAACATATAGTACACGTCCGCGAAGTACTGTCCCGTCTCCGCCAACACTCACTCTACGCCAAACCTGAGAAATGCCTGTTTCATACTGAAAGCGTTGATTTCTTGGGATTCCACATTACACCTGGGGGTTTGGCCATGAACCAGTCCAAAGTCTGTGCGGTTTTGGACTGGCCAAAACCCGGCAATCTCAAGTCCTTGCAATCATTCCTTGGGTTCTCGAATTTCTATAGGCGTTTCATCCAAGACTTCTCATCTCTGGTAGCTCCTCTTACAGCCCTAACCAGCCCCAAATCGCCTTTTGTTTGGTTGGATGGACACCAGGCTGCTTTTGACGCCTTAAAGTCTGCATTTACTACTGCCCCTGTCCTGAAACATCCCGACCCAGAACTCCCGTTTATTGTGGAGGCCGATGCGTCCTCTTTTGCTCTCGGGGCAGTCCTGTCCCAACGTTGCCCTCATTCGGGTCAATTGCATCCAGTGGCATTTCATTCTCGGAAATTCTCTGTTACGGAACTACATTACACTGTCACGGAGAAAGAATTGCTCGCCATCAAAGATGCATTCTTGGTCTGGCGGCATCATTTGTTGGGAGCGAAGCACACAGTCATGGTGTTCACCGACCACCGCAACCTCCAGGATCTGGCCTCGCTCAAATGTATTAACAGTCGGCAGGTGCGGTGGCATTTATTCTTTGCGGCCTTTGACTTCCAGGTCAAACATCGTTCCGGTCTGTCCCATGGGAAAGCGGACGCATTGTCTCGCTCTCCGGGTGGGGTATCCTTACCTGTGTTTCCAGAAACCCTGTTAAACCAACATGTTATTTGCCT